>NC_134531.1:67470786-68077831 GCF_050624435.1 Tenrec ecaudatus | reverse complement strand
TGAGATCTAGTGTCTAGGGCAACGGTACAATGCCTTTCTCTGGCCAGCCCACTCTCATCCTGGACACAATGTCACATCTTTCTCTGTGTCTGCTTAGAAAGGGGTTAGTTCTGTAGAGAACCATTGAGCAAGAGGCAGTTCTTGCACCCACACCTATGGTACTCCAGATAATGGGGAGCACAAAGTGACTTGATTTGGCCAAATCTCTCACCAGACCACTGATGAATAGCCTCATCCCAGCACTGCTCATTTCCTCTGCGTTTCTATCTTCCTTTTTAATAGCATGGATTATTTTATTTTACTGTTGTGAATTAGTTGAAATTACATTTCGGGTCATCAGTTCTGAGTTTAACAGTTTAAACTACTCATCAAACCCTGCTGTAGTTCCCGCCCGCGCCCCCTTCTTCTTGACTTGAGCTTTGCAGCAGGAAGCTCCCCCAATAGCAGGTAACAGAACTAGCCAGTGGTGAATTGAAAAACCCACCAGTAAAAGAGAGGGGGGGAAAAAGTGAGGATTCGTTTGTGTTCTTGACCCTCAGATAAGGTAGAGAACCCTTTAGCTTGAAGTTTATTTTTGTTTTATTTGTTGTTAAAGAACACCGTTTGACTTTAGCAGGGCCCAGGAATTGGCCTGGTTCCTGACTGGTTAAAGAAAACTGTCGGCCTTCCACTGGCATGAGACCATGTATGAAGATCTGCCTCAATCAAGACATATGCCACAAAAGAGAGGGCCTGTGAATCTCCCCAAGGACCAAGGGAGGGTAGCTTCAAGCCCAGGTGTTAGCAGTCTGTGTGAAGCTAAACAACCCAGCATTCTGCATTCTTTCCACGTACCTTCCGTTGTGGGGATGCTGTTACTGGTAGTAGCTAAGCCTCAGCCTGGGCTGCTAAGGCTTTCAGACCTGGAGAGCTAGAGGAAGGGAGAGGAGATGGAGAGGCAGGAGCAGAGCTAAGGCTGGGGGAGCGGGGGGTGAGGGGAGGGTTGTGGGCACAGAAGGCCTGAATGTTACAGCTTGCCAGCCTGTGCTCAACTACTACTTCTTTTTCCTTCATCTCTTCTGCCTCCTCCTCCCTTTTTCTTCTTCAGTGGCTCATTTTATCAGTGGAGTGTTTTCCCCAAAATCATTTTTCATAAATCTTATATTAAACAAGTGTTTGAAGCTGGGAGGTTGCTTAATAAAGAATTAGTTTTTCTATTTTGTTATTTATCACGATTTTGCCATTCCTTTCCCCATTTTAAACAATAGTGAGTTTCATCCTGAAGTTTGTAATGGCTTTTTCTTCTCTGATAATTGATCACCTTGCTGTACATTTGTACATATCCAGGAGAAAGACCTGCTGGTGGGCAGTGTGCCTTAACACGGGCATTAAAGAGTTAACACCAGTTTTCTCTCTTCTTGTGCTTTATTTAGGTTTAGACACAGCCCCAACTGCAGGTACCTGAGAGACTGGACGATCCACACTTGGATTAGGCAGTGTCTAAAATATGGAGCACATGACAAGGCCTTGTACACCCTTATAAACAAGGTAAGTGATTTCCTGACCTCTGCTGCTAATTTCCCCGAGTTTAGAGGATGTGATGATGTAATAGTGTGGCAAGGAAAATAGCACAAGAGATGTTTGGGTTTTTTAGTTTGTTTTTGTTTTTAAGTATTTGCTCCCAGATAATCCATTTTAGAAGGTGACTAGATAGTAATTAGTCTACAATTTAAAGTTTTAAATTCCTGTAGCTGCTGCTTTCTCAAGCCTTATGACTCAGAAGTGGACAGTGTCTTCGTTTTCTAGTACTGCTACAACAGAAGTACCACAAGTGGGGGGGGCTTTAGCAAGTGTATGCGTTCATAGTTTAGGAGGCTGGAAGTCAGAATTCAGCCTAGGACAGTGGTTCTCAACCTTCCTAATGTCGTGACCCTGTAATGCAATTTCTCATGTTGTGGTCACCCCCAACCATAAAATTATTTTCGTTGCTACTTCACAACTGCAATTTGCTACTGTGAATCGGGCGACCCCTGTGAAAGTCATTCAACCCTACCCCCCACCCCCAGCCCCCAAAGGGTCGCAACCCACATGTTGAGAACCGCTGCTCTAGGAGAACCTCTGCTCTCACTGTTGACTCAGGAGCTTCTGCTCTTGGCAGTCTTCATGTGGCATGGCATCTCCCCCTTCCTTCTCTGCTTGCTCACTTGCTTGTTTCATCTCTTTTCCTCTCTCAGAAGAGATTGACTTCAAACGTACCCTATATAAAGCTTCCTCATTAACATAGTGAAGAAAACCCCTTTCCTGAATAGGATTATAAACACAGGTACAGGGGTTAGGATTCACAACATGTTTTGGAGGATACCATTCGATCCGTAACAATAGGTAAAAAGCAAAAGGTCATCGAATCAGAACTCTGCACTGGTGGCCATTCTATCTTGGATCTTGAAGCCCTAGAATTTTGCCTGGCTCCCTTTGGTCAAGTTTGGAAAAAAACAACATGACCATTGTAGTTAGAATGCGGCTTCCAGAGTACTCAGACTCCAGCCTCACTTACCCAGTGAAAAAAAGACAGTGTTCTTGGCGTATTCATAAGGAGTCTTCTCTTAAAGCCCAAGAACCCTTATGATCAGGATCTCCCTGAGCACTGCACTCCATCCCGGAGTTGAGTCTCCATCACCTGAATAATATGAAACATGAACAGATGTTTAAAAGTTCAGAAAAAGATTCCACTATCTTAATTCCATTTTTTCCGTGAACTTTTTTCTTTTTACTTATTTTTTAAGTTTTGTTTTGTTTTGTTTTAGTTTTTATTGTGAATTGGGTGAAGGCTTCGAGAGCAGGTCAGGTTTTCACTCAGCAATTTGTAGCTATTTTATGTCATCTCATTCATTGCCGTTCCACAGTGTAACTTCATTTCTCTGGCTTCCCACCTGTGTTTCCTGTCCCATTGCTCCTTCTTTCCCTGCTGAGGAACATTTGGTTCTTGGGAAAATGCCCTTTTCATCTCAAATGATGGATTAGTCTAAGCTGTGTGTACCTCACTACTCTTAATAAATCTGCTTATTATTTGGGCAAAAGTTGAGCCACCGAGAGGGAGTTCTTTTTTAGGCCAGAGGGTGGCTAAGGGCCGCACACTTGGGCATTCCACCAGCCCTATTCGGCCAGTTAGTCAGCCTGGTCTCGTTTCGCTCCAAGTTTTTCCGTCTATCCAGGACCTCCTGTGACCCAATTCAGAGAAGTCTTTCATTTCCCCAAGCTCTCTAAAGCCCCCTCATAAAAAGTCCAAAGTAAACAAAGATGTAGCTTGCTCTTATTGTGGGGTTTGAGCCACAACATGAGTTGACTCCATAGCAAGAGCTTAGCAGTGTTTTTGTGAAAATGCTTTAAAAGGGCACAGCCATAAAAAAAAAAACCCAAAACTGTGAAAGGCAGTTCTGCTCTAAAATGGGTAAGATGGAACCAACTAGACAGCAAGTGAGAAGACAACAAGATATGTTCAGAGCAGTGGTTCTCAACCTTTCTAGTGCCGCGACCCTATAATACAGTTCCTCATGTTGTGGTGACCCCCAACCATAAAACATTATGTCCGTTGCTACTTCATCGCTGTAATTTTGCTACTGTTATGAATCGGGCAACCCCTATGAAAGGGTCGTTCGACCCCCAAAGGGACCACAACCCAGAGTTTGAGAGCCGCTGGTTCAGAGAAAGGCTAGAAAGAGTCCGTGATGAGCGCTGGAAGACCCAGGATTGCGAATCTCTGGCCACCTTTCCAACGCTAATGATGGGTCGTTCTAAAACACTTTCTTTTTCTCCGGCCCCCGGGAGCATGGCTGGTGTGCATGACTTCTTTGAGAAATAGAGATATTGTCCATAGACTACTACCTTTAAAGCAACAAAAAGTGACATTTTATAATATTTGCATATATCATAGACTGAATCAAAATGGAGATTTTTCTCTCATGCTCATTTTCAATACAGGTCCAGTATGGAATTTTTCCAGATAACTTTACATTCAATATACTGTTGGATTCGTTCATAAAGAAAGAAAATTACAAAGGTAAGAAACCAAACACCCCCTCCTCTGTGATTTCTGTATGGTCAGTCCTCCCTGCAGCCAACCCCTGGGGGTCTGCCCCGCCCCATCACCTCTTTCTGCTTGACGATGTAGCAACCCCAGCTCCCCACCCGCCTCCACCCTACCCCTTTCCCTCTCCCTGATAATAAAATCTAAAAAAATAAAAGAAAAGAAACCAAACCCAGGTGCAGCTATGATGGGGCCTGTGTGAGCATGTGTTTGGTGTCCTGTTGCCACCTCTGCCTGGCAGTGTCGGGCCAGAAGAGCTGCAAGAACGAAAAGGACTCCTTGGCCAGGCTGATCCCATGCCCCTTGTTAATCGCCCCTGCCCGGGTTTCTGGAGTTCGTGCAGGCTGCCTCTTTGGGCAGAGGTGGGGTTTGGGTTGAACAGTGTGTCCGCCCTGGCCTTCCGTAGCTCCTTAAAATTAGCGCAGCGCAGTCATTGACGTGTCTGTCTTTACAGCAGCCTTTGCTGTGAACCCACCTTTATTTTATTTCATCACTGTCGTGACGCACAAGGTCAGGCGGTGCCACCAGTTGACTTAGCTTGGAGGGAGCGGCTGTCAGTGAAGGGAAGTCACTCATTCAGCTCACCTTCCTGGGTTTCCGTTTCTGTAGCTGTGAAGGAAGTGGGTGTCTGAGAGCTCTCTACTCCTCAAATTCTCTGACCCCACGAAATTCAAGGGATGCTTCCCTGCCAGCACAGCAGGGACAACCAGGGGGAGGTGGAAAGGCAGCAGGCACCACACCTTGCGGTAAACAAACGCACCTGCTTTCGTCAAACATGGCATACACAGTAGGAGCAGAAGGCTGGCAGAGGCCTTATATGTGGAAAAACTCAGGACAGGGCTCATTTTCCAATTCTCCATTTAGCGTATTTTCTACCCTGCCCCGCTTCTGAGCATTCAGGTCTTTTGTCATTTGATGGTCAAAGTGGTTGACGATGTTGTTTTGTCTTAAGTAGCATTCTTTATATCTGGGTGGTCACAGCCACTGCAGTGGCTGCACAGCACCCACAATGTTCACGATTATAGGATTTATTAAGGACGTTGACAGGGTGTAATGCAAGTGAGAAATCCTCAGAAATGCTTGTCAGGACACGTCACAAACTTATTTAGGGTCTGCTGATACCCAAAGAGTCCTACCGCTCTGCTGTAACCCTCAAGCTAAATGAACTGAATCAAGCTCAGTGAGTAAGCAAGCTCAGCTTGCCCAGAGGCAGCCTATTCCACAAGCCAGCTTCCTGCACAAAGCACTCCGCTTTACTTGCTCCGTGGGTGGGGAGTCCATCGCTCTGTTCCAGGCTCTGACTCCTGGTTCTGCTGCTGCTCCTCTGGTGGTATAATGTCTTCTGGACCCAGGAGGTTCCCTGTGCAGTGATCTCAGGTCCACTCCAGAGGACACACTCCCCTCCTGGCTCTTTCTGGTAATAAAATCCACTCTTGTTTCCCAGAGCGTTCATTGTATACACAGAAGGGTGGCATTCCAGGGCATCCTGTTCACAGTGATGGGCAGGTGAAGCCCATCAGTATCTTCCCCCACCTTCTTGCTAGACAAGGTTAGTTGGTAGGAGTTGGAGACTTTGGTTAGAATAGAAGAACCTCATTAAATAATGCACCACCTCTACAATGTTACAACTAATTTAATCTTACCTTATTTTTGAATCTTTTGTCAGATGCTTTAGCTGTGGTTTTTGAAATTATGATGCAAGAAGCCTTTGAATTGCCTTCTACCCAACTCCTCTCCCTCTATGTTTTATACCAGAACCTGGCAAAGCAGACAGACCTCAGTGTAAGTAACCTCCCAGAAAGCATGCCCGAGGGCCTGGGGAAAAGGCCAGAGGTGACCAATCTGAGTGATGGGGTGGCCAGAGGTAACCCGTGCTCTGGGTCTCTAAGGCAGGTGTTGGTGCATAACCAGGGACGAGTGATTTATACACTTAGCCACAGGTCACCAACAATGAAAGTCTACGTGCGCCTCATGAAACGTGAGCTAAGCTGAATGTGAGCCTGGACCATTCTGAAATGGGCAGTGAATGCTCAGTCAGAACTGGCTGTGGCCCATCAAAGACGCAGTGAGGCAACTAACTGACTATGAACTCGGTTATTAAATATTGATTATTTAATTCGAGTTCGTATTTCCCTAAGATTGCCCTGGCTTGATAGTACTCTTTCTGAAAGGTCTAGTATACCAGGTTTGGGGTTCCAGCGGTTAATTTAGGACATGTGGTTGTTTTTTATTGCTATTCTCAGAATAAAAATAATAATAGCAACTAATAATTAACTAGCACTTATATGACACCAGACTGTCCTTTTTAAAATCATTTTATTGAGGGCTCTTACAGATGTTGTAACAATCCATACATCAATTGTATCAAGCACATTCGTACATATATTGCCACCATCATTTCCAAACCATTCTTTCTACTTGAGCCCTTGGTATCAGCTCCTCTTTTTCCCCCTCCCTCCCCCACCCTCTCACCCTTGTGAACCCTTGATAATTTATAAATTATTCTTATTTTCATATATTACACTGTCTGCTGTCTCTTTCACCCACATTCTGTTGTTCATCCCCTTGGGGGTGGAGGGGTGAAGTGTACGCCGATCATTGCGATCAGTTGGTTGCCCTTGCTTCCCCCCACACACCTTCCCCTTAACCTTATTGCATCACTACTCTCATTATTGGACCTGAGGAATTTATCTGTCCTGGATTCTGTGTGTTGAGAGCTCTTAACTGAACCCCAGTGTGCATGATCTGATCTAGCCAAATTTGTAAGCTAGAACTGGGGTCATGATAGTGGGGACCATCAAAGAACTAAAGGAATGTTGTGTGTTTCTTCCGTGCTATAATGCATCTTGGCTGGCTTGTCCCTACCTTGTGACCCTTCTGTGAGGGGATGTCCAGTCGTCTACAGCTGGGCTTTGGGTCTCCATTCCACCCCCTTCGTTAACATCAAAATGGTTGGGTGTTTTGGGTCTTCTGATGCATGACCCCATCAACGCCTTGTATCACATAAGTTGGTGAGCTGCTTCCACGTGGGCTCTGTTGCTTCCCTGCTAGATGGCCGCTTGTTTAACTTCAGGCCTGTAAGATCCCAGACACTATATTTTCTAATAGGCATGCACCATCAGCTTTCTTCGCCACATTTGCTTATGCACCATTTTGTCTCCAGTGATCTTGCAGGAAGGTGAGCATCACAGTTATTAAAACAAAGTGTTCTTGTGTTTTGGGAGGGCTTGAGTGGAGGCCCAATGTCGTCTGCTACCTTAATACTTAACCTATGTACATGGACCGCTATCCTTATCATTATATATTAATCTATTTTCGTATGTACATGCCTATGTTTATACTTCTGTAAATGTCTTTTGTCTCCTAGCTCGTTCCTCTATTTCCTTTTACTTTCCTCCTGTCCCACTATGCCCTTCATTCATCTCTCCGTATTTCCTGTCAGCTGCATTGCACTTGATGAGACCTCACCAAGCGTTCTCTGCCTTCTTCACCATTGATTTTAGATCTCTTGTTGTTCCCTTGTCCCTGGGTTTGTTGACTACCCCCTTCCTTTCCCCCACCTCCTCCTTCTCGCCTGTTCCCCCAGAACCATTGGTCCCATTGTTTTCTCCTAGGGATTTTTTTTCTGCCTATATTATATAGATAGACATGTAGACATGAAAAAGAAAAGAAGAAAAAAAAATAGCCTATGAATAGTTCCAGGTCTGTCTATTGACCCTTATGAATGTTTTCCAGTCAGGTCTGATGCAGTGCCAAGCCCTCCCCCTGAGTCCGAAGTCTATTTTCAGGATTCCTCGGGGACTTTGCTGCTTTGCTCCCCTTGCTGCTCTGTTGTGCTCCCTTAGTGTTACGCCCTGGTGTTGGGGTGTCAGACTGGGCACAATTCCTGCACTGTCTCTCTCTGGTGTTGTCCCTAGTAGCTGTGGGTCAGTAAGGGGACATCATGTCTTGTGGTGGGGCTGACCCTATGGTCCTCTCTGTGCATTGCCTGCTCAGATCGGAAATGTTGTCCTTGAAGCTTGGCGGGCTAGGGTGCTATTCTCTCTCTCCCTTTCTCTCTCTCTCTCTCTCTCTCTCTCTCTCTCTCTCTCTCTCTCTCTCTCCCCCCCCCCCCCAGGCTGTGTCTTCAGTGCTACTCTCTGTGGTGCATTCTTCCGGGGAAGGGAGGGGTCGACATGGCTAGGATAGGGGCTAGCCCCTCTGGCCTCTCTATTAGTTCACTGTTTCGAGGCGGTATGTTGCCCTCAAGGCTTGGGGCACCACATTGAGGTCTGGTCCCTGTCTCCCTTTCCTGTGAAGACATAAATACTACCCTCCCCATGGTGCATTAGTGCCCTGTTCCCTCCATCCCCATCAATGCCTTCATCTCTACCCACACCCCCTTGTTTTTCTTCTCTTCCCACCCCCTCCCCGCCCCGCCCCTCTTTTCCCCTTCTTTATGTTGATAAGCTGTATGCAACATTGGGCTTGGTCTGTCCCCTGCCTGCGTGCCTGTCCCTCAACTCATAAATGATGTATTCATTAGTTTTCTTCTGTCCCCACTGTGTTGATTGGACGTACCTCAGTGGACTCATCTTGTATTTCAGACCCTATTCTTGTTGCATTAAGTATATTTATATATTTAATCCTCAAAGCAGCTGTGTCGAGACAAGACAGGGAGACACAGAGATGTCACCTGGTGGGGTGGCAAAGCCAGGTATTTCTACTGTCTCTGCTTTTAGCATCAAATGTAACATTGAAACCTCTAGTCGTAACCCACATTCTAAAGAATGCATGTTGTGTTTTGCCTTCAAAGATGAGTGTCACAGGCAATGTTACAGTTCATAATCAGTAAAGCAATAAGTATTTATTGAACACTGCTACAGCCTGTATATCACCAGGTACTATTTGCACAATGGTAAGCAAGTATATGCTAGAACGTTTCCTGCTTAGAATCTTAGCAGAAAGTACACTTTAAAACTAACAAAGCAAAGGGAAAAAATGTATTTAAAAAGTTTATATTTAGCATTAGCCAGCTGGGCTCAGTTTAGATGATTCCAATTTTGTTGACAACATCTAAAGCGTCATAGTCAGGAGCCAGTCGAACATATGCCTTCTGCTCACCGTCAGGCCTGATCAAGGTGTTGACCTTGGTCACATCAATGTCATAGAGCATCTTTGCATCCTGTCTGATCTGGTGCTTGTTGACTTTGACATTCACAATGAACACAAGTGTGTTGTTGTCTTCTATCTTGTTCATGGCAGACTCTGGTCAAAGGGAACTTGATGAGGGCATAATGGTCTAGATTGTTTCTTCTGAGGGGGGCGCTCTTTAATCTCAAGGTCTTGGGCCACCAGAAGATGGTGCCACGAGCATCTTTTTTCTGTGTGGCTGTGGACATCCTTCAGCATGGCCTTCTTGGTTTTTAAAGCCTTTGCTTTGGGAGAGGCAGCAGCTTCCTTCTTCGCCTGCAGCACCATCTTCATAAAAAGGCCATATGGGTTTTTTGTCTGTTTATTTGTGTGTTTGATACATCTTGTCATTAGAAATACATTTGTGTGTATTAAAATATATTTGTAACTTTATGTGCATTGATTCTATCCCTCACAGACAATGAAAATCAGATTTATAAAGAAACTGATATTAAAAGGCAATAATAATGAGAAGGGGGGAGTGAGATAATTGCCTCATGTCAGAACCAATTACAACAGGCATTGAAATGGACCTATCTGTGCAGTATAAAATTATAAATCACATGAGTGCTATCAAAAGGTCTATGAAAAACCTACATTGAAGAACGATTTTTTTTATTTGTATTTTAAACCTAGTCAGATAGGTTAAGAAAAAAAAAATTCTTGGGTATTTGAAGGATGACTAGGAATCAACTGGCTGAGAAACAGAAGTATAATCCCAAAGAAGCCGCTCCTGCAAATGCCCGGTGGCAGAGAGAACATGGGGACGTCAAAGGGGCTGAAGGAAGGTAACCAGAAGCAAGAAAGAGAAGGCCTGGGTGAAATGAGGTTGGAGGACGTAGGCCATCCTGTGTCTTTTTGTCTTCATCCTAAAAATGGAAGCTGTGGACAAGAGAGAGGGTCACAGGATCAGATTCGTGTTTTCAGGAGATCTTTGGCTGCAGCACACACAGAGACTGAAGTGGCACCAGAATGAGGGTGGCTAGACCGCTTGGGTCCTGTGAGGGACAACTAAGCAACGGACGGGCGGAGGTCGCCTGGGCGCTCATAGAGTACCTGGTGGACATAGTTGGGAGGCAAGTAGCATGATATGCTAAGTTGGGCGAAAGCAGAGAAGTAGTCAAACGCTTTCAGCTTTGGACTCATGGATCCTGGTGGAAGAGGTTCCCTGCTTTGTAAAGGGAACTCTGAAAAAGATCAAGTTTTGTGAAGAAAATGATTCATTTGGCTCTGTTTATATTACATTTTTAGATACATCTGAGACAGTCAAAAAGATGTCAAGAGGAAAATTGGAAGTTTAATGGGGAAACCTGGGCCGGAGATTTTATTTGGGGAATTTACTTCATGCATTCATGTATACACACCTACAAATGAGCCAGAGAGCAATCGGAAGAAAAACCCAGACTTTGGACAACATAAACAGGGAAGAAAGAGTGTGATGTAAAATGCTTCCTAAAAGAGAGAGGTGATGGGGACTTGAAAAAGGCTTACTGGCTTTAGTGGCAGTGGATTTGCTGCTGTCCGATCAGCTCTAACTCGTAGCAACCCTCTCTAGGTACCCCAGAACAAAGTACGGCCCAGGCCTGCCCCTGTGTCAGTCCATCTCATTGAGTGTTCTCCTCTTTTCCGCTGACCACCTTCCTTTCCGAGCCTAATGTCCTTTTCCCAGGACTGGTCTCTCCTTGTAGGTAACATATCCGAAGAACATCAGGTGAAACCTTGCCACCTCCCTTCTAAGGAGCATTCTGGCTGTACTTCTTTCAGCACAGTCATGGTGCTTGTACTATTCTTCACCTACATCATAATTCAAATGCATCGGTTCTTTTCCTGAATCATTTTACAGCTTTCACCTACATAAGAGGCAGTTGACGGTCATCTGTGCTATTTAACATGGTAAAGACGTCTTGTACAGCAGCTTGTCACTGCAGTATGTACTGTGGGTTCTTGACTGCTGATTCCATGAGTATTGAATGAGGTCCAAGTAAAACACAATCCTTGACAACTTCAGTCTTTTCTCTGTTTATCTTGATATTGTCTGTTGGTCTGGTTGTAAGGATTTGGGTTTTCTTTACACTGAGTTGCAATCCACACTGAAGGCTACAGTCTGATTTTCATCAGCAAGTGCCTCAAGTCCCCCTTGCTTTCAACAAGCAAAGTTGTGTCATCCAAATGGTAAAGGTTATTAATGAGCCTTCCCAAAGTCCTGATTGCACTTCCATTTGTATATAGACCAGCTTCTCATATTGCCTGCTCAGTATACATTACAGATTGAGTAAGGATGGTGAAGGCATAGGACTCTGATTTTAAACCACTCAGTGTCCACTTTTGTTCAAAAGACTGCCTTTTGGTCTGTGTACAGGTTCTACTTGAGCACAGTGAAGTGATCTGGAATTCCCATTATGTTCAGTGTTATCTGCAGTTTGATAGGATCCACAGTCGAGTGCCTTGGCATAGTCAGTAAATCACAATTATACATCTTTCTGACAACAGCAATGACAATCCCTCATTCCATGTCCTTCTGAGTGTGGCTTAAATTGCTGGCAGCTCCTTGTCAGTGTACTGCTGCGGCTGCTTATCTTCAGCAGAATTTTACTTACTGTGATATCAATAGTATTGTTCATTAATTTCTGCCTTCTACTGACTCACCTTTTGAAATGAGCACTAACATGGTTCTCTTTCCGTAGGTTACTGGTCTCCCAAATTTCTTGACACAAGCGAGTAAGTGCCTTGTCAGCTTGTTGAAGCGTTTCAGTTGGCATTCCAACAATTCCTGGAGCCTTGTTTTTGGCTGATGCCTTCAGTGCAGCTTGGACTTCCTCCTTCAGGACCATCCCTCTGTAGTCTTAGGCTGCCTCCTGAACCTGAGTGGTGACCACTTCTTTTTAGTACAGTCACTCTCTTCCTTCTCTTTTGCTGCTTCCGTCAATATTTTGTTGACATGGAAATTAGAGGCACCAAATTATAACCTTTGTTTCCCTCGAGTAATGGCAATTTTCTATAGAGCGCGCCAATTTGGAGTAGATTATGGCATGAGTTCGAGGTGCAGTAGTGGAGACAGTGACTACAGACAGCTTTCTTGAGAGGTGTGGCTGTGAAGGGGAATGGAGGAGGGCGAGTTGGACAATGAGAGTTTGCTGTGGGGAAATCTAAAGCCTCAAGTGGTGAGACGTGGAGGATACGGCTGAATCAACACCTGCTTCAGTCCGCGATACTGTGTGATGGTGAGTGAAGGGTGGAGAAGAGGCCCTTAGCACAGAGGCTGCAACAGGCTCCCTGAAAGGGCAGTGCCCAAGGCTGCTGATCCGTCCGTCTAGGAGAAGACAGCCTCGCCTTTCCCCCGGAGAATGGCTGGTGGATTTGAACATGCAGTTAGCTTGCGGTTCGTGGGCCAACTTTACCCTGCGCCACCACGGCCTCTTCAGAAATCCAGTGGGGCGGCTCTGTTCTGTCCTGTCAGGTTGCTGGATCTGGGATTGATTAAATGGCAGTGAGTTTGGTTGGTTGGTTTGTGTGTTTGTTGCTTACCAAATACTTACACGAACACTTAAATAATCTGACAAATAAGCTACAATGATTGCTGTATTCTCAGACTTCCCTGTTTGTTTGCGTGTTTTCCTCCATTTTTTAAAATTGCTGTGGAACTGTTGCCATCCCACTCACCATCACCGCCTTCCTCCCCCAGTCCCTAGCCCATCAAAGACATCTGTCTCTTGGTGTGCTCTCTCTCCTTTTTCTTTCAGCTCCTGTTACATCTTGATACTAAAGGCCATGTTTTTCTCTTAATGCTGCCCTCCCCCAACACACACACACACACACACACACACACACACATTCTCTAACTTCACTTTCCATGCAGACCTCCCTGGACTAGAGTCGCTGGCTTTTGAAAGTGAGGAAGGATGGAGGCCTTTATTACAGCTCACTTGCGAGCTGTGCACAGCAGTGCCTGGGGAGGCTTTGTTTTCCTCCCAAGGCCTTTGCTTTGTTCAAAGGTTTAGAAAAACCTGAAGAAATTACACTTGCCTTGTACAAAAGCCACTCATAGTAAAGAGGTTTGGGTGCCTATTAACACATGGGAAGCCTTCCCACCTGGCTACAATTGGAACCAGTAGCCCCATTCATCCCCAGCTTCAGCCCTAACCTCTGTGTGCAGAGAACAGAGCAGGGCGGCCTGGGGCTTGTGCTCCCGTGCTGGCCTGCATGGACTCAGATGGCGCCAGCAAGGTGTTGCCTGGGGAATTGCCAGCACTCCCTGTGTGCACAGCTGCTCCCTGGGCCACAGCTGTTAACTACTCAGCAACGGCCTTAGCAATGCTGGTGTCTTGCCACCTCCCCACTCCACCTCACCCCATTTCTCAAAAGGCTTCAATTTTATTGAAATGCAGGTGTGTGTCCTGGGTTGAAAGAAACTATCAGTAAGTGTTTCTGATTGTCTAATTTGTTGTGAGAGCTATAAAGCTTTCTAAAAGCACCTTAATAGTGGTATTTATTTTAACCCTAGTAAAGAAGTGTCTTGCCATGGCTGAATTAGTTGGCATTCTAAAGCGTGATCTCCAGTGGCTGTGGGACCACTGCTGCCTGTCCCTAAGGGCTGGGCCATCACTCCTGAGTGTACAATCACTGATTGCAAACAGTTTCCAAAATATGAGGACCCAAACCACTTCCAACTTCACCTCTCAGAAATCTGTTAGCATAGAAGGCCCTGCTTTTCTCGGTTTTTATTGAAACTTCAATATCATTTATATGCAGAAATTGAGATATTTTGCTGATTGATGTGTTATATTCCTCTGTGTCATGAAAACTTCATTTTGGCCCACCCCATCCATTGCGTGCCTGGCTCCTGACCTGGTGTGCCGTGTGCAGTGGGAAGAGGAGAGGAACTTCGGGGCGTCGCTGCTCCTCCCAGGCCTGCAGCAGGAGAACTCCGTGGGTTTGAGCTCCCAGCTATACGGCTGCGCACTGCTGGGTAAGCTGCGTGGCCTCTCCTCTCCTCCACAGAACTGGGCCTTTCCTTTGCTTCACAGTAAAATTCTAACATGGTTTCACTTTTGCTCGTAAAATGTCAACGCTGCCTTCGTTAAAAACAGGCCTGGGCACCCGCTGACAGTGACGGGAGGAAGCCCTGCTCGTGCCCGAGCATGGCAGCGCTTTGCCTGTTTCCCAGAAATTCTGCCCGTGATAGCTCTGAAAGTTGATCTCCGCCGACAAAGTGTAGCATGGCATTCTTGGATGCTGGCATTGATGCACACTGACTCAGAGAAGGACTTCAGAGTCTATCAGACTAGCTAAATGTGACCGCTCTGGTTAAAAATCACTTTTCCCTTATTTGCCATGTCTGCCAGTGGTAACCATGTCAGGTTACCCTTCAGGGCCCTTGTGCGGCCTGGTTGTCTAAAAGCTGTCAGGCTAGGGAAGTGTGCTTCGTTATTCACCGTATTCACTACTGAAGAGGAGGAGGAGCCGGTCTCACCTCGTCCACGCCCTGACGGCAGCAGCTACTCAGCGTGTGACTGCCATCCAGCCCCAAGTCCCTGAGCGCTCCCACAGCTCGCCCTGGTCTGGTCGTGTGCTTCAGGGCCCATCCCCCACCTAAGGACCCTGCTGCCTGGTGCGGCATCTGCAGCTGCCACGCGCTGGTGTGCCATACTGAGAGGGTCCAAAATGATGCTAAGTATTTAATGATTTAAGAACTCCAAAGGGGGAAATCAGGAAGGTGATGCCCGGCCCCACCGTCCCTTAAGGACAGTAGGTTGGATGTCTGAGAGCCCTCTGAAAGCATGCTGGACAGCTGTTAGTGCTGACAAGATGTCCGTTGGAGAAAAACTTGGGGTCTGTTTGTTTGTTTGTTTCTGGGAAGACTTTATTCTTGTAACAAAAAGTGTTTCAGTCATTCCATTTTTTATTAAGGGTATTCCTATCGAGAGACAGATTTCAACTTCTTTAAAACTCCCTCAGCCCAACGATTCCCACATCCTCACTGGTGGTCTCGATCTGCCCAAGTAAGAGAGAAGGAAAAGGGACAACCTGTATTAAAAATGTACACAGTTCATTTTGCCACATGCATCATGGGCAGTCTGAAATTTCACCCACCCCTTAGATGGGCTGAGGCTCTTGTCTTGGTTCAGGTGGGAAATGGCCCTTCTCTGTTTCTAGAGCTGCCAGGCAGCCAGTGCCCATGTTCACGATGAGGGTGCTGTCTTTGATGATGTTGTTTGACCACAGGGAAGGTGGAGCTGCGTCGAGGGCTGCGGGCCGTGTACCACAACATGCCTCTGCTGTGGGAACCTGGGTACCTCCGCAGAGCCCTGCAGGTGATGGAGACAGCAGCTTCTGCACCGGGACATGTGAAACTCTGTCGAGAAGCGGTAAGTTCCACTTCAGTGGGATTAGCCCTCCCCTGTTCTCCATCAGAGCTATTTTTTCCCCTGCTCCTTACATCCTTTAATTCAATAGACTACGTATTTCTACACCTTGGAAAGGAAAGGAGAACCACAGAAAAGTCAGTGTTACCAAAAAGCAGCCAAAATCAGGTTCATCTTGGTTCTACAGTTCATTGTTCCAAGAGACCCCTGAAATTCAGGCCGAATTCAACCAAATCCTGCCCACCCACTCTCCTTTGTTCTGAAAACTTTGCCAAGGGAGAGCTCAAAAGTGGGTAGCATTTCATGTTTGGTACTTAGTGGCACCCTCTATCTTCATATAGTCTTGATTCACTACCAAGTATTTTCTGGCTCTTCCCTCTCCCCCCAAAGCCTTCAAGAAGCGAGCCTGGGGACTGGAAGTGGTACAGTCTTGTTTTCTCTTTGTTCATTGTTGCAGTACATGGGGGGACAGCGGGGAGGAGAATTTCTGACCGCTGGCTTCTCTGGTGCCATGAGGCAGGGGTCAGACATGCCTCCTAACTCCATCCTTCTTTACTGGTTCTCACCCCACCTGTTCATCCTACAGCACTGCATCCATGCTGGCTGTGACTCACAGTTAAGGGGGTTTGTTTGGGAAGTCCAACAGGTGACCACAAGTCAAGATCAGTAAACAGTAAGGATATAGTCATTGGTCCATAGCAACACCTCTTCTTAGCCAACAACCAAGCCTCTCTCTGGTCCTCAGACACATGGTCCTCTGCCTTCCAAGGAAACCGGCCTGTCTCTTTCTCATAGCCTCAGGCCTTGGCCTCGCTACTTCATACAGAGCTCTGGAGCTGCTCTTGATTCATCCTGATCGCCTGGGAGAAGGGGGAGTGGTCACCACAACAGACCAGTCCCCTCTTTCAGAGTTACATATGCTCAGTTTGCATAGTCCCATCTAGTCATTTGATGGGAGTTATGGAGACTTTGGTAGGAGAGCCAAATTAAGAAATGTCCCTCCGCACCTGCCCGGTCTGATGTGCCTTCCAAACTTGCCCTGGACAAAGACAGTGCCCTCCCACCATCCCACTGTTGGCTCTTGGCACCGGGACGTTCAGAGACAGATTACAGGCTTCTCGAACCCCACAGGGAGCCGTTGGATCTGCTCCCCTCCCAGCAGCTCTTCTAGCCAGAGCAAGACCTAGAAGGATGTTGGTCCTTTTGTTTCGTTTGTGAAGGTTGACTGTTAATCTCTTGTCTTGACCCCAATCACTGGCTTTCATTTCATTTGTGAGATGCTTTTTTTTTAAAATACTTTTATTGGGAGCTCTTAACATCTCGTCACAATTCATACATTCATCCAGTGTGTCGAGCACATTTGCACCTATGCTGCCATCATCATTTTCAAAGCATTCTCTTCCCACTTGAGCCCCTGATATCAGCTCCCCATTTCTTCTCCTCCCTCATGAACCCTTGATAAGTTATAGATTATTTTCATATCATACATTGTCCTCCATCACCCCCCTCACCCACTTTTCTGTTCTTTGTCCCCCTGAGAGGGGGTTATAGAAATATAACCCTCTCATTTTATTTATATATATATATATGTATATATATATTTTTTTTTTTTTTACATTTGGACATGCCTGTATTTAGGCCTCTATACATGTCCTTTGCATCCAGGTTCTTTCCTCTATTTCTTTTACTTTCCTCTTGTCCCACCATCATGTTTGGCCTTCATTCAAGTTTAATAATTTCTCCCTGCTACAATACTGGAGACACAGTATGGGAATTGTGCACAATCAGACTCGACTGGAAAACACTCAAAAGGCCAACAAACAGACCTTGAGCTACGTATAGGCCTTTCCATTTTTGTCAGTGACTTTCTTTTTGTTGTTGTTTTGTTGGCCTTGACTTCCTTTGTTGTTTTATTTGGCTTTGCCAGGATTTTGCACTTATTAATGTATCTGTAAGTCTATCTAGATAAGATAGGCAGGATAAATAATTCAGAGATGAAAAGAACAGGACTAATGGTTCTGGGGGGATACGGGAGAAAGGGAGGTGGAAGGGAAAAAGGAAGGGAGTGGGGGGAACCAACCCAGAGACAAGGGAACAAATGACGAGAAAGGTGTAGGACGCCTAATGGGGTTTAATTAAGGGCATTGTGAGATGCTTCTAATTTGGTGCCTCACACCACTATCTCGTGACCCTTAAGTTCTTTACAGGGCATGTTTCTAAATGTATATGCAGGTGGTTTTGCTTGACTGACCATAGCTAGTGATCGCAAACACAAACTAATACAGCAGCAGCCTCAAAAGTTCTGTCCAACTCAGCTGTTTTGTACACTAACACTGGCTGTGATAGTTTAGGTTAGGTCTCAATGTGACTGGCCCATGATTCTCAGAAATCTGGCAATTGTACAATGATCTAATTTGGCACTCACATAAAGGGCTTGCTCATCCTCCAATTTGTGACCTGATGTGATCAGCTTCCATTTTTGTGTGACACCAATCTCCACATAGAACCTGGTCTTTGGGACCTACCCAGGTCGCTAAGTGAGGAGTGCCTGAGAAAATACCCCTTCCATCCTGAGCTGATGTGTACACTGTGTTCTGATGTAATAGGAATGCAAAAAACTGTGTTGGCAAGAACTGGCTAGGTTGGGTTTAGGTACCCTGCATTGATGGTATTAAGGGCCTTGGGATATTCTCTGATTCTTGTTCTAATGCAGAGTTAATCAGTGTCCACACTAATGTTTATTCAGGCCCAGATGTTGTTTCTGCCTGCCTCGGGGTGGGGAGGAGGGCATAGACCTTAAAGTGAAAGTGGAGGAGGAAGCCACGAAACCAAAATAAGCCCTCGTTTATAATGTACTTCATCTCTGAGTCACAGAAATCACCTCCTTAAAATGAAGCTCCTGTGTGCACCTTGTTATGCAACTAATCTGTAGCTGCCCTACACATGGAAGCATCTCTGAGGGAGGCTCTCAGCCTGTTTTGAGTGTACACAACAGCGCTGTGTTGGGTGCCATCCCTGCAGGGGGGGTGAGGAGGGGTGTCTTCCCCCTGGTTGCAGCCCCAGACTGACCGAGGAAGAAAGCAAGCTAGGAGGAGGAAGGACTTCGGTTCCCTTCCAGCTTCATCCTTGGATTCCCCCTGGTTGTCCCGCTGTGAAATCAAGTGCAGGGCACTGATGCACACACACCAGGAGCTCTGCACCGTTTGCTGTCGCACTCACTTCTCCGTGCCGCCTGACACGGGGGTTCTCATGTGACGCAGGTGACCGTTTCTATCTCCTGTCATTTTACAAGGGAACTCTTCCCTTTCTCCCACCTTCTCTGTTCAGCCTCTCTCCCCATTGTGCTTCCAAGGCCATGGCTGATGAGGCCCCGACCCCTTTCTGCCCCTCAGCTCGATGTGCTGGACGTGGTGCTGAAGGTACTGACTTCTCCAGCCGAGGGGCCTCCCGAGGAACAGTCCCAGGGAGGGGAAGGCCCCCAGGGAGCTGACAACCTGCAGGAGCATCTCGACATTGAGGAGACGGAGCAGTCTAGGCTGCCCCAGTACCTGGCCCAGTTCAAGGTGAGTCGGAGCAGAGCTGAGAGTGTGCCTCAGCTGGGCATCTGCCACACTGCACCCTCCTCGTGGTGACAGTCAGGCAGCCCCCATGGGGACATTAAAATCCGACATCAAGAATTACATTTTTATTGCTTCACACAGGAAGTGGTCTTCCAAGAAACAAATGGAATTTTTATGCTCCTTTTGCACTTGAGCTAATCGGTCACAGTTTTGTTCAGTAAGGCAGCGTGTCATTACCCGCTCATCCCTGACTGTGCCTGATTGAAAGCCGAGTCCAGCCCAGGGTAGAAGGTACCACGCACTCTCCCTGACGGCACATTTGCACGATCGAGAGAATGTGCAGGCATCCTTTTTCCCTCTCTTGCCCAGCTTTGTAGTGTTGCCTGGGCCACGAGGATGAAAGATGGAACTGTGTCTGTGCTGGTTCTTTCCAGACAACGGCTCTCAGCACTCAAGTGCCTTGGGCAGTGTTCATCTACACGTTCCTAAATGCACCGCTTGAGAGAGGAGAGTGGAGCCATGCTCAGTGCTTACCTTCCCAACTTGTTTCTTGCTTATTTTGGGTCTAAGTAGTGCAGACAGAAAAAATAAGCTGCCTGTGTGGCAGAAAATCTTCCTACCCAGGCCAGTGACCCGTTGAGTCATTTTGAGACCAAAATGTGTAGCCTTTCTAGATTATTCTCTTTACCTGTTTCTGAGATGATCGTGAATTAGCTGTAGGAAGTGGATTCCTTCATTTTATAGGGGGCCCCTCTGGTACTTTTTGGCAGCTGTTTCTTCTGTTCCTTCTCTCCACACGTCATGTGAAACGGCGAGAGGTTAAGCTGTTTTTCCACAATCTGCCAAGAGTTGACAAGAGAGTTTGATGGGGAATTTGCGGAGCCGCCTTTTTCTCTTAACGTTGCCAATCGGTTTTGGAAGGGCTCACAAAGAGAAAAGGACTCAGGGCTGCCATGCCGCTCGGAGAAGTTGTGCCCTCTCTCTCGGGTGGCCTGCATATTGCATCTCTGGGAGTGCGAATCTGTGCCTGCACTAAGTGTCAGCCCGCACTCTTCCACAAATGCATTTTTATGAAAATCAAAGGGAGAGAGAGAGAGAGAGAGAAATTGTGTTTTCCACTTAACTTCGCAAAAGCTCTTGGCGGTAGAAGTGCTTCTTCTCATGTGACAAGACCCTGAGGCTGAGATACACCAGCCCACAGTCAGACATTGGGTTTGGAGCAGAGTTTGCTGACCAAGGAGAGGCTTATTTTGATGCCCCAAACTGTCGCTCGGTCTCAACCCCTGTGAAGAGCAGGGTCCAGAAGAAATCCTTTCCTTTCTGGGGGCCTGCTGGTTCCTTGAAAGGCACTGCCTCTTCAGGGTTCATTGCCACATGCCTGACCTTCACAGTCGGCCTCTGGGCATTCCCCGGGCCCTGCACATACCCCACCCCCGTTTCAGCAGCAGGCCTCATCATTTATGCCTATTAATTGCATTTGTTTGGGGAACACAGGCATGCATAATAGAAGCTACAGCTGAGGCCAGAAATAGCTCGCTCTCTCTCTCTCTCTCTCTCTCTCTCTCTCTCTCTCTCTCTCTCTCTCTCTCTTGATTTCCATCTTGAAGCACTTAAGTAGATTAATGTTTTTAATACTTTCCTCCCCAGAAACACAATACCAACCAAACCAAGCTGCCATTTCAGATGTAGCTATAAGCAGTTAGTATGTAAAAGCTGACCTGCCATGGGACACAGCAGGTGGAAGCTTATAGCAGCGCAGGCACTCCTGGGAGCTGTTTAGCATGCCATTAGTAAGAAATCCTTGAAATGATTTCCATCTGTTGAAAGGCGCCCGCGTCGGGCCAACGTTTATCTCGGTTATGCAAAATGGAAACGCTGTGGATGGGCGCCTGTTTATCGGTGCAGCTCCATTCTGTTCACATGTAGAATTCTTTGTTCTTGGTGGTCGCCGCTTGGCTTGGGGGTGGGTCCAGGTGGGAGCATGGCTTTGCTAGACTCCACTGCTCTCGAGACTTATAACAAGAACCCACACGGGCAGTCACGAGCATATGCTGTGCCGTTGACTTCTGGGGATCCCGGTGCCGAGGGCACAGATGCATCACTGTAAAAGTGATGCCTGAAGCTGAGGCAGCCTGACATTCCCCACGAAGCACCTTGTCCTACGAGTAGCCTGCAGGGATGTTTTGCAAGTGACGTACCCTCTTCTCTTTGCCTCTGTCTAGTCTTCTCCCACCTGCTGCCCATTTTTCCTGTTGTTTGGTTGTGTTTCCTCTCCACCCCGCAGGCCTTGCATGCTAAGCTCCAGGCTCTGGACAAAGTGGAGTCAGAAAGCCTGTTGACGCTGACCACGCAGCTCATCCACGACAAGCTGCCCGCCTGTGAAGCAGAAGACATGGCCAACTATGAGCAGAAGCTGCAGCAGTGGCATCTGGACCTAGCGCAGTTGATTCAGAGGGAACAAGAAAACAGGGAGAAAGCAAAACAGGAGCAGCAGGCACGGGCAGCAGCAAAGGCTGCTGTCTAACTCCCTGCAACCCCCTGTCCCCGCCCCAGCCCAGGGCACCAGTCCTTCCCCCAAGACCTGCACTAGCCCCCATCATAGGATTCAGGCGGCCCAGGCTCCCTCCAACTGTCTTCACTTTCTTAAATGGGCCACACATGGTAGCCAAGCCAGGATGCTATACATCAGCGGTTCTCAACCTGTGGGTTACAACCCCTCTGGGTGTCGAACGGCCCTATCACAGAAGTCGCCCAATTCATAACAGTAGCAAAATTCCAGTTAGGAAGTAGCAATGAAAATACTGCTATGATTGGGGGGTCACCACAACATGAGGAACTGTATGAAAGGGTCGAGGCACGAGGAAGGCTGGGAACCACTGCTCTACATGGTGCTGGTGGGACAGCACACCTGCAGGGAGACGCTCTCAAGCAGAAAGCAGATGGGCTTCCTGACCCCTCTGTGGAGTGTCATCAAGAGCTGCTCAGCACACATGATATTGTGATTTTTGGAGGCCTTTCAAGCTAAGTCTGAGGGAGTCATCACAGCGACTGCCCATCCAGGTGCCTGTGACTCCCGGTTGAAGTAGAGCTTCCATCAGAGTCCTTCAGGGGACGTGGGACTCCCACGGTAGATTTCCTGGTAATGGGTTCCATCTTGAACATCAGAAGCCCCAGGGTTAGGCTTAGGGAAGAAAAAAGAAGAAAGAAATGAACAGAAATCCCTACTACCTAGCCTGGGTAGCGGGAGTAACTGTGAGACTGAAGTGTCAGTCTCAGGCCCAGACATTTGAATGCTCTGAACTCTTCAGCCCTGGTGACATGCATGTATGAGACCTTGTACCCCAGTCTCCTCCCCAGGGAGCTGTCTCGCTTCCACTGTGCTTGCCCTTCCAGACCAGCTGTGCTGCAACACACCACACAGATAGACAAGCACACAGGCCAGGAGCCCACTTGGTTTCAGATCGAGGACCAGAGTGCCCTGGTTCAAATGTAAGGTCTGCGGGGGAAGAAAGCTAGCCTCAGCTGTAAAGGAAGCCACCTGTCGTAGCTTCCCCATGAAGTTGGGCTGATGTCTTTCCGGAAACCCTGGTCTCGGGGAGCTCAGAGAGCCACACACAATTTGAAGACAGGTCTTTGTTAGGGATGTCAGGGGAGAGGCAAGGTGGGATGGGGCAGGAAGTGGAAACTTAGATAATTACAAAACTACAGGGAGGTGGAAATTCCTTCCTCAAGTGTCTCCTCTTTGAGGGAGGGGTAAGGGGTCTTGCCTTTAGATACGTCGCCGTATCTTGATTCGTGGATGGGCTTTCAAGAACCTGTGGAAATAAACGCTGTAAGGCCTTGTGGATGTGAGCCTGATATTTGGGGACGGGAACTGGTGAGGGGGAATATATTGTTCAGATGATTTTGAGCCGTGACCTCTCAGCCTCCTCTTCCCCTGAGGAAGGCACTATTCACTCCATCTTATGGACAAGAAATTACACTGATGCTCGGCGGCCGTCTCCCTGCACATCATTATGCGTGACCTATGCGTGCAGAGTATAGCTCCAAGGGGTTTCGAGGCTGTGACCTTTTAGAGTCAGATCACCAGGCCTGTCTGCTGAGGCACCTCGGTCAGCACAAGCCTCCGGCCTTCAAGCGAGTCATTGAAGAGGTTCATTGTTGGCCGCACCCAGGAAGTGGCTGCCACATGCAACTCCAGTCAGTATCCGACGTCTAGGACCCCTGAGCACTGTGACGTAGAGGGTCACAGCCAGCCGTTTGGCTGCTCTGGTTCACTGACGGCAGCTGTGTGGGACCTGCTGCTTTGGAACCAGCCCGTTTCTGGTCACGGCCCCTCTCGTTGGAGCAGAGCTGCACTGCACAGGGTGCTCTTGGCTGTAGTCTTCTCGGAAACGGAGCTGCTCAGTGACTGTGACCCGCCAACCGCACCGTGTATTCCGACCGAGGGACGCCTTTCTGCCACCTACAGTCTGCTTAACCTTTCAGCCATCTGTCCTGGTCGTCTTCCCTTCCCCCTAAACGCCGCTGTGCCACTGTCCCAGGAAGAATGGCCGGGTGCCTGCTTCCTGGCATTCTTTCCACATGTGCCCTCCTACTCCCCCACCCAGTGCCACTGCCCTTTCTAACACCGGAGCGGGCCATTGGCTTCTGAGTGTTGGTGCGGTAGACTGGCAAATGCCTCTACAAAGGTATGGTGATTCTTTCCAACTCTATTCTTTTCCGCTTAAAGCCCAGGCTCGTTCTCCAGAACCGTGAGCCAAGGCCCACTTCGTACTGTCACGAATGTGCCAGCTGTATTGCACACCTCAGTCTCCGCATCTCCTACTTCCAAGGGATAAGCGTCCTGGGCTGTTCTTGATGGGACTCGTCCTTTGTAGCATTGATTCCGGATCCACCGGCCTGGTCCAGGACTCCCCCTTCCATCTTGCAGCGTCGCAACCAATTGCTTCCAAATCTGTAAACTAACTCTTCCTTTCCAAACAGCACGCCTTTTTGTCATGTTTTTTCTTTAACTTATTAATCGTTCCTTGTTTTTTAGGTCCAAGTTTACTCCACAAATTAGGTCCCCATCTGACCATGTTCCTGCACCTGGTGTGGTGGCCTTGGTTCCATTTCTTGCAGTGTGTCCTCAGCATCCTTCCCACTCCGTTTCTTCTGTCCGCATTCCTCTGGGTCCCTGCCTCCTCACCATCGCACTTTGCCTTTGGATAAACCTGGCCGTTTGGCCCCATCTTTAAGGAATTCTTTTCAGGAACAGTATTCAGGGGTGCTATTGTTTTATAAGCCATCTGTTACTTGGGTGGAAAGTGCCCCTGAGTGTGGCTTCAGTTCCAAGTTCAAAGAGGACCTTTGGGCCCTAGTGTCGGGTGTCCCTCTAGTCTTCACCAGTGAGTCTGCCTTTTTTGTTACTTAGCATGTCGTCCTACATGTTTCCTTCATTCTCGCTGAGACCTGTTGTGTCCCAGGTGCCCCTCTGTTCTGCTCTCACTCAGGCTACTGGCCCTTGCCTCCCTAGAGTCACACATGTGTAAGGTGTCTAGACCCCATCGCCGCATGGGCACCAGCTACAGTGGGCCTTTCGCTCCTCTAACTGCTCGGCGCCCTTTGGCACTGATCGCCGGGTGGAGGCCAGCAGAGGCGCCTGCTGCAGAACACGGGCACACACCAGCCGGCAGGGCTGCCGGCCACGAACGTTCTGCCTCGAGGGCCTGCACTCCAGCGATGGAGCCAGTGGAGAGACGGGGCACCACGCGCCTTCACACGCCGCGCAGAGGTATCATCAGAGGCTTCGACGAGGGCGTTCACCGGAAGTGCACAGCAAGCCCCGAGATGGGAAAAGTTCTAATGAAGGAAGTCATCACGTGCTTTGAGTTTTAATTAGTCGCACCTGTTTGTTTCTGGGCATGAGCGGGACTCTTCCTCTTCTCAGAGCTTTCTGTCCAGAAGGTGTGATCAAGACAGAAGGTTTTTAAGCAAATCATGCACTCCCCCAACGAAAAAAAGCAAAACCGCATGCAGAAAAACCTCAATACAAAAGAAAACACACTAATAAACACTAGAACAAATTTTAAATGGATCCTGCCCCCATGCTCGAGGGATGGGAGAAAATTGGTTACTAAACGGAGCGCATTGGAGACCAGGTGTGGAAGTTCAAGGACAAGCATGACTTGAACAGTGAAAACTTTGTCGGCTGATGTACATTGGACCTGATCTGGTTTGCAGCATTTTCTGTGTTTGGGCTTGTTCATATTCGGGTGTATCTCAGGGGTGTTATGTCCTCGGGGTCACCCTCTTGAAGCTGGGTGGTATGTTTTTGTGGGTTTCGGTGTGAAACCCAGGAGGGATGAACCTATAAGGACAGCAAGTAGAATGAGGGGTGGAGGGGGGAGCACGATGTCAAGGAGCCTGAGAAGGAAAAGGATGTTCGGAAACGGATTGTGGGAGCAGTTGTACCATACTGCTTCATGTGATTGAACTATGGAACGATGTGATAGCTGTATTAACTCCCGGTTAAATAAAGAAATGGAACAAAAGGGAAAACAAATGCTGTGTTAGATCTTTCCCTAACGCTTGGCCTTAGGAGCCCTGGTGGCGTAGTGGTTGTGCTTATGGCTGCCGGGCTGCTGACTGATTCCAAACCAGCCAGCTCCCAGGGAGAAAGAAGAGGCTTTCGACTCCAGGAAAGGGCCACAGCCTGAGAAACACTGGGGAGCGCTACCCTGTCCTCCAGAGTCACTGAGTCAGAATGGACTCGGTGGCAGTGAGTTTGGTTGGCTTTGTTTATATCGGCATTCATCCACTTTCCGGACACTCGGCCTTGGCTTGTATGAAACCCAGGGTGGGTAAATCTGCTGAGATAGTAACTAGATTAGGGCAATGGCAGGGGAGGTTGGGGGTAAATGGGGAGCTAATAATGAGTATAAGAATGAAGAAAATGTTCTAAAATTGGTAGTGATCGCATGACTTTGAATATATTTAAACCATTGCATCGTATGTGAGCTATAGCTCAATCAAACGGCTTCGTTTGTTTTTTTTTAAGGGAAATGATTTTAGATGGACCTAAAATAACTCACCCAAATCTGTTTCAGCCTGTACCCCACCCCTGCCAGGGTGGTAAGGAGAAGAAGGCGAAGGCCAGGTGAGGTGCAATCGCACATCCTGTACCCTGCCTTGCATTTGGGTTTCCTGCCTTCAAAGCTGGAGGGCAGAGAGATGTAGGGCTACCGACTGTGCTTCGGAAATAAGTATTAAATATTCAGTAAGTATTAAAGTCTTTGTTTCTCTTGGTCCCTGGAAATAGAATCCTAGGTGCTGGTTTCTTTCTTTGCTGCAGTTCTAGCAAATTTATTTTGACCACCGCAAGAGAGAAGGAAAAACATACTACGATTTCAAATACCCCAAACCAACTCCTGTTGTGCTGTGGAAGCACAGAGCCCCGTTTCCATGGGAAGGGCGGTTTTAGGAATGTGCTGTCTCCTTGGGCGTCAAGGAGCAGATGGGGGCGGGTAGGAATGAAAGCACTTTCTGGAGGGGAGAGTAGGAGGTGGCAATGGGTAGAGATGGCAGCCCTGCAAGTCCCAGGCCGGGCCTCTTGCTAGAGAGAGAGGAACAGCCAGGCAGCATCTCCATTGCCATCAAGGTGGCTGCCTCTCCAGGCCTGGGTCCTGGCCTCGCCACTCCAGCATGCCAACTGTCCTGCGAGCTTTATCCTCTGATGCCAGCGTTGTGCCCTCCACTCAGGTGGTCCCTTTTTCCTCCAGGCTCCTACCAACTGCCCTGCAACTAGTGGGCCCAAGCACAGGGATCATGTCAAAGGGCTGCCCTCTTGACCACTTTATAGGTTCTGAGTTAATCATTCAGAAGTAATATTGATGTGATTTAAATGCCATGACGACAGGTACTAAGTGTGTCTGGTTAATTCCAGCCCCGCACAGGCAATAGCCACCGCCGTGAGTCTCAAATACTTCTTGAATGAATCATTCTTGGTTCGTGGAAAGTCTTTCAGACTGAGCTCCAGTTCCCAGCAAATACCTGAGACACTCAAAAAACAAACTCAAATTCACTGTCAAGTCAGTTCCGACCTAGCAACCTTAGAGGACCCGGGAGCTAGAACTGCCCCTGTGGGTTTCTGAGAATAACTGCAAACTCCTCTTTCCCTCTGCTGGCCGTATCTAACTGCTGACCTTGCCGTTGGCAGCCTTCTCTTGTCAGTGGCCCAGCAGATACCCAGGATGCCATGTCAAAGCCCACCTCTGGATTGAGGACCAAAGTGGACCTCAGGTGGGAGGTTCCTGGGGACAAAAGGGGGCGTTGGTAGTATCTGTTTCATGTCTGTATCCCCACTTCCCCTCCTTCAAAGCAGAAAGTGATGAGACCGTGGCTCAAACCTTATCATTTCTTTATAATCTCATAATTATTCTCTAAGGAAAACTAGTTTATCCTCACTGGGAGACAGGCATCCTAGTAAATGTTTTACATGTGTTATTTAAATCACAAGAAGGTAGCTCATCATTACAACTCTGCTCTCTATATAAGAAAGCAAAGGCATGGAGAAGGCAATGAGTGCAGGGTCACCCTCGCAGAACTGGAGATTAACTGGAATCCTGCAGACCAAGCACAATGCCTACAGGCTACGGTGCCAAACTTTGAAGATGTCTATCTTACTTTCCTGGGAAAGAGACCGGCGACCGGCAGGGAATCAGTTGGAGGGAACACAAGAAGCCATGTGAGGCGGGAGAAGTGGTGGCCAGGAAAGTTGGTGGCAGTGACGGCATGGTGCTGTGAGATGAGAGCTCACTTCGGGAAGGATTGGGTTCATCCATTAGCACCCATTTCCTCTGCTCGGTGTACTGGGTGCTGCCCAGCCCATTCCTGTGACTAGAGAAGCCAGGAAGCCACCCCTCCTTGAACTGTCTGCGAGAGGAAGCCCGGAATAGGGGAGGTTTCGCCTTTCGGGGCACTTGGGCAGTGTCAGGAGGCACTTGTCACAGGTGAGCGCCTGCTGCCAGCCCCTAGTGGATGAAGACCCCGGGGTGCTGCAAAGCTTCTTAGAGTGCACAGGGCAGCCTACACGACAGAACTGGCCAACCCCAAATGTGTACCATGTCAGGCATGGGGGACCTGGAAAGAGCCCTGGTGACTAGAGGGTCACAACTCGGACTGCTGACAGCCAGGTCAGCCACTCGCAACCACCAGCTGCTCTTCAAGATCAAGGCGAGGCTTGCTACTCCCAGCTGTCGTGGAAACACCCACAAAGGCAGTTCTGTACCGCCCTGCGGGGCACTGGATGGCAGTGGGAAGGCAGGCAGAAGGGGCCCTGGTTGGGCAGCAATGAAGCACTCGGCTCTCAGCGGAAAGACCAGCAGTTCAGACCCACTAGGCACTGTGTGGGCAACCTGCAGTCTGCTTCGGTGCAGAGGACAGCCGAGGCAGCCAGCGGGCCTGTGGGGTGCTGAGAGTAGGAACGGGCACACGGGACAGGAGCAGGACACTGCAAGACTCACAATCACACACGTGAGATCTGAGGATGACCCTTGGGGCGCATGCTTCATTCACAAATGGCATTCCTTGTGCTGGCCGAGAGGGAGGCGTTTCCTGTCTACCTGATGGGAACATGCCAGGTGCAGGGGTGAGGGTGGGCCTTGACTCCCTCGAGCACCAGCCTGGCAAAGGGCACACCATGACTTATGTGCTCTGGCGGTTGGCAGAGTCAGGGTAAGACCCCCCTGTGTGGAAGCAAGGCTGGCTTGATTCAGAAGGATCTGGTAAGGGAGGGGAGGGGGCGAGCATTGCAAGGCTGAGAAGGGGACCAGACTGCTGCATTCGCACTCGGCAAGAGCAGCGGCTGGAAGAAAGTTTTAAAGCAGTGCTTCTCATCACTGTCATTTTGCTCCTGTTGTGAATCGGGCGACCCCTGTGAGAGGGTCATTTGACCCCCAAGGAGGTTGCAGCCCACAGGTTAAGAACCGCTATTTTCGAGGCTGAAGAAATTGTGGAAACCCCGAAGTGCTAAGGCTGTGAGGAGAGACCTCAATTCCATCATATGATCTAGTTCATGCTGCATCTGGATTCGGGAATAGCTGGGCCTGGGGGCAGCGAGCAAGGTCAGGGCCCTAGCTTCAGGAAGAAATTCACCATACATTTGGGTGGCCTGAGGGAAATTCGTGTTGAGAGAGTCTCCAGGATCCCCGGGCTTGGCTCAAATAGCATTCCCCAGATGTGGGTACCCAGGGCCAGGGCTCGTTCATTTCACCGCAAAGGTGGTGCCAGATGTCTGAGTCCCTTGGAAGAGTGCCTTTCCCTCTAGATTCACTGGCGGCCCAAGAGCCGGGGCTGGCGCTTGAGAGGGACCTGCAGAGCCTGCGCTGGAGGGAATCATGGGAGCAGACTGAGTGGGTGTCATTAAACCCTTAAGGAGACACACTTTCCAAAATCTGGAAAACGATAAAAAAATAAAATTCAATTCTGTTTTAGAAATGGGGAAGGAAGAGTTCTCTTCCACATAATTCTGTCAGAGAAAATGGAAAGGCCAGCTTTTCTATTGAAAATAACCATTTCTTTTCACGTTGATTTGGCCTCTTGTCCGACGCTGCCAGCTACCGGCAGGCTGTGACAACACGTGTGGGTCACTGGGAAGTCCACACACGATGGCGACGTGTCCCTGGAGTTCTACCAGTAGCCACTGGTTTCCTTGTTTAAACCAAAACAATTACCTAGGCTCTGCGCTTGCATGTGCCTCTTAGGGATTCCTGGTCTGAGCTGTGCTTCGGAAAACAAGTGGTGGTCTTTCCAAAGCATCTGCAAGGACATGCCCTCTGCGGCTCCCCTGGCTGGTGCCGGGAAGCTCTGCTGCCCAGTGACAGAATTTGATTCGCTTTCTTGACTCCCAAGATGTTTCATGGCTATAGAGCCCATAATCTTGGATCCTAACAACACACTTAGTGAATCTGCTCCAGATAGCAGGTGAGATACAACGGGACTACCCAGGAAAGGCTTTCTCCAAAGAGAGGAGGGCCGGCCGGGGCTGAATGTCAGTGTGTGCCCTGGCTCCAGTCCCCTGAAAGGCAGGGCATCCTGGAGAGCCTCACCCCATGCTGCTTTCGACTGTTCTTTGAGTTTGGGGGGTGGAACGTCTAGAGGCGGGAGATTGGGGCTGTACGGCAGATGGGGGCAGGCTGGTCAACAAGATTGTCAGAGACAGCCCTTACGACCCCTGAAGAATGAGCAGGGGCACAGTCGTGACTAGGCGAAAGCCTTTGGGCACCTTTCCGGGCCTTTTCCTCAACAACATAGTATTCTGTTTTCTCAAAATTTCTTCCTAACTGCCCCCTGGTGGTCCTGTGTCCTTGATGAGAATCTACATTAGCCCTTCAGGGTCCCAGTAAACAGTGCCGACACCTTCTGAGTTGACCTCTGCTTTGAGTGGAACTGGGCCAGCAGCGTCCCTAAGAAGCCACTGTCAGTCTTGGACTTTTTTTTTTAATCGTTTTATTTGGGGCTCATACAACTCTTATCACAATCCATACACACATCTCTTGTGTAAGGCACATTTGTACATTCATTAGCCTCATCATTCTCAAAACATTTGCTCTCCACTTAAGCCCCTGGCATCAGGCTCTCATTTTTCCCCTCCCTCCCTGATGCCCCCTTCCTCATGAACCCTTGATAATATATAAATTATTGTTTTGTCATATCTTGCCTTGTCCGACGTCTCCCTTCACCCACTTTTCTGTTCTCCATCCCCCAGGGAGGTCACATGTAGATCCTTGTAATCGGTTCCCTCTTTCCAACTCACCCTCTACAATCCCAGTATCTCCACTCACACTACTGGCCCTGAAGGGCTCATCCGCCCTAGATTCCCTGTGTTTACAGTTCCTATCTATACCAGTGTACATCCTCTGATTTAGACAGACTTGCAAGGTAGAATTGGGATCATGATAGGTAGGGGCGGGGGGAGGGGAAACATTTAAGAACTAGAAGAAAGTTGTATTTTTCATTGTTGCTACATTGCACCCTGACTGGCTCGTCTCCTCCCTGAGACCCTTCTGTAAGGGGATGTCCAGTGGCCTACACATGGGCTTTGGGTCTCCACTCTGCACTTTCCCCTTCATTCACTATAATAAGTTTTTTTATTCTGATGATGCCTGATACATGATCCCTTCGGCACCTCATGATCGCACAGGCTGGTGTGTTTCTTCCATGTGGGCTTTTGTTGCTTCTGAGCTAACTGACTGCTTGTTTACATTCAAGCTTTTCAGAACCCAGATGCTGATAGCCGGGCACCATCAGCCTTCTTCGACACATTTGCTTATGCACCCATTTGTCTTCAGCAATCTTATGAGGAAGGTGAGCACACAATGATATGGTTTTTTGTTCTTTGATGCCTGATAACTGATCCCTTCAGCACCTCGTGATCACACAGGCTGGTGTGCTTCTTCTATGTGGGCTTTGTTGCTTCTGAGCTAGATGGCCGCTTGTTTACCTTCAAGCCTTCAAGACCCCAGACGCTCTATCTTTTGATAGTCGGGCACCATCAGCTTTCTTCACCACATTTGCTTATTCACCTGCTTTGTCTTCAACAGTTGTGTCAGGAAGGTGAGCATCATAGAATGCCAATTTAATAGAAGAAAGTATTCTTGCATTGAGGGAGTACTTGAATGGAGGCCCAATGTCCTTCTGCTACCTTAATACTAAGCCTATAAATACATCAGATAGATCTATTTCCCCATCCTCATATATAAATATATTTGCATATGTACATGTCTTTATCTAGACCTCTATAAATGTCCTTTGCCTCCCACCTCTTCCTTCTATTTCCCTTGACTTTCCTCCTGTCCCACTATCAGACTCAGTCCCCACCAGGGTTTCAGCAATTCCTCTTGGTTGTATTACCCTTGATCATGCCCTACCAGGCCTCCACACCCTCCTCACCACTGATTTGGACCACTTGTTCCCTTGTCCCTGGGTTTGTTAGCACCACTACCTTTCCCCCCACCTCTCCCTCTCCCATGTCCCCCCGGAACTGTTGGTCCCATTGTTTTCTCCTCCAGATTGTTCATCCAGCCTATCTCGTTTAGACAGACCCGAGGAGATAATAACATGCACAAAAACAAGACAGCAAAACCAAGCAACAATATACAACAGAACAAGAACTGCAAACCAATGACAAACAACAACAAAAAAATGCAACCAGAAAGAAAAGCTTGTAGTTAGTTCAAGGACTATTTGTTGGCTTTTAGGAGTGTTTTCCAGTCCAGTCTGTTTGGGCACCATGCCCTGCCCCCAAAGTCCACTTTCAGCATTCCCTGGGGACCTCGCCAGTCCATTCCCTTGCTGTTCTGTTGTACCCCTTAGTGTTTTGCCTCGTTTGTGGCGGGATCAGATCAGGTGTAATTCCCACACTGTCTCTGGTGTTGTCCCCCTGTAGGGATATGGGTCAGTGAGGGCGTAATGTCTCATAGTGGGTCCAGCCATGTGGTCCTCTCTGTGGACTGGCTGCTCAAATTGTGAACATTGTCCTCACGGCCTGGTGGACCAGGATGTGCTCCACTCTCCTCCTCCCCCTTCATCTGCTCCTGTGTGGTCCAATCAGATATCTCCCTCTCCCAGAGCTACAGATTTAGTGCCGTCCTTTGAAATAAATTCTTCCGAGGGGTGGGGCAGTGTCCACTTACTAGGTGGGATTGGGGCCGGCCCCCCAGATCTCTCCACTGGACCTACTCCAGACCTCTCCCAGACCTACTCCATGCCGGCATGTTGCATTTACATCTTGAAGCATGAGGTTGAAGTCTGGTCCTTCTTTCCCTGTGGAGATAAACAATACCCTTCCCTTGGATGGGTTAGTGCCCTGTACCCCCACTACCCATTTCTTTTTTTTTTCTTTCTACACCTCCTTTTTAGTTGTCTACCATGTGTATCCCTGTATTTGGTTTGGTTCCTGCCATATTACCTGGTCCTCACCCCAGGAATGTTTGTATACAGTAGCTTTTTCCCTATGCCCCTTTTGCATTTTTTTTTTAAGTTAACCTCAGCGGACTCATGTTGTACTTGTCCTTTTGCGCTTTACTTACTTCGCTTAGCATGATTTCCTCCCGTTCTTAACCATGCAGTGATGTGCTTCCTACGGTCATCACTGCTTTTTAGCGATGCATAGTACTCTATTGTATGTATATGTCACAGTTTGTCAATCCAATCGTCAGTTGATAGAAATTTGGGTTGTTTCCAACTCCTTGTAATTGTTAACTGTGCCAAAATGAACACTGGAGCACAGATGTCTGGACTTGGTTTGTTTCTTGCCTCTTCTGGGTATATGCCCAGTAGGGGGATTGCTGGGTTGTATGTTAGCTCAATTTCCATCTGTTTTAGATATCGCCAGATCGATTTCCACAGTGGCTGTACATACTTACAGGCCCACCAGCAGTGGATGAGAGTTCCTGTCTCCCCACAGCCCCTCCAACACTTGTTGCTTTCTGATTTTTTGAATTGGGCTACCTTTGAGGGTGATAGGTCATATCTCATTGTTGTTTTAATTTGCATTTCTCTTATAGCTAAAGATTGGGAACATTTTCTCATATGTTTGTTGGCCATTTGGATTTCTGCCCCTGTGAAACTGCCATTCAGGTCCTTTGCCCACCTCCTCATTGGGCAATTAGGTTTTTTTCTTTTTGGAAGCTTAGCAGAGTATTGTAGATTTTAGTAATAAGGCTTTTGTCTGATGTGTCGTTGCTAAAGATGTTTTCCCAGTCCGTGGACTCTCTTATTACTCTCTTGGTGAATTCTTTTGATGTACACAGGTGTTTTATCTTCAGTGTATCCCATTTGTCAATTTGTGCCTCCTCTGTGTTTGTGTCCTTCCCTATTTCTGATAGCCTGTGTATTCCCTGCGCCAAAGTTCTCAAGTTGGTCCCAATTACCTCATTGATGGCCCCAATAGTTTGGGGTTTAACTTCAAGGTCTGTGATCCACCTTGAGTTTATTCTTGTGCATGGAGTGAGATAAGGGTCTTGCTTTATTTTTCTGCAGGTAAATATCCATTTTTTCCAGCACCACTTGTTAAAGAGGGCATCTGCTTCCCATGGGATATTTTGGGACCCTTATCAAAGATCAGTTGTCTGTATGCTGATGATTTTATGTCTGGGTTTTTTGTTATTTTCCATTGGTCTGAGTATCTGTCATTGTACCAGTACCATGCGGTTTTGACAATTGTGGCTGTATAGTATGTGCTAAAGTCAGGTAAAGCAAGCCCTCCCACTGTGTCCTTCTTGAGGATTTCTCTGCTAACTCTAGGCTTCTTCCCTCTCCACACGAAGTTGGTAATCATTTTTTCCATTTCTTTGAAGAAAGATGAGGGTAATTGTATCGGGATTGCATTAAACTTATATATAGTGCCTTTGACAGAATTGACATCTTGACTATATTGAATCTTCCAATCCACGAACATGGGATATTCTTCCATTTGTTGAGGTCGCTCTTCATTTCTTGTAATAGTGTTCTGTAGTTTTCTCCATATAGATCTTTTGTTCTTTTAGTCAGGTATATCCCTAGATATTTCAATCTGTGTTTGGCTGTTGTGAAAGGTACCACCTTTTTGATCTCCTCTTCTGTGGTCTTATCTGATGTGTATTATAACAGTCCAATGGACTTCTGTTTGTTGATCTTGTATCCTGCCACTCTGCCAAACTCCTCTATTGCTTCCAGTACTCCCCTTGTGGAGCTTCCCCCAGATCCTGGATGCTTCCTCCCCCCCAACTACCATGATCCGAATTCTACCTTGCAGGCCTGGATAGGTCAGAGGCTGTACACTGGTACATATGAGGGCTGGAGGTACAGGGAATCCAGGGTGGATGATACCTTCAGGACCAAGGGTGTGAGGGACGATGCTGGGAGAGTGGAGGGTGAGTGGGCTGGAAAGGGGGAACTGATTACAAGGATCCACATGTGACCTCTTCCCTGGGAGAGGGACAGCAGAGAAGGGGGGAAGGGAGACTCCGGATAGGGAAAGATATGACAAAATAACGAGGTATAAATTACCAAGGGCACATGAGGGAGGGGGGAAAGGGGAGGGAGCGGAAAAAAAAAAAAGGAGGACCTGATGCAAGGGGCTTAAGTGGAGAGCAAATGCCTTGAGAATGATTGGGGCAGGGAATGTATGGATGTGCTTTATACAATTGATGTATGTATATGTATGGATTGTGATAAGAGTTGTATGAGTCCCTAATAAAATGTAAAAAAAGAAAAGAGGAGAAAAAATGATTAGGGCAAAGACTGTACAGATGTGCTTTGTACAATTGATGTATGTATATGTATGAACTGTGATAAGAATTGTATGGGCCCCTAATAAATTGTTAAAATTTTTAAAAAAAGAAAAAAATCATATCATCTGCAAATTACGATAGTTTCACCTCATCCTTCCCCAGACGAATACCTTTGATGTCTTTTCTTTGCCTTATGCTGTTTGCTAAAACCTCCAGCACAATATTAGATAAGAATGGGGACAAGGGGCATCCTTGTTTGGTCCCCTTTTTCAGGGGACCCCTGTTTGTGTTTAATCCATTGACTACGTTGACTGTTGGCTTTTCATATATAGCTTGTATACCACGTTGGCTGTTGGTTTTTCATGTGTGGCTTGTATTGTCTTGAGGAACTTTCCTTCCATTCCTATCTTCTCCAGTGTCTTAAACAGGAATTGGTGTTGGATGTTGTCAAATGCTTTTTCTGCATCTATTGAGATTATCATGTGGTTCTTATAGTTTTTCATGTCAATGTGATGAATAATACTAATGGTCTTTCGTATGTTGAACCATCCCTACATTCCTGGTATGAATCCCACTTGGTCATGGTGAATTATTTGTTTTATATACTTTTGTATTCTGTTGGCTAGTATTTTGTTAAGGATTTTTGCATCGATGTTCACTAGGTATATTGTTCTGTAGTTCTCAATTCTTGTGGGATCCTTACCCAGTTTGGGTATCAGAGTTATACTAGCTTCATAGAAGAAATTTGGGAGTTTGCTGTCTTTTTCTATGTCCTGGAAGAGTTTGTGTAGAATTGGTGTTACTTCGCCCCTAAATGCTTTGTAGAATTCTCCAGTGAAGCCATCTAGTCCAGGGGATATTTTTGTTGGTAATCCCTATCCTCCTGTGTCTTCCCTCTCATGGGAGTACCCCAGAAGGCCAGTGGGTTGCCTGCTTTGGTGTTGTGGAGGTTGGCCAGAGGTTTCTGTGGAGTGTTGGCTGAGCTGCTTTAGGCCCCCAGGCACACAGGCAAGAATTCCCTGGTAAGTTGGGCAGAGTATCCCCTGGTGGAGGTCGGCAGGGTTTTCCCAGTCTCAGACTAAGCTACACAGGATGAAGCTCACCTAGCTGGGTGTGGCACAGGTGTAAATGCCCTAGGCTAAGGGGAGTGGTCTGGAGGTCAGCGGTGGAGTGTGAAAGAACAAAAGAGAGACAGAGGAGAAAAAAATGGTTAAAAAGTAAGTTCGCTGGACTGTGCAAGGATATAGAGAAGAGAGGGAAACAAGCAACAATGTAGCTGAGTCCCACTCCCTACCCATGGAGCTGCAAGGGTTTTTAGTCCCTGCTCTGAGGCAGCCGCAAACGGTGGCTGTGTTGAGAAAAAGCCCCTGTGCAGCCCTCCAAGACTGGGAGGATATAGAGAAAGATGGAAACAAAAGTAACAATGTAGCTGAACCTCCATCCCTGCCCATAGAGTTGCAAGGGTCCTGTCCCTGTGCCAAGACAGGCAGAGGCAAACTGGCTGTGTTGAGACCAATCCCCCCTATGGGTTCCAAATGATCCCAGCTCTGGCAGATAGTGGCGGGGCCGAGGTCAAGCCCAAGCCGACCTCCACTGAGGTAAGCCAAAAGCCCTCAGCCCCTCAAAACCCCTGGGTCTGTGCCTACTTATCTTTATGATGCTCCTCCTGCGTTCCAGCAGCATTGAATTTCCCTCTAAGCAACTCTCCTGGCCTGAATTCTGCGGAGTCCCTCTGGTATGTTTCACTCCTTCAGCATCTTCCCGGAAGTTCGCCCCCACCTTTTTTTTAAATAGCACACTACCAAGACTAAGACAAGTCTGTAGCCACCCAATGATGCAGAGACATGTCTAAACACATTTGCTTTGTAATAAGCTGTAAGCACATAAACAAGAACCTTAGTAGCTACACATTTTTAAAAAACCTCTTTATTCCCTCCCTACCCCCACCTGGAGGTCAAAAAGAGGAGCTGATACCAAGGGCTCAAATAGAAAGTGAATGTTTAGAAAATAATGATGGCAACATATGTATAAATATGCTTGATACAATTGATGTATGGATTGTTATAAGACCTGTAAGAGCCCCCAAATAAAATGATCTTTTAAAAAAATAAAAACCTCTTTATTGGGAATTGGATGAAGGTTTACAGATCAGATCATCAGTTTTACATTGGATGATTCATGGATGTTTTGTTTCTTCTCATTCATTGCGATCCACTAAATGTAACATTACATATCCCACTTCCTTCCCATTTCTCCTTTCCTAACCCTTCTAAACTGTGTCCACAGGCAAATGCTTCCCTGTTATTCTGAAATCGAGGCTTATTCTTTTTTTTTTTCATCGTTTTATTAGGGGCTCATACAACTCTTATCACAATCCATACATACATCAATTGTGTAAGGCACATTTGTACATTCATTGCCCTCATCATTCTCAAAACATTTGCTCTCCAATTAAGCCCCTGGCATCAGGTTCTTATTTTTCCCCTCCTTCCCCGCTTCCCCCTCCCTCACGAACCTTTGATAATTTATAAATTTTTATTTTGTCATATCTTGCCCTGTCCGACGTCTCCCTGCACCCACTTTTCTGTTGTCTGTCCCCCAGGGAGGAGGTCACATGTAGATCCTTGTAATCGGTTCCCCCTTTCTAACCCACCCTCCCTCTATGCTCCCAGTATCGCCACTCACACCACTGGTCCTGAAGGGATCATCTGTCCTGGATTCCTTGTGTTCCCAATTCCATTGTACATCCTCTGGTTTAGCCAGATTTGTAATGTAGAATTGGGATCATAATAGTGGGGGGGGGGGGACCATTTAGGAACTAGAGGAAAGTTGTATTTTTCTTTGTTGCTACATTGCACCCTGGCTGACTCATCTCCCCGAGACCCCTCTACAAGGGGATCTCCAGTGGCCTACTAATGGACTTTGGGTCTCCACTCCGCACTCCCCCCCCCCATTCACTATGGTAAGAATTTTTGTTCTGATGATACCTGAGACCTGATCCTTTCGATGCCTCGTGATTGCATGTGGGCTATGTTGCTTCTGAGCTAGGTGGCCGCTTGTTTACTTGCAAGCATTTAAGACCCCAAACACTATATCTTTTGATAGCCAGGCACCATCAGCTTTCTTTGTCATGTTTGCTTATGCACCCACTTGTCTTTAGTGATTGTATCATGGAGGTGGGCACACAATGATTAAATGGAGGCTTATTCTAAGGTCTGTATAACTCACTACTGTTATAATTTCACTTACAGACCTATCTGCTCTTGAGCTGAACATTGAGCCACAAACATGCATTCAGTTCTAGACATAAGGGCCATAGTCTGTAGAGTTCTCTTGGTCCTGTCTGACCAGTAAGCCTGGCCTTTTTTTATGTTATTAGTTTTGGGTTGCTTCACATTTTTCTCCCACTCTGTCCTGTACCTTCTCATATGATGCCTTTGGAGCAGTTGGTAGTGATAGCTGCGCACCATCTAGTTCTGGTCTCGGGGTTGTGGGGACTGAGGTTTATATGAATCATTAGTCCACTGGATTATTTCCATGTGTCTTTCTGTTGCCTCACTCTTCTTTCCCCCAGAGGGAGAGGGCTCCACACCTGCACCTTAGATGAGTGGCGATACTGTACTTACTATGATATACAGTCACTTTTCCTATACAGGCTTTAGTTCCTAGGCATAAGTCAGATCCACGGCAAATTAATGCTAGATACATAGAACTTGGGCCTCTAGGTAATGCAAATGGTTTGTATTCAACTACTAATTAAATGATTGTCAGAGCTCAAATATATCTGTAAATACAGTGGAACATTTTGCTTTGTCCCGTCAGGTTGGTTCTGACCCATAACAACCCTAAAGCATACTGGGGGGCGGGGGGAAAAGTTAGAAAATCTTATTGACTATAACCAAGCACCTCGAGGGAATACGGCACTAGGCCTGAGAGCTCAGGACCATAGATAGTCTCTGGAAAGTAAGGTCAATTGATACAACAGGTCTCAAAGACAAAGTTCTATATCTTACTTTGGTGAGTAGCAACTGGAGTGCTAAAAGCTTGTGGGTGGCCTTCTAAGGTGTAGATGTTGGTCTCTCACTGCCTCAAACAAAGAATGAAGAAAATCACAGAGATATGGAAAGGATTAGTCCAAAGGACTCATGGAACTGGTAAATCTCAGTCTCTGTAAATATGAGACCAGAAGAGCTAGATGGTGCCCAGCTTCCATGGCTGATTATTCTCAAAAGGATCCCAATAGGAGATCCTGGATTGGGACAAAATATGAAACAAAACACATTATTAAAAAATATATATCAGGCTTACTGGCCAGATAGAGACAGGTTAAACCCCCAAGATTGTGGCCCTGAATTCCCCTTCATGATTCTAAATTGCCCTGCAACTCTGGACCTGAACTCACTCCCATGGCTCAACTTCCAGCCAACCAACAAACAGGCCTAAAAGGTACATAATAACACAAGACATACAGGCTCAACCTAGACCAAGCAACCTTAAGAGAGCAAAAGTACAGCGTCGGCCCGCCGTAAGACTTAGAGGCAGGAAAGACAAGCAAGTGGAAACAGTAAACAACAGAAGGAAAGGAGACGCATGCTCTTTCATTGTGGGGGTGCAATCAGTGGCACAAAACAGAATATGTAGGACTTGGTGAACAGAAAGCCAATTTGGACTGCAAACTTTCATCCAATGTACAAAAAGTTGAGTCAGCTAACCCACCCAGTAGTGCCATGTAACAGACTTGTCAATCTGCTTCCACAAAGATTGCTGCACCTGGTTCCCATGAGTGGGAATTAACCTGACGGCAATGGCTTTGGGGTTTGCCTTTTAAACTATAGAGCTTAGTCTGTAATAATGAGTAAGACACTAATTGGGGCTTCCACCAAATGAGAGACTACAGTATTTCCAAATGCAAATCAAAGTCACTTTAAATCAAAAATGTGGCCTACAGTCATGTTTTCCAGTCTCCTCTTGGCCTTTATTGTAAGGTTTACTTTCAACCTTGCTGCATCCATCCGTATGCTAGCATGCTTGCCACTGATGTTGAAGAGCACCGTTTCTGAATCCTGTGGGTGGGTGGTCACTGAGTTGACTCTGACCCCTGGCGACCCCTGGTGTGCTGAATCGAATTGCTCCACGGGGTCTGCGAGGCTGTGACCTTTCAGCAGCAGATCACCAGGGGCACCTCTGGGGGGGGGGGGGGTGTTCAAACGGCAGCCAACCTGTTGTCTAGTAGTTGAGTGCTGGCCCGTTTGCATCACCCAGGGGTACCTGAACAGTCTCTGAGCCCCCTCCCCTTTTAATACTTTTAATGGGGGCTCTTCCATCTCTTACCACAATCCTTACATTCATCCAGTGCATCAAACACATTTGCACACATGCCGCCATCATTTTTGAAGCATTCTCTTCCACTTGAGCCCCTGATATCAGCTCCCTATTTCTCCCCCCTCCCAAACCCTTGATAAGTAAGTTATAGATTATTATTTTCATATCTTGTATCATCCTTCATCACCCCTCACCCACTTATGTTGTTCATCCCCCTGGCAGGAGGTTATAGGTTGATCCTTGTGATCAATCCCTCCCCTTTCTCCCCCCACCCTCCCCTAATCCTCCTGATATCTCTACTCTCATTGTTGGCCCTAAGGGGCTTATCTACCCTGGAGTCCCTGTATTGTGGGTTCTTATCTGTAGCAATGTGCAAGTTCTGGTCTAATCTGATTTGTAAGGTAGAATTGAGGTCATGACAGTGGGGGAAAGGAAGCACCAAAGAACTAAAGGAAAGTTGTGTTTCATTGGTGCTGTACTGCACGCTGACTGATTCATCTCTTCCCTGTGACCCCTCTGTGAGGGAATGTCCAATTGTCTACAGAATCACATTGGGTATGATTTTGTTCTGGGTCTTAGATGCCTGATATCTTATCCCTTCAACACCTTGTGATCGCATAGGCTGGTGTGCTTCTCCCATGTTGGCTTTGTTGCTTCTCAACTAGATGGCCACTTGTTTTATCAAGCCATTAAGACCCCAGACGCTATAGCTTTTGATAGCTGGTCACTATCAGCTTTCTTCACCACATTTGCTTATGCACCCATTTTGTCTTCAGTGATCGTGTTGGGAAGGTGAGCATCACAGAATGCTGGATTGTTAGAACAAAGTGTTCTTGTGCTGAGGGAGTACTCGAATAGAGGCCCGATGTCCATCTGCAACCTTAATTCTTAACATAGATATAAGTACATAGTTTTGTTCCCCTCTTTATACATATATTTACATATGTACATGCCTGTATTTGGATCTCTATAAATGTCCTTTGCCTCCTGGTTCTTTCCTCTTATTTCCTTTTTTGAAAACCTCCTCTTTCCAGAGTATGTATCTCCCCAATACATTGTGATTCTACAGGCTGAAATCCTGTGTCTTCATCAACTCCCCTGCCCATGGTAGCCTGAGTCCCAATATAACCATTTATGAATGGCCTATGATATGTGCCTCCTAGGATGTCAACTTCCGACTGTTCCTGTGAACATCTATGAGGGATTGGGCATCAGGGGCAGCCCCAAGTTCCAAGGACTCTAATTGTAGCCACAGTGGAAAGCAGACCCTGGCACCCCTGGAACACAGCCACTTTCAAAGACACAGATGTGCCACTTCCCATCGCAGATGCTTTTGAGTTGGCAGACCCGCCCCAGGATAATGTGCCTAGGCTAACGCTAATGGAGTTGCCTGAACCAGCTAAACAGCTTCCATGCTTCCTGCCCCACGCTTGGCCAGCTTGCTGTCATTTGCAGCAGCTCAAACATGATAAACGTACAAAGAGGAAGAAACCTTCACCTTGAAATTCCTTTCACAGTGCTTTCGCTCATCAGACGTAAGTTAGCTGGAAGGAAACCTGTCTACACAGGTGAATTCACAGCCGAAATAGTAAATACGCTGAGAAGTTAGATTTTAACGATCGTGTTAGGGACTCGCTGCCTTTCTGTGTCCCTCAGGAGTGCGATTTTGATCTGTACATAAGGTGGCATGGGTCGTTCACAAGGGTCTCTTAGCCCACAGCTTTGTAGAACCCAGTGTATCGGCTATGGACCATCCTATTGGGCCATCTTTTCCATTTACAGCAGAGGAAAAAAGCAAAGGACAGCCCAACAGGTGGGGCAGCGGCTTTGGTCTGCAGCTAGAGGTGGCCGAGCTATTAATACCGGCCGGGCGGGCGGGCGGAGGCTCACACAGAAAACCTACCAGATATCCACCTCCCGCACTCGCCTAGCTCCTCTCCACTTCTCAAGGTGAATGGGTTCAAGGTGTAGCTGGTCTGCTCTGCTGGGTTTTATTGTTGGCCCAACTCACGGTGACCCAGTCCACATTGGAGCTTTCAGAAGGTTTTCAGATTGTTCTTCGTAGTTCATCTGAGTTTAGAAGCTCTACTGACGTCTTTTGAGCAGTAACTGTCCACTCGGAAAGCAAACATGGTAGCCGAGTCCCCGCAAACCCAAACCACTGACATGGGGTTGGCTCCCACCCACGGCCCTGTTCAGGGTTCCAAGGCGGGCGCTAACAGCTGACAGTGTCAACGTTCTCCCTCGAATCAGCTGGTGGGGATCCTGTGCACCAGCACAGCCTTCCCTTCTCCCTCCTCCCTCAGCAATCATTTTTACTGCCCCTCCCGCTCACCTCCTGGTTTTGAACCTCCAAAGTACTCTGGAGCTTGGCCAGTCATGGTGGGAGCATGAACCGGGAGCTGCCCACGTTCTGTGTGGGTGGCAAACACCAACTGCCAAGGAGCCAAAAGCAGTCCACACAAAGACAGCACACACATGAACTTTTGCCACTTTTGTATTTTATTGTGGAACTGAGGTTTTTTTTTTCCTTTTACATCAAATATCCTCAATGGAAGAGGGGATATTGCACACAAATATCATAAAAGCACTACATATTACTTTCACTGGAAACTAATTTTCTACATTAGATATGACTGGATAGGATAGAAGTGATGCAGGATTATAAGATATAACACCATACACAGCTGCAGACCGACACAAACACCATTCAGAACAAGAGAGAGGAGTGTGAGGGGCTTCTCTGTCAGGCTCAGGACCGCGCCTCCCCAGGAGGGAGGCGGCTGCAGGCAGCGCAGCACCAAGCGGAACTCAGCTGCCTGTCTTGGTGCTGTGCCCACGGGCAGCCGGGCCTGGACGCCTCTTCCTAGTGGCTCCTGTTCTGGGGAGCTCCAAATGAGGGCAGAGAAGCTACTTATTTATTTTCCCTTCTTTTCAGCTTTTGATGCTGCCTTTTAAATGAACATTAGTAAAGTCACAGGATTTTATTTTTAAACCGCAAATACTTCTATTACCAGGTCAGTAACCTAATTGCTCTGAAGAAAGGCCCATCCCCGGCTGCTTCTGGTGTGTTGTTCAGTTGGCTAAAAGATGAAATGCCTACAGTTCCTTGCATATGGAAACAGGATCTTTTTCTTCTAAATCAGAAGCGCAAAAGGAAAAAGAAAAAAGTTATTATCCTAACTCACAATATCATTACTGAGCAAGAACCTCTTTTGACAGGTGACTAAAGAGAGGCAATTAAAGCAACTTGGGAATCGTAGGACAGCTCGAGAGAGCCGAAGTTTGGGAACAGAGGGAAAGTGGAAGATGGTACAATTCCAGAATTGGATGATGAACTCTTATGACAGGAGGATCGGAAAGCTCCTAAAATTGCGTAAGCTATTGGAGACACTTAAAACATTCATATACACTCGGGAAACCATTCACTATGATATGTAAGGTTAAAAAAAAAAACTTTTTTTTAACTCCATGGGAAATGGTGTTTAAAAGAGGGGAATCAGTCATTGTATCCAGTCTCACCACCAGACTGGGGAAGCATGCACGGGATGGGGTTGAGAAAAGGGTAGAAGTGGTTGGAATCGAGAATGAAGGATCATCTTTAACATTTCGTCTCCGTAGAATTTTAAGAACACTACCAAAAAGGTCATGATCATGAGTGCTTCTTGATGGAATCCCATCGTTTCAGCAGAGTGTAAATTCCTTCCACTCCACATTTCGTCTACATGGTTGGAGTGGTAAACAGGAGCAAACCAGGCTCCTGGAAGTCTGCGTCAGTCCCTATCTCTCACCAAGAGTGTCCACGGTAGATTGTGATAGCGGTTAGAAAACGAATTGTGTTTCTGGATCGAGCAAGATGAGGTTAGTCACACGGGTGGGAAAGGTGTGTCTGGAAGGACAGGAGCAACCTGTCATGCAAATATTGGTTTTCCTGGTGGTCATCACTGGGAACAACGGGTGGGAAAAGGTGCTGAAATATTTCGTAGGAAAAAGAGTCAGCTGACCAGCGGCAATTGTTGTCTTTTTTTTTTCTTCATGAAATTCCTTAGCAAAAAAAGAGAGAGAGAGAGAGAGAGAGAGAGAAAGGAGTAGGGTAGAGTGGTTAAGGGTTGGAGATTGGTTCTAATTCTCCTAAAACAGTTGTACTTCTTACAGCAGAAAACAATTTTCCATGTTGAACGAACTGAGTTGGGGCAAGTGGTAAATAATTGTATCGTCTAGCCACGAAAAATCAACCAGCGGTCTGGATTTGGCAAGAAGGCAGATCATCCTTGAGTGTCTTAGGATGCATGGAATCAGTCTGAAGTAGATGAGTTTTGACTCAATGAAATCATTTTCAGAACAATGGCTTTTCCCATTGTGTGTGTGGTTTTGTTGGTTTTTTTTGTACCTTTGGCCAATCCGTTATATTTTTTAAAGACTTGAAAGAGACAGGGTAATAAATAAAAGTGCTTCTAGAGAGAAGCCTAACAAAAATAGAATCTTAATTTTAAAAAACAACCAAAAAACTGAACATTTGGAAAATGTGGTTCACAGCATTAAGTAGACGGCATCGTCTCCTGGGAAGGGAGCCTGACGAAGCATGCTCAAACCCTCATAGTAGTTAGCAGTGCAGAAATGTACACTTAGCAGTCCGAAAGCAACCAGCAATGTGAATCTTGAAATAAATAACTCACAGACAATAAAATGAGGTCCTCGTCCACTACTTCGTAGATCTGAGCGTCTGCAGTAGGTGCAACAGGACAGAACACAGTACAGAAGGTGTGGGGGAGAAGGGCTCCCTCTGAACGCCGGGGAGCTGCCACTTGAATCCCAACAGCAGTTCCAAACCACGGTCCGGCTTCCCAGGTTTCACAGCTGGATGATGACAGTGATGGAAATGATCTCTGGATACTACAGGTTGAACCGTAGGAGTTGGGAATTCATTTGCTTTGGATGAATTCTGTCTTTCTTTTGCTTTTTCCAGAAAAGAAAAACCTCAAAGCAGATTTGCGCTAGGGTTCTTCTGCACTCAGGCTCGGTTCTTTCGCCTCACGGTCGAACATCTTGAGAGAAGGATGTAAGGTGATGGATGGCCTGGCAAAGGCCTGGAGAAGGAGCCTTTCCAGGCCGCCTCCCTGCCCCCTTCTCCGACAGCACATCCTTGGATTTCTATGGAATGAATCCAGGGCTGGGAGGTATCATTATTCCTGGTACTTATGGGTTTTTAATTAATATTCTTACTGCAAAATCAGACTTCAATCTCACCAGAACTGCAGGAAACAATGATTCTTTTTGTCTTACGAAACACTTAAAAAAAAAAAAGACTGTCACTTGAAAATTTTTCTTTGCATTTTCCTATAAATGAAAAATTTTTAAGAAGTTCATCTATGAAAAGTTCTCATATCTTAAAAAAAATCTGTACATTTGTTCCCATTACACTGAAATTAATGGAAAATAATAATTAAAAAAAAGCTGATGTAAGACAAGGAAGGTAAATACTGTACACTTGCTGAAAATCTCTTCCACGGTCACACCCTCCGTTTTCCCAGTTCTGATCCCAGAAGCCATTTCCGTCTTGAACTTGCAGTAGGAAAGAAGCTGGGAAAGGCTCAACTGGCTTGGCTGAGAGGCCACTGGTGCCCTGAGGTGGTCAACACGCATGACTCAGCACAAACCGCTGCACCCATCAGACCAGCTCCTAGGACCCTCCCCACACACGCACACGTGCTCCTTACTCCTACACGGATGTTTTATAAACTTGCTGTCTCACATTAAAAAATAAGTGCATCAAGTATCTTTGTACATTCAAGTCACTTTCTAAGGCAAATTGTCTACTGTGTGTACTCCCACCTGCTTTGGTATTTGCTTCAGTGAGTCAGGGTGGACTTGGGTGTTGACGCATGCGGGTGAATTGATTCAGAGTGGCCTAAGTGCGTGGACATAGGTTGGGAGCATGCCTTAGATCAGCCTACTCCTTTGTTTACAAAGTCGGAGAGTCAGAGCACTTTCCCAGCGGTCTACACTCGCTACTTTGTAGGTGTGTAGACCAGAAATTGAAGGAGCGGAATTAAGGCGTGGAAATCTCACATGCCTTCCTAACCAGCCAATTTGTCTTAGAAAAGTGAGACCTGGGCGACGCAGACAGTCACAGGGGAAACCGTTCCCTAGGTAGACTACAGAATTCGATTGCCTGAGAAAATGCAGACCTCACGCTTAGTTATTGTCTCATCCTTCCCCCACCCCACGCTGTTTCTCGCTGGAGCCCTCACCAGCAAGCTTTCCTTCGACACCCCCTTCTCTTGCCTTCCTTTGCTTCCTCACTCGGTTTCTCTCTCTGAGCGCGCGCGCTCGCTCTCTCTCTCTCTCCCTCTCTATCTCTCTCTCTCGCTCTCTTTCTAAGACAAATGCCTCGACCTAGCAGAAGTCCGTTGGGTTTGCGAGTGCATGGTGTCCAACGTTCAGCAGAGGTGAGCGGGGTAGGTACGTTTGCAGTAATTGGAATCCTACGGTGGGATCACTGTTACTTCCTTAGCAATCAGCGGAACCGAGAAATATTAGTGACTTGCATCGCCAGGACACAGTATAGCTGTTGGCAGGTAATCAGTTCAGCGACTTCATTAGACGAATTGATTTTTTGTTTTTTGTTTTCTTAGAAAAGGTGGTTTCAAACTGAGGAATTTCTGGACACAGAGTTTCGATCCTGCGGGTGGCTGGCGCTGGTTCTACAGTTCGATCTTGCATGCGGGGAAGGATTCGTCTTGCATCACCACGGTGCTGCTGCTTGCTAAAACCATGATGTTGAGGTCTTGCTGTTTCTCGTGCGTCTCCTGGTACCATTCTCTCATCACTTCTGAGTCATGAGTTGGGATCAGGGTCACCTACAGGGAGAGAGAGGAATGAACTATGTAAGGGCGGAGCCAGAAACTTAAGAGAAGGGGAAAAAGGAAAGGAAAACAAAACCCCACCCTTGGGGCACAACCCGAAGGCTCTCCTTCGACCATTAGAAGACGACGGGGAGGGTGGGGGGGGGGGGTGTGTGTCTATTTTCTGTTTGTCTCAGAAATGCAGAGGGCTTTTTGACTGACGTTTTTCAGGAAGCTGAATGAATCCCCGAAGGAATGACATGTTCTGCAGGGGGGACCTGGCACCACAAGCAAGTACCGACTAGTCGGCAAGCTCTTCCATGTTTGTGCTAGTTTCTCAATCCTTCAGGGTTAGCGAAGCTCTTCAGAGATGACCCAATATCTTGTATGTCCTTGAACACAACTGGGGAGCTTTACAGGAGAGATACTGTTGAATCCAAGCAATTGTACTATCGTGGCAGCTGAGCGCCCTTCTGCACACTCCCTGCACATCCCCTAGCAACCCTGTATGTGGTAGAGTAGCCCCACCCTCTGCGCCTTCCCCAGGCCGTCGTTCTTTCTGTGGCAGCAGAAAGATCCTCCTCCAGAGCAGCTAATGATTTTGAACTACTGACCTTGTGGTTAGCAGCCTGATGCAGACCCACTACACGACCAAGGCCCCTTAAATCCCTTCCAAACACCAAACTCACTGCCACCGAGTGCCACTGACCCACAGTGACCCTACAGGACAAGATAGAACTGCTGTGTGAGTTTCTGAGACACTCGAAGTCCTCGGGAGTCCACGAATTGTGTGTCGTGAACCTTTTATCCCAAGAACAAAGACGTTTATGTTTACGTTGGGTGTGTGGTTGGGGGTGGAGGAGCAGAGTCCGAGGGCAATGGCTTGAATAGTGAAATCTGAATGTTATGTTCTTGAAGCAATCGCTGGGTGCTTCCCGTTACATCTCAATGAGTAAGGGACAAGTGAGTCGATGTCGTGTCCTGCAAACCCAGTTTACTGCATGACCCTCTGAAGAACCACCGACAACACAGAGATCAGGAAGGGCCACTGCTGAAATAGGAGCAGTGAGTGACCCGTGGCCAGACATGACGCTTGGCTGTGGGAAACAGGAGTGCTGGAGAGTGTTTCAGGCAAGGCTTTCCTAAGGAGCACCTTTCTCACCTGGTCCACTTATGAAACCCTAAGGAGTCAAGACAGTTCTTCAGTAGCGCTCGCATTTGAACCTGACACCTTCGGTTTATACACAGTCCCTTTGGTCTCTCTGGGGCGAGTGACTGGGGCCCATTTTGCAGATTGATTATGTACTCACGAAGGCAGGGTGGTCGCCCTCCAAGACCACGGTGCTGGTGCCAACACTAATATAGGAGATCGTGTTCTGTGTGTTAAATCTAATTTCCCCTCTAGATGTCGAGGGTGACAGAGGCCCGGGGCTCGGTGCACTGTCCTTGAGCTCTTACCTGCATGTTGCTGCCCCACTGAGCCTTCCCTTCCAACAAGGCATCCAGGACCGCCCGGCTGGGCTCCTCGGCGGCGGCATCATTTCCACTCACCACGTAGTAGGATGACCTCACTCTCTTGAAAAACTCAACATCGACATTCTTACTATTGCTGTGGTTAGGGATGTAGCACAGGTCCAAATATACGGGGGGTCCTGGCGGCACGGCTGAGGACTTGGCCGCCTTGGCAGTTCCGGGGCCTTTGGTAAATAAACAAGGCAAAGAAAAGGCAAAGGTCACAGCAATGAGAAGGGACCTGCACATCCAGCCCACCTTCCCTCCCCATCCACAGAGAGCCCCTCCGCAACACATAGTGGGGAGCTTTTCAAGATCCTGTCTTGAGGAGAGAACAGAGCTCTGTGGCTAAGGGGCATTTTTTTTTTAAGTCTAAGGGAGGCACCGGCATTTAGTAAACTGTAGTCAAGGGATCTCAGTAATCCACTCTTAAGATCTCATCTGGTAGCCATTTTACAAGCAGATGGATTATCTCACCCTCACACTGGATCTTGCAAATGGAGGTTTTAGCAACCAAATAGAACAGAGCAGAACTGCCCCAGTGGGGTTCTGAGGCTGTAACTCTTTGTGAGAGCAGAAGGTTTCTCCTTTCTCCCATGGAGCGTTGGTGGGTTGAACTGCTGACTTGGTGGTTAGTAGCCCAACACGTAACCCATTACATCACCAGGGTCCTGTTCTCTCCTCCGGCCAGGATTCTGAAAAGCCAGACATGACCCTCCCAGGAATGAGGCTGGATACCGAGGGTTGGCAAGAGGAAGGTTCAGAAAGACTAGGCTTTCCCTAGCCAAGGAGGATATACCAGAGTAGGGAGAGGGACAACTTTACAGCCAAAATTCCCAGACTAAATCAGAATAGCCTGGGAAGCGTAAGCATTCAGATTGATCTAAAAACAAAAAACCCTGGCGTCTCGATTGTGCCAGGAAAGCAGGAACCACCCCCTACCATTCTGAAGCCTGTGGGCCTCACCCAGCCTGCCCTTCACAACACGTTGTCTTTCTGTTAGGTGAAGGAGACAGACACCCACTGCAGCAGAGTCCCTGCGGGCTCTTCTAACTGGTGAGCCCCTCAGTAGGCCTTTTGCCAGCTTTTCTGCTGGAGAATAGTGCTTCCTTCTCCTCCCCCTCCCCACTTAGGCCAAGTCTGAAGTCTGGGCAGGGGTGCATGTGGAGAACACAAGCCATTAAACATTCAAACGAAATCTTTTCAAATCCAGTATGACTGACAGGATGAGATGACGGGGAGTAGGGCTGAAAATGGGTTTCTAAAAGGAGCTCAGATCATTTAAAATCCCCATTGCACATTATGGTTCAAATGAGGAGACACTGCTCTTGCCGCTCCTCCCCCACTGCACCCCAACCCCCCCCCCCCCCGACACACTGTTCACACCGAAAATCTGACTCTTAGAAGGTCAAATGTATTCTCAAAAACTCACTAGCTACCCTATAGGACAGGGTAGAAGTATCCTTGTGAGTCTCCAAGACCCTTTATAGGACTAAGAAGCCCTGTCTTTCTCCCGTGGAATGAATGGCTGGTGGTTTCGAAGTGTTGACCTTACATAAGCTGCCCAATGTGTAACCGTTATGCTACCAGGGAGCTATCACGGCAGTCACTCTGGATGCTCAGGGAGAATCACCTGAGGAGCTTGCCAAATGACTGATGCCCAGGCCCTGCCCTCCACAGTACGATTTACAGTGGGGCTGAGGCTGTGGCCTGGCCCCCCTCTTTTAAACGAGCATCCCAGGTGATTCTAATGTGCAGCTGGTGTGGAAGTCGCTGCTCTATCAACACGAGCTGGATTTTGATGCTTGGTCCTCTTTGTTCACTACGGGGCTTTGGAAGACTAGTCACACAGCCTAAACCAACAGTGAATTGAATGGTCCGATTTCAGTGTTTAGTCTTGCAGCAGATTGGCGGATAATTATCAGCCAAAGTGATATTTGAATAAATTCACTTTTTTTTTCTTTTCACCAGACAAACTGATCATTGTAATGAATCTGAGCTAAAAGTCCTCAAAATATCCATTTTGAGGCCTCCTTAGCGTAGAAGTATGGGTTCCATTTCCATTGGAAACTTCACTCCATCCCTGCTGGCAATTCCAGATGCATTTGGCTCATGGAAGCAGGAACTGAGGGGGTAACGGCCAGAGGTCGGCTGAGGTTTGTTTTAGAAATCAACTAATAGTGTAATTGTGCCTTTTAGAGGTCTATCTGAAAAGCATTTTAGAGAAAATTCAAATGAACTCCACTTTATTATTTTATCTTACCTTTAAATGATCTCTTTACATGACTAAAAAGTTTGGTTTTTTTTAATCAGTTGTGGGAGCTTGGGTCTGCAGTTTGGTATGTTTGATAGCAAATTTGTTTCTACCTGTTTAAGTGAAGTACATGTTTTTTTCCTAAGTTCAGGTTAGTTGACAAATCTTTCAGATCAAGGGGTGAACTGTCAGGTTCCTCCAATCCCCCTGAATGATTTTAAGCACAAACAGCTGCAGCTTGTTGTATTGTCATGCATGATATAGACCAAATCTGACCAGAACCCATCCTGAAACTGATTATCCATATTGTTTAAAATAAAACTTTGTAGCTACAACAGATATTTCCTAAAAATGTACTGTATTTGAGATCTCCAAAGCTTCCAGGTCTTGGTGGCATAGTGTTTACACGTTGGGCCGCTACCTGCAAAGTCAGCAGTTTAAAACCACCAGCCGCTGTGAGGGAGAAGGGAGGGGCTCTCTACTCTTGTAGGAAGCTAAAGTGTCAGAAACTCATCAGGGCAGTTTCACCATGTCCTATAGGATCGCTATGTGTCAGCATTGATTTGATGGCAAAGTGAGTTTTGGTTTTGGAAGTTCTCCATTCAGATATTCTCTAATAAACAATGTCACTTATATAATTTGCTTTATATTTGGGGGTCAATTTTTATTACTTTGTGAACTATGGCCAAACCCCCCACAATGACTAAATGAAACAAATTAAATGCATTAGTACAAATCAGTTGGGTTTGAAGCACAAGGAAGCTGGGTGGCCTGTTCATAGAAAAACCCAGGTCATTTCTGAGGACATGAGAAATCTAGAATGATCAGAGTGAAGATCATTGCCAAACTTGAACCAAACTGACTGCCATCGAGTCAATTCTGACTCATGATGACCCTACAGACAGGATGGATAGAACCGGCCCTAGAAAGCCCCATCTTCCTCCCACAACGCGGCTATTGGTTTTGATCAAAGCAAGTTTGGGCTTTGACTCTGCAGTCAGCAGCCCAATGTGTAACCACACACACCACAGGGCTCCTGGTTATTACCAAGTGCGATCTTAGTCTGAACAGCATTCTGAGGCTCCGCCCGGGAAACTGAGGAGCCAGAGGCGGGTCACAGGGGAGAGCTTTCAGTGATCTCTCTCGGTGTGTCCTGGGACTCACCAGCTAACTGCAGCTGTGGTGTTTACTGGCTGTCAGAACAACAAAACAAGGTGGTATCTCCATTGTGTTTCATGGGGAGATATCTCCAGCCTGCTTTTTTTTTTTTTAATGGAATCTAAATCCTGGGGTTAATCCACCCATTCCAGCCTGATGCTGCACATTTTGCTTTTCCCGCGTCCTGTGGGAGCTCTGGGTCTGTCACCCCAGCTCTGTTCTGAAACCAGCGCACCACAGTCCTCCAGAGGAGGTTTGCAAACACACTCTTGGTTCGGAAGACTGGTAACAGAGCTTCGGCTGCTGTGGTTAGCAGCCCAGAATAGTGCTGGACCGGGAAGCCCATCCAATGAACCAGAGCTTGTCTGGGTCCCATGCTCATCAGGGCCTCGCTGGGCTGGGCTTCCTACCTTCTGGCCGAGAGGATAGGCAAAGGAAGGTCCAGTACCACCCTGTGCCCTCCTATCCCGCTAGCACAAATACAGAGAAGGGAAGATTCCCAGTGGTTTCTCCCAACAAAAGCACAACCCTTGGGGCCTATGGCAGGGTGCCCGGATGGTCCTTGACTTACCTGCAGTCGCTGTCTTGACCGATTTGGATGTGGAGACATTGGTGGCGTTCTTGGTCTCCTTGTCTTTCTCTTCCCCGCGAGCAGCTTTGACCTCCGGAGCGGTGGTGGTTTTCGATGCCTTTTCCACCGATTCTTTCTTCTTAGGAGAAGCCACTCTGGACACCTTGTCTGAGGACTCTTTCAACCCCACTGGTTTGGGGGAAGACGCAGATGTCTTAGACTTCCCATCGGCCTTTTTGACAGGCGAAGATGACTTGGTCTTCGTGCCTGGCTTTTTGGTTTTGGTCTTCTCTTTCAGGTCTTTCTTGAGCGCTTTGCCCAGGTTCTGCTCAATGGCCAAGGCCTCTGGGTCCACCATGGACACATCGGGGTGGCGAGGAGATGGGCTCCGGTCTTGCATCGGGGCCGGAGGTGGGTCCATGTGTTTGTATGTCACGGTTTTGTCCGTGGGGATGGTTTCGGATTCATCTTCAGAGTCGATGTTGGCATCCGCTGTGATGGAGGGGCACTCCTCGGTCTCCGGGGGGACATCGGAGTCTGTCTGGGATGGGGCAGACTCGCTGACGGAGGTGGGAGGTGTTTCATCACACTGCCGCCCCTGTTGCTTGCCTCCTGGAGGTGGCGGGGCGCCCCCAGATTGAGTGAGGGGCTTCTCAGACTCATCAGTTGGCTCATCGCTGGCAAACCACTCTAAGGGGTTAGGATTAATGAAGGAGGGAGAGAGCTCCGTCTTGGGATGCTTGTATTCACAAGAGGTCACAAGGCATAAATCCACGTCCTGGCGGGCCTCTGAGGGTGACTTATCTGCAGCGTAGCATCGGTCTGACGTCTCATAGGAATATGTAGATGACTGGGGGGTCCTGGTGATCTTCTCCGTGGTCTCATAGCAGTAGGTGGACGAATCGGGGGTTCGTGTGGTTTTTGTAGTCGTCTCATAGGCGTAACATTCGGACTCAGGAAGACTGGTAATTTTCTCAGTGGTCTCATAGGAGTAGCTGGTATCCTCCAGGGTGTGGCCACCATCTTCCGTGTCGTCATAGCCATTGCTGATGTCATCCAGGAGCCTTCTAGACCTCTCGGTCTTTTCATAGCTGTACCCACTCACGTCCGGGGTCCTTGTGGTCTTCTCGCTTATCTCATAGGAGTAGCCACCCTCCTCGGGGGTCCGCGTGGTCTTTTCTGTAATTTCGAAAGCATAGCCACCATCTTCGGGGGTCTTGGTGGTTTTCTCAATGGTCTCATAGGAGTAGCCGATGTCACTTGGGGATTTGGTGGTCCTCTCGGTCTTCTCATAGTAATAGCCACCGGCCTCTTGGGTCCGGTCGGTTTTGTCATAAGACTCATAGGTACAATCTTCTTCACCTGGGGATTTGCTTGTTTCCTCTGACTTTTGATAGGCATAGCTAAAATCACCAGGGGTCTTCCCTCCATCGTCAGTCTCCAAGCCAGACGCAGTCAACTCTCTATTCAAGGCTAGGTGGTGTTGCATGGTGTCAAATAACATTGAGGCACGGAAGCTGTAGGACGCTGCGGATGCTGCATCCACTGGCGGAGAAGAGGACGTGTAGCAAGCTGCTGCGTTCTCTCTGGCTGCAGAGGCCGAATCTGAAAAGCTAGGGGAGTATAAAGGAGAGGCCTCTCTTGGGGTCAGTGGGGAGATATCAGATTTTGGCGAAAGCTTCTCTCCATCCGGACGTTGCACCTTCTCTGAGGTGAGTGAAGCATATAAGGACATCTCTCTGGGAGGAACCACATCAGACAGAGTATCTTCCTGGAGAGGAGACGCTATCTGAGAAGGGGTGTGTGCAGAAGAGGTGGATGGGGAGGCCTCGACCTGAGATACGGAGATGAGCTCAGAAAGATCATTATCTTGGGTATAGGATGGCTCCTCCGCTGGTGGTATCTTATGCGATAAACTGGAGTCCTGCAAGTCGGGACTATAGTCCACTTCAGTTGGCCCGTTCTCAGTGATGTGAAGTACACCTGCCCCCACAGCAGGGTGGTCTGGAGACTGTCGGCTAAAGTCCATAGCAAGAGAGTGTTCAGGGGATTCTTGGCCAAATTCAATCGACATTGAAGACTGTTCGGATCTGTGGTCTTGAACCGGTGTCCCGGACTTGGTTGTCTTAGGGGAGAAGTCTGGCGGAGAGATCGACATTGGTCTTGGGCATTCCTCTTTAGATGGAGACATTTCTGTTTCCTGGAAAGTCGTTGGCGTTTGAACAACGGACACCGACAGGGAGTCATCGACCTCGGTGGAATGCGGGGAGCCCACCTCAGCATGCAGAGAAGGGGACACATCATCCGTCGTTGGCTCTGGAAAGGAGTTTGTAGCCACAGAAGCGGTGGAGACTGACGCCACCCCCTCGATGTGAGAGTAGGTGTCTTCTGCGACACCCTCATCCACGGGCGTAGCTGACTTGTCTGAGACGGTGCCTTCGGAGATGGACATCTTGGTGTCTTCCTTCAAAGAGCCAAACTGGCTGACGTCGATTTGCGTCGGAGAAACCTCTCCTCCGAACTTTCTTTCATCCAAAGCCAGTCCTGGTTGAGAACCTGGGGCGTCAGCGTCATCGGTGGTCTTTTCTCTCTCCAAGTCTTCCTTTATTGGTATGAAGTCTGCGCTGGCCTTCTCCAGTCTCTCTTGGAAGAGACCGGTGGAAGTGATTTCAGAAACTGGGCTGGTTTGGTCTAGAACACTTTGCTTTCCATTTGTTCCTTCAAAGGGACTTCGACATCTGCTAGGAGTCTTGTCATCCACACTTAGAAAGCTCTCGTAGGCAGACTCTGAGCCAATCAGAGGAGGACTGCGTAAAGGAGACAAGACTTTTTCGATAGGAGACGCCGAGTCAGGCACGGGCTCGTCCATGGGGCTTACGGAAGGCCTCTCATCATCGTTGGTGTCGTCGAATTCAAAACTCACCGGAGCGGCTGGTGGCTTCTCCCTGACTTCGGCGGGGAGGTGACTAGCCTTCTCGTCAGTGGGAGACTGGTAGTAAGGGGTGTGGCCAGCACTGCCGGTCACAGACTGCGATGGAGACACCACTTCCAGCGTCTTATCCTCGGGGCTAGCGCAGTGTTCTTCCACGACTTCTGGGGTCACCTCAGGAGACACCGGCACGGTGGCCTCTGCGGAGACATTGATCTCATTGGGTGTCAGGGAGAAGTTCACACTACGTTCCCCCAGGGGGGTCTTTTCAATGGGTGACGGTGGCGATGGACTCAGAGACAGCGGGCTCTTGGACGGGCTACGCTTGTCATCTGGAACGGCGGGCACGTCTGTGAGCTCCAGCGCGGCGCTGCCTCTCACGCCTCTCTCTTCGGCACAGTAAGCGTCGCGCAGAGCGGATTTGCTGAACTTGTCCTCTTCCATGGACGAGGGCGGGGAGATGGTAGAGGCCGAGGCGTTGTAGTCCTTGCCGTCGGTGGCGTCCGTTTTGGACCCTTCCGACAGTCCGTTGAGTGAGACCCCGGGCTTGGGGTACTCCTGAGCATAGACGGAGGACTCGTACTTGGTGACGTTGACGAACTCCTGGGACGGGGACTCCGTGTCCTCGTTGTTGGTCTCGTCACTCATCACGTCGCGGGGCGTGGACATCTCGTCCATGGGGGTGGGCTCGCTGGAGATCTCAATGGTCGACTGCGTGTAGCCAGAGGTGGCGGTGAATTCCTCGGGCTGGTCTTCTCGGTTGTCCTCGTCCGAAGCGGTGGCCTCGCTCTCCGAGCCTCCGGGTAAAGTCTCGTCGTGAATCGTGGCGGCGGCTTCTCGGCCGGGGGACGGGGCTCCCGGCGGCTTGCCCGAGGCGCCCAGAAACCCGTACTGATCCTCGGCGCCCCCGGCCTCCGCAGCCTTGTCCACCACGGCCATCACGTAGTCCTCCACCTCCGCTCTCCCCGCCTCGTACTCGTCCTCCCTGGCGTCCTCCGCCCTGTCCTCTTCGTCGCCCTCCTCCTCGGATGGCGCCGCCTCCCCCTTCTCCAGGGCCTCATCCATGTCTTCTTCGGCGCGATCGTCCCCACTGGCCACCGACGGCCTCTTCTCCCGGAGGGGCCCGTCGGCGTCCGCGGGCGCGCGGAGGTCCTCCTGCGGCTGCTGCTCGGGGCTGCGCTTGGCGCTGCTCACCTCCGCGTCGTCGTCCCCGTCGCCGTCCTCCTCGGCCTCCTCGGTCTCCGCCTTCTCTTCGTAGTCGCCGGCCTCGGACGATTCTTCGAAGGCGGCTCCTTCATCCTCAAACTTCTCCATGTCCTCCCCGCCCTGCTTCTCAACGACGGGCTCCGGCTCCTCGGGCGTCTGCTCGCACTCGCCCTCGCCCTCGGTCGTGGTGATGCCCTCGTCGGGCGACTCGGCGGGGCCCGGGGGCACCTCGGTCTCGCGCTGGATGACGTAGGCGTCCCCGGGCTCGGGCTCCCTCCGCTGCTCTTCGTCTTCCGCGGGCGCCAACGGAGGCTGCCTGTCCTGGGCCACGTCGACCTCTTCGGCCTTTAGCTCTTCAAAGTCCTTGGTCAAGTCCTCCGGGGAGGACATGAGCGACCTCTCGGCCTCCAGGTCTTTGGCGGGGCCGGCGGCGGCGGGGCCAGCGGCCACGGACAGGGCGGCGGCGGCAGCCACGGTGCCGATGGCGGCGGCCGCAGCCTCTGCCGTCTCCTTCTTCGTGACTTTCGTCTTCCCCTTCTCCTTGGACTTGGCGGCGGCGGCGGCATCTTTCTTGACAGGCTCTTCCTTCTTGGGTGCTTTGGGTTTTAGCGCCGTGGGCTTCTTGGCGTCGGGGAGTGGCGTGGATGATTTCTTCACGTCTTTGGAAACCTTCTTGATTTCTCTTTTGGGCTCCTTCTCATCCTTTTTAGCTTCCTTCTTCTCGTCCTTCTTCGCCTCCTTCTTGGCATCCTTCAGCGGCGTCTCTTTCTTCACCTCTTTCTTGGATTCCTTTTTCTCGTCTTTCTTGACTTCTTTTTTGACTTCCTTCTTGGCCTCTTCCTTTTTGGCCTTCTCGTCCTTCTTGACGGGCGCCTTCTCGTCCTTCTTGACGGGCGTCTTCTCGTCCTTCTTGACGGGCGCCTTCTCGTCCTTCTTGACGGGCGCCTTCTCGTCCTTCTTCGCCACTTCCTTCTTTGGCTTTTCCTTCTCCTCTTGCTTTTCTTCAGATTTTAGCTTTGTCTCCTTTTTCACCAGCTTCTCCTTGGTGACTTTGGGTTTGACGTCCGTGGCTTGCTTGTCCGCCACCTCGGCCTTCACCGAAGGCTGGTCTTCTTTGCTGGGCGCCTGCTTCTCGCTCGCGGCAGGTTTGGTCTCTGTTTTGGTCGGCTTGTCCTTTTTCACTGTGACTTTGTCTTTGCTTTCCACCTTGGGGGGCTTTTCCACCTGGTTAGCTTTGGGGACCTCGGGGGCTTCTTCTTTGGACTCTTTCCGCACCGATTTGCCGCCGCTCGGGAGCGGTTTGGGAGCTGGCTTCAGACTCTCTCGGCTATCGGCCCTCTGCTTCAGTTTCACTTGCTTCACCGCGGGGCTGGCTACCTGGCCAGAAAGATCTTTCTGGGTGGCCAGCGGCTGTTTCAGGAAGTCTAAATGCTTGAGTTTCTCCAGCCCTTCCAGGATATTGTACTGGGCGCTGTTTCCCGGAAAAAGGACTCGGACGATCTTCTCGGCTGGGTTTGCTGGGTGCCACACGATCAGTGAGGAGACGGAAGTCACATAGGAAACGGGGATATCGATTTCTTGCCCATTAGGCAGAAGGAGTTCAGCCTTGTCTTTGTGAGTGCCAGTCCACTGCTGCATAAAATACTGCATTTCTTTGCTGCTCTTGACCGGGTTGAGCACATACATCTCTAGCTTACCAACTCCCATCTTCTGGAAAAGAATGACGGGCTCGATGGCATTGCCCACACTTCTAAATAGAGGTTCCGGTTTCATGGACAGTCTGTTCAGGTACTGAAGGGTGAAACAGGCCTCTTCCAGGCTTCTCTTCATCTTGATGTTGGGCTCGGGGTTCTTCAGGTTTTCCGGCACGTTAAGAAAGACCACCCCTAAGTCAGGGGAGATGAGGTTTTTCATCCAGTCACTATTGGTGGTGGAGCCCTGGGACTGCTCCTCCTCCAGCTCAGCGATCTTCCGCTGCAGCATGCTGTTGATTCCCGGCAGGTTGTCGTCCCCGATGTGGGTGAGCAGGATGGAGTCCACCCGGTCTAAGTGGCGGATGAGCTTCCAGAAGCAAGACTTCCTCTCCGAGCCTCCGTTGATGAGCATGTTGAAGCCATTCACTGCGAACAGCGCAGAGTCGCCTCGTCCTCCGGGGAAGATGTAACAGCAGGGCTTGGACAGCTTCAGAAAGCCGCCAGACGTGGGAGGTTCCAGGATGTCAAAGGGCGAGGGGACCTCCACCGATTCTGAGAGATACTCGGTGAACTCGGAGAGGCCCTCCATTTCTGGCAAGATAGAGGCTGAGTTGAGTTTAATATTGATGAAATCTTGGAGGTTGTGTCTGTCGAGGTTGGAGTTCTTCCAGTCCCCTTCTTCAGGGCAGAACAGGGTTAAACTGGCCTTGTTGGCAGGGTGGGTGGTGCTCAGTAACTCCCCGATCTGGGATTGAAAGAGAGGGGAAGAAAGATTGGAGTCAGGGGTCCACCATCTGCATCTATTACTGGGTATTATAGGATCACTGGGTGATTCGGGGACGGCGCTTTCCTCTAGTGATACTAGTTGGTTGAAATCGGAAATGCTTCCCAACTGGCAGGTAAACAGCCCCCATCCTAAGATCCCTACGACCCCCTCCTGCCACCCCAGCCCTGCCCTTGATCCAGCAGTCTGGAGGCCCTTCGTGCCCGGCAGGGGAACTCCCGGCCCTGTTCTGGGCCCGGGGTCAGTGCCGTCTGGATCAGCAGGGCCTGGGCCACAGCAATGATGACCTATTGAGAATATCATGGGCAGCATTTGCTATGCAAAGAGGCCCTATCAGGAAATTCTCAGCTACCAGAGGGAAGGCTGTGTGAACCATCCATCACTGAAACGGAAATGTCTTCTTTGATTCCTCCGGACTGGGCAAAAATGACCGATTGACACATTTAGCAAACAGGACATTTGTTGGTGTCTCCTTTGAGGTTTTGGTAGGTACAAAAAGGGCTGGGGGTTGGGGAGACAAGTTTTATTTTTTCTAGGAGAAAGGAAGTTATGGACTGGCTATTACGGCATAATGACTGGTTTCTGGTATCTGTTCACAGATTCTCAGACTAAAACTCAAAGGGTGGTTTTGCAAATACAAAGGCTTCTACCGGCACTGGCGAGTTAGGCTAGGTTGTCACGCAAGCCAGTGGTGAGCTTCCCCTCTTTTTTACATCCAGAGAGAGGCACCACAGCCCTCATCACTGTTCCTCTGGGGGCGTGCTGGGTGTGAGTGCATGAACATCAAACTGAGTTCAAACAGCGTCAACACGCCGTTTAGCATTTCCTATAGGATGAGAATGCGAACGTGCAAATGAGAATGAAACCAAGATTGCAGCTTAATAAAAAAGGCGAAGTTCTTTCCCACTATTGTGGCCATAGGTTTCACGGTCCTAGCCTCGCAGGAAGAGACATGCCGTCCTCCCCGGCCTTCCTTTAGTTGCAGCTCATAAGTCAGCAGAGCCATTTTTGTTTGCTTGGCGTATAGGTGCTAAGCATGAGATTTTGTGTGCTGGGAGACAGAAGAACAAGACTGACTTTGCTCTTGTCCTCTGGTTAACGTCACAACGTCCTATAAGAAGGGTTTGGGGAGCTAAGAAAACTGAGCGTGTTAAGTCGTGGTTACCATCCTGGAGGGAAGTCCTTGTTCAAATGGTCTGTGGGCCAAAAGAAGCATGGGCACCCAGTACTGTGTTGGCTCAACAATTAGCTGAACCGCTGGTCATTCTAATCACAATACAATTAGGATCATCCCAATCCTAATTCACTCCTGCAAACACTCCTATAACTACGGAAACTATTCAGGTGCCTTTAGAGGGTCTGAGATCACTGCAATGGAGGAATCCTTAAAAACAAAATGCTTACAATGTAGCTTTGTTCGTTTTAAATCTGGCAGCTGAGGATGGGGCGGGGAAGGAGGGAAGTCGATCATTATCTCTTTTTATGTGAGATGAGTGTTCACCAACTTCCTGAGAGGATAGCAACACTCAAAGAAAACCTCTCACCTTTCCATTGCATCCCCTCTGCCTTGAGGTGCTCTGAACTAAGAAAATGAGCCAGCCCCCCTTGCCTCCCTCAGCCCAAAAGAAAAGGTGGCACAGGATTCTGAGGTGCTCTGGGGAAATGGAAACCCTCAAAGGACAGCTGGCAGCTGGAAATCCAGGGCCCTCAAAGAGAAGTGGGGCAGAACGTCAGCTCTGGTGCCATTTTCTCTTCAGAGACATTTATTTTTTGTGGATACTACATGTTTTCAGTAACGGAAGGCATGTTGAGATCAGGGGACACATCTTTTTTCAGATGATAAGGATTTTGATCAAGTTCTGTGGGACACATATGTCTCCAGTGAACTCTAGTGATAACATTGGTGGGTGTGAGGCCCATTTCTCCAGGTTCACTGAGTTAGACAAGCCTTCTCCAGGTGGTAGAATATACTACAGCTGGGATAGTGGCTTCCCAAGAAACCTGAGAGGCTGAATATATTGGTGGGTGAAGTATGTCCCATGCATCATGAAAGGGTTAAACACCATTGGGGTCACTCCTAGTAGACACGTTTCAGTGGGGCTTCCAGATCTGATCGACAGGGAAGACCTGCCTGAGGATCTAGTTCTGAAAACTGCCTATGTAAACCTTCCAAATCACTAGAACAGGACTTGGTACAGCGCTAGAAATGCAGCCCCCAGCTTGGAAGGCACTTCACCAGGGGTTCTCAACCTTCCTAATGCCGCGACCCTTTCATCCAGTTCCTCATGTTGTGGTGACCGCCCAACTGTAAAATCACTGTCATTGTGCTACTGTTAAGATTGGGTGGCCCCCAAAGGGGTCGCGACCCACAGGTTGAGCGCTGTTGCACTACACAGCATTGACAACAATGGGCGCACATGCATCTCCCCCAGTGGCTGGTTCATCATGAAAGGAGTGCACACGGACACCACGAAGATGGTGCAGAAGACTGCCAGCGAGAGGGTAGCGAATGACCAGGGCAGGAAACGAAACGTCCCCGATGACAGGACACGCATGCTCTGTGTCTCTGCGTCACACTTATGATTGGGTTCACATTAATAAGACTCAATTCATGCTCGCTGAGCTTCACGCAACTTGGCCGTTCCAACACATGCTGTCTTGCTGGAAGGAGTCAGCAGGGGGTGGGGGGGTGGAGAGACAGCCTGCGAGAACATATACCCGGCCCTGGCTCTTCCCAAGAGGGATGGAAGCTACAACCAGGAAGAAATACCGCTCTGGGACAAAGATAATCCTTTTTTGTTAATTACTTAAAAAAACACAACAACCCTAACTGCAGGCACACTGAAAGAGGAAGGAAGAGCTAGGAAACAAATCGCTTTACCCCAGATGCGATCAAGGAAACAAGATTTGAATGCCTAAACCTTGGGCTACTTAACTCAATTGCCTCTCTTGATTAGGTTACGCTTGGCCGATGAGGAAGTACAGTAGACAAAGTATCTCTGGGTTTTAGCAAGGCGATTAAAAGGGCTTCTGCTAACAGGATCAGGTTGATTTGTAGCCCATCATATACTTTTTAAAAGTTGCTCTCAAGTCACTTTTGAGTCGTGCCAACTCCCAGGTCACAGTAGCACCTAGACTCCACAGGGTTGTCAACAGCTGGTGTTCGCTCACACGTAGAGCGCCAGGCCCTGGTAGTGCAGTGAGTTAGGAGTTCGGCTGCAAAACCTAAAGGGCAGCGGTTTGAACCCACCAGCAGCACCTCGGGGGCCCCTGGTAGTGCAGTGAGTTAGGAGTTTGGCTGCAAACCCAAAGGGCAGCGGTTTGAACCCACCAGCAGCACCTCGGGGGCGAGATGAGCGGCTGTACTTCCACAGGCAGCTCCCGTCGCGGAGACCCACAAGGGCAGTCCTGCTCTGTCCTATGGGATTACTGTGGGACAGAACGGACTTGAGCATGAATTGGAGAGCACAGGCCTTTCCAAACTCACTGCTATCGAGTCGATTCTGATTCCTATCGACCTTATAGGACGGGGTAGAAATGTCCCTGTGTGTTTCCAAGACTAAATCTTTATAAAAGTAGAAAACCTCCTCTTTCTCCTGAAGACCAGTTGGTGGTTCCAAACTGCTGAGTTTGTGGTGAGCAAGAGAATGTGTAACCCCCTACCCTGTACATCCCTAGGGTTTCTCTGCTCCCCATACCACATGGGAAGCTGGAAGGAGGTCTACGATCTTTCTTTTTCAGTTGATTGAGTACTGACTTCGATAAAAATGGGAATGAAAGACTTATGAGAGCTCTGGATAGCATGGATATAGGATGCATGGTAAAGTAGGGGGCAGCAGAAACCCACCTACCCACCCCAATTTTGGGATAAATGATAGCTAACTCAACTGTAACTGACGACATCCTGAAGAGATAAATGATAGGTCCAAAACACCCGTAGGTGAGTGCAGGACTGGGAGACAAAGCAAGGATGTGCTCGTGGAAGGACTTGGCAAGTTTGATGGATGGTCAGCTGGAACGATCACCAAGCTAACAAAGCTGAAGCACGAGCACCAACCCCTTTCCTTAACTGCGCACTAATGATTTTCTTCTTCTTAAAGGGAATCTCGAAATTGTGTACACTTCAGAGCCCCTCAAAGCCAATATCCTCTCCCAACTGACATGTAATGGCGAATGGGGATTATAGACGTACTCTAAGTCTAACGTACTTATAGACATATTTAATAGCAGAGATATATTGGAACTGATAGCAATTACCATCTATCAAAATCATTACCTGCCCAGTCATCTGAAGATAGTGTACAGTCTGTGTGACGTCAGAGAAATTGGGCCAAAATTAAATGTAAAGATCTAGAATAAAGCTCCCTTGCTGACTTCATTTCCTTGGCCTGAACCTCTGTTAGATATAGGCCCTTTATTAATTTTTTTAGTTCATTACCAGCTCTAGTTCATATCATCTACTTTCAGGATTTCAATCCCTCTACTATGCTAATGGCTTCCAAATTGATGCCTCCAGCCCAATTCTGAGCTCCCGAGCTCTGGAGGCATAGTTTCAACTCTATGATAATGCCAAGGTGCCTAGAACCCAGCATGACCCCAGCCGAGCTCTCTGATAACACCAAGGCACTAAATGCGTGATCGGGACCTGCCAAAGGAGCAGGTTGGAGGGCCGTGGCCAGGGTATGTAAGGAAAGTCTCGTATTTGCTTCATGAAGAATCGTGGCTGAAATGGGTTCAACTAGCAGGGAAATAATAGTCAGTGTTAGCCGTGTTGGCAGAGGGCATTGTGGGGTAGAAAAGAGTTCACATTCCTTCCTTGAAGACACAATGAGACAAACGGAAACCTTTTCTAATCGAGAGATTGAAAGATGATGTGGGAAGGGGATTTATAAGCCAGATGCCTGTGTCTGTAAATTCTGGTGTCTGTGTTGATTCCCAACGCACGCACGCACACACACACACACCCCACACAAAATACACTGGTCAGTCTAATTTTCAGTCCCTTAAATTTTTAGCTATTCTTTAAAAGAAATGCACTGCTGTCCCCCTCCCTCCCCCCAAGTTGCGTGCTTCTGGTTGCTCAGAAGTGACCTGTCTGCCACAAAGACTGAAGGAAGGACAGAACTGGACACGATGCAGCTTTTAGGACTCCTTTGTTGCTGAGACATTCTGTACTTGGCACTTCCTCCAAGGCAGTTGACAAGCACTCCTGGTTCCAGGAGGGGTGGGGAGCCAGGTCTAGTCCAGGGATTTTCAAGTCACCCTTCCTTCCAAGCTCTCAATGTAGAAAACAGACCAAGGCTGATGTTTCTCTGGTGGGGGCAGGAGGAAGACAGCCACTCTGCCCAAAGTTCCCTCTTCCTTCTTCCCCATCACTGACATCCCTAAGCTTGTCTGTTGGGGGAAAGCCACTAAAGAGTCGGCTCCCTTTCCCACCTATGTCAAGCATTACATGCTCCAAAGCATGGGCATGGGGGTGGCTGGGGAAGCAGAGTGGGGAATAGCACATGATCTCTGGTCTGAATGAAACCTGCCTGAATATAGTGAAGATGTGTGTCCTTTAGAACCTGCCTCAATGATTACAAACCTTCCCATGAAATTCACATCCTTTGGCCAATTATAGCCTTTCCATTTTCTTCTGTAGTCAGTGGTACAGTATTGATACACATATAGACTCCTGGGCTCAAACTTGCCTTCCATGGACTGGCTAACAAGACACAAACAGTCATATTCACTACCCTTTGCCTTAATGGTTCCAATTTATTATAGGATAATTATTTGCAATATGGTGGATGAACTGTGAGATGTCCTGATTCAAAATGCTGGCAATGACAAACCCTCCTGTTTGCCGTCCTTGGCTTGGCTTTGCTGTGAGCAATACAAGTCAGTGGTGCACTGGGCATTAATTGCAGAATGGCCCAGGAATGCAGGGAGGTGAGTGCGCTGACCAATGAGCCCAGGGCTCAGGGCTGAGCTGAACCTACCAGCAGACCAGTTAAGCTTCTGCAGCCCTCCCTCCAGGCAAGGGGCTGGAAGTGCCAGTGACCTCACAAGCTACCAGACAAATGCCCCACTGCGCTGGGGCACAACATGAGCCCTGGGACACCATCTTGAAAAAGATTCAAGCACCGACTTCAAGGCAGTAGGTCCAGAGAACCTTGAGGCTCTAAGAGTACAATTTACAATTGGGCTGGGACTGGAACTGGGCCTGAGCACTGCTTTTTTTTGTTTTTTTAAGGCATCCCAGGTGATTCTAAAGTGGTTTGAAGTCCAATGCTCAACCCACAGCACCATCAGGGGTCCAAGGAGAAATCAGGTACAACGAGACCAAGAAACTTTCATGTAAGAGATGAGAACAATTGAATTCCACCAAAAGTCTGAGACATCTGGGGAGTGTTTGTTCAGCAGCTAGATTTTGGGACAGGAGCTTGTTCCTCCCATGCCTGCCAAGGTCCCCAATAGAGGAGGAGGTTGGAAGGAAATCAAACCACCCTTAGATACCTTTCAAGACCCCAAACAGCATCCTCACACTCAAGCCCCTGTGCCAGGTAGGAGATTCAGCTGAGCGGTCCAAACTCGGCCCAGGCTCATGACATCATCCAGGTGGGCTCAACCTAGCCATTGGGGTCAACCAATACCTTTGCCCCCAAGCTGTGGTTCCCTCTGGCCTGTGCAGCCTCTTGCCCTTTGCTCCCTCGGTTACTGGAAACACCCCACCCCTACCTGCCCCTGTTCTGCATAGGTGGGTGCTCTTTTCCACAAGGTTGCTCATGTCTAGTTGTGAAGCCCTTGAGACTGTAACACCTGAAACTTGTCCCATCCTTAATAAAAACCCACTTAGATTGCAAAACAGATTTCGGCATTAATTCTTTCATTGTGCAAAGCAAAGAACTGAGGTATTACCTACTCAAAAAGTCTAACACACACACACACAAACAAACTTGGGTTTTCTTTCTGTCTGTCACGTCCAGTTTCTCTGACAACATTTCTGCCATCTGTAAAATGTGGACTGCGCCACCCCCCACCCGCCCATCTATGTCTTGGATCCACTGAGAACCATCCCAGCTGATCAGAGACAAGCGCAATGAGTTGGAATTGGTGATAGGGTCCCTGAACCACACAACCTCCCATCACACATCTGTGCTCCCCCCACAGCAGGTTGGCATTCTCCCCCCTTCTTCTCTGCCTCCCTCCAGTGCTGGCCTAGAGCACCCTTCAGCTGCAACCCTAGCCAAGCACGGGGACGGCTCCAGGCGTGCCTAGAGCGGAACCCACCTCTTGGTCGGTGAAAATCTCGATGAAGTTCTGGAAGGAGAAGGAGCCAGACTGGAGGATGAGCTCCCCGGTGTTTTCAAAGCACTGTCCTGTCAGCACGAGCAGCTTGTGGCGTGCAGCATCTGTGATCATCAAGCGCACCTGGAACAAAGTACAGGGAGCGGGGGTGAGCCACGGCCACGCCACCGCCAGGACAAACCTGACAGCACGTGACACCTCTTCCCCATGAAAATACACTCCTCCAAGGCCTTCTTACTCCTCTTGGAGGAGAAGGCATTGGACAGAGCCCATGACCGGCACTGCGGGCCTCCCCCACGATTGCTACAGTCACAGCAACAGCCGTCACGGACTCTCTCCCCGAAGTCCCCTCCTCTCTGTCGAAGCAGGCTCCTCAGCTTGCACACGCCTGAGAAGTATCCACCAGCAGCAGGGGGTGGGGTGGGGTGGGGACGGGAGGAGTCACAGCACACTGCCCAGGCCCCCAACTGCTTCAGAAGGATAGGTTTCCAAGACGGGTCCCCTAGTTAGCTCTCCCCCCATCCAGGGTCCTGGGCCTTCCACGTCATGGCCTGAGCACACAGCACAGGCCCAGACATGATCCTCGGTGAGATGGACAAGGAGCTGAAAGTAACGCAAACCAAAGGCGACCCCTGAATGGGAGGCTTTTCAATAGAGAATATTGTCAGTGGTTTGCACCAAAGAACTTTCCGTGAACTTTGAGTGGCAGGAAGCCAGCCTGTCCTTCCGCAGATGCAGGACCACTAAGCTAGCCCTTCATTGCCCCAATCCGTTCAGCACCGACCACTCTATACCAGGCGTGGTGACAGACACTTAGCTGGGGAGAGAAATCACCAGGTCATGACTCTTCCTCCCAGCAACCTGCGGCCTCATCGCGGCAACACAGGTGCCTTAAGTCCTTCTTGCTCCACCAGCCCCATCTGCTCTACAAGCTAGATGGAATTCTTTGCAGAGATTCCTTCTCTTTCCCTTTCCAGTTTCACAGCTGTTCCAGGCACTCTGCCTAGACATACATCGAATCTTCCAGCCTGTTTCGATTATCGTTACTTCCTGATTGCATTAGTCACAGAGAGCATTGCTGCCCGACTGTCCTCCCTAGGGCTTTCTCGAAGACGTCCTGCAGACCGGAAGTGGGCTGAAGTGGGATCCAAACAAGATACACTGGACGCAAGCTGAATGCCCACAGCCATGCAGTGGGCTCGCATGTAAACGAATGAGGTACTGGGCCAGGCAGCAACACGGGTGGACCTTCAGAACGCCATGCCCAGGGAGAGAAGGCAGGCAGGAGACAAGCAGCACTAGAGCCACAAGAAATAGTCCTGGTTGCCAGGATCTGGGTGAGCCACGGGGAACGGTCTTTTGTAAAAGATTTGTAAAAATGTCCTGCAATTACAAAACGATGATGGCTACACAGCTTTGTGCAGATACTAAATACAACCGAATTTCACACTTTAAAAGTGCGGATTTTATGAGATGTGAATTATATCTCTATTTAAAGAAAACAAAACAGGTGAGCGCCAAAAAGATGCTCAAATCATGGGCAGAAGAGCCACAAAGTAAGGAAAGCACACCCCCCTCCCCAACTCTCAGGGTCTTTGGGTGTTTTAATGTCCAAGAAGCAACTCAACGTCAAAGATGCTAAAACTGTCATGAACTAAAAACAACAAATAAAACCTCAAGTTCACTGCCACTAAGTCCATTCTGACACACAGGGACCCTAAAGAACAAGGTAGGAATGCTCCTCTGGGTTTCTGAGAGTGAAACTCTTTAAAATAAAAATTTAAAAACTTTTTATGGGAGTAAAAAGCTTCATCCTTCTCCCACGGAGCAAGCTGGTGGTTTTGAACTGCTGACCTTGAGATTGGCAAACCAACAGATTCGTGTATTAATTCCAGGCCTAGGTAACCAGAGTTTCCTATCTTTAGCTAAACTCTTATCTTGAAGTGATTTTGAAGTACCCAATTACTCTCTGGCAACAATGTAACCTGGTGGTCATAGCAACGTGAACTAACAACAAGTATTTATTCCTCAATTATTCCATGCTACATTCCCTTGGAAGGACTTGTAGCTTATCACAATATTCACTGGGACCCTAACTGGGCAGTGCTAGAGTCTCTGTGTCACAGAGATAGAAGCAGAGACAAAGAGACAGTAAGTGACAGGGCTTGAGGCCCCTAGGATTAAGAAGCCAGGCCTCAGGCACCAGGGTCCAAGTGCCTGACTGCCTGACCCCATTACCACCCTGCCTGCCAGCGGGTGACAAGAAAAACCTTCCATCAAAGATGCCAAAACCAAACAAAGCAAACCACAACTAACTCTCTGCCCTCAAGTCCATGCTGACCCCTAGTGACCCTGTCAGGCAGGGTAGGTCTGCCCAGTGAGTTTCTGTAGCCCTGGGGAGCAGAAAGCCCTGTCCTTCTCCCTCAATCAAAGAAGACATTCATTTCTAAATCTGGTCCCAGTGTTTCCTTAGAACTTGCGGTCAATTTCCCCTACTGCGCCCCTCCCCAATACCACCCCCACCCGCATATATAAAGGGCGCTTTAAACAGTTCTTGGAAAAAAATGTGCACTTTTTATCGCCCATGAACTTTTTGCAGCCCCCTCATACTCGGGATTCTGGAACCCCTGCCTCGGCAAAACATCGCAGTTCCTGCCAGCGTGGTACACTGTGCCCCAGGACAAAGGAGGAGAGCTGGTCAAGTTCACGGTGGGTTGGGGCGGCCAGTGTGGGGTGGTGCTGATGGGGGACGCATTCCTGGACGGGAACTTCCCTTGTCTGTCCCCCACCCTCCCCACCCTCGGTGCCCCACCCCGGCCTGTCTGTCTCCGCCTCGGCGGCGCAGCGACTGTGCGGGACAGAAAGAACTGGTCCGCCTACCTCAGTGCTGACCGCTTCATCTGAGGGGTTGATCAGGACCACGGTCTCGAGGACGTCACTGCGGTGGTGAAGGATCTTCTGTCCTGCGGGCACAAGAGCACACACAGGAGGAGAGGTTAGCTCGGCCGGCTCAGCGCCGCCCCGCGCCTCTGCCTCGGAGGGGGCTGGCCCGCATCATCCCGGGAAACACAACCGGCATCCCCAACCGCGCAGCTTCCTCCAGCAATGGCCCAGAGCCCCAGGGTGCAGACTGGATGGCAGGGACGCCCAGGCGGGAAAGGCGGGTTTCCCGGGGGGCGGGGCGGAGGGCAGGGAAGCTGGAAGGGGCGCTGGGCGCGTCCTTTCTCATGGTAATCGGGAATGTTTCTCCAGCTCAGCCTTTCTTTGGCTGAGGACTGTGCTGAGATTAATTAGGAGCGCCTCGTAGTGAAATGAATGGCACCGAGGAATCCCAGCTCACAAGGAGCCCAAAGGCCAGACCGGCTGTCTGAGGCGGGCTTACAGGCTGCGGGGCCAGTCATTAATGAGTTCACTGGCATGTCCCGGAGTGGAGCGACTGCAAGCAATGAGCAGTGGGGAGCAGCTCTCCCACTGGGCAGGGCAGCCAGGTTCCCCTCCCCCTACCCTATGGACAAGCAAGGTGTACAGCACACAGCAACGCGAGGTGCTGTGCAGGCTGAGGGGGCCTGTCTAAAGGGGGTAGTGGTTCCACACCTCCAGCTTGGGGGTGGGGGGTGCTCAGCTGTCTGAATGAGCTACTACTACTACTACTACTACTACTACTATTACTACACCACACACACACACACACACACACCCCTCCCCCCCTCTGCAACCTAACAATGAGGTGACAGACCGGTGTGGACCGGTGCTCTGCTTGCCTGTGGGCGTGGAGGTGAGAGCTGTCTCCCCCAAACACAGGGTAAGAAGGGTGGCAGAGGAGGTGGCTGCTGCTTGGAAGGACAGAGAGAGGGGTAACATGAGGAAAGGAAACAGACGCCAAGGCAGGCAAAGGCCAAAAGAAATGTACCAGAGGAGAGAATGCGCCCGCCAGGGCCCACCGCTGGGTTAAGGGATTTAATCCTGGCTATCACGGAGGACCAGAAGTCCCACAAAAACTGCGACCGGCTCGAGTCCTTGCCTTCATCCCTATGAGCACGTGAGTCTCACCCACTGTCCGGGCCTCCTTAGCTAACGGCCAGTCCTTATGTACCAGACAGACCCACCTGAGACAAGCCCAAGCTCTTCATCGTGACAGTAAACCACCGTGTGTCAAGCATTGTTCCCATAATGTCACATACACTAAGACCGAGGTACTAGTCTCCCCTTTGACTGCCCAAGGAGCCCTGGTGCTGCAGTGTATTCTGCATTGGATTGCCAGCCATGAGGTTAGCAGTTCAAAACCACCAGCTGCTCCACAGGGGAAAGATGAGGCTTTCTACTCTCATAAAGAGCTACCGTTTCAGAAACCCACAGGGGCAATTCTACCCTAGGTTATAGGTTCACCACATGTCAGAATTGACTTAATGGCAGCGAGTTTAAATTTTGGAGTTTTTTTTTTTTTTTTTTACTGTTGAGGATCTGAAGTCTATTGTAGAGGAGAGGGTCGCACAACTCATAAGCCATCAGGATTTGGACCAAGTCACATGGCTCTGAAGGCTGCCTGCTTTAGGGCTTCCCCACAGTGTCAGAGGGACGGCTCCTCACCGGGAACAAGATTTAGAAAATGGGAGAATTTATGGGCATAGAATGCCAAGTGGGGCCTGGGGCCAAGTCCACAGGACTACACCAGAGAAGTGCTTGAAGGAGGAGGGAACCAGCAAGCATTCGAAGAAGAACACGGGAGAGAAAAACCAGAAGAAAGACAAGGGCTACAGAACACGCACCCATCTATGGAAAAGCAAGCGAACAACTCCATGCTGACCACGAGAGTCGGGTCCCTGTGGGTTTTCAGGCCTGGACCGCTTTCTGGGAGCAGAAAGCCTCACCTTTCTCCCTCTGAGCAGCTGATGGCTTTGCAGGCTGACCTTGCGGTGAGCAGCCCGATGCACAACGAACTAGCCCACCTCCCCACAAAAGAGAGGGCAGAATTATTTCACGGCAAATATCTACATGTGAAGAAACGCCCCAAACCCCACACTTGGAACAAGCTAAGAAGCCCTGAGCTTGTGGGGTGGGAATGAAACTAAGGCACAGAAAAGAAAGTTCTTTCGTGATGAATGCCGACGCCCGTCATCTGGTGCACCCTTCTTTGGGGATTGGCTGGTTATACTTTTTGGCTACGGTGTGCTTGGAAAGTTAAAGCACAACACAATTGAATAGGAGAGGTAAATGATCAAAGAAAATCTGCAAAGCACAGAAAGCCACCCTCGGTCCAGGCCCCACCATCGGGGGCCACCGTGCCTCCAAGGCTTGAGGGACATCCTGGAGGCAAAGCAGAGCCGAAATGAAGCCAAAGCTGGTGACCAAGGAAAAATGACAAATTATTTCCTTGGACCCAGTTTTGATGTGACTTCTTCCAGCACCCAAAATATCAGCAGCGTAATGGCAAGGCATGACCTCAGGGCGGGACCACATTTTGGAGAGATTCACTGAAGCAGACTTGAGAGCATGGGTCTTAAGCCGGGCTCCCGCCCCAACCGATGATAAAGCCATGGAGCCTCTTCCTCATAAAGGAGGCGTCCTGCGTGAGTCTCCCTGCAGGGTGTCCAAGCCACAGCAGTGCTGGCCACCCTACACTTGAGTCCCACCCCCATCCCCGACATGCCCATTCCCAGGCCCCCCCAGCAAAGACGCCTGCGGCCTTCTTACCATCCCGGAGAGGTTCCTTTCCCCGTGAGTTTCATCCCTGACACCAACAAAACAAACGCCCTAGGAGGACTGCTGTCTGCCTCCTGGCTGTCGGCCCAGGGACCAGCTAATGCATTTCTTTTCATCCATCCTCGGTAAAACCTGGAGGGCCATGGTCCTGAGGACCGAGGTGCTCCTGCACCAAAGCTCTTTAGGAGTTGATTTCAATTGAAGGAGGGGATCGAAAGAGACAGAGTCACACTTTGGCGCTTGTCACAGCCGGTCTGCTGGCCAGATTCTTCCACAGGATGACATAACCAAGGCTGGGCTGGGCTTCCAGGCATCTGGCCGCCCCAGGGCCTGAGCACTGTGCCCCCACCCCCAGCAGGCAGCAGGCGGCTCGGCTCAGACAGTTGGGACGCTCACTGAGTTGCATATTTGAGGAATGTTTCACACCGGGCAGCGAGCCAGGCATCTGAAGGAGAGGCCACCACCCTGGGCTGTGAAGGTCTCATTCAACTGCTTCCGAAGAGACGTTCCCAGGAAAGAGAGGCGACATGTTTCCAGCCTCTCTGCCCACATCGTAGCTTTACCAATTTGCTCTTTCCATTTTTCGGGGTTCCATTCTGCACCTCAAAAGGGAACCATTCAGCAGCCTCAGTGAATAGTGAACTTCCCTCACATTGGCCTGAGGGAAGCTGAGGTGGGGGCTTGTGATGAAATGTCTATGGCCCGGATCCATCTGTTAAGAAAAAGCCTTTGGGGGGCCGGGGGGTCTTCCCTCATATGTTGTTGATGTTAGAGCGGCTGAGTTGGTTCCACCTCAACAGTGATCCCATCTACAAGCCAAGGAAACCCAGCCCATCCTGAGCGCCCTCAACCGCCCTGGCTGTTTCCAACCTGTTGTTGGGAGCCACTGAGCCAATCCATTCCCTGCGGGGCTTCTCCGCCCCCCCCCCCCCACTTTATTTACTAAGCATGATGTCCTGCAGTTCCTGGTCCCTCCTGGCAACCAGTTCCAAGGATATGAGATGAAGTCTCATTCATCATCCGAGCTTCTAAGAAGGCATATTCTGGCCGTGCGTCTTCCAAGGCAGATTTGTTTGTTCTTTCGGTGAGCGTCCTGTGATATAGTCTACATTGCTCAACAACATGGTCTTTCGAATACACCAGTTCTTCTCAGGTCTTCCTTGCTCATCGCACTCACGTGAGACGAGGGAAGATACCATGGTTCCCCTCACACAACTTGGTGTCGCAAATGGTTGAACGCTCAGATGTTAACTAAAGGTTGGCAGTTCAAATCCACTCAGGGGTGCCTTAGCAGAAAGACCCCCTGGTTGATTTACAAAAGATCACAGACATTAACTGTCTGGAGCACAATTTAACTAGGTGGGGGAAGGTTTACAGGGGATCAAAATCCATTCCAGGGCAACTGGTTTGTGTGTGTGCATGAGAGAAACAGGAGTCAGTGCCACCACAGAACCAAAGAGGATGCTCTGAGAACACCAGCTAGCAATGAGGTCCTCAGCCTATGGCCCTTTCTGTACTCTCCCCACACCCACTTCCATCAAGTTGCTTCTGACTCTTGAGATCCAGGTGCTATGCTTAAAATTCAAAGAAAAGCATGATTTTTTTTTCAGTTATTGCTGGAGTGTTCGTCTCTTCTTAATAGCTGGCAAAATAATGGAATCCATGTGTCTTTTCTGGCTGGATTATTTTTGTGGTTCGTTTCACTATACCCAGATAGTTTTGAAATCCCCTGAGAATAAATGCTACCATCGTGTAAAGAAACCAGGTGGTGCCCTGCTACCAGAAGGAACAGCTTCTGAGGTCTTAAAGGCTTGTCTTCAAACAAGCAGCCATCTAAATGAGGTGGCAACTAAGTCCACATGGAAGAAGCACACCAGCCTGTGTGATCCCAGGACTGTAAACAATAAAATCCAAATCCAGAGGAGGGAATGGTAACAGAGCTTAAATTGTGAACAGTTTGCAGAAGCCTACGGGTGACAGAGAATGCCCGCATGTCCACTCTCAGGGTCCACGCCTTGCTTACGCCTGCAGTGAATCTCCTCTGACCATACCCCGGGGATGTGTGCAGCCTTGCTATCAGACAGGGCATTGCAAAGTCCATCGTGGCAGATGTAGTTAGGTCACAATACCATACCGTGTCATTGGATCTCCCTTTTGACCCATTTTAAAGCTGTTTCTATTTTTAATATTTTCTGCTCCTTTTTAAATTAAGGTGTTTTTTTTTTAAATGTTTTGTCTGGTCATTGTTGGGTTTTTGTTTGCTTGCTTGCTTCCTGTCTGTGTTGTGTCTGCTTTTCTATAGATAAAATCCGGGATGGGTAGATGTGCAGAGCTAGGAACTGGACTGATAATTGCGCAGGGGCAGGGCAGAGGCAGGGGGGAGGGGTGGAAATGGGGAGCAAACAACAATGAGAACAGGAAGAAAACCTTCTGAAATGGATTGTGGTGATGGTGGCTCAATCCGTCTTAATATGATTGAAGGATTAAATTGGCTGACACGTGAGGTATATGCTAATGAAACTATTCTTTTAATTGTAACATGTTACTTCCATGCCTGTGATGTCTAAGATGCAGGTGGGGCCTCTATTCTGGCGTCCGGAGTCCCTGGGTGTGGTACACGGGACAGTGCACTCCGCTTCCAATGGAGAAGTTGGGAGGCTGGCGATCGACTGGCAACAAATCAGCCTGAAAACCCAGTGCAGCACTGTTCTTTCCCGGACAGCGCACGTGGGTCACCACAAGCCAGGTTCTGCCCAAAGATGAGTAGTTAGATAAGACTTCCCACAGACGGTCACACATACACACACTCACCCTCAGACACAGACACACTGAAGCACACCCACAGCTCAGAGCCTTCTCTGCTTTCACATGCACCCCACACATCGGCTCCTGGGCACCTCAATGGAGAGACTTCAGCAGCATCTCGCTGGGACCAGAGAGACCCCTGTCTCAGTGAAACAGCTAGCACCAAGGACCACGTCCATACCCCACTCAGCAACCATGAGGAGATGGGGTGGAGCTCTTAGTCCATGCTGACTTCTCGTGACCCCCTGTGGGTTTCCAGGACTCTAACTGTTTATGGGAGTAGAAAGCCTCACCTTTTTCCCTCGGAAGCTGCTGGTGGTTTTGAACTGCTGACCATGCAGATCGCAGCCTGACGCATAACTACCGCACTACTGCTAGCCTTGCTAAAATATTACAAATATCTTTTTTTTTTAATTTTCATCGGTTCCCTTTATTTTCTTTTTTTTTTAATTTTAACAATTTATTGGGGCTCATACAATTCTTTTCACAGTTCATATATATACATACATCAATTGTATAAAGCACATCTGTACAGTCTTTGCCCTAATCATTTTTTTCTCTTTTCTTCTTTTACATTTTATTAGGGACTCATACAACTCTTACCACAATCCATACATATACATACATCAATTGTATAAAGCACATCCATACATTCCCTGCCCCAATCATTCTCAAGGCATTTGCTCTCCACTTAAGCCCCTTGCATCAGGTCCTCTTTTTTTTCCCCTCCTCCCTCCCCATTCCCCCCTCCCTCATATGCCCTTGGTAATTTATACATCGTTGTTTTGTCATATCTTGCCCTATCCGGAGTCTCCCTTCCCCCCTTCTCTGCTGTCCCTCTCCCAGGGAAGAGGTCACATGTGGATCCTTGTAATCAGTTCCCCCTTTCCAACCCACTCACCCTCCACTCTCCCAGCATCGTCCCTCACACCCTTGGTCCTGAAGGTATCATCCACCCTGGATTCCCTGTACCTCCAACCCTCGTATGCACCAGTGTACAGCCTCTGTCCTATCCAGCCCTGCAAGGTAGAATTCAGATCATGGTAGTTGGGGGGAGGAAGCATCCAGGATCCGGGGGAAAGCTGTGTTCTTCATCGATACTACCTCACACCCTAATTAACCCATCTCCTCTCCTAAACCCCTCTATGAGGGGATCTCCATTGGTCGACACTTGGGCCTTGGGTCTCCACTCTGCACTTCCCCCTTCATTTAATATGATATATATACATATATACATACATATATACATATACACATATATACACATACATACACACACTTATATCTTTTTTTTGCATGATGTAAATATCTTTAAGGAGACAATAATGCAAAGTGACTTGAAGATTTCATTTCCATTTCCAGTGATCATAATTGAGAACTTTTTATCAACTACTTTATCTGGGAAAGTGAATACTTTGAGCAAAATTTGGGATAGGTCAGTGCGCAGTAAAGAAAGTCTTCAATTTCTATTCAACACGAAAAGGCAGAGGCAAGGAAGGCCCTGACGCATTGATACAGAGGGACCAGTAACCAAGACTACAAGTTGGGCGGGGTCAAACCCTCCTCCCTTCAGTGTGTCCCTGTCTTGGGAAGCACCACACCTGATGGTCCCCTGCCTTCATGCACCAAGTGCTTTGCCAGCACTCTGGCCAGGCGAACACCATAGCGAGTTCTTTGTTGAAAAGGCATTTGCTATGATGACCCAGCACTAGAAACACTTGCAATGTGAGAAAGCAGAAATCGTTGGGTGGGTAAGAGATGACTCCGGAGTTGGAAAGGGACTATGTGGGATGAAGTCCTGCTGGGGCGATTTGCCTGAGAGCGAGCATGGCGCAGGACCAGGCCGAGCTTCCTTCCGCTGGACACTGGGTCGGTCTAAGTCGGAGTGGACATGCTGGCACCTAACTACAAGAATAAGGCGGTGTGGGAGATGAAGAATGCCATGCGACCACGCGACTTGTGATGAAGCCCGTTTTCAGTAAGCAAGGCTGGCAGGGGGGAGCAGGCAGGCGGGGAGGAACAAGAAGAGGAGAAGAGCGGCAGGATGCCAGCCAGGAGTGCTTAACTCTAGCTCTTCAATGAAGTGGCTTTTTGGAGAAGAAACCTATGACCCCTAACCCTGTGTTCAAAAACCAAAATCCCTATCTAGGGCAGATGACCCCTTCAGGAACAGGGCTGTGAGGGGTGATACTAGGAGGGCAGAGGGTGAATGAGTTGGAAAGAGGGAACCAATTACAAGGATCTACATGTGACCTCCTCCCTGGGGGACGGACAACAGAAAATGGGATGAAGAGAGATGCCGGACAGGGCAATATATGACAAAATAATAATTTATAAATTATCAAGGGCCCATGAGGGAGGGGGTGCAGCGGGAAGGGGAAAAATGAGAACTTGATGCAAAGGGCTTAAGTGGAGAGCAAATGCTTTGAAAATGATGAGGGCAAAGAATGTACAGATGTGCTTTACAAAATTGATATATGTATGAATTGATAAGAGTTGAATGAGTCCCTAATAAAATGTTTTTTTTTAAATCACATACACACACACCAGGGCAAAGTTCAGCTGGATGGATGAAGGTAATAATGCTCAATACAAAAATTAATTACTAACAGGCCTCCTCCCAAACCCAACCCATTGTTATGGTGGCCATTGGAACCCCTAGTGACCCCAGAGGACCGTAGAGAAGCCCCAGGGGTCTCCGAGGCCATCCGTGTCATGGAAGCAGAGGGCCCCTCTTTCTCATGACGAGCGGCGGGTGGGGTGAAACCGCAGACAGACGTGGTTAGCTGCTGAGTGCTTCACCACCCTGACACTAGGGCTCTTCAACCACCTTTAATAGCAGCTTTTCATTTTGAAATAGCCTCTGGGTCCCCTTTCCGTAGGAGTCAATGTACGTACAAAGCAAAAATGTGCTCTATTTGGAAAGAGCGAGCTGGGGGCAGGAGGCGTGCAAAGATGCTGGAGTCAGCCATGCTTCGAATGAATCTTCTTCCTTCTGGAGAGCAGAAAGGGAGCCACCAGCAGCTCCGGGGCTCTCACAGGGGCCCTCTGTGGCCGGGTAGCTCATGTTGGGTGCGCACAGAGCAGGCTCCAGGCCTCGCCTGATGGAAGATGTCTCCTCCTTAGATCCCTCTCCCCAGAGGGGGAGAAGTTACCAGGAAGGAAGGACGCCACACAAAGGCTTGTTCTCTGGAGTCTTTTCTGGTTCTACCGCCTCCTTCTATCCCATCAGCCTCCTTCTATCCCATCAGCCTCCTTCTATCCCATCAACCTCCTTCTATCCCCACTGCAACATTTCTACACAGGAAAAACAGAAGGGGCAGGAGGGAGGACTGGGGTGGACGTAGGTTACCTGGTAGCAGTGCTTCTGAGAAGCACCATTGGCATCTCTCTTCCCAGATGCCCCAATGTTACGGCTCAGAGGGCATCCAGGAGAAGGGCTGAGGGCTGCTGTTTCTTGGAACAAGAGATCACCTCAGACCCGAGGGAAAAGGTGATCATGAGGCAGGGCACCATCGCCCCAGCTCCACCGTGGAGACTCACAAAACAAAGGTGCTGGGAGACGGTATCTCCTGATCACCAGGTTCCCCAAAGACCAGTGGCGTCAACCCAGAAAAAGGAAAGCCAACGGTTACCAGGAAATGACACCCCTTCCCTCCCAGGGGATGACGACTCTGAAGCGTGGTGGGAAGGCGTGGAGCCCCCCTGGATTTCCCAGAGGCCCACACATACCAACATTGCCTTATTCATCTTTTCACAACATCCAGTTTGCAGACAGTCAGCTTGAGCCTTGGAAAAGAACCCTTTCTAGGCTGGGGTGTCATGGGCAACAGAAAACACGGTTTGGAGCATGGCGAGAGTGCAGTCCAATCAGGCACGCAAGTTTGAAGCCCGTGCTTCAATTGTACGGCAGAGGATGGGCAAAGGAGAGGACGAGCCTCCAGGACACGGACTAACACCGTGGCTGCAACTACAGGTTCAAAATCACGACTGTGAGGATGCGAAAGTGTCTTGTGCTGGTGTGGGTGGAGTCATCAATCAGAACCCACTTGGCAGCACCTAATATCTGCTAGAGAACCATCTACAAGGAGCCAGGTCCTGGAACAAAAGTAACTTAACACAAGACTAATTTTTGGAAGAGGCTATTTGGTAGCCCCTGATTCTTTGACCTTTACAGAGTCCATCATAGGACTACAGCCATGGAACCTTTTATATGTACAGGGCTTTGGAGTTTTCAAAGCATAAGCATTTTATGCTTCAAGTTCTTCCTTATGTAACCCTCATGACACCCCTAGCAAATGGTAGGGTAACTATGATTCTCTTCAGTTCACAGACCAGAGATCTCAGGTCAAATGCCCGACCCAAGACCTCACACACAACATGGTGGTACAGAATAACATGGTGTAGCGAATTCCACCAGACCACGCAGATCACAAATAAAGAATTCGAGCCACGATGCCAAGACTCCCCTCTGTCAGAAGTAAACACACTGGCTAGTGGGGGCGGGAGGGGGCGCACCGGTCAGCCAACGCCTGCTCTTGCCCTGACCCTCACCCTCCCAGCCTGGCACACGGCCTCCCACACGCATCCCAAAGGCCAATTCCCTCTTTGTGTCTCTGCTCAGCAATCAGGGCCGGTTCTCTCCCACCCTCCCTTCTATATTCCTGGAAACGCCCTCTCTGTTCTGTTGGAAAGACATTGTCGGTTCTGCTTTTGCTTCATATCTGATGTGCACTCCTGCAGGCCACCTCACTCTTGAAATAATTATGTTCACTTTATTGTTTTAAGAGGAGAAGAAAAAATGTCCGCTGTAAATAGGAGATACCGGAAATATATATTTTAAAAATTTAAATAAGTCGAGCTTATTCATACTTATTTGATCTGTCTACTGGGCAAATACTTCACAAAAAAACAAAACTGGACCATATGAAGAAAATGTGGCATCGAGATGGAGGGAGACACATTCACAATCGGATAAGCAGATGACATCACCTTGCTTGCTTAAAGCCAAGAGGACTTAAAAAGCACTGACTGATGAAGGTCAAAGACTGTAGCCTTCGCCGCAGCCCAGAGAAAAGTACAGTCGTCGCAACACCCCTGCAGACGGAGAAAAGCTTGAGGCTGTCCAGGGTTTCCTCTCACTTGAATCCACATTCGATCCCCTTGGAAGCAGCACTCGGGAAATCAAACGATGCGCTGCATTGGGCAGAACACCTGTGGGAAGTGTGCAAAAAGGTCGATTCGAGTGTTAAGGCTCGCTTGATCCAAGCCATGATACCTTCAATGATCGCCTATGGATGTTAAGGTTGGAAATGAATCAGGAAGACTGAAGAATTAATGCATTTGAATTATGATGTTGGCGAAGACTATTGAAGATAGAACAGACTGCTAAAAGCGGAACAAATCTGTCTGGTAAGAAATACAGTAGAATGCTCCTCAGAATCGAGGACAGCAAGACCTCAGGTCACAGACCTTAGACATGGTTGTTTGCAGGAGTCCCCGGAGAAGAACATCGTGCTAGGTCGAGAGTCGAAGGAAGAGAGGCAGAGCCTTGAGGGAATGGATTGACATGGTGGCCGGTGGCCGCACCAAGCAGGCTCAAGTGTAACAATGATTGCAACATGGTGCAGGACCAGCAAGGGTTTCAGTCTGCGGTGCATGGAGTCACTATACGCCAAGGCCGACACAACAGTTCCTAGCAATAATAGCTGCGAAGGGCAATGCCGTGCCTGTCAGGCCTCCTTAAACACAGAGATCAGCAGCTGTCCAGTTCATTATTTACAAAGACTCTTCTCTGCAGTCCCTCTTGCACACCCACCTGACAGTGTTCGAAGAGTCTGCGAACTGACTTCCTACAGCCAAGACATGGTAAACTTCCAAGTGCCCTCTTTTCTATAGAGAATTTGTTGTGGACAAAGAAAGCTATTTCTGTCCCCCACCCACACGAAAGAAATTGCTTTTACCTTTAAATGTGATGAGCCCAGCGGAAAGGAAGGAACATTCTACCCGGAGCTTAAGAGAAGAACTGGAGACCCTTATGACAGATGATTGCCAACGAGGCGATTCCCATTCTTGACAGAGTCAAACTGTGCTCAGGGTTTTCCAGAAACACATCTCCAGAAGAGCCCCTGGTTGGACTCAAACCACCCACCTCTCAGTTAGCAGTCTAGCGCATTCAGCGTCTGCAGCACTCAGTGCTCCACGTAGGGCCTGGAGGACTTGAACAGACTACTAGACTGTAGTTCAGGCAAACCAGGGCTGCTTCCTTACATGGCACACCGAGAGTACCGTGGGACTGGCAAAGCTAACCCGATGCGGGACGGAGAGTTTGTTGGGGAAATTGGTTGTTCTGGCAGCTTGGGAAAGGCAAATTAAGAGTAGTAACGGACACACAGAAGAGCTCAATCAATATTTCATAAAGGAATGAATAACAAAAGTGGCTGAGATAGATTGCACAGCATGCCCGGGCCAAGCACTGGCCTTAATTCTCTGCCTGCATTATCTCATTAACCTTGGCAGCACCCCGTGAGGCAGGCGCTGTTCCTGTTTTGTAGGTGAGGAAAGCCAGGCACGGAGCCGTCAAGCAGCAGTGGGGGGGAAGAGAGGGGCCACACATTAATGGACATCCAGGTGGCTCAGCACTCAGGCTCTTAGGAGACAAATCATCTCAAAAGGCAGGAATGAAGACAGGTGAGAGTGAGTTTGCTTTGGGTGCATTGAGGGCTCTGGGGTTTGCTTTAAGAGGGAGGCAGGAATTTTAAAAAAAAATAATAAATACTGTATATACTTGAGTATAAGCCAACCCGAGTATCAGCCGAGTCCTCTAACTTTACCACAAAAACGGCATTAAAAATGTGCTGAAAAACTTGGCTTACACACGAGTATATATGGTAAATAAACAAAGAAATAAATAAATAAAAAGAGAGGCAGGGAGGAGTGTGAACCTGATGCGAAGGTGGTTAGGCCAGAGACAGAGACCCAGGAGGCATGAGCATATTTAAGTTGATGCTTTTTTGAACACAGTACCTCTTGCCAGGACTAACTCCTCCCCAAGCCCACTGCTAATGAGCCTCTTTGGGTACAGAGAAATGCTACGTGAGATTTTCAATACTCTAAATCTTTACAGGGCCATTTGGTCTCATCTTTCTCCCAAGGATCCGCTGGTGAGTTTGAACCAGCCTTGGGGTTGGCAATCCAATGCTTACCCACCATAGTACTGGGGAATGTCACCATGAAAGGGCAAGTAGCATCCAGGGGAGCGGTACATAGTTAGTGGTTCAAGTCCACCCAGAGGTGCCGCAGAAGAAAGTCCTGGTAATCTACTCCCCACAGATCTGTGGAGCACAGTAATACTCTGACACATGAATATCACCCATGCCAAGAGTCGAGATCGACTCATCAGTGACTAGAAAAACTGGTGGGAAAATGCAGGGGAAAGCCAGTGCAGGGGATGGAACCAAAGCCCAGGGATGCGAAGGTGCCCCACCTTCTCTGTGAACTTCCCCTCACCCCTGAGGTTCCCTGGAACTGTAGCCCCCATCCTGATGCAAACCCAGAACCACCTCTGCCTCGAGGACGATGGAGGAGACACGAAAAACAAACCAATGGTAATCCCTGCTTGGTTTTCCAATTCAGTGCTGCCCCTCGCCCCCGCCACCGCCCCCGTGATGCAGTATGCAGTCTCGAGGCAGCCCTGCGCTTTCTGTTAGGTGCCTGAGAAATGAGGGCCCGGCAGAGGGAAAAGATCAGCAGTACTCAACAGCGAACATTCCCCAAGTGGCCTGAGCAGCTCAAGAAAATGCAGGCGCTCAAGGTCGTGCTCAGAAATTCGGACTCAGGAGGTGTTGGGGTGGGGCTTGCATTTTTGCAGCCTCCCACATGAGTCCCACAGAACTGTGGTCCCTTATTCCCTGGGGTATGAGGCAGCGCAGGGCGCGGATCCTCGACTGAGCGGGAACAACATCATACACGCGATAGCCATATTGAACAGCGCCCTCGCTTTTGTTGTGTCTTGTTTATGCCTCGCTCTCCTAATGGCTGAGCCTACGGCTGGAATTATTTCCCCTGGGAGTCAATGAGCTAATTAAAGGCTCCGACAACTTTTCTCGCTATCTATTGATTTTCACAATCACTGGACAAGTTTATCTGACATTTAATTTGCCGTCAAACTCCAGCCATTGATCAAATCCAGGAAGCCTGCTGACCTTTCACCTTCACCTGCTCCGGGCCCAGAACCAAGTCATCACTGTTCAGCCTCAGAACCAGAGCCAATATCAAATGAGGTCTCGGGGAACCTGGCTACCGAAAACGCGATGGAAAGCAAGGAGTTTTCGAGCAGCTGACTTGACATATTGCAGCTACTGACCATTGAGCCCGTAGGAAGCGCTGAGCGTTGGGCCAGAAGATGATGGCAGGTGCTTATGTTCCCTCAGTCGATAGGACCTACTTTTGAATTGTGATGCTTGCAGAGAATACTGACTGTCCGATGGACTCTCAACTAAAACCCAAACCAAACTTACTGCCATTGGGTTGATCCCGACTCACGGTGACCCTATAGGGCAGGAAAGACGTAGACCTGTGAGTTTCTGAGACTGTAACTCCTTACAGAACCTGGTCTTTCTCCTGAGAAGCTGGTGGTTTCAAACTGCTGACCTTGTGGTTAGCAGCCCAGTGCATAATGACTACACTACATCAATTTCTGATGAAAAACCACCGCAATGTTCTTTTACGAGCAAGCGTGGTAGGCTTCAGCTTGCTGACTTTGGAGAGGTCATCAGGGAAGACCAACTGCTCACAAAGGGCCTTAGAGTCCATTTGGCCAAGTGGGGGACTGGCAAAATCAAATGGGGCTGGGCTCTCAGTGAGCTGGACGGGCACAGGCGGCAACAATGGGCTCACACACTGTAACAATTTCTAAGATGGCACAGGGCTGGATAACATCACACTCTGTCACTCATACGGGGCATCGACTCCATGGCTGCAAACAAAAAACAAATCCTTGAGTAGAATGAGCGAGGGCACCATGTGGTGGCATCAAGCTGGAGTGCAGCTGATAGCCTGGAACCCAGCAGGAAGGAGCTGACTCTTGAGAAGAAGAGGTGGAAGACACCTCAGAGTGGTACCTCCGTTGCCACCATAACAGACTCACTGCCCTGGAGTTGATTCTGATGCACGTCGACCCAACAGGACGGGATAGAACTGTAACTCTGCATGGGAGTAAAGAGCCTCAGGTTTCTCCCACAGTCGCTGGTCTCGAACCGCCGCCTCGCAGTTGCTGCCCAGCGTGTTAGTCACTATGCCACCTGGGCTCTTCTCAGCTGCCACCCTGGGTAACAAGCAATGCCAAGGCGGGTAGGTAATCAAATCCTGGGCTCCAATGCAGCATGAGTAAAGTTGTCATCTCTTTTAAAGCACTCGATGTAAGGTCTAATGGCTGGTGATTGGGTTTTTTCATTTTTAAAAAATGTATAGACAGCCTCCTTTCACTAAAAGTGAGATGGAGAGGGCTGATTTTTACACGCAGGTGAGAGAACACCAGTATATTTCCACTGCATGTGGCGCCTGTGCTGTTAAATCATGGGTGGAGGCTTGGCTGCCCAGAGAAGTACACCCCGTCCCTCCTGACCTCGCCCAGGGCTAAAGGCACAACGGGCAGGGCCCTGACTCCTCCTTACTTTCCTGTTCGGAGTGGTCCGTGGGCCCAACATCACGTCTCTACTCCCTGTACGTGCTCTCACAGGCGGTAGCAGGAGAGAGCATTTTTAGAGATGCTGTAAGCACAGCAGGCAGGACAAATGTATCAGAGACCATTTTACAGTTAAACTCTGCACCTCCCCGCCCTCCCCCAACAGACTCCAAACTCTGTATTTCAGCAGCAAGATGTTTCTCACAAAGGAGCTTTATACAAAGTGGTTGGTACGCATGGTTATGACTCCCCTTAACTGAAAGGTAAGAGGCTCCCATCTACCCCCAAAGTGCCTCGGAAGAAAGGCCTGGAAGTCTGCTTTTGAAAAAACAAAAACAAAAAACTAGCTCTAACACACACGGGGGCCGTCAGTCAGGATCAACCCCAAAGCAGCTGTTCTATGTGACACTCTCTTTTGATCACCCTACGCAGAGCAGACTCTCCCACCTATATCGAACCATCTCCCTGTTAAAGCAGCACCAGGACTGAGACCAAGAGGTGTGGGTGCAGGTCTTGGGCTTTTAAACATTTCCATTTCATCTACTGCCTTCAACTCAATGAGTCATACTATGCAAAGATGCCATGAGGTGAAATGGCAATCTGCAGCGCTGATGGAGTAATGTACACCACCCAGACTAAAGGGTCAGCAAACCGGCTAGTCAGCGCCAGCTGGCCATGGCGGCATTCATCCCCACCCCACAGCCCTCCCTCGACAGCGGCGAAACGTGCTTGTAGGTTGTTTTAAACAGGGCGCTGTTGGGATGTAAGTGACCATGCCAAAGCACTTTCTGGATCGTCCTACAGATTGGGATTCAGTCAGTAGAATTCAGTCTATAGGAGATCAGGCGATCTACCATCCAGCTTTGAAAAATACCCTCTTCTATCATCATGAGGGGGAAACCTACATACATGACGAAAAAGGAACACTGCCAAGCTTCTGATCCTTCATGTGGTTAACAGCCCACTGCCCCCGGTCAATTCCAACTGACAGGCGCCAGACAGGGCAGAGCACAACTGCTCCTCGGGGTTTCTGAGACGGCACAGTAATCACGACAGGAGCAGAGAGCCTCATCTACCTTCCCCAGAGGGGCTGCTAGGCTTGAACAGCTGACCTTGTGGGCGGCAGCCAATATTTAACCCGAAGTGCCACCAGGGCTTGTTTTTATGTGATTCTCATTGCCATAGAGTCAATTCTGACTCATAACGACCCCCGTGGGTTTCCCTGACAGTAACTGTTTAAGGGAGTAGAAAGAAAGCCCAGTCTTTCTCCCTCAGAGCTGCTGGTGGTCTCGAACTGCCGACCATGTGGATCACAGCCTAACACGTAACCACTATACCACCAGGGCTCCTCGTTACGTGATTAGCACTCCCCAAACCATGAAAATGCCAAGAGGTGATGACATTCACTTGGGAGCTTTTTCCCACACATGTATTGCGTTTTTCCTCTGGTCATTCAAGTCTGGTGGCACACTGGTTACCAGAGGTTACGAGTTGGGCTGCTAATCAGGAAGGTCGGCAGTTCAAAATCACCAGTGGTGCCGAGGGAGAAAGAGGAGGCGTTCTACTCCCAGAGAGGGTTACAGGCTTATTTCTATTCCTCACTGTAGGCTGGTTATGAGTCGGTGTTGCCTTGATGGCAGTGCGTTTGGTGATGGTCTGAGGGTTTAAGGAACTACTAGGGCAAAATCCTCAGGAGGATTTCATTTGGATTTTAAGTCACTTCCAATGGTGACTCTCAGTATGTCCCCAAACCACACTTTTTGCTGAAGATTTCTTTGTTGCTTCAACAATTTAAGTTGAATGCTATTGGCTTTCTCTGGGAGGTTACCTGCATCTTCAGACTTAAGAAGACTTGGCATAGGAAACAGTAAGTAAAGGGAGATACTGGGGGCCAGGTACTCGATCAATGTTTACTTAGCTAGCAGAGTTTTTGTTTCTGACACCGGCCGATCAAATGTGGCGAGGGGCAATTTCAAGACACTGGTAAATGCCTTCTGAGAACGAGAAGCAAAGCAAGACTGGAGGAGAGACTCTTACAAAGCATTCTAGTTCGTGCCACTCTCCTGTCCCTTCTTTTCAAAAGGACTGAAGTGCCAGTTTAGAAACGAGTTCCTCTGAAGGAAGGAAGATAAACTGGAGAGTTTGAGGAAACTTGCTCTTGAGCAGTCCCTAGATTTAATGTTCTGTGATTAACTGCTTTGCACGATACAGTTAGCATACACAATGGGAAATGTCTAGGCCCCTATCCTGCGTTATCATCTGCCGGGTATTTTTAATGCATTTAAGCTCTTGGAGTACAGGCCATTGTGTGTGTGTGTGTGTGTGTGTGTGTGTGTGTGTGTGTGTAAGGGCAGGTCTCACATCATGCATTACTTTCTGCATCGTCACAAGTAACACAGTGTAAAAGGTTTGGTCCCTACCGAAATGCCAACAAGCTTGAGGAAGAATGCCGCCAATCAGACTCTATAACACACACGCGCCCCAGACTTGGAGTATGCAGAACTGAAAGCAACAGCATCGGATCCTTCCCCAGAAAGACACAGCAAACCCCTCTCCATTCATGGCGGAGAGAGGCTGCCATTGGAGAAGCTGGAAAGGTGAGACGGGGCACAAAAAAGCTGCAGGGAGTGCTACTGACTCAACTGAAACTCAGAGACAAGGACATGAATGAATGCAAAACCGATGGTTCGTGGAGGAAAGATACAATAGTCTACTTGTCACTATGTCAAGCCTTGGGATTTTAATGCCAAAGAGAAAGTCTATTTCTCTTACCTGTCTACTTTCTGCCATGGAAAATATTTGTGTGCTCGGATTAGCTGCATTAGAAAATGATTCTGTTAACATGCTGGACTATTTATGTTTGATTAAGGAATGGCCGATGTCCCCTGGGTATCTACTGGAACCAGAGTCAGCCACACACAACACTGGCACAGCGTGCATTGCCTGTGATGGACCATTACTGTAAGTGGGGCTTACTTGTGTGTCCTCCCAGTTTGCTCTGGGTCTTGTGGTCAACTGTGAAATGTCTTATCCAAAAGAGTAGGAGAGAGAGAACCGCCCGCACTTTCCTGATTAACTTTTGTTGGAAGCTAGAAGAACTCATCTGAATTCTATCTTAACCTGTGGACTTTCTAGTCTTTGGTGGGTGGAACTTTTACTTCCAGGTTTAAAAAAACAAAAGCACGCTAGTAACACCCTCTAGCCCATGGACAAATAACAGGACCAGACAGACAGGACCAGACAGAGGCCACCACTGCCTTCTGCTCATGCTTGAGGTTCTCAGAGCCCCGCAGGGAAAGGGAGAACTGCCGAGTTAGCAGAATGGTAAATATTTTGCAAAATTGGACCCCTGTTTCCCTTTGTTTCTGTTTTTTTGGGGGGCGGGGGGTCATGTCTGTGTTTTGGCATTTCTGCATGGTTTCTGGTTTCAGAGCCTTCCCACCAAACATTTCCCATAAAAAACAACAACAACAAAGAGAGAAGAGAAAAATCTAGCAATTAGCATATATCATGTGGCGGCAGCAAACCTCCACCCTGGCTCATCAGCGGCCGAGGTGACCCCGCTTTGTTGCTTTGCCTTGTGTGCTGGACTGCCATGCCAGGCTCCCAGCTTGCTCTTTGCCAGCGCCCCCTTCCTTCCTTCTCTCTACCCATTCCCAGCCACTGCACAGCCCAGCCAGTTTTACCGGATTAGAGTGCTAAATGAGGTTTTAATTCCGTTTGGGCTCTGGATCTCTGTCAGCTCCTGCCGCCTCGGGCTAGCATTTCCCTTTATACCTCGTCAGAAAACAGCCCGAAAGACAAGCCGGTCACTCTCGCATTTCCAAGGGAGAATTCCAGGGCCTCGTGTTATCTCCGGCTTTGCTGTCTGCAGACAGAACTCAGCTAAATGCTGTCCCCTCCAAGAGCCAGCGGGGAGTAGGAGGATATGCTTCTGTGAGCTTTGAAGCACAGCTCGGCCCATTCCAGGGAACTAACAATCTGCTCTGATACCACTGGGCTGCACCCCAGCTGGGAGGAGGAGAACCAGACCACATGGAACATTCTTCAGACCCAAATTACCCGAACCCATCATGTAACAAGACCCTAGCTAGGATGTTGGGATCTAGAATTTCACGGCCCGCGAGTAGGAGCCAGAAGATCCCGTGTCAGCTGAGTGATTTGGTACAAGCCCTAGCTTCTAAGTGGGGAATATAGGGTACCTGAGTTTGAGAATGGTTGGGAAGGAGAAACCTGATGGGTATGAGAATGGGATACATGTTGGCTACTATGATGTTTCCAGCCCCCTGGTCTCTCTGGTCCTCCAGCGTCCACTCTGCATCTTCCTTCACCATAGCCCTCAGCATGCTTCAACACAGGACCTCCCAGCAGGCAGTGTGGGGTCTGCTGGCAGCATGCTAATTAGGATGATACGCAAATGGACTTAAAAAAACTTTCAGTTAATTTTAATAGTACATTAATGTACATGTTTTCATGTAATATAAGGTCAGCAATTCAAACCCACCAGACACTCTGTGGGGAAAGAGGAGGCAATCTGCTCTTCCGTGAAGATTTACAGTCTGAGAAACCCAATATACAGAAGAATTTGGAGCCAGAATCCACTCAATGGAAGTGGGTTTGAGTTGGGGACGGACATATAATGCAGAAACCCTGGTGATGCAGTGGGTTAAGCACAGTGCTGCTAAAAACAGGGTCAGTAGTTCAAACCCACCAGCCACTCCATTGGGGAGAGAAGAGACTGTCTAACATTAAAGATTTACAATCTGGGAAATCATAATGAGCCGTTCTATTCCATCCTAAAGGCTTCTCTGAGTCAGGACGGCCCCTTGGCAGTGGGTACACACATGTACACTGTTATGGTTACTTGGCACGGGTTCTCCATCCAGTGTTGTGACAGTCACTCTTCAACGAACGGTTAAATTCGTGAATGAGGGGTGAGGGAGCATCACCGCTAATGGTGATGCTATATCCACAACTCTTTTTAGAAGTGACTTAACTATGGAAGCATATGATATGCGAATATTGTATCAAGAAAACTACACACACCCACACTTGACCTGTGGTTACCATGTGTCAAGGAGGAAGAGCTTGCTTCGGGGTCACTGAGTTCATTTAAATGGCGGTAGAACAATTTGGAGAGGGATATCAGTAATGGTTGTACAACATGGAATGTAATCAATGACGCTGAATTATACATGTAGAAGCTATTGAATTGGAAGATGCTTTGTTATGCATATTTTTGTTCAATTTGGAGGGAAAATTACACAAATAACAATGAGTATGGGGTAAAAGAAAATGTTCTAAAATTGAGTAAACAAACAAGCAAATGATCCTTAACATCCAATTACCTTGGGGGTGGGGGTGGGGATGGGGGAAGAAAACTGAGACCAGGTGAGGTCATGGGCTATGAGGTGGGCCGCTAACTACAAGGTCGGCAATCTGAAACCACCAGCTACTCACAGGAGAACTAGGAGCCCTTTTGCTCTCGTAAAACGTCAGTCTAGGAAACCCACAGGGGCGTTCATCTCTGCTCTCCAGCATCCCTGAGCTGGAATCAACTCGGGCAGCAAGAGTGAGTGGACATGCTGTCATTTATGGTTCTTTCCCTGTAAGCAGTATCTCTGTTGCATTGGCATTTTAGCCATCTGATGCGTGACTTCTTTAATCCTGACTGATTTTAGACCCTCAGACCTGTGGACTTGACTTGGATTGTATGGCTTCAGCATCCACTCAGTCATTCATTTACTCAATAAATCTCCATCACACATGTCCTGGGTAAGCAGTCAGCTGGACTTGGCTTCTGGGGCGGGCGGGGGGGGGGGGGATCAGAAAATAAATAAATGAATAGATTAATTAATTAATAAATAAGAAAACACACGTAGTGATTAGCACAGAATTAAAGTCAGGGCATGGGAGAGCAAACAGATTGGTGACTGGGTAGGAAGATTAGCACCAAAAAATCCCTTAACAACAACAAAAAAAATCCCTTAAGAAGGAGCTGACAAAAGTCAGTGTAAGTTCAAAAAAGCAGGCTCTGGTGGTTTCTGTGCTTTGGTTACAGCCCCTTAAGGTTCTCATGAGGCTCTAAAACCAACAGGAGGGCAGAGTATGCTTCAGGATACATGTATCCGATTACGCAGAGTTGACGTCATTGGAAAGGGAATGTAAAATGAAAAGGAAGCAAGGACACGGGAAGGTTCTTCCCAGGGAAACCAGTTAATGCGTCGGGACTACCTACAAGTCAAAGCTCTGGCAAACAAATACAGAAACTAACCCCACTGAAACATCCTTGCTGGAAAAACACTCCAGGCAAGTAATGCAGACCCCACAGACTAGGGGTCTGGATGGGGAGGATCCCAGAGGAAGCATACAGGAGTGAGGAGTGAGCTTGAAGTGAGGTCCCAATTCTCCTCAGAATGGGAGGATTGTGCGGTTGTGCTGACGGTGGTAGCCTGACTTGCTGGCTGCCGTGCACGTTGTTGTGAAGGGCCAACGAGGCCATTCTGACACCCCGACCCTACCCCAGCAGAAGGAAGCACTGCCGTGCCCGCGCCACCCGCACAAGCAATTGTTCCTGTGCTTGAGCCCCGCAGGCAATTCCCATGATTCTTCACTGCTGTCTGTCTAGCATGAGCTCTGCAGCCTATCAAGAAAGCTGGTACCCGGCACAGAGAGCGAGAGGACAAGAGCGGGAGTGAGAGCGAGGGTGAGCGCGAGAGAGAAAGAGAATGAGGGAGAAAGAGAGATGGTACCATCAGCTGGTAAATGTTTCCATCCAGCTCAACATCAGGTCCTTTTCAACCATGAGAAGAGACCCAGTGGAGAGTCAAACTTAGTGACTCTAAACAATTGCTCTCAGCTCCAAATGCCCCAAGATTGCAGCCCATAACCGATGTTTAACATGAAGTTCAGATCACAGATCAATTCCATCCTTGTCACTGAGACTCCGAAACGCCCCTACCTGCGTTTCTTGCCTCCAAGTGTAGCCCTGTCCAACAGCCAGAGGGACCATCTCTGTTTGTTTGTTGTACAAATTTCTTCGTAGTTCAGAGCTCAGGTTTTGGAGTTCAGACTTCATGGACTCAAACCCCAGCTTTATCCCTTACAGGCTAGGTAATTGCAGCACATTTTTAATCTTCTCCACCATTCCATCTCTGATTCCAGCAATACAATGGGGAACGATAAGAGTACCTAGCTTATAGGGTTGCTAGAGCCCTGAGGGTGGAGTGGGTTAAAGCCTTGGGCTGCTAACGACAAGGTCAGCAGTTCAAAACCACCAGCTGCTTCTCAGTAGAAAGAAGAGGCTTTCTATTCCCATACAATTATAGTCTCAGAACTGCCCACAGGGGCAGTTCTACTCTGTCCAACTGGGTCACTGTGAGTCAGAATCACCTCGATGGCAGTGGTTTTATTTTGTTTCAGGAATAGGATTGATGGGTTGAAAGCCAATGAGGTAAGCAGACAGTGGCAGGTAAGTGCTCCTACTACGTAAGTATTGAATGCAAGCACTGTGCTTTATCATGATCAAAATCAGGCTGCTTTTCTCCTTTGACACACCTCAGCTCTCTCCAGTGCCTGAGGCCAAAGCCAAACCCTCAGCATTGCTCAGAAGACCACTCCCAACCCGGCCCAAACTTCCTTCCCACCTCAGACTTCATCTCACCTGCCGTGCCCCCTGCTAGACAGGCTAGCCAAGGGACACCGCTTCCTGAAGCTGTCCTATGCTCTGTGGTCTTTCCTGGGCCTTCCCACGCCTTTTCCTCTCCAGAGTAAGCTTTTCCTTATGAGCCGGCTGCTTTCTTGGTGAGCCATCATCACCTTGGGGAAGTCTTCCCTGCATGCCCCGTGCCCCACAGCTCCCCCTACACCCCCCAGGCGGCACACACCACACTATGCGTCTCCCTGTCAGCCCGGAGACCCACTCTGATGTCAGAAATCAGGTTTCTCGGTGGAGTGTGTTGCTCTCCAATAGACAGAAACCTGTCGTCTATTCAGTACTTACGAGCGAAGATGGCTATGCCAAAAAGTCCGCCAAATCACAAGTGTAGTTAAGAGGTTTCTATAAAAGGTCCTATCGATTTAATAAATGGATGTGGACGAGTTGAAAGAGGCTTTGCAAATGAGTCAAAAGGAAAGGAAGATCGATTCTGACTAAAAGCTAGAACTCAAAATACATATTTTAAGCTGCACAAATGTACCCCACGTGCACTCTGATTGAACCTACTCACAAATACGCAACAACAACTTGTTCAACACAGCTACCTGCTTTAATCTAGTCATGAGGTAAATGACTATATTTCACCTAGAATGTGGGCTTCAATGCTAAACACCGGACGGTTTAACTCTTCTAGAGTCAGGGCGCATTTCCCAGGACTGCATTGTGGAGACGGCCATCTCACATGGTAGTGCCCCCCCCCCACTTCTCCACTCTGCTGTAGAACAGACCAAAAAGCAGGCTCTTCTTGTCCCCCAGCCAGCAGTCAGTGAAGGGGTCTGTCCTGGCTGATCATCAGGGGTGTGGATCACCTGGAGGGCTTGTTAAAAATCACAGATGCTTGGCCCTCGGTCCAGATGGATGGAATCAAAACCTCTAGAGGCAGTCTGGAAGCCTGAGATTTAAAATCTGGGGGAGGGGAGTGGGGTGACCGTGAAGCTCTGCTTAGAGATTGTTCTAGCACTGCATGGAAGGAGAACTTCCCCAGATGGCCTCCAAAGGTCTTTCCAGTCTCAGTTTCAGTGATTTATAACATTGGAAACTAAGATATAGCTCCTCTGAAAAAGTGCTCTTTTGATCAAGTTCTACAATGTACTTCTTTCACGGCATTCAAGTGGATTCCAAATCACATCGACCAGATAGGACAGGGTAGAACTGCCCCTGTGGGTTTCCAAGCCTGGAATTCCTTACAGGAATGGAAGACCTCATCTTTCTCCTGGGGAACGGATGGTGGCTTTGAACTGCTGGCCGTGTGGTTAGCAGCCCAATGCATAACCTGCTACGGCCACCAAGGGCTCCTCACAATATGTTTCGAATTACATGAATGTCACACCTCTCAGAGTAATGATCGCTGGGATTTGTCATAAGAGGTAACTGTGGGAAGGAGCCCTGTTGGCATCGTGGGTCAAGCTTAGGACTGCTCATCACAAGGGAAGATGAGGGAGTCTGTCTCCGTAATGAGCCACAGCTTTGAAAACCCTGGGGAGCAGCTCCACGCTGTCTATGCCAGCCTCCTGACTTTTAGAGCAGGAATAGACTGGAACACATGATTGCCTCATATACACAGTGGGGGTCAAAAGGAGAAGATTGCTGTCATGGAGTTGATTCTGACTCACAGCCACCCTACAAGACAGGATAGACACAGCCCCAGGGGGTTTCCAAGACTGTCACTCTTTCCAGGAGTAGACAGCCCTGTCTTTGGCCAGTCCAGGTTTCTCCTTGTTGTTACTAGCTCCCCTCTAGTCTGCCTGACTGCTCTTTAGTGACCCCAGGCACAACGGGACCCAGAGTCTGCTCCCTGGCGGATTTTCAGAAGCAGGTCACCAGGTAGGCCCTCCATCTCTGTCTATCGTGGACTGGAAGCCCTGCTGAGTTCCTGCAGGGTGGCATCGTCACCCCACCCGAGGCTCCACTGGCAGACAGGTGGTGGCTGCCCACGTCAGGCATGCTGGCCGGAAATCAGCTCAGGTCTCCGATACAGAAGGCTGGGGGTCCACCACTGAGCCACCACTGCCCGCTCCTCTCCTTAAAGCAAGCAAGCTAACAAACAGACAAAACACCGTTGGCTGGCGAGTTCATTCCCACTCACAGCCGCTCTGTAGGGCAGCATGGAACTGCCTCAGGATTCCCTCGGCTGAGCTTTCTTCACAGACGCCAATGGCCTCATCGTTCCCTCACAAGTAGCTGGTGGGTTAGAACCGTCGAGCTTTTGGTTAATAGCCAAGCTCCATTCCTCTCCTTCTCAAAAAATCACTGCCATCGAGTCCCTTCTGACTCACAGTGACTCCAGAGGACAGAGTACACCTGCTCCAGTGAGTTGCCAGGGCTGTAAACCTTACGGGAGCAGAAAGCCTCATCTTTCTCTCACAGAGTGACTGGTAGATTCCAACCACCAACCTTGTGGTTAGCAGCCATTGGGTCATACACCACACCACCTGTATATCCTGTTTCCATGATCTTTAGACAAAACCCTTGGGGCACACACTGAATGTTGGATAAAATGAAAATCCTCACCCCATTCTAGAAGCATTCAAGCCAGGTGCATAATCGCCCCCTAAGCAATGCTCACTGTGCATTAATTATTATTCTACCTGTACGCATTCATAAAATGTCAAGGACTCAATATGGAATTGGAAGTACTTGCTTAATGATGGTGATTTTAATATTTACCAAGTGCCCACTGGGTTGGATCGCTTAGAATGCATGTCAATAGCACTGCCCCCAGACCCCTTTGAGGTGACATATTATCAGGAGGGAAGCAAAGCTCCTGTGAACACACTTCTACATCTTTAGAAATGCTATGGGAGTGCAACCATAAAAGTGCTGCATGCAACTCCGGGAGTGAGGTAGCAAGCAGTTCATAAAGAGCTAGTTCCTCTAGGATCGGTTTCTCTTTTTCAAGGAGCTGAAGGGAAAGGGATAAGAAGATGAAAGATTGCTCCAAGATGAATGCAACATACCGGCGTGGAGTAGGAAACCATTAGAGAGACCCGAGGGACCAGCCCCAATCCCAACTACTACGTGGATACCTGTCCCTCCCCTCAGAAGAATTTATTTCAAAGGATGGCATTGGATCTGCAGATCTAGGAGAGGGACATATCTGATCAGAGTACACGGGAGCCGATGAAGGGGGAAGAAGAGAGAGTGGAGCACATCCTGACCCACCAGGCCAGGAGGTCGATGTTCCCAATTAGAGCAGCCAGTCCACAGAGAGGACAACATGGCTGGCCCCACTATGAGACATGATGTCCCTCACTGACACACAGCCCTATAGGGGACAACATTGGAGACGCAGGTGGGAATTGCACCCGATCTGATCCTGCCACAAACGAGGCAAAACACTAAGGGGGTGCAACAGAACAGCAAGGGAATGGAGCGACGAGGTCCCCAGGGAATGCTTGCTGAAAGTGGACTTTGGGGCCAGGGCGTGGTGTCCAACAGACTGGACTGGAAAACATTCCTAAAGGCAACAAACAGTCCTTGAACGAACTACAAGCTTCTCTTTCTTGTTGTGTTTTGGTTTGGGTTATTGGTTTGTTGTATATTGTTACTTGGTTTTGCTCTGTCTTGTTTTTGTGCATGTTATTATCTTCGCAGTTCAGTCTAAATGAGACAGGCTGGATGAACAGTCTGGAGGAGAAAACAATGGGACTGACAGTTCCAAGGGGACATGGGAAAGGGGGAGGGGGGGGGAAGATAGTGGTGTTAACAAACCCAGGGACAAGGGAACAACAAGTGATCCAAATTGGTGGTGAGGAGGGTGTGGGGGGGCCTAGTAGGGTATGATCAAGGATAATATAACCAAGATGAATTACTGAAACCCAAATGAAGACTGAGCATGATAGTGGGACAAGAGGAAAGTCAAAGGAAATAGAGGAAAGAGCTAGGAGGCAAAGAGCATTTATAGAGTTAGACCTATAAATAAAGACATGTACATATGCAAATATATTTATGTATGAGGATGGGGAAATAGATCTATGTGCATATATTTATAGGTTTAGTATTAAGGTAGCAGAACGACATTGGGCATCCACTCAAGCACTCCCTCAATGCATGAATACTTTCTTCTATTAAATTGGCATTCTATAATGCTCACCCTCCCGACAACCGCTGAAGACAAAGCGGGTGAATAAGCAAATGTGGTGCAGGAAGCTGATCAGCTATCAGGCATCAAAGAACAAAAAATCATATCATTGTGTGTTCACCTCCATGATACGATCGCTGAGGACAAATGGGTGCATAAGCAAATGTGGTGAAGAAAGCTGATGGTACCCTGTTATCAAAAGATATAGCGTCTGAGGTCTTAAAGGCTTGAAGTTATCAGGCATCATCAGAACAAAAAAATCATATCATAGTGAATGAGGGGGGTAGTGTAGAGTAGAGATCCTAAGCCCATTTGGAGGCCACTGGACATCCCCTTATAGAAGGGTCTCGGGGAGGAGAAGAGCCAGTCAGGGTGTGTGCTTTCCCCCCACCCCAACTATCCTGATCCGAATTCTACCTTGCAAGTCTAGCTAGACCAGAGGATGTACACTGATACAGATAGGAACTGGAAACACAGGGAATCCAGGGCTGATGATCCCTTCAGGACTAGTGGTGTGGGTGGTGATACTGGGAGAGTAGGTTGAAAAGGGGGAACCAATTACAAGGATCTACATATGATCTCCTCCCTGGGGAACAGACAACAGAAAAGTAGGTGAAAGGAGATGTTGGACAGGGAAAGATATGACAAAATAATAATGTATAAATTACCAAGGGTTCATGAGGGAGAAGGGAGCAGGGGGGGAGGGGAAAAATGAGGACCTGATGCCAGGGCTTAAGTGGAGAGCAAATGCTTTGAGAATGAAGAGGGAAATGAATGTACAAATGTGCTTTACACAAGTGATGTATGTATGGATTGTGATAAGAGTTGTATGAGCCCCTAATAAAATGATTAAAATTAAAAAAGAAGATGAAAGATGTTCCCCAGCCATGTCATCACGTTATATCAAAGATTTTTCAAGTTAAGTCACTTTGAAACTCTCTCAGCAGACTTCAATGTAAAGTATGCTGGTGATAATGACTTTCACAGAAAAATAAAAATACTCCTATTCTACCTTATTTTGTTTCTTCCCTTTCTAAACCCCAGCTCAGAAAGTCAGCTTGTCATTTGTGCCAGTGTGGCTAAATAGAACTTAGCTATATCTTGGATCCCAGGGTTTTAGGGCTTAAAAGTCAGAGTCCAGTCTCCTGCCTTGGAACTTTGTATGATATGATGAGATATACAGTGCTCGCCCAGACTTGAAGGCCCCTCTTCTTCTCAGGTGACAATATCTTAGACCAGGAACTTGTCGCTATCCTGTGGATGCCGACTCACGGCAACGTCATGTGTGTCAGAGCTGAATTGTCCTCCAGAGTCGTCAGAGGCTGACATTTCTAGAAGCAGATTTCCAGGTCTTTCTTCCCAGTGTCTCTGAGTGGACTCGAACCTCCAACCTTTTAGTTAAAAATTGAGTGTATTCCCTGTTGACATCACCTAAACATTCTGATAATAACTTCGTACTAGTTATCACAAGAACTCTGAACCGGCTGGCAGGCCGGATTTTTCTCAATACTTATTTTTTACTACTCCATCAACAGATCCAAGTGCAGAAAGGTTTAGAGATCTCTAGGAGTGAAAGGTGGGAGAAGTTGATGAACTTGCCCACAATCCCTTACCCTATCTGTGGCTCTCATCATGTGACCAGAGTCACTGGGAAACCCTACATATATGTTAGAGCAGAAAACCTCCAAGACCTAGCAGGTTCCTAAAATTCCCCGTGAACCTTCCCTTTTTTGCTCGGTCTTCTTATTTGGAAGATAGAGAGCTTATCTTCAAAGTAGAAGAGTGGAATAAGTGCAAGGCCACTCTGCGCTTCCTAGAGGTGAGGGACATGGCCATGCTCATTCCTGACTGGGTACTGCTTTCCCTGTCCATTCACTCGTCTGTCTCCTGGCTGGACTCGAGTAGTGGAGCAAGAGGTCTTCGTTAGTAGAAAAAAGGTCTCTCAGAGAGAAGAGCCAGTGGCTGGTGAGTGGCAGAGCTAGGCTTCAAATCTTGGTGCCCTGGCATGGAGCTCGCCTCTCTCCTGGCCCCTCAGGACCACGAGTCCCACACATGGGCAGACTCAAAGTTGCGCTCTTCTGTCCCCTGGGCTTCACGAAGGTGTATTCCCCCAAACCTAAGGGCCATACCATACAGTCTCCTCCAGGGCCCCCAAGATGGCGAGGACAGGAATCCTACTTTTACCCTAGTCCTAATTTTCTGAGGGTTGAGATGTTTCTTGTGTCTTTCTTGAAGTTGCCTATATACACGTCCCAAGAGCAGGTCACTGCCATTGAGCCAATTTCAACTCATGGCGACCCTGGATAGAGTTTCCAAAATGAAACCCTTGTGAGAAGAGAGAGTCTCATCTTTCTCCCAGGGAGCATGGTGTGTCTGAACCACCAACCTCATGGTTATCAGCCCTGTGATTACCCAACAGGGAGTGCCCCCAGGGCTCCTCACGAATCTCTACTGCAGTATGGAATGAAATGATTCCACCAGAAGGCCCCCCAGAACACAAACATCTGTGAACCTTCTTACCTGAACAGGTTTTTGCTTTGTTTTGCTTTGTTTCAAAAGCTCATTTCTAAACACTGTAATCAGCCAGGCTGCTCCCAGACTACATTTAATTCCTAGACAATAGTCACAGTTGTTTAAATAACTTTAGCTATTTTAAGTCTGGCAAAATAAATACAGGCTAACAGAAAAGTATACCTCACAGTCAAAGACTTAATACTTTCGCTCTTAATTAAAGACTTGAAGACCTTACTCATTTTGGGGGAGTCTGTTCAACAACAGTGGGCAAGGGGTTGAGGCGCTTCTTTGTTTTCTCTTATCTTTCATTAGCACCATACGCTGGAAAACGGCCCTTGTTCTCTCCGTGCCTACTCCATGACCACCATCTTCCAGTTGGCTTCCCAAGTCCCATGAATGCTTCAAGTGGAAATGGAAATTAAGGAGGGGAGAAGGGAAAGGAATGGGTGAACTGTCTTCCTTCACTCTGTTCAAAGCCTTATTTGTACCTCGTCCACAGGCACCAAAGCAGCCCCTGCCTTTGAAACGCAGGTGACCCTGTAGAGATGGATAAGGAGATCAGATAGGCAAGGCCACTTGGGTCAACTTCTCAGATCTAAGCCTACCTTCCATCAAGTGAAAGGCATTACCTCCCGTGGGCCCACCTCTCAAATTAAAACAACTGAGGCTAACGTCTAGGTCTTATCCTATACAGTCATAAATATTCTATCCTGCCCCCTCTATTAAAATTGGATTCGATAGAAAGTTATTTAGTTCTTGGAGGTTCCCTGGGGCCCGGGTGGCATAGTGGTTACACGTTGGACTCCTAAATGAAAGATCAATAGTTCGAAACCACCAGCCGCTCTATGAGCGAAAGAAGAGGCTTTCTACGCCAGTAAAGAGTTACAGTCTTGGAAACCTATGGGGGCAGTTCTACGCTGTCCTAAAGGGTCGCTAGGAGTCAGCTTTGACTCTGTGATAGTGAGCTTTTTGGAGGGTCCCTGAAATTCCTGCTAAATCATCCCTAGCCCTTCTTGCTTTGTTTCCATCAGGGCTTCCTGTAAATCCATCAAGTTCCAATCAAAGTCCATTGTCATTGTACTGACTCCGACTCAAGGCAACCCCATGCGCTTTAGAGTAGAATTCTGCTCCATGGGCTTTTCAGTGGCTGTGATTTTAGGGAGACACATGGGCAGCAATGTATCTGACTGTGTGGGTGGATTCCATCTGTCAACCTATAAGCTAGTAGCTGAGAGCAAACCCTGTATGCCACCCAGTGACCTAAATCCATCAACACCTCATTTTATGACCATTCCTGCAGGTCCTACGCCAAATCCTAGCTGTACAACAAGCAAGCAAACAAAGACCAAACTCACTGCCATCATGTCAATTCTGACTCACGGCAACCCTTAGACAGGGTAGAACTGCCCCTTTGCGTTCCTGAGACTGTAACTATTTACGGGACTAGAAAGCCCCATCTTTCTCCCAAGCAGCAGCTGGCGTTTTCAAACTGCCAACCTGGGCATCACAGCCCAACTCATATCCACTCCGCCTTCAAGTCAATGCTGAGTCACAGCAATCCCTCTGTGGGTTTCTGAGACCATAACTGTTTGCAGGAGTAGAAAGCCCAGAGGGCCAACCATGTGGATCGCAGCCCAATGAGCAACCACTGGACCACCAGGGCCCCCACGCCATCTCTCTTACAGGCAGTAAATGAGCCGTCTCTCTTACAAGCAGTAAATGAGACTTTGGAGACAGTTATACCCGAGTTTAAACTCCTGCTGCGATCTGCTACTGTTTCTTTACCCTTTGGCAGATCACTTAAGCTCTCTGACCCACAGGTTCATCTTTTATAAATGGGATCATAGTACACTCCACCCCCACTCCACGACTGAAGTGAGAATGGTTGCTATTGCTGATGTTAAGAGCCATCGAGTTGACTGCGACCCACAGCGACCCTGTGCACTACAGAAAGCAGCACTGCCCAGGGTAGGGGCCCATTGTTGCAGCCACTGTGTGAATCCATCTCCTTGAGGCTCTTCCTCGTTTTTACTGCCGCCTCCACTTTACCAAATAAGATGCCCTTCGGCAGGGTCTGGTCCCCAGTTGTGAGAACCAGTGAGGTTTCATTCATAGGGAGCACGACACATCGATGCTCAATGAATGGCTGAAGCTGTGATGACTGTGGAATCCCGGAGTGGGGCAAACGGTTCGCACATCTTGCTGCTAACCTGAAGGTCAATGTGTCCACACCCAGGGGTGCCTCAGAAGAAAGGGCTGGCAAAAATAAATCAGCCATTGAAAACCCACTGGAGCATTTCTGATGCACATAGGTGTGTGTCTTAGCAGATGACAGCAACTCCGTAGCAACAGGTATGATTACTGTAGTCATTCGAATTGTGCATATTGCCTAAATCCTTAACTTCCAGCATAAATGAACGCTTTCAAACTCAAATCACACACATTTAGGTAAAACTTCCCAAGCTCTAGATCACCCCTCCTCTGCTCAGAGAGGTCCTCCATGTCCCCACGGAAGCTCCCTCCAGGCGTTCGTCCATTGGCGCTTCCTTCTGAACTGCTTCTACACAGGAGCCCTGGGCCAAAAGTGCTGCACGTGCTTTTGAACACCTGCATCGGACTTAACCTCTCCCCTGACTGTTGACTAGTGAATCACCCAGACGCCAAAGTGTCGATTAGCAATAAAGTGACCCCTGATTGGTCATCACGAGGTCGCAGAACTAGAACACCAGTGAAAACGCTCCCCACTCGGCCAGGTGACAGTGTCTGCATTGCTGCAATGTTTGAGGAATCAAGTCACAGTTTCCAAATACCTCTCTTTCTCCTCCTTACCTGTGATAGGTACAAGATGTCGGTTCATTTAAAGTTTGCATCATTTTGGAATGTCTTGTTTACTACACTAGTATAACAATATTGCTGATGACAAGGATCATAAGAAAAAGAAGTAGAAACACAACAGTAACAGCCAGCATCTATGACATGCCTTCTAGTCGGCATTCCGGCCTTCCCTGTCCCCTGCCAGTGCGATTTCACACTGTCTGGAAGCAATTGCCAGGACATTGGATGGATACGGCTGGGAATCTTAGCAAGCAGGTATGGGTGGACTTCTTTCCCTTTCAGAGGCTGAGATCAATACTTCCTTTTCGGTTCTGCTGCCCACTTGCCCCGGGCCCCGCCCCTCTTCCCTGTGAGCAAAGGGAAGTCCTGAAGCCCACAGCTGGCTCTTCCCAGGAAACCAGCTCCAGCTCGCCTGCTGCCGGCTCTCAATGTCTGACGCCCACAGCTGCAGCTGCTGACCTGTGTTTTGCTGCTATTTGCATTTCAAACAAGTTAATGAAAGCAACGAGCTAAATAATAAATTGGAGATTTGTATATAAAACAGGAACGACAAAGGCCTATGAAGACCTCACAGTACCAGAGAAATGCAACTCAATAAAACCACTAATGGGGAAATAGACACACACAGGGCCCTCAGCTGATGGTCTCCGGGCTCGCACATGCTCCTAACTGGGTGAAAAATAACATCTTTGTGTAGGAAAACTACAGTAGGTCAAGACTGATGTATAAAAAGCAACTGATTTGTATACTGTTCCAGTTAAAGTCAGACCACCATCCAGCCATCTGTTGAACACACACTTACCAAGTGCTGACTAAGTCCCAGGCGCTGTGTCCTCAGCCATCAGCCAGCAGAGGTGGGTGTGGGAAGCTAACAGACCGTCGTGGTCCTGGAAAAAGAAACCTCAGCTCTGGCCCAGGAGGTGCAGATGATGAGCTCTGGCGCCAGACGTCCAGGGTCCCCCTGGGTGTCTGTGTCTTCATCTGTGAGATGGGGAGGTGACGTGGTTGGACTGGCTGCCCACTGCCAGTCCCATTCCCCTGTCATATTTGATGGTACCTTCGGGGTACTTTGCTCCAGCTCTGTGTCCCTGAGGACGCCAGAGAAAACGCTGCTTCTCACAATGTACAGATGTGCAGATCTAGAGAAGCGGGAACCAGGAGTAGGAGTCCCCACCTCTTAGTGCCTCCTGGCTCCTTTGTATGCAAAATGGGAAGCCTGACCACCTCTATCTACAAAGTGTCTCAGCGAATTCAAAGAAATAATACATGAGAGGATTCCGGGGGACCTGGTGGGTGAATGACGAGATGGCTTTGGCATGCCGACATACGATTTCACCACCAGGCTGCTTTTTCTTCCTTCCTTCCTTCCTTCCTTCCTTCCTTCCTTCCTTCCTTCCTTCCTTCCTTCCTTCCTTCCTTCCTTCCTTGACAATGAGATTGAATTTCTCTCTTTCTTCATCCAGTGTTTCTAGATCCGCCGTCATATGCATCATTTATTTAGGCAGCTTTATGTTTGCTCCTAAATTTCACCAGGTGCTACTAGCTTACGGTCTTAATTATATTCCAAAAGGTAGGTGGGGGGGGGGGGGCCGGGAAGAGCTTAAGCAATTCCCTATGTACAAAAGTGAGACTGGGGAGTAGGGCGGGGTCAGTGTCTCCGACACAGCCCCGCACCCGCTCAGCTGGGGCCTCCCTGCGTGCTCACATAGGCTGGAGGAGCAAAGTGTGAAGGCAAATGCCATTCAAACCAGCCAGCTGCCAACCCACAAAGCCCCGGTGTTTCCAAAGCAGAGGAAGTGAGGTGCCTCATTACCATATTACTTAAAAGACTTGAAAACAGGGCTCAACCAGACCCTGGTGCGTCCTAGCACTGTTCATGATGGCCAAGAAGAGGGACCAAGCCGAGGACCCACCCATGATCGAGGGAAAGAAGCAAAGGGAGGTCTTTCCATGGATGGGAAGTTACGCAGCCCTACGGAGAAATGAAATTCTGATGAACCTGGAAAACGTCACGCTGAGGGAGAGACGCCACTAACAAGAAAGCACCTTTCGTGGGATTCCACTTACAAGGCATAGCCAGAAGCAGCAAGTGCAGAGACAGAAGGGGAGTTACCAGGGACTGGGGCAGGGGGGTGGGGGTTACTGCCGAACGGACACAGGGCTTCTGTTTGGGGAGAGGAAAGCAGACGGTCTGGGGAACAGACAGTGGCGAAGTGTCCTCAGGAGCAGAGGGAATAGGAGTTAGGACCATGTTTAGTGCACATGTTTAATGCCACGCAGCCAGAGGGGGGTTTCCTCCAAGTATGTGCTACGATGACATGTGTTTGGACCAACTGAATTTATTTGGTTCCGTTCCAGTGTGCTGTTCACAGTGTTTTCTTGTTTGTAAACAAGCACATAACCCGGAGGGCAGGTCTGACAACGTTTCAATGACTTGGCCAATGCAGATGGCTGAGAGCCGGCAGGAATCAGAAGGCAGTGTGGCAGCAGCAAGGATGAGTATTCCAGCCTTCGCCAGTGCCCGCTGCAGCTGAACGCCAAGAGCCTTGCCAACCAGGCTTCCCTGACTCAGCATACCAGACCCCTACCAGATGGCAAGGTGCCTGAGGAGCAAGGCCTTCGGGTCTAGCCATTATGCAACACTGGTGGCGAGGCTTGGGGAATAAGAAGCAGCTTTTTGTACACTAGGCTCTCTGATTCCCCAGGTCCACTGGTTCTAGAATTCCAGTCAGTACTGAGCTTTCCCATCTCCTCCCCCTTTGGTGTGCCTCCTTGTGCTGTGAGCAGGCACCCTAAAAGTTTCTGATCAGCTCCGCACATCTTCAGAGCCACTGATCTGGTGCACTCTACCCGACAAATCCGCCAAGGTGCCCCATAGCCTAGACATGCGAGACTCCAGGTTGGGCACTGGACTGGGTATCTTTCTGAGGAGGTCCCCTGCTGGGCATGCTGGTGAATTACAGGGGGTTCTTTCCATGCCCATGGATGTTTGTGTCCTTCCATTAGCTTAACACTCAATGATCTATTAGGGTGTGTTGTTTTCTTCTTCACAACATGAAGATATGGTGCTACAGCAGGTTCTTATGTCCCCAAAGAATGATGATCCCATGTTTTAGACATCTCACTCCCCTGAGAGGACAGCAAAGAGTCCGCGTGTGAAAGGGCTTACTTAGGTACCAGGTGGAAGGTGAATCTCTTTGATGCAGAGAGCAGTGGGGGGCCTCAGAGCCGGGTTGATGAGCTTTGACTGAGAATAGGATTTCATTGGAGTGTATTAGCCCCAAACGTGAGGCTGTGTGTTTTGTGTGTGGGCGTTCCCATCTTGGAAGCTTCTGGTAAGTAATGCTAACCACAAAAACATGTGAAGGAGCAACATCTCTGTACATAGGACAGGTGTTTAAGTCTCTACAAGGGCAGCAGCCCTCACCAAGCTCCAGCACACCCGCCACCTCTGGGGCTCTCTCTCCAGGTGGCCCCACCAGCAGCGGGGTGGGAGGGGTGCAGGGAGGGGGGCTGCATGCAAGAACAGGGTGAGTGCTGGGGTCTACTGTGGGGCAGGGTGGTTTGCAAACATTTCCGAAGTCCCTTCATTTGTTGACAATGCCACTTTTTTAACAGACCCTATCAGTAGAAAATCTGATAAGAGTACAAGCGGTCTCCCTCTCACCGCCATCGAGTCGATTGTGACTCTTTAGGTCAGAGTAGAATTGCCCAAAGAAGAAAGCCCCACCTTTTTCCAGCCTTGCGCCATCCTGACCACAACACCCCCCACCCCCCCCACCCCCACCCCCCAATCTGGGAGCTGCAGAGGCCCTTCCCATGCTCGCTCATTGGTTCCTGGAACAAAGGGAAGGTGGCTCTCTCTCCTCCTTCTCTGTCTCGCTCTGTCTTTGCCTCTTCCTCTGAGGTCTCCTTTGTTTGAAGACAACATCAGAAAAGAGCCCCCCCCACCCCCCACCCAAACAACAGGAAGGAAAGGGCTCGGAATCAGGACTGCTCAAGGACTGACCTCCCTCCGTGCCTCCTGCATGTGTCCCCAACCAGCACGAACACTCCAACCTGCGTGGTCACCCAGCTGTTTGCGGGTCCTTCCAGGACTCAATCCCAGTCAGCGGGCGGCATCCCTCACCCTGGCTCCAGCCCCACTTCTGCTTCTAACAGAAGATGGATCCCCTCGGAAATACCAAACCACCGCTGCTTCGAATGCCAAAGAAAAGACCTCGTGCTTCTCCGTGATTACATTTCAATGAATGCTTCCTCTTCAAGCGTCCAGCTGCGATGCTGAGCGGTGTGTACCCACCGCACCCAATTCAGGCCCCCTTGGGACAGGAGCACAAGTGACCCTGAGCAGCTTAGCCTGTTGCCGTGTGCCAGGGCAGGCCAGCACGTCACCTCATGTCCAAACATGGAGAGAAAAGACAAATCGGTGCAAACGCTGATCTGTAGCAAGCACGAAAGAGCTTAGCAAATACGTATCTAGAGTCTGGTCAGAATTCAGAGGGCCAGACGCCAAACGCTTCCAGAGTATTTCCTGACTACATTGGTTCCTGACATTCACCCCTGAGACCTGACATCGGCTCTTTCCTCAGACTTCAGACAGCCGTGGGGTTCCCTGTGGTCCCTTTGGTAGAACCATGTGACGGCTTCAGATTACAGCAATGGCGGGAGCCACCCCCCCCCCCCCCCCCCCCGTGGGCTCTGCCTCCACGCTAGTTTCAAAAGCTTATCTCTTACCACGGACTCCTCGTCTTAAACAGTATTACACGGACTGTATTTTTAAAACTCGGGTCGATTTATAAGCAACATCATCAAAATAGCTTGGGGTTTTCTGCGTGCTTTCTTTCTCTGTGGTTGAATGCTACTAAACTCTTTGTTTGGGTGTCACTGAAGCGGCTAATAGCATTGTGCCATGTTACTGTATCTGTCCTGCTAAAAATGATGAGTGTACTGTCCCATCCTTTGGAGGGAGCTGTGCAGGGTTGGCATGAGGGGCGGTTGGGTGGAGGGCACGCTGGGAACTCTCTGGACTAGCTGTGCATCAGCTTTGTAAACCTGAAATAATTTGAAAAACAAAAAATCTATTTCCATAAGAGGGACCCCCCTGAGATGTCGCAAGTGACTGAAAGCATGATAAGTCAGGACACAGTGGGGTTTTCTATCTAAAGAGGCGGGGTGGGTGGGGGGGGGGAGGATGGTGACAGCCACAGGGAGCAAAGGCAGGACCTGCTGCAGCCCCGCCCGGCCTGTTTGAGGTTGACCTCCATGAGCAAGCAAGAGCATCCTCTTTCTGTCTCACAGACTCGCTCGGCTAAACCTTTAAACCAAGATTCTGAAAAATGCATATCCACGGTGGCCCACCTGACTGCCAGCCCACGCCTAGGACCACTCCCCCAGAGCAGTCCACACGCCTAGGCACCTTTGCCCATCACTCTTTCCTACACTTTTTAGACACGTTTGTTTGTGTTTTGCACATACCGAAAATACAATTTTTAGAGTCCTGCTGCCTCCACCTGATGTTCTATCATAAATGGTTTTCTAGATGGTAAAAGCAAGGTTGAGCTGTGCACACTAACTGCATGCAGGTACAGCGCACAGCGGCCACTGTCACTCAGGCTACATGGAACCTCCATGGAAGCTCCCTCCAGGGACGCCACAGAGGTGGCGCCGACAACAAAGGTGCGGATACATCTAATGCCACTGCATCACACATGTTCACACAGTTGGTTTCACCTCAATTGGAAAAAGAAAGAAAAAAAACAACATCTGTGGAAGTTTGCCAAAACGCAGATCCCCAGACCCTCTCCTTGGTGACTTGGATTCAATCCCGGATGGAGCTCAGGAATCTGTAGCTTCTGCAGACAAGCCTCCCCCCTGCCCTCCCCCCAAGAGACTTCCCTGAAGTCTTCACCACCCTGGCCTTTCTTGAAGGAATTTGAGAAGCACATGGGAAGGGAAACGTTGTGTCTAGAGTCCCTATATGATTCCCTAGATGGCCTTAGCAAAGGACACCCTGAGCGGTGTCCTCCTGTGGTCATCGCTACAGGGAACAGGGGCAGACCTCTGGGTCATCAGAGATGGATGTGGGCAGGAGAGGGGCTGCTAACTGGCAGCTTGAAATCACCAGCCACCCTGTGGGAGAGAGATGAGGCTTTCTGCTCCCATAAAGAGCGACAGGCTGAGAAACCCACAAGAGCTGCTCCAGCCTGTCCTGTACGGTCACTGTGAGAGGGCATGCACTGGATTGATGGTAGTGAGTTTGTGTGTGTGTGTGTGTGTGTGTGTGTGTGTGTGTGTGTGAAGCAGCATCCCTGAGTGGCACAGATGATTAAACATGCAATCACTAACTGAAAGGTTGGTTATTCAAATCCACCCCCCAGCGGCACCTCGGAAGACTAGGTGATCACAGTCATTGAAAATCATACAGAATACAGTCCTACCCACATCCCATTGCAATTGGTTGCTGGTTGCTTTGTGCCATGTGAAGGTGAAGTTTAGAATTCCACGGCATAAGCCATCCAGAGGTGGCTTAGCTAGGTAAGGTGCATCCTTGAAAGAATTCCCACTGTCATGTCTTCATATCTTTCATTACTCTGGATTTCTGGCCTGAAACTAGGGAATATCTTTAAAACCAGTTGCTCTGAAATGAAACACTGACCATTTCTCCATTTTAGATGGTGCTCACTGCCCTCTGTAACAAGAAAATTTTGGAAACCACTGTCCTGAGGCTGCTTCACCTCTGACTCCTCGGGTTAACCTTTCACAAGGGTTGGGTCAGAAGGTTTCTTATTCCAGTCTATGAATTTGTCAGTGGAGACAGACTGCTGGATCCTCCCTCGGGTTCATTCTGCAGCCAGCACAGTTTCCCAGGCAACAGCCACTGACTCCAGTCCATCAAATAGTCACCTACTTTCTCCCTTGATGTCACCCACAAGTCCTCCCCTTCCAGCTGGCCAACAGCTCAGCACCACTGCATTTCTGTCTACAGGGGAGGAGATGCTGGCAGGCAGTCCCGGGAAGACTAGCTAGTTGATCACCCAGGGGCCGTGGGCAGCCAGGAGAGTCCTCTGTGAGCCTTGCTCTGGGCATCCTGGACTGAGCAGCCTTGACAGGGGTCTACCTTTCTTTCCCAGTAAGCCCTCCCAACCCCAGTTCTTTTTTCAATCAGTGAAAAGGATTCATCCAGTAATGCATAACACCTGAAATAGAAACGAGAGCGAGCGACGGGACAGAGGCTGTCAAGATGCTGGCCCAGGAACCAAGAAAGGCTCTCAGATGCAGCTTCACCAGTAGCCTTGTTGCTTCTAGGCGCTTTTGGAAAAGGCTTTACCAGTAAACTGTTTGAGAGAAAGGCAGGCCTTTCTACTCCCGTAAGGAATTACAGTCTGGCAAACCCACAGGGGCAGTTCTGCTCTGTCCAGTGGGGACGCTCTGAGGAAGCACCGAATCATGGACAGAGAGTAAGTCAACAGTGGCTCTAAAGTCAACTCTGACTCGATGCTTGAGTGTCAGAGCAGAACTGGGCCCCATGAGGTTTTCAATGGCTGATTTTGGAGGAATATATATCACCATGCCTTTCTTCTGATGCGCCTCTGGGTAGACTTGAACTTCTGACCTTTTGGTTAGCAAGCATATGTGTTAACTATTTGCAGGACCAGGGGCTTGGAAAAAAGTCTGAGCTGAAAAAAGTCAGAGGCCGGTACTGTACACCAGCAACAGTTACTTCCTGTACTTGGAATCCACCTGTCCCAGAGCCATAAGGTCTTCAGAAGACCGCCCACAAAGAAACACTTCCCTCTGGTGCCCAAGGGTCCTCAGAATTCAGAAGTGGGCACTGGAGCCAGACTGCCTGCTTCCACCACTTAGTTGCTGTATGATCTTGAGCAGAAGAAACCTGCCTTGCTGTTGGGTGGGCTGTGGTGAGGATTACGTTCCTGGAAACATGTACATTTCTTAGAACTGTGCTGAGCACGTGGTGCACATTCAGTAAGTGTGAGCGGCTAGTACTATCAGCTCCCATTAAGAGTGAAGCTCAGTGACTGGAGCCTTAAAAGTTCATGAGCGGCCATCTAAGGTGCAGCTACTGTTCTCTTGCTGTCCGAACAAAAGAAGAGTGATGGAAATCAAGACCATGGAAACAATCACTCCAGAGGACTAATGGACCACGTGAACATCAGTCTCCACAACCCTGAGACCGGTAGAAGTAGATGGTGCCCAGCGATTGTTACCAAATGCTCGAAAGCCCTGGAACAGTGAGGAAAAAAACATGGGCTAAAACTCAACATCCTAAAAAGACCAGGCTTATTAGTAAGATAGAGATTTATGGGACCCCCAGGTAGCCCTCATTCACCTGTCAGGTCTGGAAATGAACTCACCCGCATGTTTTTCAGACAACCAATCGATAAGTCGACCAGGAGAACACCAACACCAGCAGGTACGTGCACACCTTGGAATCATCAACTGCGAGCCCAAAGAGCCATATTGCCCCGAGGACAGATACTAGAAGAGCTAAGAAAGGAGGAGGACTGGACACAGGAAATATGGGGAAGAAGTGGGACCAGCCATGCTCCATTGTGGGACTCAGAAATCAATGACAGGAAACGAAAGGTGGATGGAAACCGCGCTGCCTGTCAGCCTTCCCCTAAGCCAATGGTGAGACGTTAAGCAAAAGAAGAACTGTGTAAAGCTCATGGCAGGTGAGCAAAGCAGCTAGCTTTGTCTGAGAAAGCGAGGCTTTCACTCACAGAACTCCCTAGAAAGCTGGCCCACCTGGAGTTATTTTTAGATGGAATGAAAAAAGCACTCTAGTCCAGAGGAGAGGCGCTGGATGGCTCCATGCACTGTGCAGGTTTTCGGTCGGAGAAGTCACGATGGACTGGCAGAGATGGGTGTCAGTGGAAAACCCGGCCTCATGCACACCGACAAACCCCCTGCCTTTGCCCGTGTCCTTGCACAGCTCCCCTGAACAAGCTCTCGGGAAAGCGATCCCCTCCCTCCGAATCCCAGAGGTACACTTAATCGAAGCAGCTTTTCTGGCAATGTCACCGGACTCCGAGCTGGGCCTCTTTATTCTACCTCGTGCTTTTGGCGCCGTTTGCCCTCAAACTGCCCAGGTTTCTGGGTCTTACTTTCCTCCTGGGAGCCCCCAGGTCGTGCAAACAGTGGAGCGCTCTGCTCTCATGCAGAGGCTTGCCTTGCTGTGGGAATCCACCCGAAAGGTGAAAGGCCTGCTGATCTACTTCCCCCCAAACCAGCCGCGGGAGTCCTACAGAGAGCCGCTCTCCCAAGACACACATGGGTCAGTATGAATCACAACGAACTCTGTCCCTGCTGGTTTGGATTTGTGTGTGGATGGGTGGCAGGGGGAGGGGTGTTGCCCCCCCCCCATCCCCTTTAAATCTCCGGAATGAAAATGTAATGGATTTGGCTGTGAGTTCATTACCGAGTCCATGCGGAGCAATATATCCTGCTTCATGCATAATAAATATATGCATTTTCTAAAACGTCGGGGATGCACATCTCGGAGCTCTCAGGCAAGCCCCTCTATGAGGCCGCTGGGCATTACCATAATTAGCTGAAGATTTAGGACAATTCAGTCCACCACCCACCCCTTGCCTTGCGCCTGGAGGAAATCTACACCAACACCCTCCCGGCTTCTTGGAGGAGAAGCCTGGCGTCGGAATGGTTGGTTGTCAGGTGAAATCAGGCCTTTTTGGAGATGGGCCCCTCCCCCCAAAACCTGGCCGATGTTGCACACACGGCATCCCGTCACTGCCTCCCACGTGGTACTCGGCCAGCAAGACAGAGCACTCACCCCGCCGACCCTCCTGGTCCCACTTTGCTGGGGAGACACAGCAAGTTTGTAAGACCCCCATCCATCAGGAGAGGACCAGGACCCATTGACAGGAATGAGCGTGCATGGTTTCAGGAGCAGCCATTTTTTTCTCTCTCATTTAAGTATGTACGTTGCTGCCAAAGATGAAAATCAGTCTGTGTTTCATATCATGCCCTGTGTCTGTGTCCCTCTGCGAGCTGGTACTTGCTTCCTGCAGAGAAAAGGAAATGTTGAGACCAGACGCCACCGAACCCAGGAGGGTCTCCTATCATTCCATACTGTGGTGGCAAACGCTTTCCACGGGGACTTCGTTACGGAACAACTCCCGGTCGGCCCTGTGGGTAAGTCCGGACAAGGCGAGCTCTTAAAAAGAAACGGGAACTAAATGGAGCTGAGTGTGACCTTTGTCCGAACAGAGTGGGGTTCACTGGCTGAGGGGAGGCAGGCGGGGGGCAGGCAGGGAGGTCCCCTAGAAGCACAAGGCGCAGTCACACTCTCCGGACTCGGATGGCCAGCAGAAAAGGAGGGGCTCACGCTGTCCTCGTGGAGGAGGACTTTATTCTAGTGCGGCTCGCCACGCTGCCGCCTCTCTCACACACTTCCAGGTGTCGCCTCCACCACCTCTCTGAGGCTGGTCACCTGGACAATTTTCTGAAAGATCCAAGAATAACACGCCAGGTCTCAAAAGGTCCTCACCCAGAAACCACAACTCTTAAGAAATCCAGCTTAAGATACAGTGAAAACAAAACCAGAAACCAGGCATGGAAGTGAGGGGTCGGGGAGTGTCCAAGTGGGCAAAAGAAGACTCACTGCCATCGAGTCACAGTGACCCTGGAGGGACAGAGTAGAACGGCCTCTGTGGGTTTCACAAGCTAACTCTTTCCTGGAGTAGAAAGCCTCATCTGTCTCCCCTGGAGCAGCTGGTGGTTTACGAACTGCCGACCTTGAGGCTCGCAGCCCAATGCATAACCCTTTGTGCCACTACGGTAGGACTAACGCTCAAGAACTTTGCTCCAGGGAGACCTCTCTGGGTGTTGCCCACAGAACCCAGTCTCCCCATCTCCTCCTCTTAAAGATCAACCTTAGTTACTGGGTCTAGCCATTTATACAGGATCCGCTCACCCCCCCCCCCCCCGCTGTCTCTCAGCCTGTCACACTGTGGTGTTTGCACGTTACTGGAAGCCATGTCATCTGTATTTCAAACCCCAGCAGGGTTACCAGACTACGACACACTAGGAAGAAAGGCCAGGCGATCTGCTTCTGAAAATTAATCAAGGAGAAACTCTGCCAAAATCACGAGGGCATTACTGTCCGAAGATGAGATAGTGCTGGAAGGTGAGCCCCTAACCGGGAAGGTGCTCCACAGGAGCCCCAACAATGGGTTGGCACCAAAGGTCAGGAAGACGGGGCAGGCCCAGGCCACATTTCAATCTATCACACAGTCACCAGGAGCCTGAGCTGATTAGGCGTCCACTAACAACAGCCACAACATTCACATGAGCTGAAAACACAAGGGTGGAGACTTAGAAACAAATGCACGGGGGCCCACCAGGAAGGAACCGACGGCCAACACTGGCTAAGTGAGCAGACCCAGATGAGTGTGTTTTCTGAACAACATAGGGATTAAACACCAGAGCGGGCACTGTTTCTTGTGTTGGCAAAACCAACAGGTCCTCTCCAATAGGACACGGAGGATGCAATGACATAATCCACTTGTGCGTGCTCCTCATGGTGACCTTGAATTGGTTTTAAAAGGCTGGATTCTGTTTAGGGTGCTCCAACAAGGTCTGGCAGGGCCGCCTCAGCCACGGCCCTAAAAAGGAAATGTGTTTGTTTGCCACTTGGATTGCACTAAACATTCTCTTGTATATTTGGCACCTTACTGTGGCTGTGTATTCTGTTACTAAATCCTCACGGGCTAATCTTCCACATGTTCTTTTCTGGTTCTCCTGGTCCAACTATACAGCTTATCATGACATCTACAAAGATTTCTCTAAGCCAAGTTAGTATTTGAGCCTTTCTATTCCAACTGTGAGGAGCCCTGGTTGGGTTGCTAACCACAAGGTCAGCAGTTCGAAACCACCAAAGGATGAAGACGAGGTTTTCTACTCCCATAAAGATTTGCAGTTTTGGAAACCCACAGGAGCAATTGTACTCTGAAGGTTTGCTATGGTCAGACTCGACTCGATGGCAGTGGGTTCGGGGTTTTGGGGTTATAGCAACTGTATATCACACACACACACACACACACACACACACACACACACCTTAAGAACACAAGCACACTATCAGAAATTGATCACATCAACACCCCAACAATATGTTGGGGTTCCAGCTCTTATCTGTACCAGTGTACATCCTCTGGTCTAGCTGGATTTGTAAGGTAGAATTGGGATCATGATAGTGGGCGGGGCGAGAAGCATTAAAGAACTAAAGGAAAGTTATGTGTTTCATCGGTGCTACACTGAACCCTGACTGGCTCGTCTCCTCCTAGTGATCCTTCTGTAAGGGGATGTCTGGTTGCCTAAAGATGGGCTTTGAGTCTCCACTTCATACTCTCCCTCACTCACAATGATATGATTTTTTGTTCTTTGATACCTGATACCTGATCCTGTCAACACCTCATGTTCACACAGGCTGGTGTGCTTTTTCATGTGGGCTTTGTTGCTTCTCGGCTAGATAGCTCCTTGTTTATCTTCAAGTCTTTGCCCAGATGCTATATCTTTAATAGCTGGGCACCATCAGCTTTCTTCACATTTGCTTATGTACCCACTTTGTCTTCAGGGATATCAGGAAGGTGATCATCACAGAATGCCAGTTTAATAGAACAAAGTGTTCTTGCATTGAGGGAGTACTTGAGTAGAGGCCCAATGTCAATCTGCTACCTTAATACTAAACCTGTACATATTGGCACATAGATCTATTTCCCCATCATCATGTATAAATATATTTACATAGGTACATGTCTATATTTAGACCTCTATAAATGCCCTTTGCCTCCTAGTTCTTTCCTCTAATTCCGTTTACTTTCCTCTTGGCCCACTATCATGTTCGGCCTTCATTTGGGTTTCAGTAATTCCTCTAGGTTACATTGCCCTTGAACAAGGCCTACAAGGCCTCCTACACCCTCCTCGCCATTGATTTTGGATCACTTGTTCCCTTGTCCCTGGGTTTGTTAACACACATGAAGGTTTGATTTTAATGCTTGTTTCTATAGAAAAGATGTCTCTGTTCCAAGATCCTGGCTTAGGAAAATCCCACCTGGTGGTCAGGAGAATTGCATGGCATTTTTGAAGACAACCTGCCACACCCATCCCTCCCCCTCTGCTCCGCCTAGCCTCTTCAAAATGTAGTTGTGAAAACCCGGCCCAAATCAAGTGTCAGCTTCCCCATCCCAATGCCCCAACACCAAACCCACTGCTACCAAGTCAATTCTGACTCACGTCAAGCCTCTAGGACAGAGTAGAACGACTCCCCAGCGCTTCTAAGGCTGTAAATCTGCACAAAAGCAGAGAACCTCATTTTTCTCCTGAGGAGCAGCTGGTGGGTTCAAACTACTGACCTGATAACTGGTTACTCATTAATCGCCCAGCGAGTAATCCAATTCAAAAGCAGAGTTCCTATAAAGAGAGGAGAGAACTCCCTCTCTCCTTCTGGCTTTGAAAGCGCTTCAATCTGCCCTCCACCCAAAGCCAGGTGTGTAGAGGTGTCGGGGGTGTGGGGTGGGAGGGCTGGGGCCACAAGGTGGGTAGAGGAAAGGTGGTTCTTCACACGAGTCAGTCTCCATACGCCCAACACCCCCCCCACACACACACACATACACATTCACACCGCCTCCAGGCAATGAGCTGGGCATGAAGCCAAGCTGGGGAAAGCCATCAAGCTGTCCCTGGCCGCCACTCCACTCGGCTCCTTTGCTTTTTTGCCCTGTCAGCATTTTAGGATTTAGGGTCGGGGGCTGCGTTCCAGAAATAATAAGAAACCCCCATCGGCAGAAACCCGTGGGAGAGCTGTGCTGCCCTGCGGCCCCTCGCAGAGCAGCTGCGGGAAGGAGACTCATCCGAGCGCACTTCGGCGGTTCCAACGCTTTCTAGACAGGGAAGGCCGGCCAGAACCTGGGAGAGGATGGCCTCGCTGCCCCCCCCCCCCAGGAATCCGGCATTGGGGTGGAAATGATTTGAAGTCATATCCTTATTTCCTTTTTTGACCCAGCCTCTTAGTAATAGGATATCATTGCCTCGGGCTTGCTTGCTTTCTTTTTTAAAAAACCTTGATCCTCTTACAAAGCAAACACAACATCGAGTCTCAGAACCTCTCCTTATAAGGAGCTCCCAGACCAAGCCAGATTCTGCACGACACATTTGTTGGACTCAATGGAGAAAACCACTCTAGGTCACTTTTGCAGCTTTCTGAATCACGGGCTACTGGGCCAGAGAGAGGAGTCACACAGGCAAGAGCCCCGGGGCCAACCAGGAGCGGGAGGGGCGGGGAGAGGTCACAGGTCACGCTCTGGCTACCGGTATGATGAGAGTTAATGATTTCAAGAGACCCACTGGGCCCAGGATGGCCAGTGCTGGCCTGCGGGAGAATGCCTGCCCCGAGGCGCTGACTGCAGAGATTGCTCCATGGGAATTGGGTGCCATTGGAAACCAGCTGAAGAAATGAAAGGCACTATCGCTTCCAAATCCTGCTCAAGAGCCTCCTGGTGTCCCCTGATTGGCCCATCAGTCAGGCTCAGAGGTCTGGTCACCCACATGCCAAGCGCATCAAAGGCAAACAGGTGAGGCTGAGGGCAGAACACGGTGGAGGAAGGACGTAGGCAGAGCAGGAGTGACGGGATGGATGGGAGGCTACGTCTGGACTACGCCTGGGCTGGCGTGGGTGGTGCTTCAGAATCCAGGCCAGACAGGAGCAGGAACACCGACCATGGTGGTCAGGCCGTGTGGACATGCGGAGGCAGTGTAGACGTGACCCCTTGTAGGGTCTTCTTGTCGGGGTGCTCACAGCAGAGGAGGTTTTCTTGTGGGGACCCCAAGACCTGATGCCCCGATCAAGCACAGGGGGGTGTGCTGCATGTGAGAGGCCAGCACGCCTCTCCAGGAAGGAGTGGCCCGGAGCCATGCTGATGTCACACAGAGCCTCCGCCGTGGCTGCCTGCAGAGGGTCCTCTTACAGGTGGTCCTCACAGACTGAGGTGGGGCTTGCGAAGGGTGGAAAAATCAAGGTGGACACGGAACAAAACCAGGCCCATTAGATCTGGGCCCCTCTGTTTTTGCATGTTGTCTACAGCTGGTGGGGATTTTAATTCCTCCGCATAAAGGTCACGGGATGGCTTCCGTGCCTGCAATCTGAACTCTTTCCAAATGCAGGTTATTTTCAACATGTCTGGGTAGGTGTACATCATCTTTTATCAACACGTTCCTTCTCTAATATGTGTGTCCTATTTCTGAGCTTCATACAGGACGGGTCTATTTCCCTTTCAGTTCTCTCTGCAAAGAAATGTCCAAGTGATATCGGCAGTGAAACATGCCCCCACCGTATGCACCACTCACAGTTGGCACCAGCCGGGGCATAAGCAGCCAGCGAGGCAGGTGGTTTGTCCAGATTGCACATTTGGAGGCTCGGTTAAAATCTGTACCTTGGCTTACATTGATATCTGCTCAGGTTAGAGCAGACCTGCCTATTTAAAGAACAAAACACCAAACTCACTGCCAGCCAGTTGATTCTGACTCAAGGCAACCGGTCTTTTATGGAATCAGACACTTGCAAGAGGGTGAAATTTTGGCCTTTAGAGCTCAGAGGTCATTATAAAACTACCTAAGAAGATCCATGAACCCGGTTCATTGGGTTCTCCTGCGCTTCTCTGCAGAGAGGTGGGTCGCAGGCCGAAAGGCTGCCTGTACCCTGATAGGTTTACCTTCTGTTGTTCAACAATTGGAGCTCCACTACTTCCAGATTGCCTACTCAGGGTCCTGGTAGATGGTATGCCCAAGGCCTAAGAGCCCTTCTCTGGGTTTGAAGGCTAATTTTGATTTTAAAAATTCCACTATAAAAACCTCAGAATATGAATCTAAAATAAACTCTTGGATGAAAATATTTCAGCATCCATATGCTTTATTCATAAAGACACCCGTGCTCATCCTGTCAGCACCAGCTTCTTTCTTCCCCCACAACATTACTTGTCATCCAAAAGAAAAAAGCGCACAGCAAACCCTGTGACATTTTTAAAATCCTATTTTGCACAGGGAAATCTTTTCTTTTCCATCTCGAATCGGTCTTCAAGGCCCTTTATTCTTGCAAATGAGCGCTGCCGTACTGCACTGTAGACGCCCAGACAGTGGAGTAGGTCACAAAGTGGGCTGCTAACTGCAGAGCCAGCAGTTTGTGACCACCAGTTGCTTCCTGGGAGAAAGATGAGGCTTTATGCTCTCAGGAAGACTTGTGGTTCTCAGAAACCCACATGGGCAGTCCCACTCCTCCAGTGGTCCCACAGGGTCACCGTGAATTGGACTCGCCCAATGGCAGTGAGTGGTTTTGAATTACACTTCAGTGTGCCATGAAATCGAATTAGTGGGTCATAACTAGTCTTTTTTTTTCATGGAATGGAAAATGCCATAATACATTGCAGATAGTACAGATAAGTAAGGCTTTCTGAAACTTTTGGCTCAATTTTTAGCTCTACGGGGTGTGTGGGGGGGGGGTGTCCCCATATCAGTTTTATACCATGTTTAAAGTAAAAGTGGCTTATAAAACATCCCTGACACCATATATCTGAATATAATTTTGTCTTAAGATTTTTTTTAAAGACCCCTTAAATTGGGCCTTTCTTATGCATCAGTTATACTGGATGAAGATCCGCCTCAAGTCTCGATTCTGAAACCCCCTCGCCTCCCTCCCAGGGACTGGGACGAAAACTTGCCTGATAACAGTTTCAAATCTGGATTTTTCTGCAAGAGAACAAACAAACCCACATCCTACTGTTTACATGTGCACAGTGCCCCTTGTGCCAGCCAGAACCCCCAGGCTGGCCTTGTCTCACACAATGTCCACCGTTCCAGGCAGCAGTCTCGCTCCTTTTTGTCTCTCGTGTGCGTGGGAAACGTTTGGCAGATCTGCGCCTTGCCCGGGCCCGAGGACCCAGCTGTGCTCATTCGGTGACGTGTCCCTGCTTTAACTCCATGCTCTCCACGAGAGGCTTCACCTGCCTTTGTGACGCCCGGTTGCTATCCTTTCTACGGTGCTTGTGTCACAGTCACTGGTCAGTCAACATTGGCCTAGGACCTGGATGACTTCAGACACAGCTGACAGGGACAGATGGCACGGAGCCTCACAGGTGGACAGGGCAAGAACCAAAAAGAAAAACAAACAAACAAACTCCCCATCATGGGGCGAGTCAGGACTGACTCACAACAAACAACCCTACAGCACAGCCCCTGTGAGTTTCCGGAACTCTAACTCTTCATGGCAGTAGAAGGCCTGCTCTCTCCCAAGGAGCAGCAGGTGTTTCTAACGGCCCTTTCCGAAGCAGCCCAACGTGTAACTACCACGCCACCAGGCTCCCCGGACACCGCTAGAAGCTGCCACCAAATGCCAGCTCAAAGGAGAATCCGCATTGAGTTCTGGAAGTTCCGTGACTTGCCCCAAGGTTCACTACAAAATGTCCTAGCAGAGCAGTCAGGAGAAACCAGGCTTCCAAGGCCCGCCCCATCGCCACCCCAGGCCCTTGGACTCTAGGGAGCAGGGAGTGACAGACTGACCCTGGAGGCTACCAGTGTGGGAGGTCAAGGTTTAGCCACTTTCCTCTCTCATGACTACTGTATGTATCTGCTCAGACTCCCTTAACGCAAACTGACATGCATGGCTTTTCGCGCCGTGTCATTGTTCTGCTACACACTCGTCTGAGGTTTCTGAGGTTAGCATTCAGAAGTTTCCCAACCTCTGACTCAAATGAGCTCTGTCTCCCTGCTTACTGCGCCCTCCCCACCCCCCACCAACACATAACTTACGATTGAATCTCATTTCCATAAGAAACACAAAAGCTGTAGTGATTCATGTCTCAGATGGTAGCGAGGCCCGCACGCTTCACTTTAAAACATGACTTACATTTCTCTCATGGCTGCAAAATAATATGGACCCGTAAAACCCACTGCCATCACGCCGATTTGGAATTATAGATTGATATCGCCCCACTGAATTTTTTTTTTTGAACAAACAAAGCAAAACCCGGGGGGGGGGGGGGGAAGACGTAAAGAAGAAAAAAGTAAAATCCTGCTGACTCAGTGATCAGTGGCCTCAAAATTTGGTGCCTTAAGAAATGAAAAGATAATGGAATTTTCCTTGAACTTTTTGAAGTCCCCTATACAAAAAGTCAAGGAGCCCTGGTGGTATGTAATGGTTATGCATTAGGCTGCTAACCACAAGGTCTGAAGTTCGAAGCCACCAGTGTTCGCCGATTTACAAAGGCTGGGTATTGTATTCCTGTAAAGAGTTGTAGTCTTGGAAACCCACAGGGCAGTTCTACCCTGTCCTATAGCATCGCTATGAGTCAGCACTGACTCCATGTCAGTGACCCTAAACACCAATAGTCCAGCTGGAAGAGACCTCCCAACACCTGCCTTCTTCACCTAATGTTAAAAAAGCAGTCTGAAGTCACAACCTCACTGCCACCAAGTCCATTCTGGCTCACAGTGGTCTTTTGTAGGCATTTCCATGACTGTCAGTCTCTATAGGAGCATTTGCATCTTTTTCCTGTGGAGCAGCTGGCGGGCCTGAAAACTGGCAGCCTTACCTGACACACAGAGCAACCAGCGCTCCCTACAAATCAGCATACAATCTTTAAATATATGGTCCTATCAGGAGCCCTGGTGGAGTAGTGGTTATGCAATGGGCTGCTAACCCTAAGGTCAGCAGTTCGAAACCACCAGCCTCTCCAGGGGGAAGAAAGAAGAAACGTTTCTACTCTTCTGCAGAGTTACAGTCTCAGGAGCTCACAGGGGCAGATCTACCCTGGGTTGCTATGAGTCAGCATCAACTCGATGGCAGCAAGGTTTTTTGTTTTATTTCTTGACGAATCACTAATTCTACTAGTTGCTATTGTTAAGAACTTTTGTGCTTCTAATTTTCCCCATATAAAATGACGACCAGCAAGCACCTTTTCGTAAACATGTTTGCATGCATCTTTGGTCGCTTTCCTAGTATACATTTCCGGCGGAGAACTATTGAGGCAGTTTGAGCACTGATAGTTATGAGAAATGCCCATGCTAAAGAGGGTATGTCTATTTAGATTCAAGTAGCCGAATCCAAAGGGGCCTATCTGGCCGTCTTTGCCAATGATGAGTGACATTAGTACAATTTTCTTAAAATCTTCCAATCCAACTAAGCAAACATTTCTATCTCGTGTTAATTTGTAGTCCTTGATTACAGAAGAATCGAACATTTTTAATATCGTTTTACTAGGAGCTCATACAATTCTTATCACAATCCATACATACATCAACTGTGTAAAGCACATTTGTGTACATTCATCGCCCTCATCATTCTCAAAACATTTGCTCTCCAAGAATTGAACATTTTGTCATTATTGGCCATTTTGTATTTTTTATTCTCTCCTCTCTGGCTGTGTGCGTGTGTGTGAATAAGTCGAATGTTCATATTCTTTGTTCATCTTTTCTTCTACGTGATGTTAATATTTTCCTTATTTATTTTTAAGAGCTCTTTATATAATAAGGATGTTAAACATGTGACTCGTACTTAGCGTACGTACCTTGAGAATCATTTTTACTTCTATTACAATTTCAAGTGATAAAATGCCTTGGGGTTTACATTCTAACAGGGCAACAACTCATGCCACCTACTGGCAAAATACAGAAGCCACAATATTTACTCATGTTTCCAAGATCGGAGAAAAATAAAATAAAAAGCACACTCACCGCCATGGAGTCGATTCTAATTCCTGGTGACCCTAAAAGACAGGGTAGACATAGAACTGCCTCTAGGGGTTTTCAAGACAGTAACTTGTTAAAAGATTAGACAGCCTCATCTTTATTAAGCAGAGCAGCCCAGTGGTTTTGAACTGTTAACCTCTCAGTTGGCTGTCCAATTTGCAGTCCACCATGCTACCATGTCTCCTTATATTATTAAGGTTATAAGAACAGAATGCTTTTTTTCTAGTCCAATCATTTTCAAGTATTGGAAACGAAAGGTTGATTATGCTATTTGAGATGTTTTATACACATATACTATGACTAAGATTCCTAGTTTACAATGAATTGTTTTTAATAGTTACCTCTTTTAAATGAACAAAAAGCTTGTCTCTTATCAGACATTAAGAAGCAGCCAAGGAACTTAGCGCTGCTGCTTTATCTCAAAGATGGCCAGCGTAGTCTGGAGTCAGCTTTGAACACAGGTGCTTTGCCTTAGGGAACCAGAACCACTGAAGATCCAAATGTGATAATCAGGTACATGGGGAGAGGTCGTAGGCCTCATTATTTACTTTTATCAAAGGCATTGTTAAACGGGGACATCTCTAAATCACAGCTCTCCTCACACTGACAGACTTTGCGTGTGCATCATTTATAATTATGCGAGCAGGCCAGGTAAATGAGGGGCAGCTGCTGCCATGTGAGTCTGCATCAAGATGGTAAAAGGCCATGAGCCTTTCATGCAGTGCAACTGGAAAATATGATTTAATGCCTGGCTTACGTGAAACAATAGCTAGGAAACATGCACATAGCCTGTCTGCCTAATAGCCTGACCTAGGAAACACAATACACTCAAAGGTTCTACAGAAACTTTGGCTGCCAAGATGATCAACTGACTATAGCAGCAGGGGCCAATGGGTCATTGATTTCCCTCATATGCATGGACGTCAACAGCCAAACACCAGGATCTATCACAAATGGCCTGCCATCACCAGGAAGATAAATGGATGAACTGCTTCATAAGCAGCCACTCCAGTGAATGAATGAATGAATGGTATTGCAAATGATTCCTCAGTCCCTGAAAGCTCTGATGTAAACCAAAATGGCCATCACCCCAATAACCCAGCTCATTTTCAGGAGCCGCCAACGCAGCTTTCGGTAACAGTCTAAAGACAACGGGCCCTTGGGTGGAAGAAGTTACAGAAGTCAAAATCTCTTTCCAAAGTTTAGTGACCAGAGGTAAAGCAGTCGACCTTCTCAACAAGATAGATCATGGTCTTATTGTCCACCCCCACACAAAATACCCAAATATTATTTGAGGATTCATGTTCTCAACCTCTGGGCAAGATTTTCTCTGCAGGCTGACCTGGGCTTATCGGGCAAACATGTAGACGCTTGTCGTTTGTAACTAGAAGAGAATATAAAACATCCCCTCCTAAGGAGAAGAGGGGAACTGGCCAACAATTGGCGTGTTCTGATGTGGGGCGGGACCTGACAAGGTGTGGGACTACAACGATGATGTCACCCAATGGAAGCCATGGTGACGGTCTCCTTTCCCCTTCCATCTAAGCTCTGAGAACGAAACCCACAGACAGCCAAGCCGGGGTGACACTTCCATGCTGAGAGCGCGAGGAAGCACACTGGAGCCCCGGGAAGATGACCCCACCGCCACCCCCTCATCCACCTGGACAACCACGGCCAGCCAGTTCCATGTCTACGTGCAATGGCTGGTTACTGTTCACAAGGAATTTTCCAGGAGTTATACTTACATTTGGGTGGCTTGTAGCGAGAGGGTTCTTTCGTAGTTTGGATAAAACAAGGAGATTGGAGGTGGGCGTGGAGGAGGCGAAGGCAGCAGTACATGAAAGTCACGGTTTAAAACCCACTTGCTGCCACTCTGCACAGCAGGTAGGGGCTCAAACACACCTCAGTGCCCCTTCCCTTCTCCTCACCCCCCCGCCCCACACACACAAGTAACAAGTGACTCGACTGTCTCGTCTTCCCACACAGACAGACAAGGTTTAGCTCATCCAGTTTCCTGCCAACCAGACAGCCGAGCGCATGCCCCGACCCTCAGGAACCCCATCAGAGGACTTCAGGCCAAAAGCAATGCATTCCACCTTAAACCCCATCCGAGTCAGGACCGTCTCTCTAAAGTATCAAACTAGGAAGACAGGTGGGGAAAATGAAGTAGCTGACCAGCTGCCGCTATTCAAGGCAAAACAAGACCCACCATGGGAAGGCCCCCGAGCCATCCGGTAGGAAAATGATCACCAGGTAAGAGAGGCTGATTTGGATCAGAGTCATCCTTCACAGTACAACTCTGTCCCAAAAGAAGCCAAACTGAACTCTTTGCAAGTCCATTCTAACTCGTCGTGCCTGTGGAGGACAGGATAGAGCTGCCCCTGAATGTTCCCGACTCTCTACCAAAGCAGAAAGCCTCGCTTTTCTCCTGAGGAGGGGCTTTGAACCACTGACCTTGAGGTTAGCAGCCTTACACGTACCCAAGTAGAATGCCCAAAGACAGAGAATGGGGAAACACGCTAATGATTTGTGAAAGCTCTTGACACACAAAATCCAGGACAGATAAACCCCTCAGGAGCAATGAGAGTAGTGAGATACCATGAGGGTAGGGAGAAGATGGGGGACAAAGGGGGAACCGATCACAATGATCGACGCCCCCCCACACACACACATCCACAGGAGGATGAACAACAGAAATGTGGGTGTAGGGAGCCAGCAGATGGTGTAAAATATGAAAATAAAAGTAATTTGTAAATTATCAAGGGTTCATGAGGGTGGGAGGGTGGAGATTATAGGAGAGAAAAAGGAGCTGATACTAAGGGCTCAAGTAGAAAGAAAATGTTTTGGAAATGATAATGGCAACATATGTATAAATGTGCTTGACACAATTGAGGTATGGATTGTTATAAGAGCTGTAAGCCCCCAATAAAATTATTTATTGAAAGTAACAACAACAACAAAAGATTTGTGATTCAAGAGAAATCTGTGGAGGTATTTGTGCCTCCTTCTGACCCTTTGGCAACATTTCAGAAGACCAAAAGTCTAAAAGTCATCTAACCGAGACCATCAATCTCAAAGTTCCTAGGTCCACCCCATGGGGAGGGAATCTACACAGGGCAAAGTTAGGTCCCTAACAAGTGTCTGCCAAACGCTGACAGAGTGAAAGAATGGGAGGAAGGGAGGAGGCTGCCAACTTTACAGAATGGAGGTAGTTAAGTAAGGTCACCTTGAAACATCAGCCTCTGTTGCTCGCAAGCGAATGTGTAACCACAGAGTTAACCACCTGAAGATCAAAACCCCCGGCCCCTCCACGGATGAAAGATGAGGCTTTCTACTCCCGTAAAGAGTCACAGCCTCAGAGACTCACAGGCTCTCAGAGTCTGACCTACAGGTTCACTCTGAGTTGGAATCGACTCGATGGCAGCGAGTTCGAGCTTTGTTTTGTCAGTGACTGAAGCCCTGACCGTGTAATGGACTGGTTACACATTCGGCTGCCAACCACATGGTCAGCAGTTCGATCCACCAGGGACTTCATGGGAAAAGATGAAGTTTTTCTGCTCCCATAGAGATTTATACTTTTAGAAACCCAACAGGGGCAGCTCTGCTTCTGTGACCCAGTAGAAGTGCCCGGCAGGGTCACTGCCAGTCAGAATTGACCTCCTGGCAGGGTCTGGATTGGACAGGGTTGCTGGAAGTGCTCAGTGGCTTGAAGGCATTGGTTTTTTTCTGCCCCAGGGTCCCCTTTCGATTGCTCCAAGGAGGGAAGTGTCTCCCGAACCCCCACCCCCAACCCCAACCGTGATTTTCTTCCCACGCTTCTTTTTGTGGGAGGAGTTGGCGATGTTGGATGACAATTCAGCCAAGGAGCTCAGAGTTGGGGTACCAGGCTGCCACCTCCCTCCCTGGTTGACTTGTTCACGCGGGAAGGGTGCTGCAAAGTGAGGAAGGAGACTTTGCTAGTCAATCCATGCTATTATACAAATCTGAAACACTGCCTCGAGAAGGGATGGGGCACCCGGCCATGGCCACCGTCCTTGCCCTCCCTTTCTCAGGGAGGCGTCCTGCAGCAGGGCCCCCCGCCATTGTGGGCTGTGTGAAGGAGACTCGCTTCTGTGAGCGAAGGCGCAGATTTCCCAGGCCTGCTTTGTGTCCCGGCTCTTTCACTAATTGATAGAGTGGCCACCGAGCACCCTGCCATTCACCGCAGGCAGCACCGGGCCTGCCGGTGTGCGCAAGTTGGCCTTGTTTGGGGTTTTTGTTTGTGTGTGTGTTTTTGTTTGGTTTGGCTAAATTTTCCTACGTAGACAACCATTCCTGCGAGCAAAATGAAGCAAAACCAAGTAATGCTTGCTCACAGAAATGAAAATGCCAGGGGCTTCTCGCTTCATGCTGATCCCCTGTTTGACATGCAGTGCCATCATCCCACAGGCTGGGGGAGGAGCGTGAGGTCTGCTGTAATTGCCCGCCTGCCTTACAGGGCAGGAGGAGGAGGTGGCTGTGAGGTGCAGGCCCGCCCTTCCCACAGGGCCCCCTGGGAAACACAAAGGGCCCCACAGAAGCTGTGGGGGAGTCCTGCTGGGGCGATATGAAATGAAGCAGAAATCAAAGGACCACCTTTGGCCATTGTGTGGAGCTTGATTTTCTCATGCAAAGGACATAGCCCCCTGTGGCCATTTCAATAAGGGTACTTTTTCCCCCCTTCACTCAGAAGTGTCGAAAACAAACACACACGCACACACACACACACACATGCGCGCGCACACACACATGCTCACACACACACACAGAGCCATGCTACTACTCCCCTAACACACACACACACTCACACAGAGCCATGCTACTACTCCCCTAACACACACACACACACACACACACACACACACACACCCGCTCACAATGGAGAAGCTGAAGCTAACTAAACAAGAGCGCTGTAGCTCCCAAGTGGTTCACGGAGTGACAAGAATGAATGGGGCCCATCTGTAGGCAGGGGCTAGTGGGTTTCGGAAGGGAAAGTGCTATTTCTATAATCCTGGAAAGGAGGGCAGTGTTTATATAACATCTTGAAATCTGTAAAATCCTGGGTAGCTAAATTGAAATGGAACTATTTGACTCTAGGAAACTTGCAGTACACAAAAAACTGATAACACTATAAAGGAATCCTGAGCCCCAACAAATTATTGTCGAGTGAGTCTGTGGATTTTATAGAGTGGCAAATATCAGAGTTCCTTTGAACACTGGGCCACGATGAATCAGCTCTTCCTGCTCGCCTACCATGTCTTATTCATTTCCGTGAATGGATGGTTAAAAGCATTAATCATTAACCAAGATTTTCTTCTTTCTTTTTATAAAGCACTTTTATCTGAAGAGCTAAGGGAGAAAAACGTATGTGGCAAACTATTCACATATAATACAAAACAACCCGATATTACTTAGAATAAGAACGGTATGTTGCGTACCATGGAGCCGATCAACCCCGCTGTTGGCATCAGCCCTACTGGGGAAAACAGTCCTCAGTGAATGACACATGCAATTTTCTCTTAAGTATCTGCCTTCCAGGTATATCAAAGTTGTCAAAACAGCACCACGTTTGAGATCACAACAGTACCACTGAGGATTCTATCGTTAATTATTGCTCTGAGTTGGAATTAGGAAGGCTGGTACCAGGGTTAGCATGCTTTACTGAGCAGGAAAGCTGATAGATCCATATTTGTGATGATTTAAAGTTACGCAACAGGAATTAAAATGGGACCTCTGAAAAGATTCTGCAGCAGAACTGTCCTTATCTCGGAAGTTAGTGCGAACCTGTGTAATTTTAAGGAAAGCGATGCCGATATGCTGAAAGGTGGAAGGGAGTGGAGCGAAGACGAAGAACAACCCCCCAAGGGACTTGCGAACTGCACACTGCACAAGTGTCCCCAAGACATCCTCGGGCCATGCACATTCCACCCCCGGAGAAAGCCGTGCCTACAATAACACTAGCTAACCTTCGTGGAGCAGTGAACAAGTTCTAGTCACTATTTCCTAGACTCTAGCTCTTTGTGGGAGTAGAAAGTCACACCTTGGGAACCGACTGCTGTGAGTTTGGGATTTTGTTTGAGCATCAAGTCGGTTCTGACCCATAGTGACCCCCACGCACAACAGAAAGAAACACTGCACAGCCCTGCACCGTCCGCACCACGGTCCCTACACTGGAGCCCACTGTTGCAGCTACCGTGTCCATCCATCTTGATGAGGGCCTGCCTCTCTTTCCGGCTTTCCTTTACTTCGTGTGATGTCCTTCGCAGAGACGGGCTCTCCTGACAAGACGTCCAAAGTGTGTCAGATGAGTGCCATGCAGCCATTGATGAGGAAGCCGAGCTTGTATTTCAACGCAGGCACTCATGATCCAAAGCCCACCCTTACCCACTGGGCCCAAAAGAGATATTTGACTATGCAACTATCCGACATCCCACTCCCAGCCAAAGAGGCTTCAACCCTGTACTACAGGGCAGCTGATCTTTCTCCCCCACTCCCCATCCCCTCCTCCAGCACGGACTGTAGGGCCCATCGAAGTTTCCATCGGAAGCAGAGAGCCTGAGAGTGAAGGCAAACCTTCCCGGGCCACCACTCCATACTAGATGCATGCCTGGGGGGGGGTCATGGCACAGCGGGAGGTGGGGTGGGAGTGAGGTGGGGGGCGGGGATATGCCCCTGAATCTGCCTTCCAGGTTGTAGTTATGAGAGCGTCAAACTGTCCGTCTCCGAGTGGATAGTGAGAACCACGAAGGAGTGTCTTCTATGACCCTGTGTGTGGGCAAATGCCCAGTCTGGACAGATCTTTCTCTGTCCAAGAAGGAATAAAACAGAACTCACAGTGTGACCTTTGAAAAGATTCTGTGGTGAGGAAAAGATATCATTATCTTGAAGCTGATGGTGGGGACCTCTCGAAAATTGACTTTCTGTAAGGAACACAATAAATGTTAGAAGATGGGATTTGGTGTCTTCAGAAAAGATGTCAGACACGGTCTCCAATGTACCAACAGAGAGCAATAAAGACAGGGTGGGCTGAATTGCAGGCAGAGATCCAACAAGAAGCCAGTTGGGTCCACAGAGTAATGCCAGGGACTACAGAGCACAATAGGAGACTGTCACTCCCCCCAGAGACAGTGAACAGCAGAGATGCTGCCGCAGAATGCTGATTCCGGGATAAACAAGACAAATGGGAGATGCTCTCCCCAGACACATCAAGAAAGAGCCAAGAGCAAATGGCAAGACAGCGGATGTGAGAGAACACCAAGTGCTACTCTAAAAGTATATATATTTTCTTATGGCGAAAATCCGAATAACGATCATGGGGAAAAAATGAAAAAGGATACAACTTGTTTTTTTTCTTGGCTGACAAAAGCCTAGCACCTGCAGGCTAAAAAGATGCCAAGCATTTCAGGGGGGGAAACATAATGAGAAATACACACCATTTCTTTGTAACATCTTTCCATCTCAGACAGATTCGGGAAATGAGCCAAGATTGGAGATGCTACTGAGAGTTGTGCTGCAGATGACTGGTGATCCTTTCAAGTAAAACCCACTCTCCACAGCAAACAAACAGAACAAAGCCACACAAAACGCTCATGGGGCTATCCTGACTCACACTGACTCTATAGGTCACACTGACTCTATAGGTGGAACTGGCCCTGTGGGTTTCTGCGCCTGTAATTCTCTAGAAGCCTCATCTTTCTCCCATGGACAGGCTGGTGGTTGTGAACTACTGACCTTGTGATTAGCAGCCCATCTTAGAACCCACTGTACCCCCAGGGCCCCACTGCATTACAAGGGAGGCTTAACATTCAGTGCCGAGGATCTTCACAGATCTCAGGTCAAAAGTTCTCTCAGCTGTTTTTCTCTTTTATGTACTTTCCCCTTGTGGTACTTAGCACAGTTTGTTAATACATATATATTTCTGTGACTAGCTGATTAATATCTGTCTCTTCACCTTGACCAAAGAGTTCAATAATGGGGATCCCCCCCCTTTTTTGGCTTGTCATTGTCAACCTCAGTATTAGACACAGTACCAGATCCCATGAGACAAACATTATATTTTTCATGGAATGCTTTTATTCACTATTCACACAAGTGAGTGATTGTGCCCTATGAATTCCAAAGAACGTTACACCAACAATTTATCTTGGCTTTACACATTAGCTATGTTTACCCACTTTGCATGTAAACTGGTTTTTTTTTTTAAAGAAACTTGACTCTTTTCGGTAACATCTGTATTTGTTGGTTGATATATTACGAAGTACTGGACATAAAAGAAACCTTAGAAATATGAAAACTGAAGTTCATAGATGCTACGTAATAGCATAAACAACATAAATCTATTTAGGAGCCCTTGTGGTACAGTGGTTACACACTGGACTGCTAACCATAAGGCCAGAAGTTCAAAACCACCAGCCTCTCCACAGGAGAAAGATAAGGCTTTCTATTCCCATACAGAGTTACAATCGGAAATCTACAGGGCAGTCCCGTCTTGTCCTCTAGGGTCGCTATGAGTCAGTCTACTTGATGACAGGGAGTAGAGTTGAGCATTTAACAGTTAAAAAAAAAAGAGCAGATGTTCAACACCCCCACCCCAACACACACACACACACACACACACACACACACACACACACACACACACACACACACACCATTGATCAGGGCTCTCTCTATTGCTTCCCAAGAGACTAGCTCTAAGCCAGAGGAAGGATGACCAGCTTTTTGAAAGGCGCTGAGAGTCTCCATGTAAATCCTTTGCCCCACCTCAAAGCTGAACAGGCATCTGCAGTAAAGAGATGACTGGTCGTGTAAATGCTCACTGCAGACATTCAGATGTCTTAGCTTAGTTAAGTCCAGGAGCCAATTATAGTTTCTCAAACCTGTGATGCCTCATCAGTCATTGTCGTGCCGTTCTGAGCAGCACTGTGTGCCCGGCACCGGCCGACAAGCTCTTCATCCGGGAGCACTCATGGGCGTCTTCCTTATCTCTGTGGTGAAGAGCTAACTGCATTCCTTTACTGCTTATCATTCAGTTGCAATTGGGAGGAAGCCATTTCTGAAACTTAGAATTCCGAATGATTTTTTAAAAAGAGAAATCTACCCCCACATTTCTCATGCAAGGTAGGAGTTTGTTTAATTGGCTGTTTCTTCTTTTCATTGGAAAAGTTAAAGATTTTTTTAGTAACTAGCTTCAAAATTTGGATGAGTCTGCTTTTCTTTTTTTAAAAAAGAAAATCCATTTGCTGCCTAAAAGATTCCAGTAATAGAAATGTCTATGCGATGATGGAATCGTATTTCTAGCCTACCCCTGGAGTGAGTCGATTTGCCAAGTGGTTTCATTTATATTTATATGCAAGACTGTTATTCCAAAGGCTCCAAATGGTCTCTGTTCTATGTATAATCTAATAAAAGAAAAATAAGACGGTACAATAATATGTATAACTAATATAGAGCATAATGTTTCTTTAAAGAGTAGACACTGAACTCATGCTAGATGTTTTAAAATAACCCAAAGCAGCTCTCTTTGTCGAACAGACAGACGGCTGTGATAGGGGGAGGGAAGAGTGCCGGGGGGGGGGGGGGAAGGAGAGGAGGAGGGAATGGGTGACATTGTATGAAGAAGAGGTCCCACGGACTGCCAAAAGAACAAACAACTATGTCGAGGGAGAAGTAGAGCCGGAGTGCTCTGGAGAGGCAAGGATGGCGAGATTTCCTCTCACGTGCTTTGGAGAGACCAGTCCCTGGAGAAGGACACCATGCTTGGTAGAGGGCAGTGTCCTAAAGGAAGGCCCTCAATGAAATGGATGGACACAGTGGCTGCAACAATGGACTCCAACATAAGGACAATTGTGAGGACGGCAAAGGGCCCGGTGGTGCCTCATCCAGTTGTGTACACAGTTGTGTATACAGTCGCTATGGGGCAGAACCAACTCAATGGCACCTAGCCACAATGGGCTCAAACTGAACACACATCCCTTTATCCTCCAAAGAACGTCTGGGCTATCTTACATATCTAGATGAATGACTCTTTGCAGAAGCTGCATGGAACATGAAAAGATATGCTTTTCTATACATGAAATAGAGGGAGTCTTGGTAGAGTAGTGGTTAAGCATTAGGCTGCTGACTTGCAAGGTCAGCAGTTTGAAACTACCAGCCGCTCCACAGGAGAAAGGCGGAGCCTTTGACTGCCATAAGACATTACAGTCTCAGAAATGCACAGGGGCAGGTCTACCCTGTCTCAGAGGGTCACTGTGAGTTGGCATCGACTAGATGGCATGAGTGTCCAGAAATGGGGACCCCTGGGGGCTCAATGGTTGAGCATTCAGCTGTTAATGGAAGGATGATGGTTCACCCCCATTCATGTCACAGGAAAGAGATGTGACCACCTGCTTCTGTAAGGGCTTCTGTGAGCTGTAGAGCCTGGGAAACCCTGGGGGCAGTGCCACTCCGTCTGCCCCGTAAGATCTCTGCGTCAGAATTGACTCATCGGTAATGGGCTACATAGAGACACAATCATATTAATACTGAAGCATCCATTTGGCAACCTCAATATAAATGACTTGCTCCCTAATGTTTCATTAATAAGACTTGTTTGTAGACTCTTGTTAATCAGCACACCCTCATGTTTACAGCGTAATTGCCGCTAATGTTCGTAATGAGGAGCCTGAGGCACAGGGAAAAAACTGTCCTTTGGAATCACCGGGGGGGGGGGGGGGGGGAAGACTCGCGAGATTGCTGACTCCGGGGCTCGAAGTTAGAGGCCAACGTGGGTCCAGCAGTCAAATGGCAATATCTGCCCAAGGACTGCGCTGGTCTCTTTTATAAAAACAAAACAAACAAACAAAAACAACTACCTCCCTTTGAAAGCATCTCTCTATTTGGGAGGAGAGAAAATGACATTTTAAAAGTATGTTTTCTATGGATAGCTCAAGTATAGTTTATGCTGATGTAGAAATTTGGTTTAGAAATGTATATTTAAGTCTTGGGAAATTTGAGGTGTTCATATAAAAGAAATGGCTGTATTAGCAGATTCTAAAACTTGGAAAAGTGATCGTCCCGTGAGGAATTACCGACTGTTCCGCTAGCGAGGGTGTCTGATTAATTCGACCACACTTCCCACTCACAGGGTTCTAGTGTCACGATTGTTCTTGTGCACAAAGGAGACCCAAAAACGTTGTTGGCAAAATAGAAGGAAAAGAGCATGGATTCCCTCACCCACCCCCAAATTTTTTGAAGCCCCCCCAAGTATAAATTCATGCATTTGAGTTGTAAAACTTTTGTGAGGTCAACATAGTTTTACATTAGGATTTTAATGAGCAAATTACACATTTCTGTAAATATGACAAGACTAGAGAGGGGACAAACTGGAATTGCTAACCTTAAAGATATTAGATACCAAATAATAATTTATAAATTATCAAGGGCTCATGATGGAGGGGGAAAGGGGGAGGGAGGGGACAAAAGAGGACTTGATGCAAAGGGCTTAAATGGAGAGCAAATACTTTGAAAATGATGAGGGCAAAGAATGTACAGATGTGCTTTACACAATTGATGTATGTATATGTATGGATTGTGATAAGAGTTGTATGAGTCCCTAATAAAATGTTTAAAAAATTGTTTCAAAAAATAAAAAAGAGGCTTAAGTGGAGAGCAAATGCTTTGAGAATGGGGCAGGGAATGTATGGATGTGCTTTATACAATTGATGTATGTATATGTATGGATTGTGATAAGAGTTGTATGAGTCGCTAATAAAATGTAAAAAAAGAAAAGAGGAGAAAAAAATGATTGGGGCAAAGACTGTACAGATGTGCTTTACACAATTGATGTATGTATATGTATGAACTGTGATAAGAATTGTATGAGCCCCAATAAATTGTTTAAAAATTATAATACAATATATGTGCTTATATAAAAAAAATTAAAAAGATATTAGATACCAGTAGTCACTCATAAAACCCATTACCATAAAAATCACTTTAGCTGCTAATGAGGACTTTCTGATAATGACCACCTGCATGCAGGTGGTGAGCTGTCGGGAGTAACTTGATCTGAGCATTGCTACCCAAGGGCATTCAAATCTGCATGTGCTGACTTGTTACATTACCTTGGGTTAATTGATGCTTCACATGACAAGATACGCAGAGCTGATCATGCTTATTAAAATGCAGGCCCTTTTCAACTATCCATAATAAATGAAGGGCCTGGCATTTTTAACACACAACCGACAGCTCATGAGGTTCCTCTTCAGCCTCTTAGATGATCCATGAATAAGCAGGGAACCCAAGGCTCAAAGGCACCCCCGACATGCGTGTGGAAATTCTCATTTGAATGGTAGAGTGATGTCTCTCGGTCCTGTTTGGCACTGTGTAGGGAAACACCCAAGGGTTTGATTTTTTTAAGCACTCTCCATCCAGGTGTTTGGCATTGTGCAAACACAATTACGGTCGGTCGGGTTTGGTCTGTCTGCAAGGTGAAGAAGACATGGAAGAAGTCAAGAACCAAGAATTCCCAGACTGGGAAATCAGTCGGAATGACATGGAGCTGGGCCAGTCCCAGGTTGCACATTTGCCCCTCAAGTTCATCACACTGGCTGATGAGAGAAGGCACGATTTCTGAAGTGAATTTTCCCCTGATGCTTTAAAACCTGAATTAAAATGTGCTTTCACAAGCTGAGGGACAAAGACTTGACTTTGTACTTGCACAGATTGTTTACAGCCTTGGCAACCCACAGGAGCAGTCCTACCCTGTCCTGCAGGGTCCCTGTGAGTCACAATCGACCGGATGGCAATGAGCTTGGTTTGGTTAACAAGCTGAACCTATAAAAGAAGGCCTCGTCCTTCCTAGATTTCAGTAGAAAGGCAATTTCGTAAAACGTCATGGAATTATGGAATGTGAAAACGGAAGGTGTCATGGAGTTAATCATACCCCAGCCTTGTTTTCTCCAGAAATCAGATTCATGGGTCCGAGGGGTGGGGGGCAGTTGGCCGCACAAGTTACTGCCGCATATGGCTGCACTAAGTTGAATCATCTTTTTTCCTCTTCGTATTCACGAACATACAGGATGGCTCCTCAAGGATCTCACATGGCATCGTTCCCAAACTTTCATCAGCGTGGAATTCTCTTCTGAGGCGCATCAACGAACGCTTCGCAGAAGGGATCGTTTGCAGAAAAACTCAGAATACAGGTATCCCTGCTCTTCAAAAAGTTTGCTTCCGCCATTTCCTTTGAAGAAAGCGCCACATTCGTGCCTATTCTCACTAGCCCAAAGAAATCCAAGGAGGCGGCTCACCTTGATGGGGTCAGCGGATCGGAAACTAGTCTGTGTGGTGCATGGAGCCATTACAGAGGCGGCGCATCTCAGCATCCAGCTGCCATGGCTTTGAACTGTGCGCCTGAAAACCAGCTGCTGCCCTAACTGTGGGCTTGATGCGATATTTGGTCTGGTGGGGTAGGTTACGTTTTGGGTCTGGGAAAAATCATTATTTGGTTTAATCGCTTTAATTTACAGAAGAAGAACCTCGGCGCATAGCAACCTCTCTAGTGCCACCCAAGCAACAAGCGCTTTGCGTGAACCATTAGACACGGCTCCCAGGGCTCTCCAAAGTCTTGGCAGTCAGCCTTCCAAGCGGCCCTGTTATGGGGAGAGCCGAGAAAGGTGCTCCCCGGAGCATCTCAGGAGCCCTGGGGGTGCTGGGGCATCCGGAGGAGACCGAAAAGGTGAAGTTCAAGTGCACCAGGGGCTCTTCAGCAGAAAGACGAGCCTGCCTGCAGCCTCGTGTCCATCCTTCAAAGCCTGACAGCAGATCCCCTCTGTCCTATCAGGTTTCCATAAGTCAGGATGGATTCAATGGAAATGAGTTTGGTGATTTATGGGGCTTCTATCTAGCCCCTAGGAAGTGAACCAATTACTTTGGATTTACTCCCATAAAACCTTTTTTGTATACACTTACAAGCTCTCCCTCGTGTCTCTGGAGTCTGCCATTGGCCAACTTCCCAGCACTCGGAGGAGAGTGATCTTGAAATGGAGGCTCTACATGGGCTCTGCATGGTCTTGAACAAGGGTTGGCCAACTGCGGCTCCGAGGCCATATGCTGCGGCTCTTTGGGTGTGTACATGTGGCTGCCAAGTAAAACTGAAAATTTTGAAGGCTATTATTCAGATAATGGTGGTTTCATTTGTAAAAATATATGTATGACTCTCAAATACTTTATAACTTGTTGTGAAGGACCAGAGTGGCTCAAATGTTTGCCAACCCCCGGTCTATAACAAAGTTCTGCAGCTTGGTTCTCCTGTGCTTCCACAAGAGGGGAATCCCTAAGCCAGGGGTTCTCAACCTGCCTAATGCCTCGACCCTTTCATACAGTTCCTCGTGTTGTGGTGACCCCCAACCATAAAATTATTTTTATTGCTACTTCATCACTGTAATGTTGCTACTGTTATGTATCGGGTGACATCTGTGAAAGGGTCATTCCACCCCCAAAGAGGTTGAGCGCCGCTGCAGGGTCTAAGCTCTCAAACTATCTTTTCATAATTGCATGGAAGGGTGAGCTTGAAGTGTAAATCCAAACCAGTGAACACCTTTAAGCTTGAATTGGAATCCTTTGATCACAAAGTAAGCTCAGTGTATTCGGATATGCTATACTTATGCCTCAAAGTCTACGTACAATATGAATATATTCCTATATTACATCCATTATGTATACTTTAGCTGCATTTGCTGTTTTAAAATGCTATTTTAGAATTTATGGAGAGACATGAAATTAATTGGGGGAAAAAACCATGCCTGGCACCCATTACTTGTTCTGTGCGTTATCTTATTTCCACAACTCAGTTGTAAACAACTTTCAGGCCAGACTTACTCCAGAGGAACTACTGCATACATGCTTAATGACCGCCTGGCAGGTAAGAGGTTACCTTCAAAAACTATGTACCTTGTACTGTGAAAGGATCACCTCATTTCCAATAGATTAGACTATGATCCGGTATTCCTCCCTTTGTTTCCTGCTGAAGCTTACTCTCTGCAACACACACACACACACACACACACACACACACACACACATCACACGCATCACACACATCACACGCACAAAGCTGCCCAAATTACACTGACTCTAAGTCAAGTACCTAGGGAGCACTGGAATTGTATAAGGCCCTGGGAACTGGGAACACCGCCCCACTTTCTGTTGGATTGCCAGACCAAAACCATCTTGTTATTTGAACTGTGAGACTGCCTGCGAGTCTAAATAAAAGATAGTTTTGGCTACACCGTCTCGTTTCCATCAAAGAGAGGGAAGAATTTCATCAAGACACTTTCCTACCTGTTTCCAATGGTCATTCAAAAATGGGACCATTGGAAAGGACAGAAGACAACCACTCAAAATGGCCCAGGATCTGAGAGACAGGGGATTGCCTGGGCTACAGATTTTATGACTCTTATTTTCTCATTATCACGCGAGCAAATGTGACCTTTCCATTGACTGGCATTTCAGGAACCCAAAAGCAACATCTATAATGAGTATTCCTTGGGGCAAGGTGTTCTGGAATGCACTCTCCCTCTTGGACCATCCGTGTGAGGTGCAAACAAGGAATTCATGAATTTGGTCCAAAATGCTCAACAGTGGGTCCTTTATTCATAGTCTCCAGTGAAAACATGTTTCATGGAAAAAGAAAGGGGTCAGTCTAAGAGTTGAGCGCAGGGCTAGGAGACTCTTCTCTAAACACAAAGACCCCCGCAGGGTCTTCTCAGTTTGTCTAAACCCCTCAGGAATGCCACAGGCCACCAAGGCTGTGCTGACTGCTCCCAGGAGCTGCAGCCAGTAAACAGCTACTTTCCCTCCGCCTTTCCGTAGATGCTGCCCCCACTCTGGGGAGGGAGAGAGAATGAACCAGGACTTGTGTTCATGTTTAATCAGAGGATTTTATTTTTAAATCATGCCGGTTTTCTCTTCTGCTTGCATTCGGCTCCCCAGTCCTAGCTCCAGCCAAGCCTTCAACGTGAGTTTGGAATGGTCTCTTAAAATAACATTCTCTTGCCTCTTATACTCCTGTTCGTTTCTCCAGCCCCTGCGGCCCATTGTGAAATGTTCCTTCCCAGGGGCCCTTCTTTCTCACATTTGTCTGGAACCAAGGAAAGCTGACTTCACCCCCTTAGACGACTGCAGGGAACACAAAAGCGGGGAGCATGATGCTTTAGGATGCTAGATCGTTGCCAGGGCAGCATTTAATTAGGCCTGGTTTGCTGCTGCGAGTGGGGGTGCTGGCACCTGGGTAACCTTTGTCATTGTGACTAACAACCGGTTGGACACCCAAAATGCAATGTTCCTTATGAACTCTAGTCTCACCCTAGTCTTCTTCAGGAATTTGAGTAAACATCTCTCTGTCTCCTCCCCCTGCCCCACTTGCCACACACACACACACACACACACACACACACACACACACGCACACACACCACGACATTGGAAAGCAGGAAAACATTATTTATTTATTCGTATATAGTATAGTCTTTCAAAGACTTATTTCTCCCACTAAATTATATACAATGAGAATATCTTAATCTTCCATATATTCATTTACCTTTCCTTGCCTATCAGTAAGCGTTAAAATATATTACTCAAAACATTTAATAAGACCATTAGTAGATGCATTCTTTCTTCTCCTGCTCCATATCCCTCTTATTTCCAGAATCCTTCCAGAGATGCAGAATAAACTGCCCCAGGGCGGACCTGGCCAGGCGCAGGCAGTAAGAAGCAAAGGGAATGTAGTTACTTGGCAGTTTGCAGTGCGGTGTGCTTTCTTTCCCAAAGCAAAAAACCAAAAACATTACCCTGGGCCCTCTTTCGCCCTTGGCAGTGGAGACAAAGGCGCAGCCTGGCCCCGCTACTTGCAGCCGCTCAGAAATGCAGAGTCAGGTTTAATGGAGGGCTGATGGACGTGCCCCAAAATGGCTCCTGGTGGGTTCCGGCAGCCTGTTCCCTTCCTGCCTGGACGTCCCCGTGCCCGCTGGGTCCACAGTGCCCATTCGGGACTGCTTGAGGGCCATTACTGTCAGCGGAGAAAAAGAACCTTTTTACTCTAGAAAAGAAAAGTGAGATGAATAGGTATCTCTTGGGTGGTCTGAGGGACCTTTGAGGAAGGAGAGCCACGACCATGACAATGACACACCATTGCATTCCTTTGTTCTTGGACACGCGCGCGCACGCACACACACACACAATCACAGGGTGGTTTCAGGATCGGGGTACAAAGAACCCCTCCAATTTACAGCTGAGCAACGTGCAAACCTCGCAGGCACCCTGCCCTGGGTGGTGCCCCGACTACGCTGGTCTTCCTCCTCCGCCAAGGATGGCCCAGTTTCCAAGGCAGGGGCGGATCCCGCCAGGGCGCGCCTGGGGACAGCCCGGAATGGGGGTGGCGTGGGGGCGGGGCTGGGAGGGGCAGGGGCAGGGGTGGAGTGGAGAAGGCCAGGGATTTGCATTAGAATAGGGAGTCTCCATCCCAGACGGCCAGCACGGACTTCCAGGGATGTCCCACAGGGGTCTGGCTACTTGATCTAGAAAAACGCAGCGATTTTCCGCGATGCCAGGATTGCGTCCCCCAAGGGCCGCGCGGGCCAGGGGCCAGCGCCTGCGCGCGTGCACGCGTGGGAGAAACCGCCCCGGGGAGCCTCTGCCGCCCACGGAACCGCAGTTCCCACGGGCCCAGGCCGCCTCCTGAATGCCGCGGGCCTGCGTGCTTGTGGGCTGCGCGGTGGAGCGGCTCCCTGTCCAGGCGCAATTGGTGCATTCATACGATTAAGCTATAATCCCACACAACGACAGACTAGACGTTACAGGTCTAGAGGAGAAATACTTCGTAAGGCATTTTACTAGGAGCCTCAAAAACCAACCAACCAGCAAACAAACAAACCTCGAAATTTTCTGACTGTCCCCCGGGCGAAGATCACTTGTCAAACCTTGCTTCCACTGATGCCAAAGAGAGGAGGGGGCTCTCGTGACTCACATTCAAAAAGCTGAGCTGAAATTCTCCACCAAAAGCCAGTCTCTGGGGGCACTCTCTCAGCGTGCTCCGCGCTGGCTTGTGGGTCGTCTGGGGTGGCAGGTGGGGGACACGAAGGGGCTTGTATGCAAGACGACCTCTGTGCACAGGACAAAAACCTCATCACGAGGCCTGAAGGTTTGGGTTAATGTGATCTAAGAGTTATCAAGCGAGCAAAGCATGTGTGCTAAGGTCTCGCTATTTATTCAGCTGACAAAGAAGCTGTAAGAATTCCCAGTGTCTTAGGAGTGGCAACGCCCACAGTCACTTGCTCCTTGGAGAGAGTAGATGAAGGACGAGCGGTGTAATGGATTGGATGACGGTACGCATGGAAGGATTATCAAGGCGAGAAACCCGGCAGGTAAACCCTCACTAAGGGTTAGAGTCCTCCTGGGACCTGACAAGGCTGCTTTGAAAAGGGTCTGTCCGAAACCTGACCCCTCGCCTCACTTCTGCTCTGGGGCCCAAAGTACCTCCCTAAGCTGAGACATGGGGCTGCTTCTGCCCCAGCACAAAACCCGGCAGCTCTGGCCTGGCTGCAGGCATCTGTTTTCACTGAGGCACATTTTGAGTATGAATTAAAAATGAATACAAGAAGTAAGCCAACCAGCCTCTCACCCAACAGTTCTCAACCTGTGGGTCGCGACCCCCTTGGGGATTGAAGGACCCTCTCACAGGGGTCGCCTGATTCGTAACAGTAACAAAATGACAGTTATGAAGTAGCAAACTATAATAATGTATGATTGGGGGTCAGCATAACATGAGGAACTATATTAAAGGGTTCCAGCATGAGGAAGGTTGAGAACCGTTGCAGCCCCAGGTAAGCATAACTGTCAAATGAACCCTCCACTGGAAGAGACTATTCATGAGTACCAGCTTACATCTACTGTGTTTCATGTCCTACGTTCTTCACATCTATGGATTCATTTGACCCCTATGGAACTTCTGTAACCTTCCCTATCTAACCTATGAGTACTCTGTAGAGGACCAGCCCCCCCATTCTGGTCACCCCTTCTTTACAAAGGAGATGTTGATGCAAAGAGCGGGTGAGTAACTTGCCTATGACCATACAGCAAATAAAGGGCAGAACTAGGATGACAAGGGAGGTAGTTTGTTTCTAGATAGAGTCTACGCTCTCGACTATTATGCTCTGCTGGTGGTAAGGAGTTTGTTATCAATCAATAACTACGTATGTATATATATTTAAATAAGCAGACAGAAATGACACAATGATGAGGGAGAAAAAAACAGATCCATTTTCTGTCTGATGCCCCATGTCTGAGGCATAAATTTTGTTTTTAAGTGATGTAAACTATCAATAATCACAGGGTACTACCCTAACTTCCACAGCTGCTCTCTGTTTTTATATGTAGGTGGATCCAAGTTAAATTAGGGAAAGAAGACAAAAAGTTTTGGTGAGTGAAAAATTCTAAACAAACCCACTTTAGTGAGAATTATTAAAGTGATTAAGATACGCTTCATGAGGGTGCAAACAATAACTTGAAGATTAAAGTTAAAAAAGATACACGATTAAAAAACCAAACTTACACACATAAAATAAAGATTCTATTATTGTGCTTGAATTCACAAATGTAAGAAAGTGAAAGATGAGGTATTGGTCTACTTTGTTCTAGACTGTATTTATTTTGCTGTGCAGACAGACCACAGCAAAACACACATCAGGCGAACGGTTTCTCAGCACAGAATCTCGCTTTGCTGGTTGCACACTTCAAACTGAGTGATCGTCCTCAGCTTCCTTTCCACGGGGTCTCTGCCTCATCAACGCCAACTCACTGCCCGCGGACAGGCTCCCCTCTCATCTTTCCCGTTGTTGTTGCCAGTTTGATTCCATAGAGATACCTCTTAAATGGCCACCAGGCTCAAGGGAGACCTCTTTTATTAGTTAAACATAATTGTGTGATTTTAAAGATAACTTAAGGGGGTATTGTTGGCTTCAGGTTTAAAGATCATCTCAGAGCAATCGTTTCAGGGCCTCCTTCAGCCTCCCTGGTTCTAGAGTCTGGAGGCCAAGGGGAACTGGCATTCTGTTCTATAGCTTCTCCCCTTTTCTCGGGTGCTGTGGGCTTTCTCATCCACATGTCCATATGGTAGCTGGGCACTCTCTGGGTCTGTTGGTTTCATGGAGAAGGAGGAAGCTGTTCATGGAGACAACTGGCCACTCATTCCATGCCTTTCTCCTATTCCTGAGTGGATGGCAGCTTGTAGCAAGCTATCAAGACCCCAGGCACCACCCAAGAATGAGGAGGTAGAACGGAAGCCAATTAACTGTGATATCCCTTGAAGCCATGATCCTACCCTCCAAACCAAGGAATCAAATCCCACAAGGTGTCTGCTTGTATATAAGTAGCTTCAGCAGCTTATCTCTCTCTTCTCTTCTCTTCTCTTCTCTTCTCTTCTCTTCTCTTCTCTTCTCTCTCTCTCTCTCTCTCTCTCTCTCTCTCTCTCTCTCTCTCTCTCTCTCTCTCAGCAGCAGTTGTTGTAAATATATCACACAATGTTGGCCATTTAAACTTTTTGTGTACAGGTTTACAACTCATTCACATCAATTATAATACCCAGCTGTGCAACCCTACTTTTAATCAGTGCAGTTTTCTCATCACCATTAACCATCCGTTGTCCCTCTTCTTCCTGTCCTGGTAACCACTGATAAACTTTTGTGTGTGTGTGTGTGGTCTTTTTATATAAGTGAGGTCATACAATGTTTGTCTTTTTGTGGTTGGCATATTTCTTTTTTGATAATGTATCCAGGCATGATCCATCATTTCTCCTACTGGTTCGTAGTGTTCCATTGTGTCCACGGACCACGTGTCATTTACCTCTTCATCTGTTGATGGGCATTTGAGTTGTCTTCATCTCTGGCTAATGTGAATAGTGCTACAAGAAACTGTTGAGCACACTTCTCGAGTCTCAGCTTTCAAGTCTGTGGGGCAGTGACCTGGTAGGGGAGTGGCCAGCTCGCAGAGTAGCTCTCATTTGAGTTTTCTGGGACCCTCCCTCCCCACTGTCTTCCACCTTGGCTGCACCAGGTTGCATTCTCATCAGCAATGGACGAAGGTTTCCATTTCCCCTCATCAAGATCTCTTACTTTTGGTTTGTTTGCTGTGGTTGTTGTTGTTTAAAATCTTATCCATTCTAGTGGGAGTGAAAGGGTGTATTGTTGTGGTTCTGATGAGCTCGGCTAATGATACTGAGCATCTTTTTCTATGCTTGGTGGGCTTCCTTGGTGTGGTGAAATGTCCATTTAAGTCCTTTGCCCATGTTATGATTGGACTGTTTCTCTTGGTTGTTAAATTGTTAAACTAATGCTCTAATGTGAAAGTATTTCATAGATACGTTTTTACATAAGGAAAGAGGGAGGAGTGTTGGAGCAAAGGAAAGGTTAGCCTTTTCTCTCAGGACAACTGGGTTCATTTGAACCTTGCTTCAGCCAGAAAGGACTTTCCACAGGACGCCTGCCGAGGGCAGTGGTTCTCAACCTTCCTAATATCGCGACCCTTTAATACAATTCCTCATGTTGTAGTGATTCCCCAACCATAAAATTATTTCCCTTGCTGCTTCATAACTGTCATTCTGCTACTGTTAGGAATCAGGCGGCCCCTGTGAAAGGGTTGTTTGACCCCAAAGGGGGTTGCAACCCACAGGTTGAGAACCACTGGCCTAGGGTAATCAGCTACAAACAGAGACATGTGGTGAAGAATCTGTTTGCAAGACAAGCTGTAGGCATCAGGTTCAAGACAGGAAGGAAGATGGCCCCAGATGTCTTCACTTCCAATGAACTAGAGTGTGCTGGAGGTAGACAAGGCTTAGAGATTCCAGGGCTCACATTCTCGGGAACCAAAGGGCGGGCCCACAGTCTTACCATTCATGTTGCTCCCCACCCCCACCTTGTACACATGAAACACTCATCTTACATGTGCTTGCTCAAAGAGTATTTGTGCACAATGACTAAGCCTTTTAGAATAACCATGAATGGGGCCAGCAAGCTTGGAGAAAGAGCTAAACGAAATCTCCAAACCGCATTTAAAAGCTCATGAATGGGAGCAAGTTCGTACCAGGGAACACATCTGGCCGTGCCACTTGGACAACCTCTGCTAGTGACAACTTGAGGCTATCACCAGTCTTTGATAAACCATCTCTGATTCTTAAAAACAACTATAAGATGCTATCATGACCAACATGAATGTAAAACAGGTGTAAGAGCAGCCTCATCCTAATCTACTTGCATTAGGAAAGACAAGGCCCATTTCATGATGGCTCTGAAGCAATCAAACATGTTGGAAGGTTGGATTTAATTCAGGATGCTACATTTACGGACGCACAGCCAAGTATCTGGGGTACATGTGGTTATGAAATGCCTCCTCCTCCCACCAGAGTACAACAAGCCTCCTGTCAATGTTTGTGCTGCTTTGATTCATCACTATGCCCCACTCCTCTCCAAACAAAACCCACTACTATCCAGTCAGTTCTGAATCTGGGTGACCCTAAAGGGCAGGTTACAAAGGGCAGGTCCCTGTTGGCTGCCAAGACTGTAAATCCTTAAGGAAGTAGAAAGCCTCATCTTTCTCCTGGCTGGTGGTTTTGAATCGCTAACTTTGTGGTTTAGTAGCTTGATGCATAATCCAGGACCCCACCAAGGCTCCCTTCTTCAAATGGGCCTGGCATCGTGTCGGTTCTCTTTAACTGCATTTTTTTTAACAGAATAACTGAACAAATGACTTTTTAAAGAGGATCCATTTTGTTCCTTGTCTCTAAATTAATTTAGCCTTTTCAAACTCTAGATGCAGTTTTGACAAATTCTCTTTAAGATAATATTTGCAAGCATTGCGAAATGTCTGTAAGATGGGAAGAGTCCCCTAGATTTGGACCCACTTAAAATCTAAAACCCATGGCCACTGAGTCAATTCCACAGCTACTTTACATTGAGTTTGTTGAGGTTTTATTAATCTTCATAGGAATAGATAGCCTCATCTTTCTCCCTAAGAGGGACTGGTGGGTTGGAACCCCTGACCTTGCAATTAGCAGTCCAATATTTGCTCTAAATCGACTTCAGGAAGAAAAAAAAAGAAGTCTTCTCATAAAACATTTCTGGTTTGATTATGAAAAGCTAAGAGCTTCCCTGGGCCCTATGTGAGCTTTCGGGGACTTCAGTCACCCCAATTTAGTGACTGTGTTCCAACATAAAGTCTCTTCTCTTGAAGCACACTTACTTGAAAGTGAATCTGAATCTGACATGAGTTTTAGACACTGTCCTGCCAGGCTGTCTGCTCCTCACACAGGGGCAACCCTGCATGGCTCTTTCCCAGGGGAGGCCTGGTCCTCTACAATGTACCGAGACTCATCAGAGGATCAGTGCTTTCTGGTATCTGAAAGAATGGTAAGGGTGCTAGTCGTCCATAGGCCAATCCTACAAAGAGCACTGAACACAGCACTGCTAGAACCAGGGAGGCAACCCATCCTTCCAGGAAGTGACAGCAGGGGAAGAGGGAAGAGAATGTGGGGTGCAGGAGGCTAAAGCAGCAATTTGGAGGAAATTGACCCTTCGAGTCCCGGAGAGTAACAGTGATCCTATCAGTCCGCTGTTGGTGAATCATTCAGTCGTTCTTAAAGGCTTTCTCCTTTGCGAGAGAATGCGCACCATGGGGATCACATGATCGTACCAGCACTCTTGGGAGGAATGCCAAGTTTGCCAAGCCACAGTTTTAAAGGCCGAAGCTCGGCCCATACTGTCACTTTGAAATAAACACAGCAGTGGGGAAAAGGGTTTCTCTCTGACTGTTGGTGAGATGATTTTGAAAGCTCCGTCATCAATACCAGGGGGGGTTCAAAAAGCTTGAGGCAAAGTAGAATTAAAAGCCCACAGAAGCATTTTTGCGGTCACTTCGTGTGGCAGAGCACGCAGGGGCAACGTGATGAAGACTTCTTAGCTGTCAGCAAACACTTTGAGGGAAGGAGTCACTGGGCCTGAGGGCTCAGGACCGAGGGGCGGAGGGGAAGCTGTAGGGACTTGCAAGACACAAAAGCACAACAGCAACAGGAGCAGAAAGAAGACACAACCTTTACTTCAGCAGGTCGCATGCTGTTAGGCTCTGGCTCACACTCGCCCCCTTTTCGTTTTTCCCTCACTGCAAAGTGACTCAGCTTTCCTCATGGCTCTGGAGCAAGTTGAACTTAACGAAGCAGTTCTTGCGAACTTTTCCTTAAGGTATTTGCTCAAGGCCATGCTGGGAAACAACAACTCATTTTGGACAGCCAATATATATGGGGATTTGTTTCAAACTCTGTTCAACGCGGGGAGCTTGAGCAGTCTGGATGGCACAGTACTAGTGAGCTGCTGCCAGCTGGCACTCACCACAACCTACACAAGTGGACTCAAATCTCAGTATGCACGGTGCTCACGAAACATCCACTACGCAGTCAAGAATTATGGAACCTGCTAATCCGGGATTTCCATCAACGCCCATGAGTTTAGCAAGCACACTGCAAAAACGCAGAGGCAGAAGAGAGCTTTCTGTACCCCGTTGGACATAACGTTCACACGATCCTCAAGAGATACAATGTGACGTGGTGCTTAGCAGCTCAAGGGCAGAACCTATGAGAAGCAGATCCTGGTTGGAAGCCTTTATGGGCTAGAGACAGCCCCGTAACTCCCTGTGTGATCCAGTGGGAGAAACATGGAATGTGCTTCCGAGAGTAAGGCGGGGGGGGGGGGGGGGGCGGTGCAAATCATCATCAATACATTACTGGGCCCTACGGTCACGACCCAAGTACATCATCCCCATGGGGGAGCTGGTGAACGGAAACATCTTCACATGCGAACATATGACAGGCTTGTGTCTCCTTACCTTTCATGATTCTGTAGGCTTCCTTCTCACCTCTGTAAGAAAGGCTATTTTAATAGCACTTTGGCATATCCAACACACTACCCACACAGGAAAGGGTGAGAGATTGCAGTGAGGTGGGGGCTGGAGGGGCGAGGGCTTTCAATGCACAGACGTTGCAGACTCTCCTTTGAAAGGAGCAGATGCCACGGGCCTCTGAAGACATGCAATTTACAATCAAAACCACATTTACATAAAACCGACATTGAAATAACTAGCAATTCCTGTAACTCAGAGTACAGTGAGACAGGGGAGAGAGAGAGAGAGAAGAATCACCCCAGAATTTAAAGACTGCTTCAAAGCTACGCAAGAGATAACCCATACAGTGAAAACAAGACTTGACTCTCTTCAAATGTGGCTCCTGGCTACCCCTGTTGGTATTAACAAACGAAACCAAAATTCTTTAGCAATAAGAGCAAGTATTTCTGCAGCCCCAGGCAAAGCCTTCAGCAGCGATCTGTTTCCTTCAATCTGTTTCCTTCGTCCTTTCTTATTCTTCCTTGACCAATAGTGAACAATGTCTCACCTGGAACTTCAGGGGAGAATCGTGCAGAGTGTCGAGACACAAAGAGTTTCAGTTCTTGGTCCAAGTTGCATTCAATCAGGTTGGTATCCCAGGACCGGATTCCTAAGAAAGGAAAGCAAGACAGTTGACAAGCTTCCAGAGTGGTTTGGAAACATGGCTGTAACCATTCTCAGGCTTGAGGAGAGGACGTGGAAACTCTTCCTTCAGAAGAGCTCAGTGACCAGCAGGGAAGCCCACAAAATGGGAGGGCGGCCCGGAGGGCTCTCTCCACCAGGCCTCAAAGGACAGATAACTAGCAGTGTGGACTGAACTCCTGCCCCTTGTAAAATCTAAGTGCAGCTTTTCTGGAAAAGCAAAAGAAAACAGTTATTAGGAAAATGACAGGCTCCGCTTGAGGGAGGAAGTAGAAAAGGCACAAAGATGGTCTGTTCTTGAGCGGCTTGAGAAGCCACCGGAGAGTATCTCCAGCTTTCCCATGGCCCCCTGGTACTCCGTGGGAAAATGTCGAATGGGGGTAGAGAAGGGATTGGGGGAGGGGTGGGACTGGCATTTGTTTTTAAAGCCTTTTGTTTTTTAAATGATGTTCTTGAGAGTCACCATCTAAGGTACAACAATGATTGGTCTCTCTCTGTGCTGAGGATGGTCAGTGAAGATGGTCAGTGAAGATGGTCAAAGATCCATGGTAACAGTCCAATGGACTAATGGACCAGGTGAACATCAGTGCCCACAACCCTGAGACCAGGAGAGCTAGGTAGTGCCCAGCGACCATTACCAGCTGCTTCACACAAAGGATCACATTGGGAGGTCCTGAATCGGGTGCAGCACAATTCAAGTCATTAAAAAGGCCAGCTGATTGAACAGTCAGATGTGGGATCCAGAAGGATTTCTCCCAAGGTGTCTCCCCCAAATATATGCCAAACAGCTGCCTGCGAATGACCATACACTTGGAGGTCATCAGAAATAGGTTAGGGGTTATTTTCCCTGAGAGCTATCAACCATTTAGAGCAAGCAGTCACCACTGTTCATCCCACAACAAATAGGGCCCACTCCCTTCTGATAAGCATAGTAGTTGTCTGTTTCCTTGTAGGAGACCCCACGGATGACTAAGGCTAGGCTGCCATCTTGAATCTAGGATCTGCCCATCTTGTCACATGTATACCTCCAATCCCTCCTCTTCCTATTGCATGTATGTCCCTAGACCACCCCCTCTCATTACTGTATTACCTATAGCACAACCCCTTCCTGTGACGTATGTCCTTACCTGTAATTAGGGGGCTTGCATGTCCCCAGAGAAGATAAAAAGCCTGGGCTAGCATTAAAGAGCTCTCTCTTCCTTCACGTGGATCACCAAGCGGGGCTGAGGTGAGCATGCTGCCATGAATTGTTATTTGACTCCATTTATTTCAATACTTCTCTTCTATCTCTCATGCTCTCTATAGCTTTACTATGATCTTTACTTATTATCGCTGTACAATTGTGCCTACCGGACCTGTAATGATGTGTTAGGGGCTGGCTTCCCCTGACAGTCAGAGATTGGTGGAACGCCTTTAGTCACCCTTCCGGTCTGGAACCGAACTTACCCCCATGGCTCAATTTTCCATCGAGCCATGAATAGGTCTGGTGGGTGAATTATAAAATACCAGCACTAGGGAGGTATGCACACCTTAGAAAAATGAATTATTAGAGATCAAATGTTGACTGAGTGAGAGTTCAGAGGGCTGGGAAAGAGGGCGTGGGGGACACTGGGAAGAGGTGGAATAAGGGAAGTTGCATTGTGGGAATTTACAATCAGTGGCATGAAACAGAGTGTGTACGAATTGCTGAATGGAAAACCCATCTGCTCGGTAAAGGGGCAGAGAACCCATCCACGATAAAAAGTTTAAAAATAAATAAAATCAAAAGATGTCCCTATACTGTGGACATTTATTGTGTTTGTATTGATTCCATACTTTTCTTTACTCAGACTGGTTTATACCTTGGTTTCTAAATCCCGGGGGTATCTCTCCAGAATATGTGCGCTTGATTAGAAGGCTGGATCTGCATCTTCAAGACTTGGCCTGCCCATCCTCTCAGGCATATATTTTTACCTGACTGACTTGGCAGGCAGCTCTTGCATTTACAATTGTTAGTTGTGCGGAGTTTTCTTATCCAGAGGCAAAGAAGTGTGACATTTAAAAAAATCTTTTTTTTTTTTTGGGGGGGGTACTTTCTGAGACTTAAGGAGCTGGAAGTCATGAACCATCTAGTCCCACACAAGTTCAGGGTTCCTTTCATGAGCCCGGAACTTGAGGCGAAAGGAATGCTGGGGTGAAAAGGAAGGTCGCTTCCTTCCTCCTGCCTCGGTCCTGCTCTCTCCTGATTCCCAGATAGTCGGGCTCCGAGGGAAACCCAAAGGACATTGGAGAAAGGCGATCTAACAGTGAAAGGAAAACTTGAGGAACTGCAGCGCTCTAGCGCGCACGCGCACATGTGCGCGCGCACGCACACACGCGCGCAACACACACACACACACGTTTTCCAAAGAGGAGCGATGATGTAGTATCCTCGACCGTAGCCTGTAGAGGGCACACTCAATTGCCAGGAGTTAAAAGTAACAAGCAGCTATGACTTATCTACCAAGAACAAGGGCTTGAACCTCTCGCTCGGTTTAACACAGCAGGTGCCCTGTGTCTAAAGAGACACAGGCCATGTAGTTGTTTCTCCGGGTAATTGGTCAGGTGAGCAGACTGGGGAGTAGAAAATGGCCCTGTCTTATTTCAACACACCTTCATGACTTAGTGCATATCTGCTTTTACTCCCATTTATTTGTACCTTATGCAGTCTTCCCATAGTGCAAAAAATCAAGGTCGCGTATATATATAAATATGGCTCCCCCCACCCACCTTCTTCCCTAAAATCTGGAATCTCGGTTCACTGCACACCTAAAATAGATTTTCAGATGGCATGTGAAAGGCGCTGTCAACCATGAGGAATATTGTCAAATAGAGGTACGTCCTCTACAGAGAGGCGGTCTCTCCTCCTGTGACCAATGGGGTGAATCCAGGTGTGGAAGAGTTAACATGCCTAAAGAGAGGCTAAATATGACAGAGGGTTTTATGGGTCTCCCTGGAACCATTAACGGCCTCAGTTTGCATTTGACTAATGGAGTATTTAAATTTTAACCAGAAAGGCATGTTGAGATTTGCAGATCTTTTTAGTCTAGAAATGATAAATGGCTCCTTTTTGTTTCAGGAAAGCATGACAGGTTGAGGGGTCTGAATTCATTAGAATATTTTACCTCAATGTATACACTCTATACTTGTCCTAGTGTGAAAAACCCTCGCGTTTCTGTCTGAGCTGCTTAATTGGCATTGTCGAGCGAATTCTCTGTGCTCCGGGTCTGAGCTTTGCCTTGTCATGCTGGGTCAATAAGTTAATAAGGAAACATATGTATTCAAATTAAGGTTCATACAATTTTCTGCCTTTGTTCTAAATAACATTTAAATTGCGACATTTATTTGAATGACTTCATCTGGGGTTACAGGCAGACCTGTTCTTCCATTGTGGTTTGTCATTTTTTTCCTGGGCTTTAATTAACTTGTCATGACTCATACAATTAAAACTTGCCTTCTATTTTGTAAACCTCTGCCTTTAGGATTTATAATTTAGCAAAGGGGTTGGTGGGAGGGAAGACTAAGCAATAAGGAAACCATTGAGTAAGTCTTCCATTTCACTAGTAAATAGCTGATAATAAGTAGTATTTCTCTTTTATGTGCAAAATTTATTTAGCTTGGGTTCTCTTTTCAGGTGAGCGATTCCCAGTGAAATTATCTTTTAACGATGCATAATCACTACTTACCAGTTATAAAATAATGATTATAATGAGCTCAGTAACTATTTTAGTGGGAAAGAGGGGTGTTGGAAGAAGCTCATTGTCTGCACCCATTTCAGAAATAAAATCTCTTGCATTTACTTGTTTCTTTCCACTAGGAGTTGTGTTTTGCAATGAAAGCCCATATTGCACCTGGGAGATTTGTGTATTCCCCCCTTTTGTGAAGAAGGACATTAGTAATGGTCCCTCCCTAGCTCACAGGATGACAAAGCATCTCTGCGCCCCTTCTAGAGATTCCCTCTCTTTTTTCTCAGTGCGGATACTGGAGTGTTGGTCAAAAGAAGAACTCATTGTAGTCTCTGATGGAGAGTGATGAGCAGGATAAATGCCCAATCTTCTTCTGACTAGAGACTGACTTTCTTCTGACTGCACCCCCAACGCACCTCAGGTCAACTCTTCCTTAATCTTGGCTTCTCCAGTGCTCTGGGAAGACTGTACCGCTTCCCCTTCCTGGCTTTCCCAGGTGAGGGCCCAACAATTGTACCCTGTTGGAGGAGATGAACCTCCATTTTTTAATGCTCTGGGCTTAGATGGCATCTGGGCACATGGTCAGCCAGCCCCGTGACTGGGCAGGCAGAGCCCCTCACAACTTGCTGTGTTGCAACCAGTCCACCGTGGAGGTGAGCCTGTTCTGGAGGCTGGCTTCACTGGCCAGGAGCTAACAAAGAACCTTTCCTTCCCAGGTCTCTGAGCCCAGGTACGTCCCACGGAATGGAGCTGAATGTGCTTATGGAGTTTACAGATGGATGAGAGGGGGGGAAAAGGTTGTGTGGGAGGACAACTGGGGGTGGGTGGGAGGGTTATCACAGGGCATCCAGACAGTCTTTCCACGCGTACCAATCATGCAAGCATTCTGCATTATTGTTCAGTGGGAGCCCCTTCCATTTACATGGCTAATCTATACATTACTGAACGAGATAGGAGATTTCAGAAAGCGGAGTGAAACGGCCCTGCATTTAAGGTTGAAAAAGGCACAGGGTTTGGTTTGACAGCTATTTGGGGCCTAAGACAAAGTGATATTCCTCTATGGCCTTCAGGCGCTGTCCCTGAGAGGTAGGTTTTAAGTATTCTTGCAAATGTCTGAATCGCTGCACTACAATCGTAAGATTCTATTGGTAAAAATATGCTCAGAGACTACCTGAAATCAGATTAGACTCATAAACTAAAGAAAGAGATCAAAGCATATGTTAACAGTGCAGGCAGGTTTTGTTTTTCAGAGAAAAGGTTTTCCATTCTTTCCCTTGACCTAACCTGGTAATCATGTCCTCAATTCAATTTCTGCTTTGTGGGGTGTTTTTCTGTTTTGTTTTTAAATCCAGCAACTTAATGTTCATAATATGTATGTTTGGTGTCAGGCAGTTAACAATGTATATGTGAGCCCATAATTCCAAAGCATTGGTAAAAAAATATAATTTTGGATTTGGGTGATATCTCACAATAGAAGCAAACAAAAGAAATGATTCAAAAATAATTTATTTATTGGCATAAAAGGTGGAACTTGTTGAAAAAATCAACCCTTGAAGAAGATTAACAGAGTCACCAGTTTAATGACATTAAATTTGGGGGCCCACTTATATTTCAGCATAGCAGCAGAACCCTTAGTGGCTAATAGCCCTTAAGCAGTCCAAGCAAAATCCATCTGCTTGTTAGCTCTGAAAAGTATGAAGAGGCCTATGATAAATGTAACATTCTCCAGAATTTTCTTTGTCGCCCACTATTTCAAATACAGAAAACAATCAGTAAATAAGCATCTGGGTTACAATGTAATCAGCCCAACTTATACCTTCCAGCCCAGGCTGAGCTTGCTGATCCCCACTGTTCACTGGAGATGTTACATTCTTTCATAGCCATTGAGAACATCAAATTAATACTTAGTATTTCTTTTATGTTTCAGTTCCTTAGAGAAAGTCAAATGAAAACTCCTTTCACAGGGCTCTAGAATTCTGTATGCAAGCATGCATGGATGTGGTCTGTGGGTTAAAAGGCTCCAGAAACATGGGGGCTCAGCTGAACAACAAGGAAGGCTGTTAAGTCTATTGTGGGCAGAATCAGGGAGGCAGCAGAGGGGGAGTATGGAATGGGAGCCGCTGGGAGAGACAATGGTTTGGCATAAGGTGTTACATATGAAATAAATAAGATGAGACCAAAGAAAGACTCTAGTTGCATCTCTGGAGAAGATCCAGCCAAATCCCACAGTTAGGCTTTTGGAATATAGTTGAAATGACTGGAATGATCATTTCTCCCCCTTGGTCTTTAAGAAGCACTTACTAAGCATTCACATTGGGAGGATTCAAGCCTGTTGATTTACGGTATTACCAGCATTTCCCTACAGACTTATAGGTTATTCTCTCGGCCTTCCCAGTGAGCCCTTGATAATCAGATGGCAAGAATCCCAGTCTCCAAGGTCCCTAAACCACAGCGCCTTGCTTAGATGGGAGGGGGAGGAGGAAGGGAGAGTAACAGAGGATGAACTGCTTCCCAGCCTGCCATACACATGCAGAGCCAGACTCCCTGGAAAAAACCCACCATGCTTCACCAGCACAACGCATGGTCACAACAAGCAACCACCACAGAGCTGGCAGAGTGACCTCTGGAGGCGCCCCAGCTGGGACCTGAAAGCTGAGGCCATATATCACCCACAGGGGGACACAGTCAACCTGCCTGCTTGCTAGCTCCCCTCAGACCCTCTGACAAGCTGCCGGAGCAGTCTTTTCCACTGAGCTTTGGAAGACGCTGCAGCAGGAGCTGAAGGGGAGACCAGGACCCAGGAGAGCAGCCTCTAGAGGAAAGGCCGCATCTGTCACTGGGCGTAAGGAAATGGCCCGTTCACTCACGTGGTTGAGGCTTAATGGGATCAATAAAGCCATTTCAGAGTTCCTCACAAAAACCTGAGCAAAGTAGGCATTTCTAAAATAAGTGCGGCCTGGTGACTGGAAAGAGAACCGGAGATGGGCCTGTAGAGAGCAGGTCATGCCAGATGCTGTACAGGACAGGCATGTTCATTTTGTGACAATTCACTGAGCCGACCATCTATGGGGGTGTGGGGGGGGGCGTCCACAAACGTTCGTGGAAAACTGAACTGGAACAATAACGGAATCCTCCCCCTCCCGCCCCCCACCAAAATGTTAGAAGCCCGCCTCCCCATGATATGTGCCCTTTCTTCTATATAAAATACGTAAATTTATTAATTAAAAGGATTAAAAAGCAGGTCTGAGTAAATCCTAGTGTGAAAACGCAAATAAAGAGTAAAGACCCTCCCATGTGTAAGCCGCTGGAACAAACCCCCGAGGAATTCCCACTCGGAAGGGATGATCCCCTGTAACAAAGCAGGAGGATAATTCTGGTCCGAAGGTGATGGCTAAGCCACCTCCCTGCCTGCGGCGCTGCCACAAGTGCACGACTGCACAAAGGCAGCTCTGAAAATGGCTGTATTTGAAATTTCTCCCCGTGCTCGTCTGCTCTCTCTCTGCAGGAGCATCCGGGACTGGGCCCGAAAACCAGTGTGACTGCAGTACTGGTCCTGGGGGCGATTGTGAGCGGTGTGACCTTGAACCAGTCCCCTATCCTTCCTCTGCTACCTGGCTGCTCATTTCTAAAACGAGGGTGATGGATGGTCCAGCTCCCGGCACCACCCCGAGTGGCTCGGAAGATTTCAGAGGTAGAAAAACCCCTTCGAATGGTGACGTTTCCCAGCAACGCTGCTGACAAATGACTCTCCATCAAAATCCAGAAGTCATTGATTCTACAGCAACCACACCCAAAGTCAGTCCGGGTGAAATCTTCCACCCGGATGTGCAATAAACCGAATTGGGGGGCGCGGGGGGGGGGATGTGCAATAAACAGAATTGGAACCTCTCTGATGAAAAACCTGGAGTTTGTAAAGGGCTGCTGAGATGCTCACAGAAGCATTTCACGATAAAAAAATAGTAGTCTTGTTCCCTTCCCACCCCTTGAATAAAGTATCACTATGGCTTTCTGCTCAAAAAAAAATTTTTTTAAGCTGAAACATTAAATCAGTGCCTTAAAGTTAAACAAAAGAACCAGGTTTGCAACTCCAGTCCCCACCCTGCAGCCTTTTGTTCTGGGGACAAGTGTCCAATTCCAAATGCAGAGGCAGATGACAAGAGTTTATGCTTTGGGTTTTGTTTTTTTTTAATTGAAAACAAGCATTTTCTTCGGTCTTTTTTTTTTTTTTTTTGATGGGGCGGTGGGGAGAGTGGGGAGCGGGGCTGCGTGAACGCCCTTTGTCCGCCCCGGGCTGCCGTAGAGACCGCAGTGCGGACTGCACCACGCCCACCAGCCGGCAGAGCCGCTGCTGCACCACCCGGGAGAACGGGCGCGGGCTGGGGCTGCGGGACACCCGGCGACCTCGGCCCGCCGCACAAGGAAGGCGGGGATGGCGGTGGGCGCGCCGGGGATGAAAGACAGGCAGACACTCGATCTCCCACCCGGGGGCTCGGCGCGCAACAAAGCCGGCCTGGAGGGCGGTGCGGGTGCACAGCTCCCCCGGGGCCCGGGCGGGGAGCGCGCGGCCCGCGGGCCGCGCCCGAGGGGGCTGCAGTGCGGGGGGCAGGTGCAGCGGGCGGGCAGGAGAGGGCACTGCGGCAACCGAGGTGAAGCCGGGGCACCGGCCAGCCGGCAAGCCCCAGGCCTTGCCTCCCGGGCCCCCACGCCCCGCCCGCAATGTCCGGGGAACCGCTATTCGGCCTCCGCAGAGCGCGCCCCTGGTGCGCCACGGGAGTCGTGCTGGCTACGTCGCCGACCCTATCCCCCACCGGCCTCTCAAGCTGGGACTTTTAAAAAGAAGAAGCCCCACCCCGCAACTTTAGGATCCCATTGTCCTTTTTGAAAGCTGCAGCCGAGGACCTGGAAGAGGGGTGGGGTGGGGGCGGCGGGGGAGCTAGAGTGGGGCGGCCAGGCTCGTCTGGGAACGCCGCGCGGGCGGTTCTCCATCCCCGGGTCCCGGGTGGGGGAGGGGGCGGGGCGGGCGTGGCCCTCACATGAGCCTAGTCATTCCCGGGAAAGAACGGATCGGGCGGGTTTTAAGCCAGAAAAGGCATTTCTTAGGGTCCAAGGTGGCTGTGGGCGAGGCTGGTTCCCACGAGGGCCGTTGCGCACGGTGCTTCAGCCTAGGGTCGGCCGGCCGGAGGGCCCCAGCCTACTGCAGGGAGCGCGGGGGCTGGCAGGGAGTGGCAACATCAGGTCCCCCCCCCTCCTTTGCCCCTAGCGGTGGCAGCTTTATTGTGGCCTCTGCTCCTCTGACACCTGCATTTCACGTCCGAGGAGAGGCGGTGGCTAGCTCCCAGACAGACCCTCAAGGTTAGAGGAGGGTCCGTCTCTCCCGGCTTCAAATCTAAGAATCCGGAATGTTCTCCGCAAGTAGCCCAGAGGAGGGTCTGGGTGGATGGAGTGTGGGAGGTGGTGGGGAGGGGAGAGGGTGCGGGGCGCGCCCAGCGAGAAGGGTGGCCTCTGCGCCCTGGGTGGGGTCCGGCTGGCGCATCTCCCTGCGCTCGCTCATCCCTGGGGGCTTCGGGGGCCGCTTACCGAGCTCGATGTTGCCGATGGCGCGCCGCAGGTGCTCCTCGGTCACTATCTCGCCGACGACCACCAGCAGGTAGAACTTGCTGTCCAGGAAGCGGTGCGACAGGCTGGGTGAGGTGGATGCCGCCGGGTTAGCGATGCTGCCGGACGGCTCCGACTCGGTGGCTTCCACCACCACGGTCGCCATCCTGCCGGCCCCTGTAGCCTCTGCGCTGTGTCCCGCTCCGGCCGCTCCTCTCCTATGCCGCAGGAGAAAGGCTTATCTCCGAAGGTGCTGCCTCCGCTCCGCCCCCTGCGTCCCCCCTCCTCCCGGCGCTGCGCGCCGCCTCCCCCTCCGCCCTTTGCTAGCTGCGCCCAGAGCTAGGCGGAGAGGAGCCTGAGGGCGGGGAGGCGGCACGGCTTTTTATATGGAGAGTAGCCTGCGAGCCCGGGAGGAGAAGGAAGGGGGGGAGGAAAGGACCACCCGGCACCGGCCTGGCTCTTCCAGCCCTTGGCCCCGGCTGATGTCATCCGCAGCAAATCATCTCACCCGCGGCCCGGAAGCTGGAGGGACGAGATGTGCGGACAATGGTCTGGGCAGGGTGGGAATCAGGGACGGGGGACCCAAACGGCCCCCGTTGCAACTGCCAAGCGGGGAGACACACCCAGTTCACACACGCACACCCACTGCTGGTCCCCAACTCGTACGCCGCGTGCAAAGGAGGCTAAAATGGGTTTCCATGTTCATAACTGGGTGTTTCCTTGCTGCGAGGTGCACAGTCAGGCCCATGCCTTGGGGCCCGAGTGCAGGGAAACCAGGCCCTCAGGAACCTTGATAGCCACCGCATGCTCAGGGTACCCTGCCCGGGAAGATGGAGCCGATCTTTTCTTCGACCTTGTGGATTTAGGCAGACATATTTAGCATCTTCACTCGGTACATCAAACGTGTAAAACCTAAGCCTTCTATTGTTCAGCCTTTGGATCCCACTCGGCAAGGCCCTAAAATGAAAATTACGGACTTGGTGGTGCTCCTGGGACATGAGAGGAAGACAGATGCGTGATCTTAGATACGGATTCCTTTCCTTAATAATATGCTGCACTGATAGTATCAGATGTAACAAAGAATAAAGAGATGCTACTGTTTCTACCCGGCAGGATTAAAATGACTGTAAGGGGTTCCTTGGGACAACATATACACACACACAGAATTATTTTATGTGACAATGATTTTTTTTAACTCTATGCAGCACTGTGGGATTTTATTGACTTTGCCTATGTTTAGAAGAAATCATAAAACATTCTTTTTAATTTTAAAGGAATCCCCTCTACAACCATTTCTCCAAAACATAATGAATGCATCTTCTGTCATAGGAAGGAGGGGAGAAAGGGATAAAATGCACCCACACTGGACCGTCATAAAAGATGGAGGGACTGTCTAGAGAAGAGGAATGGGTGATAATTGGAACATTTAATATACCTTTAATACAAGGCATGTACATTTAATGAATGTATTTTTTTTAATCTGGATAATTCTAAGATTGCCAAAGAACCACTGTGACTTACTAATAATGTGGTCTTTGCTCTTAACACTCTTCTGAAATCCTGGTATACTAGCCATGGTGAGCCTCCAAAGGCAGTGGTACCCAACCAACATGCCAGTCGGAGCCAAAGAATAGAGGTACTGTAGCACTGGGCTGTGACAGGCTCACTGGACAAGTGAATTCACCAGTAAATAGTGACAGAGTTTCCAGGTGAAATGGTTGGGTCAAGAGGAGACATGCAATTGTTAAAGAGGTGAGGCCAGCACCCAAGGCCAGAATGGGATGAGGGTGGGTGTGGTGAGCGACACTGTATTCCAAAGTTCAGCCACTGGAGCCCAGCCTGATCTAGCAATGTTTTGCCATCTATTCAGTTCTGACTCATAGCGACCCTATGTGCAACAGAAGGAAACTCTGCATGGTCCTGAGCCATCCTCACAACTGTTATGTTGGAGCCCACTGTTGCAGCCACTGCGTCGATCCATCTTGTTGACGCCTTAGGGAGCATGATGTCCTTCTCCAGGGCCTGGTCGCTCCTGATAACATATCCAAAGTACGTGAGACAAACTCTTGAAATTCTTGCTTCTTAGGAGCCTTCTGGCCGTACTACCTAGACAGATTTGTTTGTCCTTTGGGCAGTCCATGGTACTTTCAATAATCTTCACTAGCACCCTCTATAGGATTAAAGAAAAATCACTGCCGCCAAGTCGAAGCCAACTCATAGCAACCCTAGAGGACAGGGTAGAACTGCCCCCTGTGAGTTTCTGAGACTGTGTTAGTGGTTCTCAACCTTCCTAATGCTGAGACCCTTGAATACAGTTCCTCATGTTGTGGCGACCCCCAACCATAAAATTATTTTCGTTGCTACTTCATAACTGTAATTTTGCTACTTTTATGAATTGCCATGAACATATCTGATATGCAGGATGTATTTTCATGGTTACAAATTGGACATAATTAAAGCATAGTGATTCATCACAAAACAATATGTAATTATATATTGTGAAATATTTCTTTCTAATGACAAATAAATGAAACTTTGTCTTGAAGCATGGTGTAGCATGGGTAACAGTCTTCACGCCAGGTACTCTTATGTGGGCGTATCTGCATGTGGGCAGACCACCAGGAGACAGATAGAGGCATGGTATCTCGGTTCCTAAGACCATCAGAAATATGTGTTTTCCGATGGTCTTAGACGACCCCTGTGAAAGGGTTGTTCGATTCCCCCAAAGGGGTCGCGACCCACAGGTTGAGAACCACTGGACTAAAGGAACATTTACAGATACATGGAAATATCTTTCACATCATAATATAGTAGTGTTTTGATGTGTGTCATAAAATAGTACCCATTTATTTTTTTAGGGAACCGTTGTATGTACCTGAATTTTGTAAAATAAAATATGCTTTACGGATGATGGTTTGTAACTCTGGGTTGTATGGATGAATGTAATGTGGGGATTGCCCATATCACTTTATTCTATTCATTTGTCTGTTTTTACCACTGTAGCCCAAGCTACCAGCATCTTGAGAGATAGTAATCTACAGGTTAGAAAAAGGGCATCCTCGAATCAGACTGCCTGGCTTTCAATCCCAGCACCTTATTAGCTTTGGAACCTAGGGTGGTATGCTTAACCACTCTGTCCTTTAGTTTTCTCATTTAGATGGTAAAATATGTACCTAGCTGTTCGGCAGGGATAGATATATATATAATGCCTCTAAACCTCAAACTCCCAAATTACTGGGTCCATCCCCATTCTTAGCAACCCCTTACAGGGTTTTCAAGACTGAAAATCTCTACAGGAGCAGGTAATCTCACCTTTGTCTTGCTTCTGGTAGATTTGAACTGCTGACCTTCCAGTTTGCAGCCCAACCTCTAAACCACAGTACACCCAGGACTTCCTAATAATGCCTTTAGATATAAGTAGTCAATAAGGATTCATTTTTATTTTAATAGTGAACATTTTACTATGGAGAGTTTAAACATATATAAAAGTAGAAAGAATATTGCAAGAAACCTCCATATACTGTCATCCACTTTCAATAATTAGGCACTCATGGTCCATCTTTTTTTACCTGAAATATCTACTCACCATTTCTACTTTGATGATTTTGAACCACGTCCCTGTTATATAATTACGTTAAGTTCAAGGAGTTGGTTCCAACTCATAGCCCTATGTACACAGAATGTCACACCCCTCATCCCACACCATCCTCACAATTGAGAGTATATTTGAGCCCCGTATGGCACCCACTGAGTCAGTCTGCCTCATTAAGGGCCTTCTTCCTCCTCCTCCTCCTCCTCCTCCTCCTCCTCCTCCTCCTCCTCCTCCTCCTCCTCCTCCTTCTTCTTCTTCTTCTTCTTCTTCTTCTTCTTCTTCTTCTTCTTCTTCTTCTTCTTCCTAATACTCCCCTTTATCAAACAAGATGTGTATTTCCAAACACTGGTCTCTCTTGATAACATGCCCAAAGCACATGAGCCAGAGTCTCACCATCCTCGTTTCCAAGGAGCGTTCTTGCCCGGTTTCTTTCAAGACAGAGTCATTTGTTTTTCTGGCAGTCCAGGGAGTTCAGTATTCTTCAGCAGCACAACAATTCAAATGCCTCACTTCTTCTTTGATCTTCTGTATTAATTGTACAACTTTCAGGTGCATATGAAATACCACGTCACGTCATTATATCGATAGTTATTTCTATATGTCTTTAAAAGATAAAGACTCTTTGAAGCATATAAAAATATCTTAAATACAGCTAAAATATTACATGCAATGAAGACCTGTAAGTTATCTTTTAATGCATGAGTGCCTATTCTTTTTTCCCCTTGCAATATTTTTGTTGAATAACTTAGATCGTTTGTTCTGCTGAGTTTTACAAAGCCCAAATTGCAGACCACATCCTTGTTGTGTTATTGAATATGCTCCTCAATCTCCTGACCTTTCTATATAAACCCAAACCAAACCACTATCATCTAATTGATTCAACTTTTAGCACCTCTGTAGGATGGAATAGGAGTCCTAGTGGTGTCCTTCAAACCCCCTGCTGCTCCACAAGGTGTTCCACTCCCCTAAAGGACTCTAGCCCTACTATGTCTTGTAAGGCCACTAGCAGTTGGCATCGACTAGATGGCAGTGAGCTTGGATTTGTATTTTGTGGTGTGGGATGGAATCAAACTGCTCTCTACGCTTTCTGAGGCAGTACATCTTCACCGAAGCAGACCAGTCTCGCCTTCCTCCTGTGACGGTGTTGGGGGGTCTGAACTGCTGAGCTCCACCGCCAGGGCTTTGTCGTAAATTAATAGATAAATCTTAACACTTGATCAGGTGAAGCTTTGATTGCTCATTTGTTTCTTTTCAAGCATATTTCATAGGTGATATTGTGTTATTCTATGATGTTAGTATCCAGTGATAAATATGATTGAAATCCAGTATTTTACTATGGACTGGAAAATGGTGATATTCTCACTTCATTATCCTCTATTGCTATTCTTTTATTGGTTAGCCTGCATACAGTTTGAACATGAAATGAAGAATAAATATATGATTCTTTCTCTTTATTTACTTTCAAAATAATGAATTTATTCTGTACCATCATCCACAGGGTCACTAATAATATTTTTATATCAGTAAGAATAGAATTTGCTGCTACAAGCCATATTTTCATGCTATTCTTTAGTTGCCAGGGTGTGACAAGATGTTCCCTTCTCATTCCCCTGGGGCATTTCTGGCCTCAGAAGCTGCTTTAGCCGTTTCTCTAAAGAACCTCCATTTCTTATGTGGGGAATGGTACTTAGGGGCCACAACCTGGATGTTAATGTGCTTATCGTTAGCCATTGTTCATCGATACTTTCAGTGTACAGAGATAGGAAATGTATTGTTTTCAAGATGCTTTATGAGTTCATAATAATACTGTCAATTCAACAGCAAGTCTACAGAGATTTGCTTGACTTTATAGCTTACATCTGTATTTTCTTTGTGTCATATGGAGAATTCTAATTCTGAAAGCCACCAATGGAATAGAAATAAAAGAGAAGCTAATTATTCATTAGCCGTATCTCACAATATATTCAAATATACCAACAGCAGTGTCAGTTAACAACAGTAACACCTCTGCCAAAAATATGGTGTTTAAACGCAGTTTCAATATTTTTGCAATTATAATTCTTAGGATGCTACACATTTGAAAACCAATAATTCTTAATAATTCAGTAGTCGAGCTCTAAAAATGATCACTTCTTTGTTTTATTCCACAATATGCACACAAAAAAGTCTTAGCATGACAGCACAAATGCTACTAAGATTGAAAATAGTTTAGGGGTTTGGGAAGGTTTTTTGCAAATTATTGTCATGAGGTAAATATCTATTTGCTGTTGCCAGTGTTGCTGTTAGATGCCCATGAGTCCATTCTGAGTCACAGTAACTCTTTGTACCCCAGAATGAAACTCTCCCTCCTCCAAGTCAACCTCACAGCTGTTAGCTTTGAGCCAGTCATTGCAGCCAGTGTATCACTCCATGCCACTGAGGTTATTCCACTTCTTGGCTGACCCAGCATGAGTCTGTTTCCTTGGAGCGGTCACTCCTGATAACATTTCCAACTTACATGGGACAAATTCTCCCCAGCCTCGCTGCTAAGGAACCTTCTGGCTCTCTTTCCCCAAGACAAATGTCTTTATTCTTTTGGCAGTCCACAGTATTTTTTACATTACTATTTCCCAACAGTGTACTTCACATGCATCCATTCCTTGCTGGTCTTTCAGATTCATCGTCCAGCTTTCACATGCGGAAGAAGTGTTTGAAAGCGTCATGACTTAGGGGCACCGTAGTCCCCAAATTGACATCCTTGCTTTTTAACTTTGTTTCCTGAAACAAACTTGTTCAATGTAATAAATCATTTGAAATCTTGATGGCTTCCATGAGCATTGCTTGTGGATCCAAGCAAAATGATATTCATGGCAACTTAAGTCTTTTTGTCCTTTATCATGATGTTGTCTACTGGTTCAGTTGTAAGGATTTTTCCTCCTTCTTTACATTGAGTTGCAACCCTCACTGAAGTCTGATGTCAGTAAATTCTTGAAGTCCTCTTTGCTTTCAACTAAGTTGTCTTATGTGCAAATCACTGGTCATGAAGGAAGTTTCTGCCCAACCTGAAGCTTTGTTCTTTTTCCTGTGGTTCCATTTCTAAAATTATTTGCTCGGCATTCAGATTAAATAAGCATGGTGAAAAAAAACACAACCCTGTGCACAACTTTGCTGATTTTAAACCGTGCAATATCCTCTAGTTCTGTTTGAACAACTGCCTCTTGATCGAAATACAGATTCTGCATGAGCTCAAGGAAGTGTTCTGAAATTCCCATTTTTCTCCATGACGCCGATCGTTTCTTATGTTCCACATGGTTGAAGGCTTTTTCATAGTCAATAAACCACAAGTAAATGTCCTTCTGGTGTTTTCTGCTTCCCACCAAGATCCACTTAAAGACAGCAATGATTCGCCTTGCTCCGTGACTACTTCTGAATCTGGCTTGGCTTTCTGGCTGCTTCTGGTTCGTGGACTATTGCAGCATGTTGTTGGTTTGATTTTGCAACAGTTGTATTGGCATATAATTGACATATGATACAACTCAGTAGTTCATTCACATCCAGAAGAGTCACACAGTCGTCACGACAGTCAGTTTTAAAGCATTTGCTTCATTCTTGTTCTCATCATCATTAGCTCCCTACTTCCGCCCAACCTCCCCTGCCAGGTCCCTAAGGAACGTTGGTCCAATTACTGCCTCTATAGATTCACCTGTACTATAGTTCACATACAGGAAACATTAAAAAAAAAAACCAACTAGCAACAATAACAAAGTCACACATTAAAAACCTCAACAAAAAGAAAGCAGAAAATATTAAAAAGTAGATCAAACTTAAATTGATCCTGAGGGAGATTTTAACCTAACTGCATCCGCAATAATCTACTTTCCCATACATTCTGAACGATAGGAAGGGTACTCCATGGTCAGAAGGGATTCACCTGGGGCCTAATCCATATGAATTTCCCCTTCACTTTTTATTAATTTTTGAACTGAAACAGCTTTTAAAATGGGTCAAAAAGGAGATCAATTGTACTTGATCCCATTGATATATGGATTATTAAAAGAACTATAAGAGCTCCCAATAAAATATTTGAATAAAAAGGGAGATCAAATGATAAGATTACATTTTGACCTATATCGGCCACAATCGACTTTGCAATGCTCTCTGTCTGATAACACGGTTATTCACATCCCTCAACTATGATCGGAGGGGACTCCCCAGAGGCGCAATCCATGTGTGGACCCTGCAAATGGACTGGGGGCTTTTGCTGCAAACCAGGCGTGCACAATGTAAGCTCCGATCCCATGCCCTCCAGTAGATTTAGATTGCATTACTTACAAGCACTGCAGCAGTTTTTGAAAAGTTTCTTTGCGTGTGGAATGAGCTATTTTTGATAACTTCCACACGTTGTTGGGTTGACTCTCTTTGGAAGGACTCCCAGATGCATTGGTTTTACTTGGGTGGCGAGGTAACTGTCTTCCGAATGTCTTGGCTTACACACGTGTACGCCTTCAGCACTGTGTTTGCTGACACATGTCTATTGATATTCTGTCCATTCCTGGAACCTTATTTTATTTTATTTTCCAGTGCCACCTTATCAGCTTCAAAAGGGGCAAGGAAAAGCAAACTGTACATGAGCATCATCCAAGGCCAATTTCAATAAGGCTGAAGTAAGACATACCCCACCCTTCAAATTTCCTACCAATTCTGACAACATCTCTCCTGCCCAAAGCTCTGTTTCCCAGCTGGGCTCAAGAATTTATTTTAAAGTCCACACAGAGCACACAGAAGATACTCATTATTATGGAATTTATCAGGAGAGCTAACAGGTTAAAGTTCAAGTAAGAAATACTTAGGATACAAGGGTTCGGTTAGGAGAGTCTCTTCTCTGCCATGCCCATGGACAGGCCTCTCTTTGGCCCTCAGTCTCTTGGTTTGGCTTCTGCCCGTCTCCAGCAATGTTACAAACATTCCTAAAAAATACCCAAATGACATTCCACTCCACCATAAACCTCATTCCAAAGGCACTTCTGTAATTAAGAGCAGGGAGGCCCCCCATTCCACAAGCCAGCTTCCTGGCAAAGGGACTCAGGTTTATGTGCTCTCTTGGCTGGCAAGTCCTCTGCTCCGGCTTTTGTTTCTGCTGCGACCACACTCCGCTGGTTCCCGAGCTGTATCCTGTATCAAGGAGGTTCAAGGCGCAGGTACTTCGGGTCCAAAGCACCTGCTCCACTCCTGACACTTCTCCCTTGCTGGTAGGAGATCCCCCTATCTTGCTCCTGAGATAGTTTATTTTATATCCAGCTGTATAGCAATCACAATTAGCCTAGCCAATAATCGCTCACAACTGAATCATATGCTTTTAAAATCTTCCCTTACTTTCTCTTACTTAGTGTTACAAAGACGTCGACTGGAGGAGCCAGATTAAATAAGTCCCTTTACTGCAGGCACGGTAACTTTGCTCTGTACAGCAGCTTCCGTTTCTTTTCATGCTTCCTGCATCATTCACTATTTTGCTCATGCTGTTGTTGTTGTTAGGTGCTGACAAGTCAGTTCTGACTCACAGTAACCTGATGTACAACAGAAGGAAACACTACCTGGTCCTGCACCATCCTCACAGTCATTGTGATGTTTGAGCCCATTGTTGCAGCCATGATGTCAATCCATCTCCTTAAGGGTTTTCATCTTGTGCATTGACCCTCCATTTTACCAATATTATGCTTATTTCCAGAGACTGGTCTGTCCTGATAATATGCCCATTCTTCTCACAGTTACCCACAGTTTATTCTGGTCGACACAGTAAAATGCCTTTGCCTAGGCAACAAAACACAAGCAAACATCCTTCTGGTAGAAGAGCCATCTGATACCGGCAATGATCTCCTTTGTTCCACGTCCTCTTCTGAATCCAACCTGAGCCTCTGACAGCTCCCTGCCAATGTACTGCTGCAATTGTTGCCAGACGAGCTTCAGCAAAATTTTAGTTGCATGTGATATTGTTCTATAATTTGAGCATTCTGTTGGGTCATCTTTCTTTGGTGTGAGTACAAATATGGATCTCTTCCAGTGAGTTAGCCAAGTAGCCGTCTTCCGAATGTCCTGGCAGACAGGAAGGAGTGAGTGCTTCCAGTGCTTCATCAGCTTGTTGAAACATTTCAGATGATAATCTCTCAATTCTTGGAGCCTTGTTTGAGGCTCATGTTTTCAGTACAGCTTGGACCCTTCATACCTTCAATATTGCAACTCAAGGCTTGATTTTTTTCCCTTCAGTTCTTTCAGCTTATGATATGCTGAATGTGTTCTTTCCCTTTGGCTTTCTAACCTCAAGCCTTTGCACATTTTATTATAATACTTGACTTTGTATTCTGGCCTAGCTGCCTTTTGAAAGTATCCTTTCAGCCCGTGTACTTCCTCAGTTCTTCCATTAGCTTTAGCTACTCTGCAGTCAAGAGCAAGGTTCAGAGTCTCTTCTGACATCCGCTTTGGTATTTTCTTTCTTTCTTATCTTTTTAATGACCGCTTGATTTCTTCATGAATGATGTTCTTAATATCATTGACTCATTGGGTCTTCTGTCATTAGTGTTCCATGAGTCAAATTTGTCCTTGATATCTTCTTTAAATCCTGGTAGCATCTACTTTAGGTGGTATTTGGCTCTCATGGACTTGTTTGAATTTTCTTCAATTTCACTCTGAATTTATAGATTAGTGACTCGTGCCACGATCAGTCCCAGGTCTGTTTTTTCCTGTTTATTTTGAAACTCTTCCCACAAGTGTATTTAATTTGACTCCAATATATTCCCTCTGTGGAGCTGCATGAGTACAACCATTTATGTTGTTTGGGAAAAGGTAATTGGAATGAAGAAGTGATTGGTCTCACAAAATCCTGTCATATGACTTCCGGCTCTGTTTGTATCCGCAAGCTCATATTTCCCACTATATTTCTTCCTCTTTGTTTCCACACTTTGTGTCAGATCACCAATAATTATCAATGCTTCTTGATTACACACTTGATCAATTTCAGATGGAAGAAATTAGAAGAATTCTTCCATTTCCTCACTACTAGTTTTAGTGGTTAGTGCATAAATTTGAATATTTGCAGTTACTGGATTTCTCTGTAGGCAAATAGACAGTATGCTATCTCAGGAACATTGCACTTAAAAGATAGATCTTGAAATATTCTTTTTTGATGATGGATATGACACCAGTCTTCTTGAATTTGTCATTCCTGGCATAGTAAACCATGAGATTGTTAGACTCAAAATGACCCATACCCATCCACTTCAGCTCACTAGTGTCTGAGATATAGAAATTTATGCATTCCGTTATCATTTTTGATGACTTCCCATTTTCCTAAATTCTTAATTCAAACATTCCATGCATTTGCAGTTATTTTGCCCTATTCTGAGTTGTGCCTTATCAGCAAACAAAGGTCCTGAACTTTACTTTATCCAGGTCAGTATGGTCAACTCTACCTAATGAGGCAGCTTTTCCTCAGTATTCTTTATGAACGCTTTCCAACCTAGGCATCTCATTTCCCCTCAGAACATTTGAGGATGTTCTGACTGGTATTCATAAGGTTCTCATTGGGTAATCCCTCAGCAATGAATAGCCAATTCTTTCTCCGTATTGTTGTTGTTAGGTACAAATGAGTTCCAACTGGGAGCTACTCTATGCAACAACAGAAGGAAACACTGCCCGGTCCGATGCCTTTCTTAAGATTGTTCCCGTGCTTGGTCCCATGGTTGCAGTCACCGGGTCAGTCCATCTCTGTGAGGGCCTTCCTCTTTTTAACCGCCCCTCTATGTTACCAAGCATGATGTCCTTCACCAGGGACTAGTCTCTCCTGACAACATGTCCAAAGTATATAAGACGAAGTCTTGCTATCCTGGCCTCTAAGGGGCACTCTGGCCAAACTACTTCCAAAAGAGATTTGTTTGTTCTTTTTAGCAATTCACTGTGCTTTCAATATTCTTCTCCAGCACCACACTTCAAAGGCAACAATTCCTCTTCAGTCTTCTTTATTCAATGTCCAACTTTTGCACACATGTGAGGCAATGGCTTGTATTAGGCACACCTTCGTCCTCAAAGAAACCTCCTTGCTTTTTAAATACTCTGAATGGTTTTGTGCAGAAGATTGACCTATGCAATATGTCTTTTGATCTCTTGATGGATGCTTCCGTGAACATTGATTGTAGAGCCAAGCAAGACAAAATCCTCGACAGCTTCAACCTGTTCTCCACTGGTCATGATGTTGCCCCATTGGTCTAGCTGTGAGGAGTCAGCTGTGCTTTACGTCGAAATGCAAACCACAGTGAAAGTTGCAGTCCTTGCTCTTCATCAGCAAGTGCCTCAAGTCCTCCTCACTTTCAGCAAGCTCGGTTGTGCCATTGTATATCACACTGTGTTAATAAGCCTTCCTCATTCCTAATGCCTCATTCTTCTTCATATCATCCAGTTTCTCAAATTATTTGCTCAGCATACAGGTCAAATAAGTATGGTGAGAGGATACAACCCTGATGTACACCATTTCTGATTCTAAGCCATGCAGTTGACTCTTGTTCTGTTCCCACAACTGCATCTTAATCCATGTACAAATTCTGCATGCGCACAATGCATTGTCCTGTAATTCCCATTCTTCTCAAAGTTATTTATTCATGGTTCGTTATGATTCACACAGTTAAATGCCTTAGTAGTGTCAATAAAGCACAGTGAATATTTTACTGGCATTCTCTCCTTTCACCCAAGATCCATCGGACATCAGTAATGATATCCCCATTCCATGTCCTCTTCTGAATCAGGCCTGAATGTCTGCAGTTGTTGGATGATCTTCAGCAACTTTTTGCTTACATGTGATATTAATTATAATGTTTTAGGATTTGAGCATTCTATTGGGTCATCTTTTTCTTTTTTTTAGAATGAGTACAAAAATGGACCTATTCCAGTCAGTTGGCCATGGAGCTGTCTTCCAAATTCCCAGGCTTAGAAGAAAGAGTAAGTGCTTCCAGCGATTCATCAGCTTGTGGAAATATTTCAATTGGTGTTCCATCAATTCCTGAAGCCTTGATTTTGGCTGATGTTTTCAGTGCAGCTTGAACCTTTTCCTACAGTACCATTGCTTCCTGCACATATGCAACCTCTTGAAATGGTGGACTGTCGACTCGTTCTTTTTAGTACGGTGTGTTCTTTCTATCTTCTTTTGATGTTTCCTGGATTATTTAATATTTTGCCCTTAGAATTTTTCAATATTGCAACTCAGGGCTTGAATTTTTTTTCTTGAGTTCTTTGAGTTTAAGATAAGCTGAATAAGTTATTCCGTTTTGATTTTTCCAAATTTGCATATTTGACTTTGTCTTCTGGAGCTGCCCTTTGAAATGTTCTGTTCAGCTCTTCGACCTCATCGTTTCTTCCATTTGCTTTAGCTACTCTACCATGAAGGACAAGTTTCAGAGTCTCTCTTGGCATCCACTTTGATCTTTTCTTTGTTTCCTGCCTTTTTAATGACCTGTTGCTTTCTGCATGAATGCTGTTCTTGATGTCCTCCCACAGCTCATCAGGTCTTCTGTCACTTGTGTTCAATGCATCAAATCTGATTTTTTGAATGTTCTTGTAATTCAGGTGGGACAGACTCAAGGTTGTATTTTGGCTCCTGTAGATGTGTTTTAATTTAATTTAACAACCAAATAAAACAAAAACAAACAAAAGTCAAAGAAACAAAAAAAGGAAAATATTGTCAATTATCTTCTGAGGCGATTGCACTGATAACATAAAAAATGTTTCCAATGACATAGAATTTTTAAAACAATTTATTGGGGCTCATACAATTCTTATCACAGTTCATACATATACATACATCAATTGTATAAAGCACATCTGTACAGTCTTTGCCCTAATCATTTTTTTTCTCCTCTTTTCTTTTTTTACATTTTATTAGGGACTCATTCAACTCTTATCACAATCCATACATATACATACATCAATTGTATAAAGCACATCCACATGACATAGAATTTAAGACACTATTGATATGGATAGTTTATGCAAATACAGTCCAACTTCAAGCTACAATCCCTGAGTTGTTGCTTTGTACAGATTGATTTCTTAATTGAGTGAGTTCTGCTTACACTGAGCATGGAGATTGGTGTTAGGAGAAATTTTCACGAACATTTCTTACAATATGCTCCAAATAATAGAAGCACCTGTCACAAGCTATGGGAAGAATGAAGACTGGCCAGGCTTCAGAGTCCTTGATCTTCCCTATGTAATACTCCTCCTCCATGACACAGAAATGGAAGGGAATGAAAAGAGCACGGAGTACAGGGTGCATCAGTGGTCAGTTTCTTGCCTCATGTGCAGCCACCACATGCAGTCAGTGCGGGTGTAGCCTCATGCTCAGTCGTTGGTGGGTATGACTACTCTCTGTGCCCATACAATAAATGGATCTGACTCTCAAAACGACCATGTTTCCAAGCGATGAGTAATGCCTGATGTCCCTGGAGAAGGACATCGGATTTCGTAAAGCAGAGGGGCAGTGAAAACGAGGAAGGCCCTCAAGATGGACTGGCATTGTGACTTCAACAATGGGCTCGAACATTGGTGAGGATGGCTCAGGACCAGGCAGGGCTTCGCTTGGTTGTGCATAAGGTAGGAACCAACTCAGTGGCACCTAACGACAACTTACAATAGTGTGTATCCTTACTCGAAGGGCGTTTCTAAAACTTTAGTATTGTCTTCCATAGAGGTAAAGTTCCCTTGTTTCTACTTACGAGTCCTTGACTCAAAGTGTCCCTTCTTTTCGTTTGCAGAATATCACACAGGAAGGCCAACCAACTGAGATGGAAGCTCTTCCTCTAGTTCTATGATTGCGTCCCTCCCGTCACCAGCCTTTGTCACCAAAAAGAAAGCAAAATCCCAACAGAGCAAAACCTAAAAGCAGCTCCTTCCTCCATCTCTAAACACGCTCCCCTCTTTAGAGGTAACCATTACTATTCAATTTCTAAATGTGAATATGCAAATTACATGTGCATTTACAGATAGATAAGTACTCATAGATTGATAGACAGACATAGATGGAGCTTTCCCCTTAAATGGAATAATAATTTACATTCAAATAACATTTTATTTTTGGATCCCTTGTCAGGAAAATTTTTCTTTAAATCTACTTGTTATTTACATCATTGCTAAGTAGCTCATAGAATGAATTGATCATACTTTATGCATACTATCACCATGTGATGGTCCTTTAAAAGGTCTTTGTTTTATAAATAATGTTACAATGATCATGCATGTACCTGCTTTTCTCTGTAGATATGAGAGTACCTCTGAACACAGATGTCTAGAAATTCAATGGCTGAATTGATGGAATTTGATGACTCCTGGCAAATCACTATCCAACGAGATTTATAGGTTTATACTTCCATGCATCAATACATGTTCCCCACACCATCATTTAAATCTTTTCAGCTTTTGCTCATCGAGTTGGGGGGTGGGGGGTGGGAGTGGAATTTAATACTTTTCACAAGATTTTTTTAAACTAATGAAATGTAGTCTTATCCGTTGTCCCCATTTTTTATTGGACTGCTGGTTTCATCTTTATGGATTTGTAAGCGCTCTTTATATAATCTAGATCATAAACATTTGCCATCCATGTATGTTATGACTATTTCCTTTCAGTGTGTTAGGTTTTGTGTGTAAATATACTTATATCTGTGGCCATATAGGACATTACATTTTTGAGTATTTTATTGTTTTAGATGAAAGTTCAAATAGTAAATTCATTTTTTGTTCACTAGTGCATACACCAATTGTTCTGTGATGTTGCTGTCATCCAAGGGATGTGCCATTTTCACATCTCTGTCTGCCTCCCTCATTTCCATCCCTCCCGGTTCCCTGCGTGCCTTCCCTTCTCATCTTTGTGGACAAATGTTGACTGTTTGATCTCTTGTAATCGATTAATCTAAGGAACACATTCCTCACAAATGTTATTGCTTATTTTATAGGTCAATCTATTGTTCAATTGAAAGATGGCATCTGGGCATGATTTTAGTTCCAGGTTAAAAGAGTGTTTTCAGACAACAGTTTGGTGGACTCTTCTAGTCTCCAGCAGTCTAAGAAGTCTGATCTTTTTTATGAATTTGAGTTTCGTTGCACATTTTCTCCCATTCGAATCAGGACCTTCTTGCTATGACCTGGGTATGAGTAACAGTAATTGAGTGCCGCTTAGCTTTTCTCATCTCAAGCTGGCGGAGGCTGTATTTATGTGGGCCATTCGTCCGCTGGACTAATGACTTTCTTGAATTGTTGATATCCCGCAGGATCCTTGATGGCACAGGGGTAATGTGTTGGGCTGCGATCCTCAAAGTCCACAGTTTGAAACTTCCAGCCACTCCAAGGCCCTTGGACCAAGGGAGAAAGATGGGAGCAGTCTGACTCAGTCCAAGAGTCACTGTGAGTTGGCTTCAACTCGATGGCAGTGAGTTTGGCCTTTTTTGTCTTTGTTTCCTTCACTCTTTTGTGCTCAACTGGGAAGAGACCATTGGTTCTTTCCTAAGTGAGAGCTTGCGAGCTTTTCAGACCCAATCACCACTCGCCAAACTTGGACATAAAATATTAGTTTTATGAATTCTGTTATGCAAATGTCCAAGATGTCTCCTGAGACTAAGGTGTTAAACTTCAAGTCCAGTCACTTAGTTCTAGGAGGTACTTGGGCGTGTCTCAGGAGTTTCCATAACTATGTGCCCTAAGTGCTCTATTACCCTGTTCCCCGAAAATATGACAGTGTCTTATATTAATTTTTGCTCCCAAAGATGCGCTAAGTCTTATTTTCAGGGATGTCTTATTTTTCCATGAAGAAGAATACAGTACACATTTATTGTTTTATTAAAAGAGACCTCGCACTTCCTGTTTGCTCCAGCTGCGCTGCGGCCAACAGTGAGCTGAGTGTCTGCACCTACCGCTAAGGCCCAGAGTCCAGAGTTACAGTAGCTTTGGGGGGCCTTATTTTCAGGGAGGTCATATTTTGGGGGTGCCTTATATTTCAGCGAGAGGCAACACTGTAAGTAGATCTTATTTTTTGGGGGGTGTCTTACTTTCGGGGGAAACAGGGTATATATATGAATATATGAGTACACGCAGCATGTACATATCATTTATATACAGATGTCCAAACTCTACCCATATACGCACATGCATGTACTCCCATACACCCCACCACACGAAAATAGCATACACATCTAGCTATATAACCACTCACAAACTGCGGGTTATTACTGTTGAAGAATTGTATATATTATAGCATTTACCAGATTAGCTGGCTTGTAGGAAGAAGACTGTGGCATCAAGATTGGAGGAAGGGTTATTAATAACCGGCACTATGCAGATGAGCCATCCTTGCTGGCTAACAGTGAGGAGGACTTGAAGCGCTTGTGGGGAAGATCAAGGATTTTAGCTGTCAGTATGGAATGCACCTCAATGTAAAGAAAGGCAGATTCCTCACAACTGGACCAGTAGCATCATGATAAATGGAGAAAAGGTAGAAGTTGTCAAGAATTCTGTATGACTTGGATCCACAAGCAATGCTTATGGAAGCAGCAGTCAAGAGATCAAAAGACAAACTATTGTGTTAGGTAAATCTGCTGCAGAAGACCTTTTTAGAGGAGTGAAGAGCCAGGCTGTCACTTTGAGGACTAAGGTCTGCCTGACCCTAAGCCACAGTATTTGCCTTTGCCTCATATGCATGTGACAGTTGGGCATTGACTAAAGAAGACGGAAGAAGAATCGATGCATTTGAATTGTGGTGCTGGAAAAGAATATTCAAAGTGCCGTGGACTAATTGAAGGACAAACTGATACGTGTTGTAGGACATAATAAGTCCAGAGTGCTCCTTAGAGGCAAAGGTGGTAAGACTTTGTCTTACATGTTTTGGCCATATTGTTAGGAGATCCCAGAGAAGCACATCTTGTTTGGTCGAGAGGAAGGGCAGTGAAAAAGAGAACGGCCCTCAATGAGCTGGATTGTCACAGTGGCTTTAACTATGGGTCCAGGCCTAGGAATGATGGTACGGCTGTTTTGTTGTGCACACGGTCACTGAGAGTCAGGACCGACTCTAAGACACCTAACAACAAATAACCCATAGCTATCATTTATTCTGGCATGTTTGCCAATGTCTTCACTTAACTTTGTCATACTCTGCAGACTTCTCTGTATTGTGTATTAGCTTTTCTTCCACTAAAATGAATATGTGTCTACTGTGTAGCAGATAAAGAGCACTCACGGTGTAGTGGTTACACAGTGGGCCGTGATCAACAAGGTCAGCAGTCTGAAACCACCTGCATCTCCACAGGTGGAAGATGCGCTTTACTTTAAAGAGCGTCACTTTCGGAAACTCACAGGGGTAGTTCAACCCTGTCCTACAGTGTTGCTACGAGTTGACATTGACTCAATGACAGTAGTCTGTTGTTATTGTTTTTTGTTTGTCTGTTTATCTAGTGAGTGATTCTCCCTCCGTCAGCCTTCCATCCCTGAAAACCATCAAGAACGTTACTTTATGTGTATAAAATAATTTTTGGCTTTTTCAAAAAGCAGAATTTTCAAATCTTTGTTCTTTTGTGATTAACTTATTTCACTCAGTATAATGCTCTCCAGATGTTACAAGGTGATTGGCAGATTCATTATTTTTCTTTACTGTCGCAGAATATACTGTTGTACACATGTACTATGTTTTGTTTACCCATTTCTTTGTTGAACACTCAGGTTGTTTCCATTGTTTTGCTGTTGTGAGCAGCGCTGTGATAAACATGGGTATGCATATTCATATTGCCTCTCTTACTTTTCTAGGCTGTTCATGTAGAGTGATCTTTCTGCTTCATTGGTATTTCTATTTCTCAGCTTTGGGGGAAACAACATCCCATTTTTCACAGAGGTGAGACCATTCTGCAGCCAGCCAGCAGGGTATGAAAGTTCTAACCACCCCACAGCCCCATCACTGTTTTATGGTGTTATTTTGATCAGTACCATTGTTGCAAGGGTGAGATGGCATTTCCTTGTAGTTTTGATTCGCATCTTCCTAATGAAAAATTGCTGAAGTGAAAGACCCATGAGGAACATTTCAAGGAGCAGCAAGAGAAGACAAAGCAATGAATGAAATGTGCAAAGATCTAGAGTTAGAAAATCAAAAAGGAAGAACGCACTCAGCATATCTTAAGCTGAAAGAACTAAACAAGAAATTCAGGCTTTGAATTGCAGCACTGAAATATTCTATAACCAACTATTGAACAATGCAGGAAGCATCAAAAGAATATGGAAAGGCTAGACACTACTAAAAAGAACGAGTCGACATTGAAGCATTTTAAGAGGCAGCATATGAACAAGAACCAATGGTACTGAAAGATGTCCAGGTTGAAGACAGACACTTGGCCAACTGGAAGAGATCTATGTATCTTGTACCCATTCCAAAGAGAGGTGACCCAAAAGAATGCTCAAATTATAGAACAATATCATTGATATCACCTGGAAGTAAAATTTTGCTAGAGATCATCCTACATACTTACCCTTATGAAGAGATAACTGAAGATATGAGTGCTGTGACAAAGTGTGGTGAAGAAACTAGATGGTGCCCAGCTCTCAGAAGGGACAGAATATGGGGTCTTCAAACAAACAGTCATCTAAGTGAGGCATCAATTAAGTTCACACGGAAGAAGCATACCAGCCTATGTGATCTAAGGATTGTAAATAATAAAACCCAAATATGAAAGAGAGAATGGTATCAAAGCTTAAATTGCAAACACTTGATTTACGGAAGGCTGTGGATTGCAAATGGCTTACCCTTATACAAGTTAATATTCTCAAAATGAGAAAAAACCTGATAGAGAGGTATCAAAAGAGAGGAAGGCCTTCAGCAAGATGGGTTGACTCAGTGGCTGCACAATGGATTCAAGCACAGAAACAATTGTGCAGGTGGTTCCGGGCGGGGCGGTGTTTGAGTCCGCTGTGCGTGTAGTCACTGTGGGTGGGAACCGACTGCACCTCACAACATGCTACCTGGTTTATCTCCTGCTGTTTGTGTGCTTGTGCGCGATAGTGTACGCATGCCATAAATCACGACTCCTAGCTTTGTCCCTGTGCTCTGTTTCAGGACTTACTGTTGTAGGTTTAACATTTAGCCCTTTGACTTGGGTTCGGTTTGTTTTTATGTATGGTGCCAGGTATGGATCCCGTCTCTTGGTTTTGGGCAAATGGATATCCAGTTTTCCCCATTTGTGTGAATCTTAACTTGTATAAGGGTCAGCCAGTCTTTACTTATGAATTATTGGTTCGTGGTCTTACTTGAAGGGATCCCTCCCTTCAGACCATCAAATTATTCTAATAATTTTATAATTCTGTTCAATTGAGGGGATATTTAATTCTGATAAAAAATGTCTCACAGAGTTAGGCCATTTGATGTGGTCCTGAAGAATACTATGCTTTCGATAGGAAGATGGAGAATAAACCAGGGACATGAAGGGGATATCACGAGCAAAAATAACCAGTAGAAATATACTGAGCTTATTTTGAGAACAATTAATTGTTCACTCTTCCATTTTTTATACACAGAAGGTATAAACTGAACTAATGAAGCAATTCTGCACCTTGTCACTTAACAAGACATCTTTGAAATATTTTCATAATCGTTCATAAAGAGCTTCCGTCCTCCTTTTTCCTAATGTGTTGAGCTCCATTGTGTGGAACTACCACAGTAAATAACATTATTCCCATTTTTTTCACTCATTCCTCTAGTGCTGTTTGTGTCTAATCTTTTATATATGTGTTCTCATTTTCCTGGGGCTTTTGTCACAGGAATATCACAGGGTGGTGGCTTTAAAGGACAGAACTATATGCCCTCACTGTTCTTGAGACTAAAAGTTCAAGTCAAGGTCTTGGCCATGTGGATTCTTTGTTTTATTGGCTTGTAGATGTTTCTCATACAGTGTATCTCCCTCATTTAGTATTTAGTGTTTCTGCTCTTTTTTGAACTCATAAGTGATTAGATTTTTAACCCACCTTACACAGGTAAACAGAAGTAGCATAAAAAAGAAAAACGGATTCACTACAGGATTAACCAATAAATACAGGAGTTAGAATTCTGACACATTCTGGGTGCATGGGTGAACAATTTAAAACTTAATATCCAAGTCAGTTTCCCTTTTATGGGGACTCTCTGTAGGATAAATTCCAAGAAATTTGCCGATTCAGAGGGTACACATTCTTGTGATGCTAGCAAATCACCTCCAATTTGTTATGAAAGGCTCTCTGAACACGTTTAAACTCACTGATCCCTGCGAAGGAGAAAGATGAGGCTGTCAGGTCCAATAAAGATGTTTTAGTCTTGGAAACCCAAAGGGACCATTCCACACTTCCTGTTGGGGTGCTATGAATCAGAATTGACTCAAGGGCTGTAAGGCTGCGTTGTTGAGAATGCTGGAGATTCGATGGGTAAGAATTGTTTGCTAACTGATCGATCAGTTGGCAGTTCGAACCACCCAGCTGCTCTAGGAGAGAAAGAGAGGTCAGTCTGCTTCTGTAAGGGTTACACTCTTGGAAACCTTGGGGGCATTCTACTTTGTCCTTTAGCATTGCCAAGAGTTGGAACTGACTCAACGTTTTCTGCTTATTTGTTTTTGGTGTTGTACCTATATGTACCTCAACCAGTAATATAACATGCCTGGGCTGCTGAATCTTTGAGATGTGTTTTCAAACTTTTTGATTTTCTGCCATTTCAACAGATACAACTCTATATCCTGGAGTGATTTGAATTGCATTTACTTTGCTGCTGTGGTTAGGTGCCCTCAAGCTTGTTCCAAACCAGAGTGCCCCTACCCACAGCCGAATGGAACGTTGTCTGGTCCTGCTCCACTCTCAGAACCATCCCTGTGCTTGAGCCCATTCTGGCAGCCACGGTGCTAAGCATCTCCCTGAGGGCCTTTCTCTTTGTCACTGCCTTCCACTTTGCCAGGCCTGATGGCCTTCTTCAGCGACTGATCTCTCTTGACACCGTGCCCAAACGAAGTAAGATGAAGTCTGGCCATCCTTGTCTCTAAGGAACACTCTGGCCTTATTTCTTCCAGAGCAGATTTATTTGTCCTTTTGGCAGTCCCCAGTACTTTTAATATGCTTCACCAGCTCCATAATTCAAATGTGTCCATTCTTCCTTGGTCTTCCTTATTCCATGTCCAGCTTTCACATGCATATGAGGTGATTGGACATACCAGGGCTCGGGTCCAGGACATCTTAGTCTTCAAAGTAACACCCCTGCTTTCCAACACTCTAAAAAGGTCTTGGGCAGCACATTTACACAACCCAGTGCCTCCGTTGGTCTCTTGATTGCTATTTCCTTGAGCATTAATTTCAGATCAAAGCCTCAACAACTTGACCCTTTTCTCCATTTCTCATGATGTTACCTGTTGGTCCCGTTGCGAGGATCTGGGGTTTCTTTAAATGGCAATCCACACTGAAGGCTGCAATCCTCAATGTTCATCAGTATGTCCTTCAAATCATCCTCACTTTCAGCAGGCAAGGCTGTGTCATCTGCATATGGAAGGTTGTCAATAAGCCTTCCTTCGATCCTGATGTGGCGTGTTTGATCATGAGTAGGCCTGAATGTTTCTGCACATGTCGGAAGACTCTCTGCATTTCCTTCTCTGCTTACATCCTTTGTCCACTAAAAAAATTAGTAAGATTATTAGTGTTTCTCTTATTTATGTGTATCTATGTATTTTTTTACATACTAGAGAAATTAACCTTTTTCTGAATAAGTGGCTAGTGTATTTTCTGTTTGGCAGTTGTGTTTTGACTTTACGTATCACGGTTTTCCCATGGAGAAGAGTTTTCATGTAGTTCAGCTTGGCTATTTTGATTTCTGGCTTCTGTGTGAGAGCTAGGACGACTGCCCCCAGTCTGAAATCATCTAAGAAATTTCCTGCCAGTACCTATGAGATTTTATCCTGTGTATTTTACATTTTTATAAGCTATAGGGCATGCTTCCACTTATTTCTGATCCCTTTGTTCCACAGCGGTTTGCCAATAGAAAATTTCAGAATTTTGAAATGACTCAGTTACTTCTCTTTCCCTCTCACTGATTTTAAAATCTGTCAGAGCACAAATTTTTATATTTTCACTCCTGTGCGCACCTGCCCTTTAATCTACTTCCAGCCCCAGCCCTAAACTTAGTCTAGTGCTTGGCAATTAAGCAGCTCTTACTTCTGCGTTTCTCGCCTGCTGTGGAGGTAAGATATGCACCTTCTGAGCTAACACTAGGTCTCCTGGGGGAGTGGTTGAACATGAGACTGGGGCGTTCTCTGGCCGGTCAGTGCCTTCTCATTAAATGCAAGCTCTTACCCAGTGAAAGTGCCAAATGAGTCATAGAGGATGGCATCCTGTGGGGCAGAGGATTACACTGGAAATAACCAAGCCGGCTTGGAGATGGGCTGTTCAGCCAGCACTGCAGACAGCAGCCGCCACCACAGCGAACAGCCCAGCAATAACAAGCAGGCTTGCGCAAGTGGGGATGCTACCGACGTAAACGCAGGCTCCCTTTCCAGGCTACCACAGCCCCTGGGGACAATGGATCTTGAAGCAGGCAGCAGTGTGGAGGCCTTCCCCAGCTCATACTAGGAAGGACTTTCCTCTCTCTAGCAGAGATGCTCTGGGCTTCGGGCAGATGCTGCCTCAGGACTCTAGGGGAAACGCTGGGTGGCAGCGGGCCTAGAAAGAAATGGCTTGTGTGTCACCTGCTGAGCCCACACAGCAACTGAGAGCTTACCATCTGTCACATGCCAGTCTCAGCCCCGGGAGGGCACAGGAAGTTTGTCTCTGGCTTACACCAGTCAGGAAAGCCGCAGATGCACATAAAAACAGAGTAAGCTTACAGGGAAAATGCCCTGAGAGTGGCCACGTTACGCAACAGAGGATGGGGGTGAGGGAGTCCCTGAGCGGTGCAGTTAAAATGCTCTGCTGTGAACGGAAAGGCTGGCAGTTCAAGTTTACTTAGAAGCACCTTGGAAGAAAGGTCTGCCAATCCCCCTTCCCAAAAAAGCGAAGAACAAAAAAATCCCTGAAGACACTATAGGGCGTAGCTATCCTTTGACGTATGTGGGGTTGGCATAGTCAGATTGGACTCGCCAGGAACTGGGTATGGGCGAAGAAGCAATGGCTTCCAGCTGGTGGGCAGGGAAACCCAAAAGGACAGAGGACGTGTCAGGGGGCTTCCGAGGAATGCCCTGGGGGAGGGCCTCGGGCCACTTTTGAGATCATTAGGAAGAAAGCAGATGGAACAGCATGGGGGACAGAATAATGGTCCCCTGAAGATGTGCAGATCCAAATCCTCAGAATCTGTGAATGTGTTCATTTTCAAGCAAAAAGGACTTCTAGATGCGATTAAGTTTGGGGCTCTTGAAATGGGAAGTACGTTCTGGATTACCCAGGGGGCCCAATGTAACCACATGGCACTCGCTGCTATGCAGGATATGATAATTCGCTGTCATGGCCACACAGAAACCTAGATCACATTTATGGCTCTGAGGTTTATTAGGGAAGTTTATAGGTTACAATTTAGCATAAGAAATGCTCAGCATACAGTTCTTTGGTCGCAATGACCTCTTTTCATGTATGCCTGAAGGCATGCCTTTCTTTCTGGTTCTTGGCTTCTCAGTCATGTGGTCTGATGACCTACCTTTGTCTTGCTCCGGCAATGTTACTACAAGGCCCTTTTAGTGCTGTCAGTAGATGCCCAAAGGGTATACTGTTCCATCATAAGACTCGGCTCAAAGGGTCTCCGCTTGACGACTTGAGTGGTTGGGGCAACAAACGTAGTTCCCCCAAGTGCCCAGGGCCACTTCTCTTTATACGCAGGCCTCTTACCCCAGAGCACTCCGCTTTACTGCTCCCTGGGGTGGGAGGCCCACAGCACGAGGGGCAATGCGCAGGAGCTCCAGCTACCAAGATGTGTTCCACTTCCGCCTGTCCTCTCTGGATGGTGGTGAGATCCACCCTTCTGCTTCCGAGATGGCTCATTTAAAACCCAACGGGATGGCGACACTGACCAAGCTCCTCATTAGTGTTCCTCGTTTTTACCATGACAATTAACCATGCTAACAATCACTCACAACTGAACCATGGAAGTCTTTCGACATTCCCCCCACCTTCTCTGACCAGAGCCATCAGGAAAAGAGGAAATGAGCCCAGCGAGCATGGTGTCAGTTAGTTGTTTGTGCAGTTACGGAGCCTACAGTGAGAAGAGCCCTATTAAGGCAATCACTGCACCACGGCCTCCCTTGCTGCTACCAGGACATCCAATAGCACTTCCTGGTGACATGATGATTTTGAAGAAGCAGCTAGCACCTGCCTTTTGGGGTCGCTTTTCATATGCAGACATAGACGAGTAGATCTAACCAGGCTCCGAGTTGTTCTATCAAGTGCATGAGCTTTGTGCAGGGATTTCCCAAGATGTAGTTGGCTCATCGGGGATCTCTCGTCACTTTGCTTCTGGTCCTAAGGCATCTCTTGCTTCCCTGGTGTCTTAGGATGGCTGAGTTTGGGGTAGATGACCATTGCTTTTTTGTATGTGTGATTGCAAGTAAGTAAATAAAACCACAAAAGTTTGTAATTGAAGTCAAATGTTATTACAGAGATGAAAATGGATCTTATTTGGAAGTTTTCAAACAGCCACAGTTGAAACTAGTTTATATTATATAAAGGGGGTAGTGGGAGATACAATGGGAATGTGGGAAGATTTTGCTTAAACAGAACTTGAACTTCCTCGGGTTTATTTTTAAAAAATTGGACTCCAAACCTGTGAGCTCAGCTTATTCTGTATTAATAAAGTAGCTGTAATAAATAATGTGTTGGATTGATTGTAAAATACCATTTTTTGAATGGATACCGATACCTTATGTTAATTTTGTTTAAAAAATCTTTTCAAAGAGAATGTTGTTATTATTTGAAATGTACCCGCCCTCAAGAATGTTCTCATGGTATACCTAATGTGATTTCTAAATGTATGGGGCACCAAGGACAGCAAACATATTTTAAAATAAAATGAATCTATTTAATAAATCTTTTGAGCAGCAGTTTCATGATCAGTGATTACATAACTCCCCCCCATCTACCTTTTGCAATCCAGAAATACAGAAAGAAATGTATCTGGTATATTTCACTTTGCTGGGGCAACTCCAGGATATTATTCAAAAACGAGAATTGTCCAGATTTCAGATATGAACAAGGAGAAAAATCCGGTGCTTAAGGCTAGAGGGGAACAAAGAATGAAAAGCAGGTGGATCCACCCGTGGTCTGCAGTCAGCTCTGACTTATGCAAACACCATCTGTCAGATTAGAGCTGTGTTCTACAGAGTTTTGGATGGCTGTTTTTTCAAAAGTAGACCACCAGTGCCCTTGAGTGGACCAGAACCTCCAACCTTTCAGGGAGCAGCAGAACATATTAACCATTGACCTGCCTCAGGATTCTCTACCTGGGCCCTAACCTTTGATGACTCTGCCTCTCTGAAAGACACCTGAGGCATTTCCTCTGGGAAGGATCCCCATCCACCTGTAAGCTTCCACCTTGAGGTCTCTGAAAGAGCGCAGTGGGTCGTGAACCGTGTGAGCCTTGAGTGAACCTGGGTGGAGGCCCAGGTCGGGTGGGTGTGGCTCCCAAAGGACCAGGCAGGAGTGGGGTGGGGTGAGATAAAGATTCCACATCAAGAGCTCCCAAATTCAAATCCAATTTATAGAGACACATCTATTAAATCTTAGATCTGACAAAGACACATCATCAGGATGAAGGAGACCATCCATTCGAGGCCATGATGGTGTCAGAGGATTCAAAGAAACTCAGCTACTTCAAAGGAAGCTGTCACAAAATTATGACTGGCAGCAAGACATCAAGTGGAATGACAGGATTGGGAAAGCGAGATGACTTTGTTTGGGATAGGTACACAATTGCAGATAGGAAGCTCACAAAATTGGTGCAGGGTCCTCTGAACAAGGCAGTCAGGGTATAACTCATTACTCCAAATTCCATCTAGAACAAGTCTCCCAGAACTGGGCTGCCAGTCCAGGGCTGGCTGGGGAAGTGTAGCAATGCGCTTAAAAACACACTCTGCCTGAGGGCAAAGCTAAGACTTCAATGGAGGCCGAATCCAAGAGGAGACACAAACACTGGTTTAGGGCTCTGCCTGTAAACCACAGCCGACTGCAAACCTAGTGCTCAGAATTTAGCCCTAATAAAACCTATACTATTCTTCTGCAAATAGCGGCGAGTGCAGGAAGACAGCATTTAAAAAGTGAAATGTTGTTTGCCATCTTATTTCCAATGCAAAGACTGGCCTGATCACCTACTCTGGAAGCCCAGTGCTGCCAAGTCGATGCTGGCAGCTGGTGACTCTGTAGTACAGAGTAGGACTGGTTCCCAGGGTTTTCTTGGCTGTAGTTTTAGGGAAGCAGATTGCCAGGCCGTTCTTCAGTGGTGCTGCCAGATGGGTTCAACGTGCCATCTCTGGTGAGGAGCTGAGGGCAGTGGGCACCAGCCAGGGACGTTTCCAAAAATAAGATGACAGCCATTGGCCACATTATGGAGCTGTTCTGTGCTGAGACACGGGGGCTCCCAGGAGTCAGAACGGACTGGAGGCAACGACCTGTTGAAACATGGCAGGGTTCCGGCAGCTCTCAGGTTCAATGGCAGAGTCCCAGCAAGCAGGAAGGCAAAGGGTCAGAGAAAGGGAGGTTCTCAGTTTCCCCCCAACCCCTCAGTTATAAGGTGGCCACACTCAGGGATCATCAGGCCATTATCAGATTGACAGGTTGAATGCCACTCCTATACTTTCATACATGTTCAAGTTAACCTAAAACCATCTATCAGTGTCAGCATGGGTAAGATAGTTGGAGGGTGGAGGTATGTCTGCCCCTGCCTCACAGAAATTGGCCTTGGGCTCATGGTGTTTCTCCTTCCTTCCCCAAGGAAGCCAGTTATGCCAAATGCAGCCATTTTTTACATGAAGTTACACAGCATTGGCCTTCTATTGGCTCTAGAGCTCATGCTTGTAACTGTCAATACATGCCCAGCCTTCTCCTGGCAGCACACAGTTGGTAATAGCTACAGCCTAAGATATGTAGGGGAACACTACATGCCGGTCCAGCTGTCCAAAGGGAATCCAGAACATAAATACATCCAAGTTAGGGATTTTCATACAGATGTACCTGGGGAGGGTTCAGGGAGGATTGGGTAGCTAATCCCTCCCCTTGACCAGGGTCCTTCCACCCCACTGCACCTGCAACCTCAGCTTGGAAGAGTGCTGCCTGTCTGGGTGTCTCTGGTCATAGGCCAGGTGCTCGGGGCTCTGCATCAAGGAGCTCATACAAGAGGTACTCACAGCAGGTGCAGCCAGGGCACCTGTCAGCCCTGCAAATGTAAAGGCGCATAAAGAGTAGAGGGGATGTCCTTAAGAGTGATGAAAGGAGCTACCTTTTTTAATATTGGTCATGCATTGCTGCCTCCCTTCATGCCATCCATGTGGCTACAGTCTCTGAGCTTCCCAAGAAAAATACCTACTTATCGGCACTGGAAGAATGAAAAAAAAAAACAATTTGTGGTTTTATTTCCCATGGTTTCCGTCCTCTGTTTTACCTTGCCTCCATCCCCTGGGAGGCACTTAGTGAGCCCTAAGCTTGCGCTTTGGGAGGTGGTCTGGCTGCTGCAGGTCACCCTGAGTCTTGACACTAACAGAGGGCTACCCACAGTTACCTGTTGGGCCACCCACCCTCCCTGAATGCAGACGGACTTAGCAAAAGGGTCTTCGGGAGGCTGCTGGGTGGCAGGAAGGCTGGGATACCTGACTCATCTCTTGTGGTAGTTGGTCTTGCCATCCATTCTCCTTCCGCAGCTTCTTGAGTCCAGGGAAGTCTCTGAAGTCTTTAGCTGTTTTCTTCCCAGGTCGAGTCCACTGCAGGCATTTCGAGGGACCTCTTTTCTCAGCATTCCCCTGAGATTCTCCCCACCCCCGTACCTCTCCTCTGGGAGTCTTCCTCGGTGGCCTAGTTATTTATTCAGGAGGTAGACTTGGCTCTGCCTCTATTTCAAATGGATTGCTGACCCTTGGCATTCCTTCTCTGAGGGTTTCTGCTTCTGCCTGGTCCCAGGTGGTGCAGTTTGTGCTTGACACTAACCTAAAATGTTAGTGGCTTGAACCAGTGCTGAGATTCAAATAACTTAAGAACTGGTTTGTTGCCCAACTGACAATTTTAAGTATAAAAATGTGATATACTAAAGGTAGTTTATTATTACATACAGTTAATACTTAAAATAAGAACAATAAAAGTGGTACACAAAATTAGATTGCGTTCTGAGAGTTTAAAAATATTTTTAAAATATTAATACCTGACCAAAAAAACAACCGTCATTTAAGATATTTCCATATTGCTTTCTTGATTGGCATCCGCACGTGCAATGTTCTTTGCTCTTATCTGTTCATCATCAGCTGTGTGATTTATCCTTGCCCGTCTCTCCACTGTAGGGCGGGACCCCATTTCGTTGGAGGCAGGCTGAGTTGACCGTGGTCATTGTGTTTGATGGGTCACAAACAGATGACTTTTTCCCTCTTATTATGTTCACGTTTGAAAACCCCTATCAGCTTTGCTGAGCTGACAGCGATTGTCCTGACAATATTTTAGCTCTTTGAACACTCTCAGGAATAGCATAAGTCACTCATAATAGCTCATGGGAATTTGGGGCGTAATAGAAAGTTGAAACAAATGACAGCTTGTCGGTATTTTTTCTCTTTACCTTATATGTTTGTTTAGTGAAGTACCAAATGCAAGGGAATAAAAATGTGGTGTTTCATCAGAAGGATAATGAGTTCTATGAAATAAATAAGTAAATATTACAATGATAGTTCCATCGAACTTTTTATGCCCATGGATGGAATGAGCATTACTATGGTCATAGCCTCATACCAAGGGCTCAAATAGAAAATGTTTGGAAATGATGATGGTAACATATGTACAAATGTGCTTGACACAATTGATATATGGATTGTTATAAGAACTGTAAGAGCCTCCAATAAAATGATTTATTAAAAAATACGGAATGCAAATTTATGATTTCCATCCTGGGCACCCACCTTAGAGAGACCCCTGATGAACAAAACATTAGGCATTGTTCTCCAGACCCGATGCGGACTAGCCGAACCCTACCACTGGTCTGCACCCACCAGCAGTGCTGCAGAAGACAGGGCTGCTGTTCTGCTTCCATAAAGATTACAGCCCTTAGAGTCCCCCCAGGGGGTCTGCTCTGTAACACAGGGGGCTGCCATGAGTTGAAATGGACTTGGCAGTGGCAATGGATTTAGCCCACATTTTCTTCCACCCTCCCTCTCTGCCCTGTGCCCTGTTTTAGTTGGCTTTAGTTAAAACCCCCTTCCTTACCTGGCTTGACCTTCATCCAATGCTAGCACCTCTTTGGAACAGAGAATTCATTCTCTACCCCATCATCTTACAAACACACCGAGAAGCCACACGAATCACAGAAAAGTCCAAGCTGGTGGAGTGAACAACGTGGTCACTGTCGTAAGAAGTATTGTTCATCTCACAGGGGAAAGTGTAGTCCTTGAAAGGGAACCAGCCATGTTCTGAAGCCAAGAGGTTGCAACAGGTGCTCTGAGTTCACCCAGGTTTTTTGACTCATCAACTGATATGGCCAACGCAAATGAACAAACCACTCTGTCTTATTATTATTACCTTTAAAGTAGGGTGATACAGTACTATATCAAGCCAACATTGAATGAGTTTTTATTTTTTTATTAAATACTTTTAGTGGGGCTCATACACCTCTTATCACAATCTATACATTCATCCATTGTATCAAGACATATGCTGCCATCGTCGTTTTCAAAGCATTTCCTTTTACTTGAGCCCTTGATATCGGCTCCTCATTTCCCCTGCTCCCTGACCTGCCCTCCCTCCCTCAGGAACCCTTGATAAGTTATAGATTATTATTTTCATGTCTTATGTCATCTGCTGTCTCCTTTCACCCACTCTTCTGTTGTTCGTCTCCCTGGGAGGGAGTTATATGTTGATCTTTGTGATCAATTACTCCTTTCTCCCCCCACCTTTCCCTTATCCTCCTGGTATCTCTATTCTCATTGTTGGTCCAGAGGGGTTTATCTACCTTGGATTCCCTGTGTTGCAGGCTCTTATCTGTAGCAGTGTGCATGTTCTGGTCTAATGCAATTTGTAAGGTAGAATTGAGGTCATGATAGTGGGGGAGGAACATGAAAGAACTAGAGGAATGTAGTATGTTTCATCGATGTTATACTGCACCCTGACTGCTCATCCCTTTCTTGTGACCCTTCTGTAAGGGCGTGTCCAATTATCTACAGATGGGCTTTGGGTCTCCACTCCACCCCCCCTTACGGTTTGGTAGGCCTCCCTCTCCATCCCTCTTTGTTTCTCCTGTGTGCTCTAATCAGATGTGCCCCTCTCCCTAAGCTGTAGCTTCAGTGCTGTCCTCTGATGTGCATTCTTGGGGTGGGAGGGGGAAACGGTGTCTACATAGTTGGGATTGGGGCCGGCCCCTCAGACATCTCTATTGGTTCCCTGGTACATGCCAGTATGTTGTATTCACGTGTGTTGGCACATTGGGCTGAAGCCTAGTCTCTCTCTCCCTCTCCTGTGGAGATATAAACAATACCCTCCCCTTGGGTGGGTTAGTGCCCTGCTCCCGCCACCCATGTCTTTTTTTTCTCTTTCTGTTTCTTTCCCTCTCCTCTTTAATTGGCTGCTATATGTCTTGCTGGATTGCATATGGCCCCTGCCATTGTAGCTGGACCTCACCCCAGGAATGTATATAGTAGCTTTCCCCCTATACCCCATTTTTAAAGCTTACCTCAGTGGGCTTATGCTATACTTGTCCTTTGTGCTTGGCTTACTTTGCTTAGTATGATTTCCTCCAGTTTTTGCCATGTTGCAATGTGCTTCATTTTTTCTTTGCTGCTTTTTAGGGATGCATAGTACTCCATTGTATGTATGTACATACATTGTATGTATGATCCAGTCGTCCGTTGATGGACTTTGGGCTGTTTCCAACTCCTTGCCATTGTGAACTGTGCCATGATGAACACCAGAGCACAGATGTCTGGCCATTTGCTTCTTGCCTCTTCTGGATATATGCTCAGTAGCTCGATTTCCATCTGTTTCAGATATCGCCAAATTGATTTTCATAGTGGCTGTACATGCCTACAGGTTCACCAGCTGTGGACGAGAGTTCCGATCTCACCACAGGCCCTCCAACACTTGCTGCTTTCTGACTTTTTGAATTGGGCTATCTTTAGGGTGCTAGGTGGCATCTTATTGTTGCTTTAATTTGAATTTCTCTTATGGCTAATGATTGGGAACATTTTCTCATATGTTTATTGGCCATTTGGATTTCTGCCCTTGTGAAACTTCTGTTCAGGTCCTTTGTCCACCTCCTTTGTGGGTAGTTTTTTTTTCTTATTGTAAGCTTGCAAAGTACTGTAGATTTTAGTAATAAGGACTGATTACTAAAATTTGTCTGATGTGTCATTGCTAAAGATGTTTTCCCAGTCCGTGGGCTCTCTTATTGCTCTCTTGGTGAATTCCCACTTGTCTATTTGTGACACCTCTGTATTTGTGTCCTTCCCTATTTCTTATAGATTATGGATTCCCTGTGCCAAGGTTCTCAGGTTTGTCCCAATTCCCTCATTAATGGCCCTAATTGTTTGGTGTCTTACCTCAAGGTCTGTGATCCACCTTGAGCTTATTCTTGTGCTCGGAGTGAGGTAAGGGTCTTGCTTCATTTTCCTGCAGGTAGATATCCATTTTTTTCCAGCACCATTTATTGAAGAGGGCATTCACTTCCCATTTGATAAATTTTGTACCCTTATCAAAAATCAATTGTCTGTATGCTGATGGTTTTATTTCTGGGCTTTCAGCTCTTTTCCATTGGTCTGAATATCTGTCCTTATACCAGTACCACACTGTTTTGAACATTGGCTGTATAATAGTTGCTGAAGTCAGGTAGAGCAAGCCCTTTCACTTTGTCCTGCTTCTTGGGGAGTCCTTTGTTATTCCGGGCTTCTTCCGTCTCCATATGAAGTTGGTAATCAGGTTTTCTAATTCTTTGAAGAAGGATGATGGTATTTGTATCAGGATAGCATTCAACATATAGTGCCTTGGGCAGAACTGCCCAATATTTTGGGGCAGCTTTACTATATTGAGTCTTTCAATCCACAAGCATGGGATATGCTTCCATTTGTTGAGGTCAGTCTTGGTTTCTTGTAATAGTGTTCTATAGTTTTCCTCGTACAAATCTTTTGGTTTTTTTACTTGGCTATTGTAAAGGGTACTGCCTTTTTAAAAATCACTTATTCTGTGATCTTGTCTGATGTGTACAGCAGTCCTATAGACTTCTGTTTGTTGATCTGCCACGCTGTTGTATCCTACCACTCTGCCATATTCCTCTATCACTTCCAACACTCCACTTGTGGAGTGTTGGGGATTTTCAATATATAAAATCATATTGTCTGTGAATAACGATAGTTTCACCTCTTACTTTCCCAGGCGAATACCTTTGATGTATTTTCTTTGCTTTATGTCGTTAGCTAGGACCTCCAGTATGATGTTAAATAGGAGTGGGGAAAAGGGGCATACTTGTCTGGTCCCCTTTTTCAGTGGAATTGTTTATATCATTTCTCCATTGATTACCACGTTGGCTTTAGATTTTTCATATATACCCATAGCTTGTATAATATTGAGGAATTTTCCCTTCATTCCTAGCTTCTTGAGTGTTTTAAACAGGAATGAGTGTTGGATGTTGTCAAATGCCTTTTCCACATCTATCAATATTATCATGTAGTTCTTCATGTCTATGTGGCGAATAATACTAACGATCTCTCATATGTTGAACCATCCCTGCCTCCCTTGGTTTGATTCCCACTTGGTCATGGTGAATGGTTTGTTTTATATGCTTTTTGTATTCTATTGGCCAGTATTTTGTTAAGGATTTTTGCATGGATGTTCATTAGGGATATTTGTCTGTAGTTCTCAATTCTTGTGGGATTCTTGCCCGCTTTAGGTATCAGAGTTATACTAGCAAGAGTTTGGGGGTTTTCCCTCTTTTTCTATGTGCTGGAAGAGTTTGTGTAGGATTGGTGTCAGTTCATCCCTGAATGCTTGTTAGAATTCTCCTGTGAAGCCTTCTGGCCCAGAGGATTTTTTTGGTTGGTTATCCCTTGATAACCTTGTCTATTTCTTCTATTGCTATGGGTCTGTTGAGATTCTTGATGTCCATTTGGGATATTCTAGGCATGGATTGTTTTTCCAGAGTTTTTATTTTTACTTATATTTTAAAGTAACTCTCCAGGCAGGAACATAGTAAGTGCTCAATAGACATTAGGAGCCCCTGGAAAATACAAATGGATGATACTACTGGTTAACTGCTTATCAAAAGATTGGAGGTACTAGTCTACCTTGAGGTGGCTCAGAAGGCCTAGGAATCTACTTTTAGAAAATGAATCATTGTAAATTCTATGGAATACAGTTCTACTCTGACACATATTACCTGCCCCTGTGGCCCCAACTTAATGAGTTGGAATCAACTAACAGCATCGAATTGTTGGTCATTATCACTGTAGAGAGTGCTGAGAGCATCTATCCTGGGGCCAACTTAATACCTTTGCAAGCCTTGGACAGTAGAGCTAATTTCTCTTAGCAGCATTTTCACTGGACTGGATTCAGTGCCTATTAGAACTAAGTCCCCATGGTGTCTTGATGATGGGGTCATCACAGAGGTGTGGATATGGCTGTCAAGTGTCACTCTCATCTAGCCCAAACTTGGAAGTTATTTTTAGATTGCTGATTCCAGCCAGCTGCAGAAAAAGTAAGCAAAGACTTGTCGAAGGATGTATTTGCAGTACAGCTCCCATCCTCTGTATTGGTCACAGTTGGGTAAAGCCTGACCTATTTGATGATGTTACAGCACCTTAGATTTCTCCTGGGTTCTGTATTTGGCGCTTTCATTAAACCCAGAACTGGTGGTCATTTCTGATTTCTCCCTGAAATTACTCTGACTTCTACAAGCTCCAATTTTTTACATGACTGATTTTGATCCTGAGTGCTGCTTTTAACTTTCTTAGCATGCTTTTATACAGGAATGTAAGAATTTGCTATTTTTTCTCTTTTTTTATTATTAATAATTTTATTGGGGACTCTTACAAATCTTTTTTTTAAATTTTTTTATTTTAACAATTTATTGGGGCTGATACAATTCTTTTCACAGTTCATACATATACATACATCAATTGTATAAAGCACATCTGTACAGTCTTTGCCCTAATCATTTTTTTCTCTTTTCTTCTTTTACATTTTATTAGGGACTCAAACAACTCTTACCACAATCCATACATATACATACATCAATTGTATAAAGCACATCCATACATTCCCTGCCCCAATCATTCTCAAGGCATTTGCTCTCCACTTAAGCCCCTTGCATCAGGTCCTCTTTTTTTTCCCCCCTCCCTCCCATTCCCCCCTCCCTCATATGCCCTTGGTAGTTTATACATCGTTATTTTGTCATGTCTTGCCCTATCCGGAGTCTCCCTTCCCCCCTTCTCTGCTGTCCCTCTCCCAGGGAAGAGGTGAATTTGCTATTTTTTTCAAGGACAGTTTGCAACCTGAAGAAAAATAGTAAGTATCTTTGGCCTCAAAGGTTTGTTTGCACTCTAAATAGAACTTTTTATTTTTAAAGGTCTTCTGACTAGGCTTATTTGTTCTCCCAACCTTCATCTGTCAGTTTTTTGTAATGTGATGGCTTGGGTGTTGCTGTGATCCTGGGGGATATGCCACAGGTATTTCAAATTGGATGTCATATATAAACTTTGAAAGAAAGCAAGAAAAGTAATCAAGAATCATATGCTCAGCAAAATTGTCTGTCAAGTATGACAAGATTAGGACATTTACAGATAAACCAAAATGCAGGAAATTTGTGAAAACTAAACCCACCTTACAGGAATCATGGAAAGGAGTTCTTTGGACAGAGAACAGCAGTAGACCACAAACAACCTTCATCCAGAAGTCAACCCAGATTTAGAAGTATCCAAAGTAAAACAAACCTCCAAGATACAAAATAGAGAATCACAGATACAATTTGTAAAAAAGACAGCTACAAAATAAAAAGAGGCAAGCCTGTAGTTACAGAACTTCCAAATGGAGAGGATTTTCAGCAGACTCCAAAGTAGAACAGAGTGCTTCAAACTTGGAAAGAAATCAACAGACTACATGATAATCTCCAGGAAATTGAATAAACTTTCTCACCAAAGTAGAAAGTCATAAAGGTTTAGGAAACATAAAAACAACAGCAACGAAGAAAATGACAAGACAACACACAGAATGAACTCGGCACCGAAAAAATTAAGTGGTACAAAAATCCAGCAGCACCACACTAAACCTTAAATGAACACAAAACGCACACAAAAATTTTTTTAAAGAACATTTCAAGATGTATTCTGAAGTATGCTAATTCAGTAATGGGATAATATGCATATGCCTACAAGGAAGATCAATTAATATGTCTATTATTCAAATTTACACAGTAACCACTAATGCCAATGATGAAGAAACTGAAAATGTTTGCACCAACTTTTGCATCCTGTAATTGATCAAATAAATAATCAAAACAAGTTGAAAATTACTAGTGATTGGAATGAGGAAGTTGGAAACAGGATCAGTAATGAGAAAATATGGTGTAGGTAATAGAAATGATACTGGAGATCACATGGTACAATTTGGCAAAATGGCTTTTTAATGGCAAATTCCTCCTTTTTTTCTCAACATGAGTGGTGAAGACACACAGGGACTTCGATGAGTCGAATACATGGGAATCAAACTGACTACAACTAAAGAATGATGATGGAGAAGCTCAATATCAGAGCAAAGCCAGGGGCAGATTGTGAAACAGGTCATCAACTACTCATATACAAGTTCAGGTTGAAACTGAAGAAAATTAAAACAAGTCAATAAGAGTCCAAATACAGCTCTGAATATATCCTATCTAAATTTAGAGATCATGTCAAGAATAGATTTATACTATTGAATACTACAGACTGAGAAGCAGAAAAGTTATGGCATGACATCAAACATCATATATAAAGAAGGCGAAAGATCTTTTAAAAAGTCAGAAAAGAAAAAACAAAACAGATGCCAGAAAGGATTCGGAAACTTTCTTTTGAATAAAGAGTAGCTAAAACAAATGGAAGAAACCATGAAGCAAAAGAGCTGACAAATATATTTCAAAGCTCAGCTCAATGAGACGAAGTGAAACATGACAATGAGCTCTGAAAAGAACCAAAGGTGGAGAACTGAAAGGGAAGAATAGATTCAGTATTTCCCAAGCTGACAGACCTGAAGGGAAGAAATCAAGCTGCACATTGCAATACTGAGGGATTCTCTGGGCAAAGAGAAGCCCCAGTGGTGCAGTGGGTCACACATTGGGCTTCTAGCCACAGGCTCAGCAATCCACAATGGCCAGTGGCTCTGCTGGAGAAAGATGAGCCTATCTACTCTTGCAAAGGGTTACGGTCTCAGAAACGCTTGGCAAGTTCTACCCTAGCTTACAGGGTTGCCAGAATTGGAATCAACTCAATGACAATGCGTTTGGGTCTTTTGTTTTTTGTTGCGGGCAAATATTGAATGATGCGGGGAACATCCAAAGGAGCTGGGAGCAATACACAGAGTGACTGGACCAAAATGACATGGTTGAAGGCATTTCAAGAGGTAGCACATGATCAAGAACCAATGGCATTGAAGAACTTCCACGCTGAATTGAAGGTCTTGGTGAAAAGCAAGGCTCCAGGAATGGAAATCATGAAATGTTTTGACAAATTCATGAAGCACTGGAAGTGCACACTGGCCAACGGCAAGAAATTTGTGAGATAACTGATTGCAGAAGATCCATTTGTACCTATTGCAACAACAGGCAATCCAACAGAATCCATACATTATCATGTCAGGGTTGTATCCTTTTACTAATTCATCCAATCTGCATGCTGAGCAAATCCTCTGAGGCGTAACTTCCTCCAACAAGACAGGAGGAATGCTCACTAGGAACTTATAATATGAAGACGATTAGAAGATGACTCAAACACTTACTAACCAAGGTCAGAGAGTATAGGCTTCAGTATAGCGTATCCCTCGACGTAATGAAAACAAACTTTCTTACAACTGAACCAACCAACGAGGAACATGATGACGAACAGAGAAAATATCGAAGCTGTCAGGATTTAGTTCAACTTGGAACCACATTGTTCATGGAAGTTGTTGTGTTGTTGTTGTTGTTGTTGTTAGGGGACATCAAGACGGCTCTGACCCTCACCAAACCTATACACTGCATAGAGTGAAACAATGCACGGACCTGCACCATCCTCACAACTGTTTCTATGTTTGAGCCAGCCTATTGATTCAGCCACTGTGTCAGTCCATCTTGTTGAAGGCCTTCCTGTTGTTTGCCATCCTTCCACTTGACCAACATGATGACCTCATCCAGGGATTGGTCTCTCCTCACAATATGTCCAAAGTATGCAGGATGAAGTCTTGTCATCCTTGATTCTAAGGAGTACTCTGGTCTTACTTCTTCCAATACAGATTGGTTTGTCCTTTTGGCAGTCCTTGGTACTTTCAATATTTTTTTCTAGAACCACAATTCAAATACATAGATTCTTCTATGGTCTTCTTCATTCAATGTCTAACTTTCACATGTATATGATACAGTGGAATATACCATGGCTTGGGTCAGGTGAACTCATCACAGAAAAGAATGTGGATTAAATAAAGCACGCACGCACACACACACACACACACACACACACACACACAGCAAAAGGAAAACAATAAGCTTATAACTGTTTAAAATTATATTTAACCAGATGATGTACACTTGTACAGATAGGAGCTGGAAGCGTAGGCTATCCAGGGCGGATGATCCCTTCGGGACTGGTGGTGTGGGTGGCGATACCGGGAGGGGAGAGGGAGGGTGGGCTGAAAAGGGGGAACGTATTACAAGGATCTACATGTGACCTCCTCCCTGGGGGACGGGCAACAGAAAAGTGGGTGAAGGGAGACATCAGACAGGGCAAGATATGACAAAATAATAATCTATAAATTATCAAGGGTTCATGAGGGACGGGGAGCAGGGAGGGAGAGGAAAAACAAGGAGCTAATGACAGGGGCTTAGGTGGAGGGCAAATGTTTTGAGAATGATGAGGGCAATGAATGTACAAATGTGCTTTACACAACTGATATATGTATGGATTGTGATAAGAGTTGTATGAGTCCCTAATAAAATGATTTTAAAAAAAGAAAATGATGATGGCAACATATGTACAAATGTGCTTGAGACAATGAATACATGCATGGATTGTGATAAGAGTAGTATGAGCCCCTAATAAAATGATTTTTAAAAATTATATTTAATATAAGTAGGTTAAATGCACAAAGAGACAAAAAGTACCTATTAATATACCATCTAAAGAGACACACACCTTAGACACAAAGACAGAAGTAGAATAAACATCAAAGGATGGGAAAAAATATAACAAGCTAACTGCAAAAAAATCAGAAATTGCAATATTGACTTCTGATAAAATAGACTTTAAGGAAAAATACAGGATAAGAGATAAAGAATGATATTATATAATCATTAGAGGGTCAACTGGACAAGAGATACTTATAATAGACATGCATACCTACAGTAATAGTAGGATATTTTAATACACCACTTTGTATTAAAGTGAAAGCTAGACCACAACAAAGACACAGAAAATTACATAACACAACCAACTTAATTTAACAGAAATATATAGAGCACTCCAGCAAAAAAAATGACATTCTTAGCCAGCATGCATGTAACACTTTCCAGAGTAGACAATACAAGGGGGTACCCGCCCCACCCCCCCCTTCAATGGAAAAAAGCTCCACGGGGCAGAACGTCTGTAGTATGAATTTTTCATTGAGCAACTCGCTTTGAGTTAGTGTACTCAGTGGTGTCCCCTGGGAACGTTCTCTCTGGTCACAGTGAATTTTTCCATAAAACAGTTTTGCTTGAACCCTATTTTTTGTGAAGGTTGATTTAACCTCCTTGGCGGTGATCCCGAGTGTGGCTTGGGGTAAATGTTAACTGTCAGAAGAAGTCTATCATACCTGGAATGTCTACTAGAGAGATTAAAATGAGTAATTTTTAAAAAGAATTACAGGCCTACAATATAAAACAACAAATTTTATGCAAAACAATGTACTGCTTTGGGTTCAAAATGACTGACATGATCAGACTGCCAGGAGGTTCAGAGAACCGTGTGTAGCTGTGAAGTTTATCTCCTGCTCGGGAATAATGCTGCACAAATGGCTGCGATGTTGAACACAGCTGACAAGGACAGCACTGTGGGAAAAACTGAAGTGTCTGAGTGCTTTTCTTATTTCAAAAAAGTGACCTGTCGCTTCATGACAGGCCTCATTCTGGATGTCCGTCAACTTCCCTAAACGGATGCAAATGTTGACATAATTCCTCTACTTGTGCTGGAAGACCTTCGAAGCACCATTGACGAGATGGGGAATTTTAACAGAAGATTTGGGCATGAGCAGGGCTGCCGGGAAATTTGTGTCCTGGGTTCTAACTGACCAGGAAAAAGGGCTTCCAGTGGAAACATGTCGTGTCTTGAAAGAACAGCTCCGAAGGGATTCCGGCTTTTTTCCCAGTCATTGCTGATCATGAGACATGATGCGATTCTTACAACCCTGAAAGCAAACATCAATCAAGCCAGCGGAAGAAGCCGTCGTCACCTCGTTCCAAAAAGACTTATCAAGTGAAATCAAAGATCTAGAAGGTGCTCTGTTTTTTGTTTGTTTGAATGTGAGGGGGATAGTGCATTTGGAGTTTGTTCCACCAGGTCAGAGTGTTAATCAGGCTTTCTATTAAGAGGGTCTGAAAAGCTTGTGTAACAGTGTGCGACAAAAAGGCCTGCTTTGTGGCAGACCCGGGACTGTTGTTGCCCCCACGATAAAGCTCCTGCTCATGCCAGTTTTTGGCAAAAAAACAGCATGCTTCTGTTGTCCCACACATCTCACTCACCCGACCTTGCTCCATGCAACTGCTTTTTGCTTGTGCAAATAAAGAGGGACATCAAAGGACAGTGATTTGACAACGTAGAAGAGGTGAAGAAAAAAAGAGAGGTTCTGTCAGCCATCCCAAAGATGAGTTTGAAAATATTTCCAAAAATGGAATTGCAGATTTGACAAATATATTAAGTGTAATCCAGACTACTTAATGGAGAGTAAAGTTGTGTTGTAAAAATTTTTAAATACATAGCTTCAAAAAAATCTGTTTTTTTTTGGGGGGGGGTAATCCCCTCGTATATTAGGCCACAATGCAAACCTCAATAAAATTTAGGACAATGAAATATTACAAAGCATCTTCTCAGATCACAACACTACAAAATTGAAAATCAACAATAGAAAGATCAAAGGAAAAAACCAAATACATGAACATTTAATGACACCTTGTTTAAAAACTACTGATAAATAGCAGAAATGAAAACTGAAATGAATTTTAAAATTCCTTCAATTAAATTAGAATGAAATCACAACATACCAGCACTTGTGGGTGGAAAGCAGTGTTCATCAGGCAAAAGTACATCAAAATAGAACCAAAATCAACACCTTGCCCCAACGTCTCCACTCAGTAGAAAAAGAGTACCAAATTGAGGCCATGGTCACCAGAAGAAATGGCAACAATTAGAGAAGAAATAAATGAAAGAGAAAAACAGCAAAACAATAGGAAGAATAAACAAGAAAAGAAGCTGGTTAGCAAAATGGCAAATGTAACAAAGGAAAAGAAAAAGATACAAATCACATGAATAAGAAATGAAATGTGTAATGTAACAATAGAATCAATGGAACTAAAAAGGATAATAGAATTCTATGAAGCGGTATAGTCACATTTTTACAAATGTGAAAACCTCAAAGAAATGAACACATTTCTAGAAGCACCTGACTTATCTAACTCACCTAGACTGAAGTAGAAAATTTGAACAGAAGAAAAACATTTTTCAGATCTTTCAAAAATTCCCAACAAAAATAAGCTCAGGTCCAGACATAGTCGCTGGTGAATTCTACCAATTCTACTAAAACTACTCCAGAATGACAAAAAGAATAGAAAACTCCCATTCATTTTATGAAATGCGGTTCATGAAATTAAGATCATTCGGTGCATGAAAGCCAACTTAGATAACCCCTCAGAAAAAGTAATGAGAGTAATGTTTTCCTGAGGGTGTGGGAAGTTGGGGGGTTGAAAGCAATGATGACTGTATAACCCCAATCAGGGGAGCGAACAACAGAATTGTAGATGAATGGATACATTAGATAGTGTAAGAGAAAAATGACGAGCTGATAACAAGGGTTCAAGTAAAAAGCAGGTGTTTTGAGAATGATGATGGCAACATACGTATGAATGTGCTGGACACAAATGATGTATGTATGGATTGTGAAAAGAATTGTATGAGTTCTTAATAAAATGATTAAAAAAAGATAGTGTAAGATATAGCAAAAACACATATATATTCAATAATAATGGGGGGTGGGGAGGGCAGGGGAGAAAGGGGAGGAGATATCAAGGAGATCAAGAAGAAGGTGAATGATGTGAAACTGATTGTGGTCACAAGTGTACAATCCTGCTTGGCGTGACTGAACTATGGAATGTTATATCTGTAAGAGCTCCCAGGGTAATGATTATTAAAAAAAGAAAGGGTAAATAACTAAAAAATGATAAACCAGTATCTCTCATGAACATAGGTTCAAAAATTCTGAATAAAATCCTAGCCAATAGAATCCAGTAATATACATATAAATACATCATGATCAGATAGGATTCATACTAAATTTGCAAGGATTGTTCAACAATAAAAAATAGTATAATTCATCTATAAATAAAACAAGACAATATGACAAGAAAGAGAAATTAAAGTCACCCATATTGGTAAAGAAAGAAAGAAAAGAATCATGTGATCACATCAATTGAAGTTTTTTTTTTCTCTGTTTTTTTTTTTTTAATTTTAACAATTTATTGGGGCTCATACAACTCTTATCACAGTTCATGCATATACATACATCAATTGTATAAAGCACATCTGTACAGTCTTTGCCCTAATCATTTTTTTCTCTTTTCTTCTTTTACATTTTATTAGGGACTCATACAACTCTTACCACAATCCATACATATACATACATCAATTGTATAAAGCACATCCATACATTCCCTGCCCCAATCATTCTCAAGGCATTTGCTCTCCACTTAAGCCCCTTGCATCAGGTCCTCTTTTTTTTCCCCTCCTCCCTCCCCCTTCCCCCCTCCCTCATATGCCCTTGGTAATTTATACATCGTTGTTTTGTCATATCTTGCCCTATCCGGAGTCTCCCTTCCCCCCTTCTCTGCTGTCCCTCTCCCAGGGAAGAGGTCACATGTGGATCCTTGTAATCAGTTCCCCCTTTCCAACCCACTCACCCTCCACTCTCCCAGCATCGTCCCTCACACCCTTGGTCCTGAGGGTATCATCCACCCTGGATTCCCTGTACCTCCAACCCTCATATGCACCAGTGTACAGCCTCTGTCCTATCCAGGCCTGCAAGGTAGAATTCGGATCATGGTAGTTGGGGGGAGGAAGCATCCAGGATCCGGGGGAAAGCTGTGTTCTTCATCGATACTACCTCACACCCTAATTAACCCATCTCCTCTCCTAAACCCCTCTATGAGGGGATCTCCATTGGTCGACACTTGGGCCTTGGGTCTCCACTCTGCACTTCCCCCTTCATTTAATATGATATATATACATATATATACATACACATATACATATACACATATATACACATACATACACACACTTATATCTTTTTTTTTTTTTTGCATGATGCCTTATACCTGGTCCCTTGGGCACCTCGTGATCGCACTGGCCGGTGTGCTTCTTCCATGTGGGCTTATTTGCTTCTGAGCTAGATGGCCGCTTGTTCACTCAATTGAAGTTTTACAGCAATTTGATTGGGCTGAAGTTCTCCCATGTTGTGATTTAGCATTGTGTGGCAAACTCCATGATGGGGCCTCCATGAAGCAGCCAAGCAGCCATGGAAAGAATAATGTGGGGCACAAGCTCCTTAGGCTGGTCCCAACCTTAATACAATTGAGGGCAGGTGTCATTTGGGGAGTGGCCTACTCTTAGTACATATTAACAGCGTGGGGAAGCTAGCTGAGTTCTTCTGCTGCATCTGGATCCTGCATCTGGTTCACATTGCCTGCTGATTAGTAGAGCCGCCAGTAGACTGCTGACCTTGGATTCACTTGGCTCTGTGTCCATCAGCCTGTAGTCTTCCTGCTTTGTCTTCCTGCTTCATCTTTCTGCTCCCTAGTTTGCCAGCCCTTGCTGGTCAATGAGTCAGGGCAAGTCTCCAGCTTACCATCTGACACCTTGACTTACACTGGACTGGATTTACCTGCTTCTACAATTGTGGGACCCATTTCTTGATCTCAATCCCTGTGTGTGTGTTTTCTAAAGAACACAGCATAACACAAGGCTGAAAAGATATTTGACAAACTCCAACACCATTCCTGACAAAAAGATTCAACAAAATAGGAATAGAAGGGAAAATTCTCAAGATAATTAAGGGCAAATCTAGAAGACCACTATTCCACATTACTCTTGATGGACGAATCTTAACCAATGTTCATGAAGACAGCATACACCATTGCTTAAATGTCTCTCTGCCCTTGTAACATGTAAACTCCTGGAGGTAGGGGATCCAAGCATACAGCTGACTGATTCATTTTGCATTATGGGTGCCTTGTGTTTGCTGGCTCACAGAAGACTCTCAGCAAATGTTCACAAGATGACTATATTCAATTGAAAAACTAGTCTTTTTACTTAAAAAAATCCTATGCATGAATGTTTTATGCTATTTAGCCCCCTCCCCACATACTTGTGAATTAAGAATGTAGTTTGGGGTGCTGTGGAGTCAATTTCCATGCATTGTTCCCCGTGTGACAGAGTAGAACTTCTCATAGGGTTTTCTTAGCTATAATCTTTACAGAAGCAGATGACCAGATCCTTCTCCTGTGAAGCCATTGGGGCAGTTTGAACCACCAACCTTTCTGTTATTAGCCGGCCACCTAATTGTCCCACCTCCAGGACCCCTTTGAATTAATGTCGAAATAGCGGTCAGAGCCAGCCCAGGCTTCTGCCATGGGCTTCAGGTTTGACTGATTTGTTGAACTCTGGATGCATATGCACCAGTGAAATTATGCAGAGCAGAAATGCTCGTGGCTATAAATACACAGACCTTAATCAAGTCCAGAGGAATGAACAATCTAACACTAAGTATAGCTCTCACTGGAAAGTTTCCTTAGGAAACATTTATAAGATACAAGAGAAAAAATGATTAAATCTGAGCGGATACTAATATATTTGACATTTTACAGAAATAGTCTGTTGTACATGGCAAAAGAGTTCACCAGTTTTATTAACCTCATTATTCAGTGTGTTGAGTTTACAAAAAACCCTGAAAGTTGATAACAGCAATTAAACAAGGAACTATGACAAACCAGAACATCTAGGTGAGCTGGAAGGCCTTAGGCCAAGTGCTTTCTTTCTTTTTTTTTTTTTTAACAATTTATTAGGGGCTCATACAACTCTTATCACAGTTCATACATATACATACATCAATTGTATAAAGCACATCTGTACATTCTTTGCCCTAATCATTTTTTCTCCTCTTTTCTTTTTTTACATTTTATTAGGGACTCATACAACTCTTATCACAATCCATACATATACATACATCAATTGTAAAAAGCACATCCATACATTCCCTGCCCCAATCATTCTCAAAGCATTTGCTCTCCACTTAAGCCCTTTGCATCAGGTCCTCTTTTTTTTCCCCCTCCCTCCCCTCTCCCCCCTCCCTCATGTGCCCTTGGTAATTTATACATCGTTATTTTGTCATATCTTGCCCTATCCGGAGTCTCCCTTCCCCTCCTTCTCTGCAGCCAAGTGCTTTCAACCAAGTAGCAGAGAAACAAGAAGAAAGTGTGGAAGAAGGAGAGAGGGAAAGAAAGTTTCCAGCCATGGAGTTCTCAGCCCTGAAAACTGGATGACTTTAAATTTCATTGAAAAATAACCTGGACTGGCCATTTCTTTGGGGCTCAGTGGTGGGTCTGGTGGGTGGGATTGTGGCTGCAGCTTCTGGCCTGCCCTGGCAATGAACCCCTGTTTTCTTCTCTGGGGTCTGGGCAACAGAAAGCAACAGAAAGCCGACCAGCGTCCTGGGTTACTGGGAGAGGACACGCTGGGATCTGAGGTATTGTGCTTGCTAAATGCTTCATCCCTGAGAGACTTGACTGATGATCAGGGTGTAGGAGTGGGAGAATGCTGTGTCTTCTGTTTCCTCTTGGAGACTCACAATGGCCCATAGGCTATGAAGGCACATAAAACTATAAGAGCAACTCATTTGAAGATCGTACTCATTTTTTTTCTAAACACGTCGATTCCTAGGATACCACCTGTTAGCAACCCACAGAATTTGGGGAACTCCTATGTTGTATGGTTGGGTGGGGGCTGAGAGTTGCATCTTGCACGGTGAAGAAGTGTTCGCTAGGCGCACTGTTAGCCACCTAATTGCATCTCGAACTAGCTCAACTGCTCATTCTTTCAGCACCACGATACACAGAAGGGAAGCGCTGGTACAGTAGTGGATTATGCATTGGGTTTTCTCCTAATCGTGTAAGTTGATGGGAACCCTATTTCAGGAGGGCTGTAGTTGTTAAGGGAACAGGGCTTCTTATGCCTATTTTTGTTTTTTAATCTTTTTATTGGGGCTCATAAGGCTCTTATCACAATCTGTACATACATCAAATGAGCAAAGCACCCTTATACATTCGTTGCACTCGTCATTCTCATAATTCACCTTCCACTTGGGTTCCTGGAATCAGCTCGGTTTCCCTTTTTTCCCCCCATCCCCCTCCCTCCCCGATCCCACCCCTGGTCCCTTGATAGTTTATAAATAATTATTATATCTTATCTTACACTCCCCGGCGTCTCCCCTCACCCGCCTCCCCCTTGCCAATCTCCCAGAGAGGAGGTTACACATAGATCTCCGAGATCGGTTCTCCCTTTCTACATGCCCTTCCCTCCTGGTGTCGCCACTTCCACCGCTGGTGTTGAAGGGTTCGTCTGTCCTAGATTCCCTGTGCCTCCAGATCCCCACTGCACCGCTGTACATCCTCTGGTACAACCAGGTCCGCAAGGCAAGGTAGGATTGGGGTCATGATGATTGGGGGGGGAGGACGCGTTCAGGAACTAGAGGAAGGTTTTGAGTTTCATTGTTGCTACACTGAACCCTGAGTGGCCCATCTCCTCCTCACTACCCCTCTGGAAGGGGTGTTCAGCTCTCTACAGGTGGGCATTGGGTCCCCATCATGCACTCCCCCTCTTTCACGGTGATGTGATTCTCACCACCACCCCACCTTTGATGTTGGAGACCTGGTCTCCTCTGTCCTTCATGGTCACCTATGTTGGTGTGCTGCTTCCGTGTGGGCTCGGTTGCTTCTGGGCTAGATGGCCGCTTGTTTGCTTTCAAGCCTTTAAGTCCCCAGACGCTATATCTCTCAGTAGCCGGGCACCATCCGCCTTCTTCACTACACTTGCTTATGCACACTTTCGTCTTCAGCCATTATGTGGGGAAGGTGATCACACAATGATTGTTTTTGTTCCTTTGTATCTGCTACATGGTCCATTCAACACCTTGTATTCGCTTAGGCCGTGTGCTTCTTCTCTGTGGGCTTTGTTGCTTCTGAGCTAGATGGCCGCTTATTTGCCTTCAAATCTTTAAGACCCCAGACGCTATATCTTTTTTTGATAGCCGTCACCATCAGCTTTCTTCACCACATTTGCTTACACACACGGCTGTCTTCAGTGATCATGTCGGGAAGATGGGTATCCTGCAATGGCTGCTTAGCAGGGCAAGGTGCTATTGTATTGGGGGATTATGCATGAGGAGGCCCAATGTCCATCTTTCTTATGCCTATTAAGTTACAGTCTTGAATCCCCCAGAGGCAGTTCTCCTCTGCCCTATAAGATCGGTATGAGCTGGCATCGACTCCATGGCAGGGAATTTGTTTTGCTTTTTGGTGGTTGTTAGGTGCCTTTGAGCCAGTTCCAACCCATAGCGACTCTGTGCACAAAACAACGACGTCCTGCCTGGTCGTGGGCCATCGCGACAATTGCTGTTACGCTGTAGCTTGTTGTTGCAGCCACTGCATCAATCCATCCCTGTGATGGGTCTTCTTCGCTGACCCTTTACTTTACTAAGCATGATGTCCTGTTCCCAGAACTGGTCTTTTGGATTACATGTCTACAATGTATGATACAAAGTCTCACTATCCTCGTTTCTGGGGAGCATTCTGGTTGTACTTCCTGAAAGACAGATGTGCTTGCTTTTCTGGAAGTCTATGACATTAGCGATCGTTTTCACCAACAGCACGATTCAAATGCATCGGCCACTCCCCAGTTTTCTTTGTTCACTGGCCAGCTTCTGCATGCATATTAGGAGAGTGAACAGACTATGCCGTGGCCAGGCATACTCTGGTCCTCGAAGTGATACCTTTGCTCTGTTACACTTCAGCGTGGCCTTGTCCAGAGGAATTGCTCAGTGTAACATGTGGTTTGATTTTCTTGACTGCTGTATCCAAGAGCATGGACTTTGAATGAAAGCAAAGTGAAATCCTTAACAACTTCAATCTTCACTCCCTTTCTTATGCTGTTGTCTGTTGTCCACCTTGTGAGGATTTTAGTTTTCTTTACATTGGGCTGCAATCCGTCCTCAAGGCTGCACTCTGTGATTTTCATCAGAAGTGCTTCCAGTCCTCCTCGCTTTCAGCAAGACTGTGCTGCCTTCAGATTGTGGGTTGTTAGTGAAGCTTTCTCCGATTCTGACGTCACGTTTTTCCTCCTATAATGCGGTTTCTGGCACCATTTCCTCAGCACACAGATTGAGGAACTGTGGTGAAAGGAAGCGGCCTAGCACACACCTGTCCTGATTTCACCCCATTCCGCGTGCCCTAAATCGGTTTGAGCAGCTGCCTCTTGACCTATATCCAGGGTTTGCTTGAGCACAATGAAATGTTGTAGCATTCCCACTCTTCTCAATGGTATCCTTCCCTTGTTACCATTCACGCAGCCGAATACTTTTGCATAGTCAATAAGGCACAAATAGATATCGTCCTGGTATCCTCTGCTCTTAGCCACTTGACATCAACAGCGATCTCCCTTGTGCCGTGTTTTAAAATTATCTTCAACAAAATTTTACTTCTGTGTGATATTCATGCTAGTGTTGGATAATTTCCACATTCTGTTTGCCTACCTTTCTTTGAAGTGGTCTCAGATTTGGATGTCTTCCAGTTATTTAGCCAGGTACCTGTCTTTCCGACTGCTTTATGTAGACGAGCGTGTGATCCCAGGGCTGTATCTGTTGGTTGACACATTTCGATTGTTACTCTGTCTGTTCCTGGAGCTATGTTTGTGGATAAGGTCTGCGGCGTGGCTTGGATTTCTTCCTGTGGGACCTCTGGCTCTGGATCACATGCTGCCTACTGAAGCGATTGAGTGCAGGCTCTCTTTTTGGTTCTGTCCTTCCTTTTGCTGATTCTGAATCATTCAATAGTTGGTCCATACAATCCATCAAAATGACAGCTCGAGGCCTCCATTTTTTGTCTTAATTTTATTTTACTGGGGCCACTTACAGCTTGTATCACAATCCATATACATATCCATTGTGTCAAACACATCTGTACATATGTTGTCATCATCTTTTCAAAACATGTTCTTTCTACTTGAGCCTTTGGCATCAGCTCCTCCTTTTACATTTTTTCCTCCCTCTCCCACCCTCCCTCCCCCGTGCCCCCTTGATAATTTATACATTTTTCCCCGTCTTACACCGACTGCTATCTCCTTTCACCTACTTTTCTGCTGTCCGTCCCCCCTGGGATGGGGGCCATACGTCGATTATTGTGATCAGTTTCCCCTCCCCCACCCTTCCCTTACCCTCCTATTATTGCTGTTTCCTTTATTGGTCCTGGGGCGTTTATCTGTTCTGGATTTCCTGCGCTGTGAGGTCTTATGTACATGCTCTGGTCTAGCCAGATTTGAAAGATAGAATTGGGGTCATGGTAGTTGGTGGGGCAGGGGATGGGATTGGGATCATGGTAGTTGGTGGGGCAGGCGACGGGGTGGGGGGAGAAGGAAGCATTAAAGAGCTAGAGGAAGGCTGTGTGTTTCATCGGTGCTCTACTGCACCCTGACTGGCTATTCTCTTCCCTGTGGTCCTTCTCACAGGGGATGTCCAATTGACTACTGATGGGCTTTGGGTCTCCACTCTGCCCTCCCCCTCATTCCCACTGATATGCTTTTTGTTTGTTTTGTGTCTTTGATATCTAAGCCTGTATTATCATCATATTTCTTTGGTTTTCAGCTTGAGATGCACTGAGAACATTTTTTCCATTTGGTTTCTAACTCCAGGTCTTTGTTTATTTTATTATAGTGCTTTGCTTTTTCCCCTTGAGCTCCCTTGTGAAGTCTCAGGGACAGCTCCCTGACTTCCTCGTTTCTCCCATTCGCTTTAGTGACTCCACGTTCAAGAGTAAGTTTCTGAGTCTCTTCTGACACTTTGGCCTTTTCTTTCTTTCTCTTTAAAAAAATAATACTTTTGATGGCAACATACGTACAAATGTGTTTGATGTGATCCATGTATGCAATGTTATAAGAACTGGAAGAGCACCCGGTAAAATGATTTAAAAAGCAAACAAACATACATCATTGTTTGCGTTCTTCGTGTATGCTGCTTTGGCATCGTTCTACGTACAACACACCTGGTCTCCGGTCATTGTGTCAAATCCATTCTGGAGATGTTCTCTAAGTTCAGATGGGCCACACCCAAGGTTGTGTTTTGGCTTCAATGGACTTGTTTTAATTTTGTCCAGCTCCAACTTGAACTTACACATGAGCAGTTGATGGTTCCACTGTCAGTCCTGGCACTGTTTTGGCTGATGATATTGTTTCCCATCATCTCTTCCCACAGATGTAGTAAATTTAATTTTTGTTTATTCCTTCTGGAGAAGTTAACATGTATAATATCCTTTGTGTTATTGAAAAGGTGTATTTGAAAGTCTTTGGTCTTGCAAAATTCTAGAATGCCATCCCTAATTTTGTTTCTATCACTATTAAGGTCCATTTTCCAAGTGCAGAGCCTTCTCGTTTTCAACTTTCTCATTCCATTCACCAGTAATTATCAATGCATCTCAACTTCATGTTTGATTAATTTCAGACTGAAGAAGATGGTAGATTTCTTCATTTTTATCCATCACTGGTTTTAGTGGTTGATGTGTAAATTTGAATACAAATGTACTAACTGTTTTTCCTTGTAGGTATATAGATAGTATCCTATGACATACTGCATTATACTTCAAGATAGATCTTAAACTGCTCTGTTTGATAAGGAATGTGATACCATGTCTCTTGAATTTGTCATTCCCAGCAGTGTAAGCCATAGGATTATCAGATTAAACATGGTCAATAAGGGTCAATTTCAGCTCACTAATGCCAAGAATATCAATCTTTATGCATTCCATTTCATTTTTGATAAATTTCGATTTTTTGAGATCCATACTTCACACGTTCCACATTCCAATGGGTAACGGATGTTTGCAGCTCTTCTTATTTTGAGTAGTGCTACATTAGCAGGGGAAAGTCTCAAAAGCCTTGCTCCACCATATCAATAAGGCTGACGTTACTTTGAGAAGGTAGATAGTGTTAGACTGGGAAGACTAGAGGAACATATTCCTAGACACTCATATGTGTATAAGAAAGAGCTTTATTGTTAAAATGAAAAATAAATAAATTAAAAAAAAGAAAGAGCTTTATATGCAAGAGCAATTGAATATTGAGAGCACATCCCAGCCCAGTCCAGATAAAGTCCATAAATCTGATATTCACCCGTATATCCGATACCAATGTAAAAATTCCTCTTCAGACTCATGAAACACATGCAATGATGCCGAATGCAGGAAGATCACAGGCCAGTGGGTGCAAGGTCTTGTGGCTCCATTGTCAGTGAAAGCATCTCAGCGCTGGCAGGGGTCTCCATGTGGTTCCTTCAGCAACGAGGCTCTGACTGCCATCAGTCTGTCTGCATGTGGCTTGTCAGTTGCAAGGTGTCCCAAGGAGTGAGCTTGTGTCCTGTCTCCAGTGAGCTATTTAGCTATGACCTGATTGAAAGGCTAGACTCCATCCCTTTGCTCTGAATCTCCAAATTGACACCAGATTATATAACTATCACACAGATTTTTTCCACTTGTATTTTGAGTGTCTTTGAACTTGAGATTTCATCTTCTGGCAGTTATGAAACGATGTTTTTCTGGTATTCATGATTTTCAGTGGCTAATTTCTCAGAAGTGGACAGCCTGTTCCTTCTTCCTAGTCTGCAAGCTCCCTCAAAAACTGCTTACCATGGGTGTCCCGGATGGTATTTAAAATACCAGTGGTCTAGTTTTCAACATCATAATACTTTCTCCTGTAGAATACCAACTGACAATCGATGGGGGTGGGGTGGGCTGGGTGTTTAAGAATGATGAGGTGGTATTACATATGTGGCCAGGGTATGGTACAGCAGGCAAAGTGGAAGCAGCAAGGCCAAAATAATATTTAAGTCGCCATGAAAGGGAATGTTAGTGGGACCCTAGCTTGGGAGGAGGTAGAGGACCATGAGAACATGTTAGTGGTTCCCCAAGGCCAAAGTCCAAATTCCTTGGCATGTCTGAAGAAGCTCCCATCATCTGCACATTATCTTTCTCTCCAGGCTTATAACCTACCACCCCCATGTCTTTCCCCTCTCAACCCTCCAGGACCCGTTAGGTCCTTAAAGCTACATGGACATGTCATTTCCCCCTTACATTTAAATCTTTCATACACTGACTGCCCTTTTAACTAAAGTGACCTTGAAGAAGAAAAGAATGGTGATGGAAGTAGCTAGTACTTACAGAGTGCTGACTCTGTGACTGTCACTGTTCAAAGTGTTTGCTCTTTTCCAGAAGAACTCTCATTTAAAAAAAATAGTACAACTGTCTTTGTTAGTAGGCGCCAGCTAGTCAGTCCTTACTCCTAGTGGCCAGGACAGTGGGATGAAGCACGGTCCGATCCTGTGTCAGCCTCAAAATTGTTGCTATGTTTGAGCCCATTGTTGCAGTCATGGGTCAATCCATCTCACGAAGCACCTTGCTCCTGTTCACCCGCTATTTTACCAAGCATGATGTTCCTCTTTGAGGACTGATCTCTTCTGATCACATGTCCAAGACACTTGAGGTGAAGTCAAATGAACCTTGAGGCTGTATTTCTTCCATTCATTCTTGTATGATATATTCCACATTCTTTCTTTTGTCTTCCTTATTCATGTCCCATCTTTTGCATGCATGTGATGCAACTGAAAATACCAAGGCTTGAGTTAAATATAGCTTAGTCCTCAAAAATGACCTCTCTGCTTTTGAACACTTTAAAGAGTATTTCTTGCAGGAGATTTGGCCAATGTTTAATTTCTTGACTGTTGACTCCATGGGAGTTGTTTGTGGGTCCAAGTAACATGAGACCCTTGACAGCATCAATCTTTCTCTGCTTTTCATAGTGTTTCTTATTGATCCAGTTAAGAAGGTTTTAATTTTCTTTATTTTGAAGTGTAATCCATACGGAAGGCTGTCCTATTTGATCTTACGGCTGGACAAGAGGTGTGATGTACTATTGCTATGGAGTTTCCAAAGGCTGTGATTATGGTGGAAGTAGATCACCAGGCCTTTCCCCCGTGGTTAAAGTAGGTGAGTTTGAGCTGCCAACCTTTGGGTAAGCGGTTGGAGTGCTAACGGCTTGCACTGTCCAGGAATGCACTGCCGCGATTCCAGGTTAATGTGAATGTTGCAGCCTCTTCACTGTGCCTGGTTACTGCCCTACATGGATCAAGTGTAGTGGGATGGGGAAAACAGTAGCTTTTCCCAAAGTAGGTCATACCATCCCCTGGGGGTGCTGGAATGATTCAGGGGTGCCACAAAACCAGATATCTATACATTATCCTGGATTATAGGGTATAGCACAAAGGTTTTAATTGTGTGTGGGACCTGAGAAAAATTTTTTTCCTGAAAAGAGAGTCAGTCTCACTACCATCAAGTTAATGCCGACTCATAGTGACCCCACAGGACATGGAAGAACTGCCCCTGTGAGTTTCTGAGACTGTAAGATTCGGAAGTCCTGTCTTTCTCCTTTGGAACTGCTGGTGGTATTGAACTGACCTGTGGATCGAAGCCGAACTCACAACCACTACATCATGAGGGTGCCTATGAAAATCAGGGAGTGAGAAAGCCAGTTTGGGAATCTACATGCTATAAGAACTTGGCTGCTTGTGGGGAGGAGATGGGCCAGTTAGGGTGCAGTGTAGCAATGATGAAACATACAACTTTCCTCTAGTTCTTTAATGCCCCACCCCCCATCATGATCTCAATCTATTTTGCAAATCTGGCTAGACCACAGGATATACACTGGTACAGATAGGAACTGGAAACACAGGGAATCCAGGACAGATAAACTCCTCAGGACCAATAATGAGAATAGCAATACCAGGAGGGTAAGGATGAGGTAAAAAGGGGGAACCAATCACAAGGATCTACATATAACCCCCCTCCCTGGTGGGTGGACAACAGAAAAGGGGGTGAAGGGAGACATCACACAGTCTAAGACATGACAAAATAATAATAATTTATAAATTATCAAGTGTTCGTGAGGGAGGAGGGACAGGGAGGGAGGGGAAAAATGAGGACCTGATACTGGCAACAAATGTACAAATGTGCTTGACACAATGGATGTATGTGTGGATTGTGATAAGAGTTATAAAAGCCCCCAACAAAGCCCACATGGAAGAACACACCAGCCTGAGTGAGCGAGTGATCCCAAAGGGATCAGTTATCAGGAATCAAAGAACAAAAAATCATCATATCATTGGCTGCACACCTCCATGATAGGATCGCTGAAGACAAATGGGTGCATAAGCAAATGTGGCGAAGAAAGCTGATGGTGCCTGGCTATCAAAAGGGATAGTGTCTGGGGTCTTAAAGGCTTGAAGATAAACAAGCGGCCATCTAGCTCAGAAGCAAAAAAGCCCACATGGAAGAAGCACACCGGCCAGTGCGATCACGAGGTGCCAAAGGGACCAGGTATAAGGCATCATGCACAAAAAAAAAAAAGAATATATATATATATATATATATATATATATATATATATATATATATATATATATATATATATATATATATATATATACCACATTGAATGAAGGGGGAAGTGCAGAGTGGAGACCCAAGGCCCAAGTGTCGGCCACTGGAGATCCCCTCATAGAGGGCTTTAGGAGAGGAGATGGGTCAGTCAGGGTGCAAGGTAGTACCGACGAAGAGCACAGCTTTCCCCCAGATCCTTGATGCTTCCTCCCCCCAACTACCATGATCCGAATTCTACCTTGCAGGGCTGGATAGGACAGAGGCTGTACACTGGTACATATGAGGGCTGGAGGCACAGGGAATCCAGGGTGGATGATACCTTCAGGACCAAGGGTGTGAGGGGCGATGCTGGGAGAGTTTAGGGTGAGTGGGTTGGAAAGGGGGAACTGATTACAGGGATCCACATGTGACCTCCTCCCTGGGAGAGGGACGGCAGAGAAGAGGGAGAAGGGAGACTCCGGATAGAGCAAGATATGACAAAATAACGATGTATAAATTACAAAGGGCACATGAGGGAGGGGGGAGTGGGGAGGGAGGGGGAAAAAAAGAGGACCTGATGCAAAGGGCTTAAGTGGAGAGCAAATGCTTTGAGAATGATTGGGGCGGGGAATGTATGGATGTGCTTTATACAATTGATGTATGTATATGTATGGACTGTGATAAGAGTTGTATGAGCCCCAATAAAACGTTTAAAAAAATAAAAAAATAAAAGCCCCCAATAAAATTATTTTTTTAATTTATCCAAAAAATAAAATTAAAAAAAAAACCTTGACTTTGTCAGAGGAGTGGATTAGGAGTATGAGGGGGCGTGGTCGAGTAGGAAAGACCAATGCTGAACATGACTTTTCACCAATTTTTGCTGATAGTGGTAATATGAAGATTCTACATGTAGCGCATTATAAGAAAACATAAACTCAAGGTATGCAGCCTCTGCTGTGGTTGCTTTCAGACATGCCCTGCCCTGCATTGCATGGCTCACTGCCATCTTGTTAGCTCCAGAGTTTTAGGTTCTATCATCCTCACCAGGCGATGATGAGGGAGAAGCGCCAACATGCCTAAAGATGCAGACACAGACTGTGACAGTGTGATTGAGGAGGCTAGGATGATTTCATGGAGAAACAAAGAGATGTGAAAAGAGAATCCCTCCTGCCTCCTTAATGAATGTCCTACAAAATTCTGTCAGGTTTCTGATGAATCTGAATATTTTAACTCAGTAGGAGTCACTTTTACTCATTAAATCTTGATTGTAGTTTCTAAAAATAGTGTTAGGATTACAAGGAATCTGAAGACACTTATATTCTCAAATAGATGGGAACATGTATTATAATGACTGATTGAAAGCAAATGCTGGATAGAGAGTAATGAATTCAACAGGTTACTCCTTTATTTAGGGGGAAAATGTTAAGTCTTAATATTGAAATGCTTACTTTATCGTTCTAGTATAATAAAACCTTGAGATTTAGCAAATAAATAGTCATCATCCCCTTTGTGTTAGACTCAGTTCTTTAGAGAAGAAAAACTAGTGACACACACACATATATTTTCTGCTGTATATATACATATACACACATGTATGCATAGACATGACAGAGAAAGAGAAATGAGACAAATTTACATCAAGAAAATGGTTCATACAGTTGTAGAAACAGGTAAGGCTAGTCCAGCTCAAGTGTGGGTCAGATATTGAGCTGGAAGATCTCGTGACTCCTGTACCTACAAGGGCTAATGAGCCAGGAAGCAGGAAGAGAGAAACAGGAAGACCATGAGCTTGTGGCTGAGAGCTGAATGAACCCAAGGTCGGCAGATAGATGGCAGGCAACCTGATGGCTTCTGGGACAAACAGGCCATACGGCAATCTGTTGGCTCACGTCCAAGAACTGGTGGATGATGAAATCGATGAAGGATTCAGACTCAGAAGCGAGAGCAAACAAGCTTCCCCTCAGCGTCTACTTATATAGGAAGTAGTCCACAGGACCAAGAAGCTTCATTAGGACTGTGGCCTGAACTAACGGATTGCAGGAGCTCTGGTGACATTGTGGTTATGCGTTGGGCTGCTAAGTGCAAGATCAGCAGGTCAAAAGCACCAGTCAGCTCTGAGGGAGAAAGATGAGGTTTTCTACTCTTGTAAGAGTTACAGTCTTGGAAACTCAGAGGGACATACTGCTATGTCCAACAGAGTCCCTCTGAATTGGCATCGACTCAATGGCAATGGGTTTGGTTTGGAGTGTTTTTTTCCCATTCTAATCTTTTAAAAAAGCTGATAGGCTACTCATAACAAATCCCATTCTGTAATTGATTACCCTGTGTAGGTAGCCTCATGGAGGGTTACTGTCACACGATTGAGAACTCTGGCCCAGCCAAGTTGACATGAAGCCTGATTATCACACCCTCTTTAACTTGTGTGTCTGTGTGCATATTGGCGTGCATGCATGTCCTACACATATATTCACTTTTCTAATTTTGATAATATAATTACATTTATATGCTATTTTCAGTCTAGAGAGGATATAGATTTTGCAGACCTGAAAATGTAAGACTTTAGAGTCTTATTCCAGAAAAATGCCTCCCTGGAGTAATCAATGCAAATGAGGGTGCAGGTCTTGTGGGAGGAGCTCCAAGGTTTAAACACCCCCAGCTTCCCAGCAAATCATCTTCTTTATACCCTGCCTGGTCTCATTTGATGATATGCAATAAGCTTCTTTACTCTCTCTCGGTACACAGTAGTGGGGGAGGGGGGGCACATGGAAACATTTAATAAGCACATGTTAAGCACTACTGGATACCTGATCCTAGGACTACGATGAGAGGAAGCTGAATATCTGGCCTCGGAGCTCATCCACAGGGAATAGTGGTTCTCAGGCAAGGGGCCTCTTGCTTGGTGTCACCAAAGGGTCTGTGCACAAGTCAGTTATTTCCCAGGCACCACGCACAAGAGTCTTCTTTGAACTCATACCAATAGAAATGTATCCTGAGTAATTTGTTTCTGGTCCGCTTGGCAAGTCGGGTTTCAGAAGGATGAGCGGCTTCACCTGCTGCTGCTTCGCTCGGTCACGTGCACACGCTCCAGGGGCCTTTGCTCTGCAGGTGTGGCTGAGGGAGCGCGGTTTGAGATCTATCCAAAATAGATGTTACTATGTCAGTGATATAACTAATGTAGCTGCAAAGCTGGGGAGGATGGAGCAGAAGACTAATTAAATGAAGTCTGAATGTAGTTAAAGTTCATCTCCTTACCTCCGGTTTGCTTCTGCAAAGCTCTGAATTAGACTGCGATGAAGCCTTTCCTATTGTATGTAAACGCACACCACCAGGCAAAGGGAGCCCTGCCACAGGTTAAGTGCAGAAGAGGACAGAGCAGCTGTCCAGCAGGCTTTCTATGTTCACGGTGGCACTTCCAGGCAAACGCCAGGAGAATCCTCATTTGAGCATGTGTGACTACATTTCTAAGTCATTACCAAATACCAGTTATTAAAGTTTTTACATTCCCTTTTCCTCGTGCTATTTTATTGTCTTTCCAGGGAACGTGCACTCTGTACAGCGTGTTTAATGACCTTAGTTGCATTCTTTACAACGGTCAACATGATCATGATTTCTACTTTGGTCGTTCCGTTTCCACGAACCTACTTCCTTGATTTCTGCCCCCTCTCTATCTTCTCACCTTTGTTATAGAGTAAATCTTGGCCATTCTGCCTCACACAGATGCTTTGATTTTATGTTGTTTTGTAAAGGCGTACAGTATTCATGGATGATGCGGTTGGTTTCATGTACCACTGTTAGTTAGCTGAAGAGAGACCTCTTGGAGTATTTACAGTACAAAGTTTAAGGGGAATTTCAGCACAACAGTCTAAGCAATGTTCTGGTTTCTTTCAGTTCTGAAGATCTGGACATTTCAAGAAGGTGAGTATTCTACGTTCCCCCTCTTTCTATCAGAGTCACGCGCTGCTTCTTCTTTGAAGATTCACATTCTTTTTTCAAAGGTTGTAAAAGTGCAGGGCTCCTTCTTAGCAACCACACAGTGTTTTCTGTCTGGATTCTAGGGTCTAGGTTCTCATCATGCCTCCACTGAGGAATGAATGATCCTTTTCAAGATGGAATGGACCCTATGGGTGTCTTTATTCAAACCCCCTTATCATGAGAACAATGAATAGTCCACACTTCCACAGTGAAACCATTGGAGATGATTGCCCAACCTTAGGAGATCTCATAAAAAGATAAAAGTGCATTTTCAGAGTGGAAATATGCCATAATGAAGAAGATAAAGCTATTTCAGTACTGAGCGCAAAAGATTCCCTAAAATATATTATTCAAGGGAAGAAAAAGCAAGGTGTTCACCCCAATCTGCTACCACCTATGGAAAAAAGTATGGGTGGGTATAGGTATATAGGTCGAAGGTAACTCTGGAAAGATACATTAGAAGGAAGAAACAGAGTGCCTAAAGGCTAAGAGAGAGTAGGAGACTTGTCCCTAAATTTTTGTCCCATGTGACTGTATTGCCTATTGAAAAGTTACATAAAAACAAGTCACCAGTACCTAAGGGAAACCTCAAATTAGTATGCTATAATTACAGTCTTATTTCTGGTCTTCAAAATGACTTGCTTTTACATGAGAAATGTGTCCTTGAGCAACTTCCTTCTTAATTTCCCCTTGTGAATATGGTTTCTGAAAGCTTCTCTCTGGTAGCAAATTAATATGAAGGAGGCACAGTGTCTTGATCCTTGATCAAGGAAGCTTGATCTATGGTTCCCAGCTTGGGACGCGTGGAGGCTCCCGGCTTCGCAGGACACTGCTAGGAAAAGGAAGTGAAATCCAGACAGATCACAGGTCACCTTTTGAATTGCTGCAAAGGGTGCTAACCGCCACAAAAATAACAGGGAGATCTGGGGTGCTTGGCTGTTGGAACATTTTATTGCATTTTCAGTAAAAGTTCGCCTAGGTTCTTATATAACAATAACTGTACAGCTTGTTTAATGACATTAGTTGCACTTTTAATAATGTGGTCAACCTTATCATCCGTTTCTACTCATTAATAACATGCTTGGCTGCCCATCAAAAGGTGGGGGATCCCAGAGGCGCCTCTGAAGAAAGGCCTGCTGCTCTTGACCTACTTTGGGAAAACCAGCCATTGAAAACTCTGCGGAGCACATTTCCGCTCTGACACACGAGGTCACCATGAGCTGGGAGCCAATGAAATTGGTTTCAAGACAATGCTGGGCCCATTCCATGCGCCCCCCCCCCCTGCTTTTGGGTTGATGGGCCTGGGGACTCCAGGAGGCGGAGCAGCCTAGTGGCATCCCCTTGCAGGAGCTCATGAGTAACAGTGCCTGAGCACCTGGTAGTGACGGGCCAGTCCCTCTGAGTGGATGTCACTCTGGAGGACCAAGGAAAGGAGGCTGCACAATTGCACTAGGCCATTGAGCCCCGAGGCTTGCTGAGCAGAATGGTTCTAAACTGTCCAGCTCCACACAGCAGATGCACAGGAGAAGCTCTTAAAAAAAATCTGAGATCTTAGATATTGAAAAGTCCCACCCCAAACCCGCGGCAGGACCGCAGCATATTTTTAGAAGACGATATTCTCATAGATACAGTAGAAGGCTTTGCTATTGCTCCTTTTTCTGTTCGGATAGGTGCAGCCATGACATTGTCTCAAGACACCATGTCTCCCTGAAATAAATAGTAAAAGATGACCGCATCAATGGAAAATAAAAGACACTTCAGTTCATCAATAACTGGACAGTGATAAAAATAGGCACTCAGAAGCCATAGCATAAAATGTACCCTCCGAGTTCTAAGTTGGTGGGAGGAAATGGATTCTTGGCTGGCATCTGAAAGCTCTTCAGAAGCAGTTGTTTTGTAAAGCCTCTGGCTCTCCTAGATATCCTGTTATTTCAATGCATCTCAGCATCGTGCAGGAGCTCAAACATGATGCCCTTGTTGAACAAAAACTCCTTCCCTCTCTCCCAGCACGGCAGCATCAGCTGTTGACTGAGACATCTGATGCTCAGACGATGACACAGACTTCGAAGCTGAAGCTCACAGCAACTGCTTCCTGCTTATCCTTTCTTTAGCAAGACTTCAGATACCAGCACTAAACACTGACGCTGAAGAGTCCTGACGACCGACCGAGGCAAGCCCTTGAGGGGAAGAATATACATAATCCAGTAATCTACGTCAGGGGCATTGCGTCACCATTTGACTCCCAACAGCTTACTTAAGCAGTCATCCAATCTCTTTATCCTTCAGATCTCTCATTTGGGAATGGTTGGTGGCAGGTATCTTCCAGTCGGTTCCAGACCCCAGTGTCCCGGTGTACAGCATGGCAAAACACTGTCCAGTCCATTCGGAGCTATCCTCACGAACATTGTTAGGTCTGAACTCATTGCTGCAGCAGCGTATCGGTTCATCTTGTTGGGGGTCTTCCTCTTTCATGCTGATCCTGGACCTCTTCCAACAGCGATGTGCTCATTCTTCTGACACCCTCTGCCATGTTCAATGTTCTTTGCCAGCACCGTAATTCAAAGACCCAGATTCTTCAGTCTTCCTTATTCATTGTCTAGCTTTTCCATGCATATAGAGGAATTGAGAACATCGTGACTGTGGTCATGTAATCCTTGTGAAGATTAAATGAGATAAGGTAACCAGTGCCTGTAAAGCACACAGGCATTCCATGAAAACGCTCACAAAATGAGAGAGACTACCTTTTGAAGCCCTTGAATTAGGGTGTGGGTATATGTTAAATACGTCAAGGCTTGGCAGAAGAATGGGCACATCCGTTTTAGAGGCAGTAGTCCGAAGTGCTCCTGAGCAGCACGGATGGTGAGACCTCATCTCAAGTACTCTGCACATGTTCTCGGGAGAGACCATCCTTGGAGAAGACCATTGCAAGCAGTAAAAGAAGGCTCAGTGAAAAGGGAAAGACCCTCCGAGGGATGGCTAGACCCGGAGGCTGCGACAATGGATTCCAACACAGCAACCAGTACGAGGATGACAGCATTTCATTCTGCTGTGCACAAAGTCACCACGAGTCATCGTCAAGGGCATCTAACAGCAATGGCATTATTTCTGTTAAGTTTGTGGAGAGGGTGGAGAAAAAGCAACCGTTAAAGTTTCCAGTAGCCCTACCTTGGGAGAAGCCCAAGTTATATATGGGATGTGATCACATTTTGTTTTTCCAAGTGCAGAACTGGAAAGCAAATGGACAATTCAGCAAGAGGACAATTATGTTTCCCGGCCTGCTGGTCCTCGGGAAGGATGTCACCATCGGGAGGCCATGAATCCTGTGAACTCCCCGGCCCCTCCTACTAATAACAGGAGGCGTCCTTGTTTATCTGCAGCTCCCTGCCACACTGTCATCCAGCTTATTCCAGAGTTGATTTGTAGCCAATGTGACTGTAATCGGCACAGTTATCACTTCATAAAACCCAAGGTCACGTGAAGGCAAAGACGGGCTAACGAATCCATTATATCCAATGAAAAGAAGATGAGTAAATCATCTTGATAAAGAAACTGCTATAGGAAAACACATAAACTCAAGGCACACATCATGCTTTTATGGGATTTTACGATTTGCTTCCCTTCCTTGATGGCTGCCTTTTCCCTCCCGTAGGCCTGATAATCTTTTCTAGTCTGCACAGTCCCCGCTTTTGTCGTCTCCCACAACAATAGTAGGAAGAGTTCTTTCTGGAAATACATAAGGACCCACATGAGCTATAATGAGAACACAAACGTGCTTGAGTCAAATCATTTCTTAAAAGGCACTTTAAGGTTGGAGATTGCTGCTACCAGCTTTATGAGCTACAAGATTTCTCCTCAGGGAGAAGTTTATCGCATCCTCTGAAAGGTGACAGGCAGTGGAGACCGAGGGCAATATGGGGCAGAGGATGGTTTTTTATCTGTGCTTGCCCATGTGCACACAAAGCACTGGACCAGAAAGGGAGCAGGCTCTGTGTGGACTTTTTAAAGATCTTCGATGAGAGCCTGGTAGGGCAAGACCTGACAACATTATGTTCTTTTATATACTTTCCTAAGGTCACCAAGAGTCAGAGTCAATTCAGACAACTAGCAGCAACAAGACAACCTGGTAGTTCGTTTTATGTCACCAACTCTTCCCCAGCTACTTCCGCCTCTCCTACAGCTCCTGGGATTGAGGTCCTGCAGAAAACACCAAGCCTAGCACACAAAGAAATATCTAGTGTATAGGGCAATAGTACACAGTTCTGGATACCGAGAGCTCAAAGACAGGCAAACCAGCTCACACAGATTAAATTGCCTACATCATCTGAATCACCTAAAACCAAACCAAACCAAGCCTCTTATCCTTGACTTGATTCTGTCTAAGAGTGACCCTCTATGAGGTTCGCAAGACTGTACATCTTTTTTTAAAGTATTATTGGCACATAATCCACATATCATACAATTCAATAGTTTAATCATATGAAGAGTTGTACAAATGACCACAATCAATTCTAGAAGGACTGTAAATCATTAAGAGGGCAGATAGCCTCGTCTTTCTCTCTTAGAGCAGCTGATGGGCTTGAACCACTAACCTTCTAGTTCCCAGCCCACTGCTTTCCAATGCCAGAGCAATCCAGACCAGGTTGGGACCACCCAAATGGAGATCTGCTTTCTAGGACTGATCTGACCTCCGATTTGTCTAACAAGTGGAGCCTAATAATGCCCTGTGTGTACTTGTCCTCTTTGTTTTAATAGCAACGATGTTGAGACAAATACTAGCTTATTAGAGCGAGCGTTTCATCGCGTAGCAAGCACTTTTGCTCGTACTTTGTGAAAGACTTTAGAAGCACATCAGTCTGTATTGTTATTGGCTCTAGATATTGATGTCCTTCCATCGCTACAGTTCAAAGGTGTCTAAAGAGTCTTGAAGGAGCCCCAGTGCCTTGCCGTTTATTTATAGAGCTATTTTAAGTGACTACAGCAGAAGAGCATTCTAACAAGATAACCATAGCTCAGTCTACCTCAGGTCAAGCCCTGCGTGGAGAAGTATCTCACGTTCCACTTTAGGCTGTCTTCTCCACCGGCATTGCAGGTGCATGCCCTTCCATTAAAGAGCTCGGCCAGGAGTGGGCTCCTCTAAAGAGCCAGGGTCTTGTAGGAAATAAGCCTTGGTGGCCCAGTGGTTAAACACCTGGCTGCTCACGTAAAGGGCAAATCTGCCAGCCAATCCATGGGGAAAAGATGTGGCAACCTGTTATCAGAAAGAACCCCACGGAGGGATTCTACTCTGTTATCCACCCCCTGCCATTTCTTCAGGAGCTAATCTACATGTCCCACCATCCTAGTTCTTCAGTCGCACCGACTCTCTTCTTACAGGCTCACTATGACTTGGAAACAACTCAAGGCAACAGGTATCCTGTGCAAGGAAGCCTCAGCCAGTGCAAACTGTTGAACGATGGATTGCTCACAGGAAGTTGGCTATTTCAACTCAGAGGTATACTAGGCTGGGTATGGGGCTGCTAACCACAAAATCAGCAGTTCAAAACCACCAGCTGCTCTGGAGAGAGAGATGAGGTTTTTTTCTTCCCATAAAGATTTACAGCCAGGGAAACCCTCAAGGGCAGCTGTGCTCTGTCCTGTAGGGTCACTGTGAGTTGGGTCTCCAGCAGTAGGACTGGGCTGCAATTGATTGGTTGTTGTCGTTGGTCTGGTCTTTTATAGCAACGCCTCTGGCCCTGGCCTCCCAGCTCTCTGGGGCCACTGGGTAAAAGGTGTTTAATACTGAGGTGGTCACAGGTTCCATCTCCCCAGGTAGTTGGAATTGATCATTATTTATTGACTTTCAAGGATTTTTATTTCTAATGGCACTTGTGTTCCAGGGCTTCCGGCTGTCTTTAGCAACTCGAACTTATGATTTCTATTTTTCAATAGGAAGGTAGGAGAGAAAAAATGACAAGCAGGACAAGTTCCTCTGTGTGGCTAGACATTTGACAAAATCTCTCTCTCTTCACATTTGCATTTGTGCCAAAGCTGTCTTGGAAATATATCCTTTAGGGAAGACAGACTCAGCTGGGCACATTTGGTGAAATAGCGGTAATGTTGAGGAAGGTATTGCTAAAGATATTCTACCAGGAAAATAATATTCGTTTTCCTTCCTCCGTCTTACTTAGTATGTTTCCTTACTTTTCTTATGGTTCTTCAAGGACCATAGACGAATTTAACCTTGAGTTTAAATGTTGGGGTGGGCAGCATTCCAAGGAGAGAAGATGGTGCATGGACACTGACTCCTGCAGCAATATTGGGAAGGGCCAGTCAACTTTACTCAACCTCACAGCCACCCAGTCAGTTCTGACTTGGCAGCACCCTCCCCCTGGGTTTCTGAAACTCCATCTTCATGGGAGTAGATTGCCTTATCTTTCTCCCTCGAAGCAGCTGGTGGGATCGAACCACTGACCTTGAGGTTAGCAGTCCAATGCTTACCTGCTAGTGCCACCAGGATTCCTTAAGGCATCAGATGTCATTAATTGCAACAGTGGTATACCTTCTTCGAAGAAAAGAGAGGACCACAAAACAAAATGACAAAAGAGCAAAGCAAACTTGATCTTGCAAAATATGCTAATTGGCATTGCCTTACCCTGGCTTTCTTCACTTTCCCAAAGGAGGTAGCACCTGGGTGCCTTGCTCTGTGTTCTCATAGTATGATAAAAACAGCACATAATTTAAAAACATTTTCCGATAATGTGATAAAAAGACATATTGCTGAAAGACATTTATACATACATGCTGTATATGTAATGCATTTATCTTGAAATATAGTATTTATGAAAATATCTCATGCAATGTCTTATTCCAAATGCTTGAAGGTAACAATTAATTTACCTTCTTCGAAACTGTATTGAGTTAGCGAGGCAGCAAAAGGTCCCATGTTCCGGTAAGATGACTCCTGACATTAGACATGTCTACTTAACCTCTACACCATGATTGACAGCCTGGATATATCCGAGGTGAACATCAGTACTCTGCTAACGATGCCCTCACGCACATGCTATTGACCTGCATGGGTTCCAGCTCACTAACGCCAGCTGCTCCCGGAGATCAGAGAGCAGATGCGGATTGAGCAAGGGAAAGAAGGAGCCGGCCAAGGCGCCAGTGCTGCTCATTCGAAGGCTCACAGGACCATCGCCAACCACAGCAAAAAGATCGCTGCTGGCAAAATTGTTGGCAAAAAATGAGTCTGGGACACTACCCTGGGGACCCACAGTAGTAGAAGTGGCCAATTAGGAAGTTCTCCTGTTTTTCTTTTTTTCCAGAGCCAGACACTGAGCAGAGAATGGCAGGTGGGCATTCTAGAGAGCTTGATACTTGTTCTCCACCTTTGGGTGGTGTCTCCGTTTCCATAGCTGTGAAATGGTCGTACCACATCAGCTGAGATGCTGCCTGTGAAGGGCTCAGTGCGGCCACTCCCGCGCAGTGTTATCAGTGAAAGCGTGTGGCCTTTGCTGCTTCTGCGTTGACCTCTGAGCTGATGAGCTAAGGCCGCCTCCTCCAGAGCTGACGGGACTTGAAAACTGGGGACAACTAACACTCCTTAGACACCCTGGTTGACTTGCCTCCGTCTCTTTACCAGGACATGGGGACTCCCTTCCAAACGAGATTAAAAGTCTCTGTAAGGAGCTGCTGACAGCCGTAGGCAGAGCTTCAAAACATTGTCAGATCCTGAAGGCCTCGTGAATGGAAGTAGAGCATAGTCTAAGAGAGTGCGGGAGGATGGCCCATCGCGTTAGAAGGCACTGACTCAAAATGTGACCGAGGAGGAGCTGCTTTGACCACGGTGACCTAAGTCTGGTAGAGCCTGTGGGAGTGTAGCCTTCTGGGTCTTCATTTGCTGATGGGGCACCTCTCCAGGCAATGAGAAACAGCTGCAAACATCTGCCAATGATCGAAACTTGGAATGTGCGAAGTATGAATCTAGAAAAATTGGGAGTTGTCAAAAATGAAGTAGAACACATAAAGATCCTAGGCATTCATGGACGGCTATTGGTAATTTTGAACCAGAAAATAATATAACAAATATAGATATCTTCCAGTCATATGGCCAAGGAGCAAGTTTTGAAGTTTTCCGGCATCTATAAGCGAGTGTTTCCGGCGCTTCTCATCTTCTTGGAACATTTAAATTGGCATACTGTCGATTTCTAGAGCCTTGGGTTTGGCTTATGCTTTCAGTGCAGTTTCAATTTCTTTTTTTTCCTACCACTGCTTTGGGTTCATATGCTACCTTCTGACATGGTGAAGTGTCCATTAGTTCTTTTTGGTACAGAGATTCTGTGCATTTTCCCATCTTCTTTTGATTCTTCCTGCATCGTTCAATCCAGAATCTTTCAATATTTCAATTCAAGTCGTGAGCTTTTTCTTAAGTTCGTTTAGTTTACAATGCATTGAACATGTTCCTTCTTTTTGGTTTTCTAACTCTAGGTCTTTGCACAATTCATGGTAATATTTGACTTTGTCTTCTGGAGATGCCCTTTGAAATTTTCTGTTCAGCTCTTTGACTTCATAATTTCTCTTAGGTAATCTACTATTTGCCTTAGGTAATCTATTAAGAGCAAATCTAAGAGTCTCTTATGACATTCGCTTTGATCTTTCTTCTCTCTAAAAACCTTTTGTTTTCCTTATGAAAGATGCTCTTGATGTCCTCCCTCCGCTCATCAGGTCTTCTGTCATTCACTAGAGTTTAATGCAGCAAATCTGTTTTTGAAATGTTCTTGAAATTCAGGTGGAATATATTCCAGATGGTGTTTTTTAAAATCATTTTATTAGGGGCTTGTATAACTCTTATCACAAGCCATACATCCATCTATTGTATCAAGCACATTTGTACATTTGTTGCCATCATCATTTTCAAAACATTTGCTTTCTACTTGAGCTCTTGGTATCAGCTTCTCATTTTCCCCCTTCCTCCTTCACTCTTCCTCTCTCATGAACACTTGATAATTTATAAATTATTGTTATTTTTCCATATCTTACACTGACCAATGTCTCCCTTCACCCACTTTTCTGTTTTCTATCCCCCTGGGAGGGGATTATAGTAGATCATTGTGATCGCTTCCCCCTCCCCGCCCCCCCCCGCCCACCTTCCCCTTACCCTCCTGGTATGGCTACTCTCGATATTGGTCCTGAGGGGGTTTATCTGTCCTGGATTCCCTGTGTTTCCAGATCTTATCTGTACCTGTGTACATGCTCTGGTCTATCCAGATTTGTAAGATAGAATTAGGGTCATGGTAGTGGAGGGTGGGGGTGGGGGAAGCATTAAATAACTAGAGGAAAGATGGTATTTTGACTCCTGTGGACTTAAAAAATGTTTTCTTCAGCTTCAACCTGAACTTCATTGAAGCAATTGATAGCCTATCCCACATTCAGCTCCTGGCCTGACTTAACTGCTGATACTGATCTTCTCCATGGTCTCTTCCCACAGATAAAGTCAATTTGAGTTCTGTGCATTCCATCTGGAGAAATCCATGTGCATTGTTTTAAAAACACATTTGCTATGAACAAGTAGATGGTCTTACAAAATTCTATCATGTGATTTCCAGCTTAGTTTTTGTCATCAAGACCACGTTTTCCAACTACTGTTCCTTTTTCGTTGTTTTCAACTTTTGCATTTGAATAGCCAAGAAATTATCAATTGCATCTTGAAGTTTGAGCCATTTCTGATGGAAGATGTTGGTAGAATCCTTCAATTTCTTCATTACTGGCTTTCATGTTTGGTGCATTTAAAGATGGATAGATATACTCCTAGTACAGACAGTACTGTTCTGCAGGATAGACCTTGGCATTTCCTTTTGGTCATGACTGCAGTGCTGTACCTTTTGATTGCATCCTTCCCAGCACAGTAACCCTATCGTTTTATCAGAATGGCCAAAACCTATCCATTTCACTTCACTAATGCCATTGATCTTTATGCGCTCCCTTTCATCTTTGATGACTTCCACTTTTCCTAGATTCATACTTCATATAAGTTCTGATTATGCACTGATTTTTGTAGCTGTTTCTTCTCATGTTGAGTTGTGCTGCATCAGTAAGTTGTGCACCATACTTCATTCACCTCACTGTGATGAACTCTACTTTGGGGACGCAGCCCCTCCCAGTCCTATTTCAAGTGCTTTCCCACCACAGGGGCCCAGTCTCTGGTACTAGCTCAGATAATGCTTGTTTTTATTTATGAAGCCTTCAGTGAAAATGTTCCAATGCTACACATAAGGTATTTTGAAAAAAATTCAAACAAAACACAGAGAAAATGTTAAATATCAGATTAAATCCTACGTGCATCGGACGGGGGATCAATTGACAAGCGTTTAACTGTTCCAGTCAGATTTATCATTTGGCTCCCCTACAGTTGTCTCTGAATGCACTGTTTGGTAAGTATGAGGGAGAGGGGGAATCAAAGGAGCCTTATTTCCTGGGTAGACCTCACCAATCTATCTTGGACTTCCACTGTCATCTACAGCCTTCTGCAAACCAGAGTCTCACAGCTTAGGCTCTGGTGCTAAACTTTCCTTTGGTTTGGGATTATATGATTTATAATCCTTCGGTCACTGATGTTGGTGTGCTTGTTCCATGTGGACTTAGTTTACATCTCACTCAGATGGCTGCTTATTTGGAAACAAGCCTGTAAGACTCCCAGATGCTATTTTATCTGCTAGCAGGGCAACTGTAACTCTTTATCTGAGTAGAAAGACTCATCTCTCTCCCTCGGATCTGGCTTGTGGTTTCCATCTGCTGACCTGGCAATTGGCAGCCCAATGAATAGCGTCACTGATTACTTTAGGAATGAGTTAGCTAAATGTTTGACCAATAGAGCCTGAGAATGATGTTATAAATATCCAAATGGCCCTTGGAAGAATAAACATGCCTGACTTATGGGCACAGGAGAAAATGAGGACTATGAATAAATGGTCTGGCTGGAAGATCTGAGTCCCCAGGCCCTTCTTCCTGGTCTGCGCCCTCTAACCTCTGGTCTTTGGCTATATGCCTATTGCCCGACCAGCTGCATGCTCCCTTGGCATCTATAGGTCTTTGCTTAATGACCAGTTTTGGCTTCTTCTTCCCAGACTTCTTGGTGAGTTGTCCAGTTATCTACCAGGGATACTTCTGCATGGATCAAAAGATATCTCTCTAGACTTAGGTCAGATCCACCCCCCCCCCCCGGCATGGTGGTTTCTTGGTAGCAGGATTTAGTGGGCTTTTAGTTTCTTCTATTTACACTAGTCTATTTTTATTCTTTTACACAATGGACATGTAAGTCTTATACCCTCCATCTTTGTCTCTTACTTTTATTTTTTATTATACAAGGAATAAATAAACACATTTCATTATTTAAAAAATCAAACTATACAGATATTTAGTATAAAAGTCAAGCCACTTAGTTCCACCAAGTCCAACTTTGGTTATCTTCTCTAGAAGTAGTTACCATTTTGTGTGTGTTATACCAGAACTTTTCCTTGCACTTACCAAGCAATACATATGAAATTTAGCAATAAAGTCATAAGAAAAGTAAGAAAAACAAATAGTGATTTCCTCGGCAGCCACCCGGGCAGCTGTCATGATTAGGCCCCATCTCCATACACTCTTTCCCTCTCAGCTCACAGTCTTACTCTTTTGTGTTCTTAGGGTCTGGCTGTCCTTTTCTGAAGTAATTCACCAACTCCATCACCCTTCTTCCAAAACATTGGTTATCTCTTAAGTTTTCTTTCTTTCTTTTATTTTCACAATCTCACGCTTGCGCTACATCAGTGTATCGGATTGATTTTTCTCTCTCTCTTCTTTCTTATCATTTTCTATTAGAAGGAAAGCAGAAGTCACTCATTCAATCAAGCATTAAGCAATAACATAGAGGCAGGAATCATAGTTCATTTGTGCTGATGTCAGAAATACCCCAGATATCTTATGCTGGGTTCTCTAGGGTAGTGAAGCAAGTGAAATTTATATGTGTTTAACTATAGAGAGATTGTTTTTTTTTTTAAATGAAGGAAATGACTTACAAGGTTGGGGAGGTAGGCAAATTCCAAGTCTGTGAGTCAGATGTCAACTGGAGGGTTCTCCTGATGAGAGTCGCTTCAGAGGCTAATGAGCCCAGCTTGGCAGGTCAGACGGCAGCCTTCTGGTGAAAGAGGAAATTAAGGCAGGTGAGCAGGTCAGATGGCAGGCTGCTGGTGACTCCTGGGATCATCTGGAAATATGGCAAGCCACCGGCTTATTGACAAAGAACTGGAGGCTAGGTGCTGTGCCAGGGCAAGTTTTTCCACAACGACCACTTAAATTGGAAATAGGCCATGCCCTGAGGAATTTTCCTCTCAATTGATTGGCTGTCATGGCAGATCTCCTCATGGAGACAATTGCATGCTATCAGATCTCCTCAGTACTGCTCTTGCTGTTGTTGTTAGATGCCATTCGCCAGGATTACTACATCCAGGCAAACCCCTGAGAATCCTGGTCAAGCCAAGTTTACAGAAAACCCTAACTGTAATAATACGTGTTTCATTGACAAACACTTTTCCTCAGATTAAACCTAAAACTCCAAACTGACTGCCATTCGGACGATGCTGCCTCATAGAAACCCTGCAGGACAGGGTAGAACTGCCCCGTTGGAGTTTCCAAGGCTGTAACTGTTTGCTGGAGTAGGAAACCCTGTCTTTCTCATGAGGAGCGGCTGGTGGTTTTGAACTGCCGACATTTGGGGTCAAGCCCAATGTGTAAACACTATGCCGCCAGGAGCCTAGAAATCCAAATTCGCGGCATTGGCTGTAGGAGAAGATTTTCCTTTTCTGTCAGCCTCGCAGTCGGTCCTGGTGTCTGTTCAGTTTCTATTTTAATCCCTTGGTCATCTTTGATTTTAGCACAGCAGCTTTCTGCTCCCACCGGCTTTTTGGTTCTGTGATTAATCTGCTCTTCCATTTCTCAAAAGTGATAGGCCTTAAAATAACAATGGCAATACATGTACACATATGCTTGATACAATTGATGTATGGAATGCTGTAAGACACCTAAGAGCCCTCGATAACATGATTTTTAAGTGATACACCTTACACTGATGTGGCCTCATTCATATAGTAGAGGAAATCTCTATTACCAAACGAGGTTAGATCCACAGGTGTAAGAGGTAGGGTTTGCAACACGTTTTTGCCTAAGAGATTTTCCTCTGGGAAGATTCAGAATTACTTCCTAAAGTAATTACACACCATCCTGTACTTTGCACTCCATCCTGTACTCTGCACTCCATCCTATACTTGCTTTAGGGCTGTTGTCACACAATTTACAATTTATAAATCATAAACCCATATGGTCATGTTTTTTAGACCCAAGGTAGATGCTGTCCCCTTAGCTACGTGGAAAAATCCAACTGAGAAGCAACAGTTAAAAATAGAATTCAGGGAAGCAATGAGTCATAGCCTAAATGAACAAAGACATTAGATGATATATTAAATAGAACAGACTCACCAAAGGAACACTGAGGCCGTGCGATCCTGTTCCTCCTCTCAGGACTTCTAGAATTAGAGGGGTTCAGGATTATTGAAGATTATAATCATCCCTTGTTTTTTAAAACATTTGCTTATTTATTCTCCTTTCCCCATACGTATTTTAGCCTCTAAATGAATATTGGATCAGATTGATTTTTCCCTCTCCATTAAATAGACTATAAACCTAACTTAGAAACAGATAAACAACCTGGCTGTGGGCTTAGCAGGACAGTGACATCCATGCTAATCCCTGATCAGCCAGGTATCTGCCCCTGGGTGACCTTGAAGGGAACACAACCTTCCTGTTCCTTCTTGTTACTTATTGTCATGCTCTTCTGCGCTCCCGAGCCGTGGGACAAAACATGGGAGATCTTCTTTGCATAAAGCCAGCCCTTGGTGACACAGGTATGATGAAAAGACATAAATAATTTCAGACAGGAAATTCTCAATTCCAAATCTGGCTCCTTTTGCAGTAGCCCCAATACCCTAAACTGGGTGACAAGACACTGGGCTTGTAGTTGGGGTCCAAAGGAAGATGCAGGGTCCACCCTGCTGGGGAGACTCGATGAACACATGCAAACGGTCAGGCGATAACGAGCGCCGCCACAAAGCATGCCGAGGACCGAACTTGTATACTTGGAATTTAAAATATCTACTTTGTCAGCCTGCCCACTTCTCTGGGTTGTGTTCTTTCTTAGGCTTTATCTCTCATTTCCCTACACAGACTTGAATAATAGCCCATTTAGTATGGCTTATTTGGGCATATAGCTTTTCTCCTCAACTGGCTTGTCACCTCCTACTGGGTCAGTCACTTGATTTTCTTAACACTCCATAATTCCAGGAGTCAGAAAGTATTGGTATAAAATCATAGGAACGTTTATTAAACAAAACTAATAACATGTGAGGCTGTCGTGTCTGGACAGAGCCTCCGTGTAGACCTCCACTTCGGTGGTAGGTGCTTTCATGCCCCCTCGCCGCCCCCAAGTCAGCCTGCGCTCTGACTGAGAGCACGTCAAAACGGCAGTTTGGGCACCCTCAAGCGACTCTGAGGAATAATTGTTGTTCGAGGTTCATCAAGAAGCCTGGAAGGGCAAGATCAAGGCTCTATGGTGGGTGGGGCAGGTTTCTCAATTAAATGCTCGCAGGACAGCCCTTGCTGCCCTGGAAGTATGAGAACACACATTGTGATGATGGGAAAACAAATTCCTTCACACACTTTTTGCCCTTTTTTCTCACCTAGGCAGTTTTCAATTTTCTTAATTTTGCCTAATAACCCCCCGGATCACCTTGAGTTCCTCAAGAAAATTTATCAAGGTTATGCTTTAGGAGTCTTCCCCCAAAAGTTACCGCTCCATCTGAGTTGACCTCTCTACCTTGAATTTAACTGGCCTAACAGATGCTGCTGGGAGCCACTGTTTAGATCAGAACTTTTCCACAAGGTTCCCTCGTGAAGCTAAGACAAGTATATTCCTGAAAGAACATGTCTCCAGCCATCCACTGACCTCAGAGACCCATTGAAACACATTTCATGTGGGATAAGCCTGTACGTGTATGAACTAGACCCTCGGGAGCAGTGCTTTTGGACTTACTGTCATGCAACAATCTCTTTTTAACAGCTTTGAGATTTAATTCACAAGCCATATAATCCACCCATTTATAGTACATATGTTAATAGTTTGATTTTTAAAGCATATTCAGGGTTGTACAGCCACCACCACAATGAATGATAGAACATTTTCATGATTCCAAAAGGAAATATTATCTCTTTTAGTTTCACCCCCAGTTCTCACATCCCTCTCCCCACTGCCTTGTGAAACCATGAATCTATCTCCTCTCTCTCCTTAGATTTTCCTGTTCTGGACATTTGTTTTGTGATTTTCTTTCATGTAGCATAATGCTTTTTAACTATCATTCATCTTGTAGTTGGGGTCAGAACTCCATTCATTCATATAGTTGAATAATATTACATTATACTGATATAACGTACATTATCAGCTAATAGACATTTGTGTTATTTTCCCCTTTTTGGCTGTTATGTATAATGCTATATGAACATTCATTTACAGTTTTTGTGTGTGAGCGTATGTTTGCCTTTCTCTTGGATTATGTGCCTAAGAATGGAATTTCTGGGTCATACATGTTGGGTCATACATGTTCAGCAATTTGAAAGCACCAGGCAATCCTGGGGAGATAGAGAAGGTTTCCTACTTCCATAAAGAGCTACAGTCTCAGGAACCCACAAGGACACTTCTACTCTGTCCTGTAGGATTATTATTAGTCAGAATCAACTTGAGGGCATTGAGTTTTTCTAGTAATTCTATGTTTAACTTTGTAAGGTACTGTCAGACTTTTCCCAAATGGCCACACTATTTCACATCCCCTCATCTGTTTATAAAAACTCCTAGTTTTCCATCTCTTCACCAATAGTTGTTATTGTCTAGCTTTTTGATTGCAGAGATCCTGGTGGGTATAAAGCAAATGTCTCACTGTGGTTCCCCTTGGTGTGGGGGTTAACTGTTGGACTACTAGCAGCAAGAGCAGCAGTTGGAACCCACTAGTCATTCTAGGGAAAATAATGAGGATACATGTTCCCATGAAGATTTATAGCCTCCATGGATCAAGTCTCCGGTGAATACCCTCTGATCAGAGTTGAGGGATGTGAATAGCCTGGTTATCAGAGAAAGCCTGGGAAAATTGATTATGGCAAATGTAGTTAGGCCTTTCAAAGTTGTTTCAGTTAAAAAAATGTGGGGGAAATACACATGGTTTAAGTCTCTGGTGACTCCCCTCTGACCATGGACTAGGGATGTGAACAGCCTTGTAGAATGCCTGGAAAGGGGATCATGACAGATGCAGTTAGGCTAAAAATCAGCACCTTTATGACTTGATTTCTCTTATGACCCATTTTAAATTTGTTCTAGTTTTTAATAGTTTCTGCTTTCTCTTTGATTTAGGTCTTTTTTTATATGTTTTACCTTGTTATTGTTCTGTTTTACTGTCTTCTGTCTTTGAAATCCAGGATAGGTAAATCTACAGAGACAGTACTTGAGTTAAGGGTTCTTTGGGGGGACTGGCTGGGGAGCTTCAGGGGAAATTGGGAGCTAATAACGATGAGTACAAAACTGAAGAAAATGTTCTAGGAATGATTGTGATGATGATTTTGTAACTCTTCTAAGTGTGATTCAACTATTGAATTGAATGATATGTGAGTTATATGCCAATAAAATTGTTTTTATAAAAAAAGCTTAAAAATTTTCCAGCCTCAGAAACCCATTAAAGGGTCACTGAGTCAAACGGATTCAATGGCAATGAGTTAATGACTAGTTATGTTGAATTTTTTCCATGTGTTTATTGCCATGTATATGGTCTCTTTGGAGAAATGCCTATTCTCTGATTTTAATTGGGTTGTTGTTTTATTGTTAAATGGTAAGCATTCTTTATATATGCTATGCATAAGTACATTAGGTCAGGTTGTCTAGAGAAACAAATCCAGTGACACTCATATATGTGCAAGAAAGAGGTGTGTTAGTCTGGATGGACTAGAGCAACAAATTCATAGACATTCATATGTGTATAAGAAAGAGCTTTGTGGGTAAAGGGAGACATCGTACAGTGCAAGGCATGACAAAATAATAATAATTTATAAATTATCAAGGGTTTGTGAGGTGGGGTTATGGGGAGGGAGAAGAAAAATGGGCAGCTGATACTAAGGGCTCAAGTAGAAATCAAATGTTTTGAGAATGATGATGGTAGCAAATGTACAAATGTGCTTGACACAATGGTTATATGTATGGATTGTGATAAGAGTTGTATGAATCTCCAATGAGGTGATTAAGAAAGAGCTGTATATAAAAGAGCCATTGTATATTGAGAAAACATCCAAGCTCAGTCCAGATCAAGTCCACAAGTCAGATATTAGCCCATATGTCCAATACCAATGTATAAATTCTTCTTCAGACTCATGCAACACATGCACTGATGCCAAATGCTGGTAGATCACAGGCCAGTGGGTGGAAAGTCTTGTGGATCCAGTGGTGGTGGAAGGATCTCAGTGCTGGCATGTATCTCCATGTGGTTCCTCCAGCTCCAGGACTCTGACTCCATCAGCATAGCTGCTGGCTTGCAGCCAGCATAGCTTCCTGGCTTGTCAGCAGGAAGACAAAGCAGAGAGTGTATCCGGTCTACAGGGAGGAAGACAGGAGTTCCCAGAATTCTCAGGAGAAGGCTATGCCCACACAGAGGCTTCATTGACTATGACCTGATTGACAGGCTAGACTCCGCCCCTTTTCAAGTTGACAGGAGATTATGTAATTGCCACAAAGCTTTATATCAAGAAGTAGTTATATATCAGGAAAACATCCCAGTCCAGCTCAAGTTCATAAATCCGATACTGGTCTATAAGTCCCTTTTCAGACTCATGCAGTCACATGCAATGATGCAGAATACAGGAAGATCACAGGCTGGTGGGTGCAAAGTCATGTGGATCCAATGGTGGCTCTGGCAGCAACCAGGGTCAGCCATCAGGAAGGTGAATGCAGGGAGGTGGGGGTGTTGAGGTTTCCAGGGCCCTCTGTATAAGAAGGCCAAGCCCACAGAGAGGCACCAGCAGGCTGTGACCTGAGTGACAGGTGGAATACCACCTCTACACTTTTATATATCCTCAAGTTGACATGAAATCATGTAACCACCCCAAGTCTCCTATCAATTATACAACTTACAAACATATTCTTCTATTCTCTGGGTTAATATTTTCTCTTGATAGCAGTGTTTGAAACAGCAGTCTTTCATTTGGATGCAGTCCAACTTATCTTATGTCCTTCTTGTGCTTTTGGTCATTGTCAATGTCAAGATTTAAAAAATTTAGCCCCGTGGTTTCTTTTAGGATTTTATAGTTTCACTCTTTAAATTTAGATCTTCGATTCATTTTGTCTCTTTGAAGATATGATTATAACAATCTATAATACATGCCTGTGGATTGTGTTCATTCATTGTATTACCAAAAGACAGTTCAAGCTGAATTACATCACTTATTAATTACTCAATAAATAGTTACTGATGACCTATTATGTGCCTATTACGTGGCGAGTCAATGGTAGAATTTTTGCCTTCCTTGCAGGAGACCAGGGTTTGATTCCTGGCCAATGCACCTCAAGCACAGAGACCACTCCTCTCTCGATGGAAGTTTGCATGGTAATATGATGCTGAGCAGGTTTCTGCTTCTTGCCTAGGACAGACCAGGAATCATGGCCTGGAATATTAGATCTATATTCCAAAAATATATATCTCTGTCAATGAAAACACGATTGATCATAATGGCTTTATCTGCGACTTGTCATGGGGATGGTGGCAGACTGGGCAGCATTTCTTTGCTGTACATAGAGATGGGATGAATCAGAGATGACTAGACAGCATCTAACAACAACAACAGCAGTAACAACAACTATGTACCAAGTACTTGGTAGACTCTTGGGATACAATGGTGACTGAAACTGTTGAGCTGGGCCCAAAGGAAGCTCCCAGTGTGGTGGGAGAGACAGACAGTAACATTGTCCACACACAGCAATAAGTGATGTAAAGAGAAAGTAAGTTGTTTCAGAGAATTCATCTTGGGGAGAAAGTCAGGTTGCATGAGAGGGGAGGACAAGAAAAGCAGGCAAGTTAGCTCATGGTGATTGGTGGAGAAATGGTCGTATTGGAAGAGTTACAGCACCAAGAGTGAGCTGGGGGGAGGGAGAACAGACAAAATTGGAGAGGTGGACAGGAAATAGAACAAGCAAGACCTCCTATTAAACATTTTCTGTATGTTAGATGCTTTAAACATCTATGTTTCATTATTCCAAAGGATTTTTATTGCCTCCCTAGAATGTAGGGTCAATATGCATGTCTTGAATGAGGAGATCATAGCTCACAGAGGTTGGGTGACAGATAGTGCTGCCTAGCAGAGGTGAGGTACGAATTCAGGGCTGTCAAATTTCATACCCAGCTCTCCACCATAATGCCTTTGTTCAGGCCCAGAGTCAACCTTCTGGGGATCCTTGGAGGTTTACTTTTCGAAAATAACAACCTTAGATACTTTAGTAAAGAATGCTGGAAGAACTCGTCTCAGAGCATGCACACATACGAGAGTGCAGTCTCCTGGCATGTACACAGCAGGAAATGCCAACTGCCCTACAAACCATCAGAGAAATCCTAGTCAACTTCATGGTCAGTAACTGAACTTAATTATTGCTCTTATACATAGAAGACATATCCAAGACTAAGACCTCCAGAGTCTCGCTGCCATAGTTTGGTGGTCTCAGCGGACTTGATACTTGCCCCTAGAGCCTCAGGGATCTGTGCTTCTTTGGAGCCTTATTGATGGAATTCCCTGCTCATCCAATGATTTCCAAAGCCGGACCTCCACACTGCATGAAATCATGATGGGCCTCTAGTTGAGAAGCAGCAAAGCCCACACGGAAGAAGCACACCAGCCTGTGTGATCATGAGGTGTTGATGGGATCAGGTATCAGGCATCAAAGACTCAAAACAAAACAAACAAACAAAAAGCATAAAAATGGGAATGAGGGGGGGGCAGAGTGAAGACCCAAAGCCCATCAGCAGTCAAGTGGACACCCGCTGTCAGAATGGTCACGAGGAAGAGAAGAGCCAGTCAGGGCACAGGATAGCACCGATGAAACACACGACCTTCCTCTAGTTCTTAAATGTTTTTCCACCCCCCCCCACTGCCTCCATGCACTACTCTATCTTACAAATCTGGTTAGACCAGACATGTATACTGGTACAGATAAGAGCTCGTAACACAGGGAATCCAGAACAGAAAAACCCCTCAGGATCAATAAGGGGAACAGCAATACTAGGAGGGTAAGGGTAGGGAAGGGTTAATAAGGGGGAACCGATCACAATGATAGATGTATGGCCCACCCCTCCCAGGGGGACGGACAGCAGAAAAGTGGGCAAAAGGAGACAGCAGTCGGTGTAAGACAGGAAATCATGATGGGCCTTGTCTTGACCAGAATGGTCGAATTTTCTGATTAGATAAAAATCAGTAAATCACTTGATGGTGGTCTCCTCCCCCAGAGGCACCTAGCTCACCCCTCCATCCAAAGACAGGATTGTCAGTGTGAGTATGTGATTCTGAGTTCAGCGGGAGCCGATGGAAGACTGATACAGCAGGAAACTCTAGACTCAGATGAAATTTCCCACCTGATTACCCAGAAGCAAGCAGGCTGGTGTGGCCACACAGCCCCAGTGGCAGCCAAATGCCCTCTTTCTCTGGAAGTCGCAGGCTTTTAGCTTTCGGATTCCATCCAGCTGGAAGCTCCGGCAGGGATGATAAAGCAGGGCTTACAGGAAAGCTAGATGAAAAGCAATCTCTTAAAAGCAGATGAGCAAAGTCGCTGGTCTCAGACTCCAGTGCTTCTTGAGATGTCTGTGTCCTTCTCCCCCACCCGAGCCAGCTCTTTCCCGCTGCTCTGGAGTCGGAAAATGAGAGGAGGGACGCATCAGCCTCGGCGATGAGCTTGCCAGAGCGCAAGCATGCTTGCTATTCAGGCACCGGTCCTCACCTTGTCATCCTTTTATTCCGGGGCTTGAGTCTTTTCTCCTATTTTGCCTTCTGGGAAACAGTGTCAAAAACGGAAAATGCCAATGAGGGACTGACAAATCCCACCAGTGGTTACAATGGGCAAGAGGGTGCAGTAAGATGGCAACCCAACAGCTGAGAGGATCTCTGTAAAGGGGGCAAATGGTCCTCGGACCCAGTTAGTGCTGCCACGCAAATACTGAGTCCACATTGGCACAGCTTACCCTCCCCCACCCCAAGAAAGTCAGAAATCCTGCATTTTTATGTAACATTTCTGTGTTCCGAAGCTGGGTGGGGACAGACATCCTGAAGGGCAGAGAGTCAGCCTCCTAGGCTCCCAGCGTGGTGGCTGAAAGCACAATAAACCCTGGGCTCCGGTGGGCCGAGTTGGCACTCTGTGCTCACGTTGGTACTTGAGCAAATGATCTAATCCTTTGTCGTCATCGTCATGGTCATGGTTAGTAATTCACCCATTGAGATGTTCGGATGTGCTAGCTGAATGCCTGTGGTATACACAGTCAACTCTCAGGAAAGGTTGTTTTCACTCTACTGGAAATCCCTAGGAAGGGACATTTCTCGGTCGTCAAAGAGCAGGTTTGCAAAGACCTCCAGGGCTGGAAGCTGTCCAGCAGCAGGGGCTGCTGGGAGAGTTGGAGCTGCAAGCTCAGTGGGAGCCCTTTCCCGCCTTGAAGCCAAGGCCAGAAGCCCACCCCTTCCCCCACCAGGCATGGCCAGAAATGATAGCTCCTGGCTTAATGACCAACAATTAAACTCCTTCAGTCTGCCATGTAGAATCAGGGCTGGTACCTCCTGAGGGCCATATAGTAACAGGCCCCGCTGTTCCAGGACCTCCTCCAGCCTGTGTCATTTATGTAATTCCTGTGATCTGAAAGAACCTGCCCAGAGGCATCGGGGGTGGGCAGGGGACCTTTCTAAGTTGTATTCGGGCAAACCATACACACAACACAGGCTTCAATGAAATGCGGGGGTTCTTGTCCTTGCAGATACATTAAAAAATATATTTGTTTTCATTGCTAAAAAGATTTGTAAAAGGGAACGTGCTTAAAACTGGCAAAGATATAACACCTTCAGTCTAACAAAAAGGACACTGAGTAAAGAAAAAAAAAATCAAAGGTCTTCTGGGTGGGAGACAGGCGAAGGAGCAGTGGCCCTCGACCACAGTTGAGCGGGGCTAGTTTGGACTGGGCTTTTGGAGGCAGGGGTGGTACCACGTGGGATGAGATGAGTGAGCTGCCTGTGCAGTTCTCCAGACATGCCCTTCCGATTGCAGCAGACTGCAGCAATAGCATTTGATGAGAACCAGGGGCCTCCCAGACGGGCCCCTTCTCAGTCTGAAGTGCTCTTCAACACAAGCAAATTGAAGGTGCTTGTGTTAGGGGAGACCAGCTTTCTTTGCCCCTGTTGAATACTGCATCCTGGGTGCCAGCTGAAGCACAGAGGGAAATCTCTTTTCCAAGCTTTTGTTTACCATGCGTCTCCAAGCAACTTTTCCTAGCCTCCATCGAGACTAGGCACGTGGTCCACACCTGCTCTTGGCTCTGGGGCGTCGAGGCCAGATTAGGCTGCTGTTCAGGGCAGCTGAGCCACCTCCATTTGCAACCCCAGGTTAGACTGAGCCCCTGGGAGGGCGAGGTAGGAACACGCATGCTCTGTACGGCACAGATGGCTTTGTTCTATTTACAGATCGGGAGTCCGTGGCGCTTTGTAATTCACTAGTTCAGTAGTTATTAATGCCTGTTAGCACAATGAAACACACTCACAGTTAATTAGAATTTAATAAAGTTTGAAAATGAAGGTTTAAAGTCTCCCCCGACTCTCATAGGCATGTCTGTGTTTTCTAGATACTACAGGCAAGACAAATGCCCACCAGCCGGGACAGTGAGCTTACTCATCTCAGCAGACTCTTGCCCTTTCTCTTCGTTCCTAACAATTCACAAGATGATGGTCCAAACTTACTTCGATGAACCTCTGCACAACTGGTGCTAAGCCCATCTGTCCCTTCCCACCCTTATTTGCTATATGCTACTAAATAGAATCTCTACATCTCACTGTGTCACAGAAGAACTGGAATAACATGTGAATCCAGGCCCAGCTCCTGCTTATCCCAATTTTTCAGAAATCAAGACGAGCCTGTCAAATGCATGGTAACATCAATAAAAAGCAGAGCCGTTTGCAGAAGCCTGGGAGATTTGGGTGACTCCGCTAGAGGCTCCATCATACTCATGAACATAAAGTCCAGACTGGGGTGCCAGATGTGAATGCACCGCATATTGTTAGGTGCCACTGAGTCGGGTCCAACCCATGGCGACCTTGTGCACAACAGAATGAAACCCTGGCCAGTCCTGCACCATCCTCCAAGTTGCTCCCGTGCTCCAGCCCGTTGTTACAGTCACAGTGTCCATCCATCTCCCTGAGGACCTTCTTTTGTTCACTGTCCCTCTACCAAACATGATGTCCTTCTCAGGGACTGGTCTCTTCTGACAACATGTCCAAAGTGTGTAAGATGAAGCCTTGCCATGCTTGCCGCAAGGGAGCACTCTGATCGTACTTTCTCCAAGACAGATTTGTTTGTCCTTTTAGCAGTCCATGGTATCTTCGGTGTTCTTCTCTAGCACCACACGTCAGATGCACCCATTCTTCTTGTGTGCCCATACTGCACAGGGAAAGTCATGATCAAACCAGAGTGTTTCAGAGGTTGCTTTTTCAATGGGGTGGGGAATGGGGTTGCATGATGAGAGAGGACTCAGCTCTGTAAACTCTGGCAGAGAAGTTAAGAACAAGTACCAAGATTACTAGCCTTCTATCACTTTATATCATGGCATATTGCAGTGGGGCCTGCATCTCTGCCACTGTGGATAAATGGCCCTGCTCTCTAAGTCTGTTTCCTCACTTGCATAATTAGAGGGCGGGCACAGATGTTCCTTCACATTCTTTCCAGCTACATTATCCTAAATTCTTAGAGAACTTTTCCTTTTTTTTTTTCTCTATACCTCTCTCACCCAACTTCAAGAGGAGCCCTGGTGTTTAGGCTGCTGTGAGGTCAGTAGTTGAAAACCACCAGCCACTCCATGGGAGAAAGACTGGGCTTTCTACTCCCATAAAGAGTTACTGTCTCAAACTCACAGGGGCAGTTCTACCCTGTCCCATAGGGTTGCTATGGGTCAGTATTGATTTTATGACGATGTTTGGTTGGGTTTTTGAGCCCCAGCTTACCCCACTTCGAGCTTATTGTGCAGGCCCCAGACCCTCACCTCCAGAAGATGAGTCACCTTGTTAAAACATTGCACTTTAATCAGCGTCAATATTTCAGTACCACGGAGAGCGACACACAAGCTAAATCATCACCCGCTCCTCATCTCAGGACCAGGGTGTGAGGGGCAATACTGGAAGGGTAGAGGGTGAGTGGGTTGGAAAGAGGGAACAGATTACAAGAATCTACATGTGGCCTCCTCCCTGGGGGATGGACAACAGAAAAGGGGGTGAAGGGTGACGCCAGTCAGGGCAAGATATGACAAAATAATAATTTATAAATTATCAAGGGCTCATGAGGGATGGGGAAGCAGGGAGGGAGGGGGGAAAAGAGGACTTGATGCAAAGGGCTTAAGTGGAGAGCAAATGCTTTGAAAATGAGGGCAAAGAATGTACAGATGTGCTTTATACAATTGATGTATGTATGGATTGTGATAAGAGTTGTATGAGTCCCAAATAAAATGTTTAAAAAAAAAAAAAGAAGCCCCGTTGAGTTACATGTTGGCCTGCTAGCCACGAGGCCAGTAGTTCAAACCCACCAGCTGTTCTAGGGGAGAACGATGAGACTGCCTGCTCCTGTAAAGATTTAAAGGAAGCAGCTCTACTCTGCCCATTAGAGTTGCTATGAGTTGGCATCCACCTGATGTCAGTAGGTGGGTTACCTACCTTAGAGCCCTGGTGGTAGAGTGATCACATGATCACTAGTAATAGAAAGGTGTTTGAATTCACTAGCCTCTCATTGGAGGAAAGCTTTGACAATATACTTCAGGAAATATTTATAGCCTTAGAAACCCTCTGGGAAGTTCTGCTGTGTCCTACAGGGTCACTATAGACCTGTTGTCAGTAAGTTTTAATTTGTTTCCCCAAACCTTTTGAGATCATCTGCTAATGTCAGAGTGCATTCATAATCATGGAGGAGATGGACTCAAGCAAAAAGCATTAACATCCTTATTAGAGGAAAGAAACTATTAGATAGACCCAATTCTTTACTCCCTTTACCTTAATTCAATGATCAAATTATAAGAAACATTTCCTTGTGTAGTCAGGTTCCTATGTCACAGAAGGGTATTGGAGGCCACTGGATATAAGCTCCTGTGCCACTCAAGGAGCGCTTCTATCATACTCTTGATTCCAAGGTAGAGATGAAGAACATGAAGAGACATATGTTTCCATATTTTGGAGGAGAGGAAGATCAGGTCATGAACTTGGGGGATAAAAAACAACAACCAAAACCTGTGGATTGAGATTAAAGTCTGAGGGGAGTAAATTGAGCATGATTGGTTATCTAAAATAATTAGAGGACTGATTCAAAGTCAAGCAAATAAAAAAAATTGCCATTGAGTCAATTTCAACTTACAAGACCCTCCTGCATATCAGAATACAACTGTGCAACACAGATCTCCAATGGCTCATTTTTCAGGAGCAGATTGCCAACTCTTCCTTTTGAGGCACCTTTGGGTAGACTCCAATCGACTGATTGAGTTGAGGGTGGAATATAGCTGCTGCGTTTAGACAGAATGAGCTGGGAGAGGACTCCACCAGCACAGTTGATGAATCTTTTGTGAACACCTTAGACGGATACTACCAAAAGCTGACAAATGGAAGGCAGAGACCATTTGTGCATGACTAGTGGGAAGGCAAGGGCTGATGGCATCCTGGCATGCTGACAAAAGTGGAGATGAGTATTCAAGAGGTCATACTGAGCATGCTGAGCAGGCTCAAACAGAGGCTTTTGGGATACACTCTTGGAGGAAATGAGTTGAACAATGAAGTGGTCTCTGGTGTGCCCTGCCAGGGGTGGAGTGAGGAAAGTTTTTACTGGGGAGCTTAAGGAACATAAGTCCAGGCATTCAGATGATGATGAGATTTCTGACTAGGTGGAAGAATAGCACCACACACTGAGGATTTTCTGCATCTGTGCTAATGTTAAATTTCATTCTTAGTAGTCAATGTGTGGGAAAGAAATTCTTGTTCCAAGTCTTGAAGGAGGAGAAAGCCCGGGTGGTGGCAGATTCCCACCAAAGTGACGGATCGCAGAGGAACTGGAATAGGAGCAGAAAAACAATAGAGTATTTCATTTTCCAGACTATTGACAGTAAAACCATTAAGCCCAAGTTTAACCTTTTAGGTAACTACTGTGACTGTGGCGTTGTTATTTACAGGCACCAATTTATATAGGGGACAGATGTATGATCTAAGGACGGGCCTATTGACTTGTTGAGATGTACCATTCCAGTAGTCAAGCAACCAGCATTTATCATCCCCCGAATGTGCTCCCTACGGTATCCACTGGACCTTCCATCCAGAGGACATACAGAGCCACATGTCTGAGGAATTCTGTTAGAGAGAACAGTTGGACCAATGAAACTGCTGTCGTTGCTGTAGGCCACAACACCTGACTGTTCCTTTGCTTTTATTTAATTGCAAGAGAAGAATACTAATATTGGTTATTAAAGATTTAACCATCTCTTTTTTAAAATTTATTTTTATTTATTTATTTAACCATCTCATAGTTGACATCAATGAAAAGCCAACTAGCTTAACTCAGAGGAAATAAAGTTGAGGAAAAAATTACATTATTAACCAACCTGTTAATAAGAAAGCATAGTATTTGCACTAACAAGCATTAATTCTTTTGTGATCGCACAAAACGTGGGTGTGACTGACATCCCCAAGTAAAACAATTACAATGATAATGAGAATTTTGGTTTCCATTATAACTTTTGTAGTCAACTTTCTCACATGCCAGAAAGAGTTAGATTTATTTATGTTTTCACTTACCAGCTCAAACATTTACCAAAGACTTACTGAGATCAAGCACTTATTTTAGGACCTGAAAAGATAGCACTGTACCAAACAGGAAAAAAAAAAGTTTTCTCCTACTCATGGACCATACCTTTTATTGAGGATAAGTAAGCAAAACAAGTACATAAAGAAGATACATACAATATCAAACAGCAATACATGATATGAAGAAAAACAAAATGGGAACATGGAATACATGGGGGCTTTAGATAAGATGGCCAGAGAAAATCTCACTAATAATAGGGAGGAAAAATTTAAGGAGCATTTAGGTGTTTATAGAATTTTACTTTTACTCTAAACTAGGGGATGGAGGATATAGAGGAGTAAAGTGAAATGATGTGATTTAGATTTCTAAATGGTCACATGGTGTGTTAGGCTGGGTAGACAAGAGAAACAAATTCATAGACATTCATATGTGTATAAGATAGAATTTTATATAAAGGCTAATTTTAGAAAGCATCCCAACTCCGTGCATTCCAAGCCCATAAGTCTGATATTAGCCTATATGTCTGATACCAATCTATGAAGTCCTCTTCAGGCTCACGAAACACATGTAATGACACCAAATGAAGGACGATCACAGGCTAGTGAGTAGAAGTCTTTGGATCCAGTGGCATTGTAAGCATCTCAGCACTGCCACGGGTCTCCGAGTGGCTTCTCCAGTTCCCAGGGCTGCATCAAGGTAGATCCATGTGGCTTCTCCTCAGGGATGTCTCACCGGAAGTGAACAGAGAGAATCTCTCCCGACTCCAAGGAGGAAATACAGGAATTCCCAGGATTATCAGGAGAAGGCCATCCCCACATAGTGGTCTCATTGGCTATCTCTGATCAACAGGCTAGACTCCACACTTACACTCTTAATCCTCAAATTAACACCAGATTATGAAACTGCCACATATGGAATAGATTGCAAGGGACATGAGCAAAATCATGAAGACCAATTAAGAGACTACTACAAAAATCCAGGTGAAGAAACAATGGTGATTAAGACCAGAGAACTCAATGTGGAAAGGTTAAGAAGTGACTGCAGTTTAGATATAAATGCAGTATAATTTTTATTGGAAAGAAGCTTTCAGCTTAACTACATAAATAATAAATAAATAAAACTAAAGACCTTCCAGTAGAGATTTTACAAGCCCACATGATAAACCAAGCTTCCTGTGTTTGAAGATAGAAGTGAGATAGCCATCTGTCATAAAACAGAAACATATAAGGGAATCTTACACATTCGGTTCCAAAGTCAGTCTACGAACAGCTAATTGGAGTTTCTTTAATGCTCAGAATTAGTTTGCAAACAAGTTTTTCAATTTTGTTCCTTAGATGGTGGTGACTTTCTTTCTCTGCTTGGGAGCATCCAAGCTTCTGCTATCACCATGGCGATGGATGTACAGCTCTAGCTTTAACCTTCTTTGTTGCTCCTTACAACGGAGTGAGAGGAACTCCATGCGGATGCTTGAGGATCACTTCTAACTGCACGTATTCAAAAGAACAGAAGCTAGCCATTTATGTAGCCTACCTCCCCAACCTTGCAATTGCTACATAAATGGCTAGCTTCTGTTCTTTTGAATATGTGCAATTGGACATGATCAGGTGCAGTTTGCTGCTTTGTGTATTTGACCTCATATTCAATAACGCACCCAAGTCAAATAATGACTACATCTTAGAGCTGGTCTTTGATCTCAAGAGGGCTGACTCCAGAAAGCATCCATTTAACAACGATGAGAAACTCAACAGAAGTTAAAAAAAATTTAAATCCTGCTCCTTCAATTGTGTTCCTTTTCTTTGTGGATCACAACTCTGACACTCAACGAGGCTGGGATTTGTAATGAGTTACCTTAGATCAGTGGTTCTCAACCTGTGGGTCACGACCCCTTTCATAACAGTAGCAAAATTACAGCTTTGAAGTAGCAACGAAAATAATTTTGTCCCCCTAGAAGAATAGATTTTGTTTCAAAGAACAACATTGATTCTGCAGCTCCCGGAGGAGGAGATAGTGGAGCACAGCCTGGCCCACCAGGCCCTGAGGATGATGTTCCTGATTAGAGCAGCCAGTCCACAGAGAGGACAACATGGTTGGCCCCACTTTGAGACATGATGCCCCTCACTGACCCATGGCGCTACAGGGGACAGCACCAGAGACAGTGTGGGAATTGCGCCAGACTTGATCCCACCACACAGAGGCAAAGCACTGGGGGAGTGCAGCGGAACAGCAAGGGAATGGAGCGGCAAGGTCCCCAGGGAATGCTGAAAGTGGACTTTGGGTCCAGGGCGTGGTGCCCCAACAGACTGGACTGGAAAACACTCCTAAAGGCCAACAAAGAATCCTTGAACTAACTACAAGCTTTTCTTTCTTGATGTGCTTTGTTTTATTCTTTGTCAGTGGTTTGTTGTTGTTTTGTTGTATACTGTTGCTTTGTTTTCTTCTGTCTTGTTTTTGTGCATCTTATTATCTCCACAGGTCTGTCTAAATAAGATAGGCTGGATGAACTATCTGGAGGAAAAACAATAGGACCGACAGTTCCAGGGGGACTTGGGATAGGGGGAGGTGGGGGGTAAGGAAGTGGTGTTAACAAACCCAGGGACAAGGGAACAGCAAGTGATCCAAATTGGTGGTGAGGTGGGAGTGGCAGGCCTGGTAGGGAATGATCAAGGGTAAGGTAACGAAGAGGTATAGCTGAAACCCAGGTGGGGACGGAGCATGATAGTGGGACAGGAGGAAAGTCACGGGAAATAGAGGAAAGAGCTGGGAGGCAAAGGGCATTTATAGAGGTCTGGACAAAGATATGTACATGCAAATATATATAGGAGGATGGGGAAATAGATCTATGTGCCTATATTTATAGGTTTAGTATTAAGGTGGCGGAAGGACCTTGGTCCTCTATTCAAGCACTCCTTCAATGCATGAATACTTTCTTTCATTAAATTGGCATTCTGTGATGCTCACCCTCGTGACACAACCGCTGAAGCGAAAGCAGGTGAACAAGCAAATGTGGTGAAAAGAAAGCTGATGGTGCCGGCTATCAAAAGAGATAGCGTCTGGGGTCTTAAAGGCTTGAAGATAAACAAGTGGCCATCTAGCTCAGAAGCAACAAAGCCCACATGGAAGAACACACCAGCCTGTGTCATCACGTGGTTCCGAAGGGATCAGTTATCAGGGATCAAAGAACAAAAAAATCATATCATTGGGTGCACACCTCCATGATACGATCGCTGAGGACAAACAAGTGCATAAGCAAATGTGGTGAAGAAAGCTGATGGTGCCCGGCTATCAAAAGAGATAGTGTCTGGGGTCTTAAAGGCTTGAAGGTGAACAAGCAGCCATCTAGCTCAGAAGCAACAAAGTCCACATGGAAGAACACACCAGCCTGTGCGATCACAAGGTGTCGAAGGGATCAGGTATAAGGCATCATCAAAAAAACCCCAAAACTTACCATACTGAATGAAGGGGGAAGTGCAGAGTGGAGACCCAAAGCCCATTTGTCAGCCACTGGAGATCCCCTCACAGAGGGGTCTAGAGGAGGAGATGAATCAGTCAGGGTGCGATGTAGCACCGATGAAGAACACAGCTTTCCTCTAGTTCCTAAATGCTTCCTCCTCCCCCACCCCAAACTAACATGATCCGAATTCTACCTTGCAAGTCTGGACAGACCAGAGGATGTACACTGGAGCAGATAGGAGCTGGAGGCACAGGGAATCCAGGGCGGATGATACCTTCAGGACCAGGGCTGTGAGGGGAAATACTGGGAGGGTAGAGGATGAGTGGGTTGGAAAGGGGGAACCGATTACAAGGATCTACATGTAACCTCCTCCCTGGGGGATGTACAACAGAAGAGGGGGTGAAGGGAAACGCCGGACAGGGCAAGATATGACAAAATAACAATTTATAAATTATCAAGGGCTCATGAGGGAGGGGAGAGCGGGGAGGAAGGGAAAAAAAGAGAACCTGATGCAAAGGACTTAAGTGGAGAGCAAATGCTTTGAAAATGAATACGGCAAAGAATGTACAGATGTGCTTTATACAATTGATGTATGTATATGTATGGATTGTGATGAGAGTTGTATGAGTCTCTAATAAAAGGTTTAAAAAAAGAAGAAAGAAAATGCAAAAAAAAAATTTTGTGATTGGGGAGTCACTGCAACATGAACTGTATTAAAGGGTCATGGCTTTAGGAAGCTTGAGAACCACTGCCTTAGATGTTTCTTTCACTGTCTCCTCCTACATTAGTTGGTTTCCAAGTTCTACCTGTTTTATATCCACAGTATTCTTCCTACTCGTGTCCCCTGCTAAGAGCAGCTCCATGGTCTGACCTTTGTTTCTTCCACCACTATTGTTTGCACTGTGCAGGAATCACCCTCTGATTGGAGCCTGTCTTGTGAAAGTGGTCTCTTCAGTGGACATCAAGTGTCAGAGACCTCACCTGCTCGTGACAGGTGACCTCAAAGCACGGATGAGTCTTTATTTTATCTTTCTGCAGAGAGTCACATGACATTACTGAAGCCATGTGTTTAGGTCATTCTTAACCACCTCCTCTAACACTTGCTTGAGTTTCCAAATCCTCTTCTATTCACACTCTATTTTTTCCCCTTCTAATATCCTCAAGTCTTTCTTAGTTTAAAAAGACACATGTTTGGAGAAATTCATCCCAGATTCAGAAGAAAACCCAATCCAAACCAAACACACTGCCGTTGAGTCAATGTTGAGTGATAGCAATTCTATAGGGCAGGGTGGACCTGCCCCCATGAGTTCACAGGAGTAGAAAGTCTTTCTCCTGTGGGACGGCTGGTGGTTTCCAATTGTTGACCTATTGGATCACAGCCCAATGTGTAATCACTATGCCAGATTCAGAAGAGGATGTGAAATTTAGGACATTATTGCTCACATCAGATGCACCTAGACTGAAAGTAGAGGATACTTGTGCTTTCTTCGCATTGCAAAAATCTTTAACTATGGATCACAACAAACCATGGATAGAATTGAGATGCCTGGGAATTCCAGAAAGGCTCATCATGCTCATGTAAAATCTGTAAATGAACCAAGAGGCAATAATCTGAAGAGAAGTGTGTGCTTCAGTGTTATATCCTCTCACCATACTTATTTAATCTGTATGCTGAGCAAATAATATGAGAAACTGGGCCATATGAAGACTGTGTCATCAGGATGACTATTAATCTCCTATCATAACAGATGCATGACCTCACTGGCTGACAATGAGGAGGGCTTGAAATACTTGCTGATGAAGGTCAGGGGCTGCAGCTTTCAGAATGGATTGCAACTCAAGGTAAAGAAAAACAAAATCCTCACAACTGGAACAAAGATTGAAACTGCACAGAACAGCATGTTGTTTAGATTCACAGTCAATGTCCAGGAAAGCAGTAGTCAAGAAATCAAACAACATATAGCATTGGGCAACGTTGCTGCACAAGACCTCTTTAAAGTGCCAAAGAGCAAGGGTGTTCCTTTGAGGATCAAGGTGGGCCCGATCCAAGGCAGGGTAAAGCATGTGAAAGTTGAACTGAAGAAGAATTGATGTATTTGAATTAGGTCCTGGCGAAGAATAGTGATGTATCACAGACTGCTAGAAGAACAAACTGGTCTGTCTTGGAAGAACTACAATCAGAATACTCTTTCAAATCAGGGATGACATACTTTGGACATGTTATTAGAAGAGATCTGACCTGAGAAAAAGAAGGGCCGAGGAAAAGAGGAAGACCTTCATCCAGATGGATGGGCGCTGTGGCTGCAACAGTGGACTCAGACGTTGTGAGAACGGCACACAGTCTGCCAGTGATTCCTTCTGTGGTGCATGGGGTTACCGTGTCACGACCAACTTGATGACATCAAACAACAATAACAGCATGCTTTTGTGCAATACCTTTTTACCTGCCTTTACACACAGATGAGGATCCCTGGTGGGGCAGTGGTTACACATTGACTATTGACCACAAGATCAGCAGTTCAAAACCACAAATCACTCTGAGGAGAAAGATGAGGTTTTCTAGTCCTGTAAAGAGTTACAGTCTGAGAAATGATGCCCCTCACTGACCCATAGCCCTACAGGGGACAACACTGGAGACACAGTGTGGGAATTGCACCCGATCTGATCCAGCCACACTGAGGCAAAACACTAAGGGGGTGTAAAAGAACAGCCAGGGAATGGAGCAGTGAGGTCCCCAGGGGATGCTTGAAGGTGGCCTTTGGGGCCAGTGTGTGGTGCCCCAACAGACTGAACTGGAAAACACTCCTAAAGGCCAACAAACAATCCTTTAACTAACTGCAAGCTTTTCTTTCTTGTTTTGTTTGTCATTGGTTTGTTGTTGTTGTTTTGCTGTATATTGTTGCTTGCTTTTGCTCTGTCTTGTTTTTGTGCATGTTATTATCTCCACAGGTCTGTCTAAATAAGATACGCTGGATGAACAATCTGGAGGAGAAAACAACAGGACTGACAGCTCTAGGGGGACATGGGTGGGGGAAGGTGGGGGGAAAGGTAGTGGTGTTAATAAACCCAGGGACAAGGGAACAACAAGTGATCCAAATTGGTGGTGAGGAGGGTGTGGGAGACCTGGTAGGGCATGATCAAGGGTAATGCAATCAAGAGAAATTGCTGAAACCCTGGTGGGGACTGAGCATAATGGTGAGACAGGAGGAAAGTCAAAGGAAATAGAGGAAAGAGCTGGGAGGCAAAGGGCATTTATAAAACTCTAGATAAAGACATGAACATATGGAAATATATTCATTTAAGAGGATGGGGAAATATATCTATGTGCATATCTTTATAGGTTTAGTATTAATGTAACAGCAGGACATTGGGCCTCCACTCAAGTACTCTCTCAATGCAAGAATATTTTCTTCTATTAAATTGGCTTTCTATGATGCGCACCTTCCCAACACAACCGCTGAAGACAAAGCAGATGAATAAGCAAATGTGGTGAAGAAAACTGATGGTGTCCAGCTATCAAAAGATATAGCATCTGGGGTCTTAAAGGCTTGAAAGTAAACAAGGGCCATCTAGCTCAGAAGCGACAAAGCCCACGTGGAAGAAGCACACCAGCCTGTGTGATCACGAGGTACCGAAGGGATCAGTTACCAGGCATCAAAGAACAAAAAATCATATCATTGCATGTTCACCTCCATGATACTATCGTTGAAGACAAATGGGTGCATAAGAAAATGTGGCAAAGAAAGCAGATGGTTCCCGGCTATCAAAAGATATTGCATCTGGGGTCTTAAAGGCTTGAAGGTAAACAAGTGATCATCTAGCTCAGAAGCAACAAAGCTCACATGAAAGAAGCACACGAGGTGTTGAAGGGATCAGGTATCAGTCATCATCAGAACAAAAAATCTTGTCATAGTGAATGAGGAGGGGGGAGTGTGGGGTGAAGACCCAAAGCCCACTTGTAGGCCACTGGACATCCCCTTACAGAAGGGTATCAGGGAGGAGACAAGCTAGTCAGGGTGCGATGTAGCAATGATGAAAAATACAACTTTCCTCTAGTTCCTAAATGCTTCCTCCCCCCCCCCCACTATTATGATCCCAATTCTACCTTGCGAGTCTAGCTAGACCAGATGATATACAATGGTACAGATAGGAACCGGAAACACAGGGAATCCAGGGCGGATGATACCTTCAGGACCAGGGGTGTGAGTGGCAATACTGGGAGGCTAGAGGGAGGGTGGGTTGGAAAAGGGGAACGGATTACAAGGATCTACATATGACCTCCTCCCTGGTGGACGGACAACAGAAAAGTGGGTGAAAGGAAACATTGGACAGGGCAAGATATGACAAAATAATTATCTATAAATTATCAAGGGTTCATGAGGGAGCGGGGAGCAGGGAGGGAGGGGAAAATTGAGGAGCTGATGCCAGGGGCTTAGGTAGAGAGCAAATGTTTTGAGAATGATGAGGGCAATGAATATGCAAATGTGCTTTACACGTTGATGTATGTATGGATTATAATAAGAGTTGTATGAGCCCCTAATAAAATGATTAAAAATTAAATAATTATTTAAAATGTGCTGGAAAAACTCGGCTTCTACTCGAGTATATATAAAAAAAGAGTTACAGTCTTGGAAACCCACAAGGGAAGTTCTGTCCTGTCCTATAAAGTTGCCATGAGTTGAAATTGGCCCTGTAGCAGTGACGTTTTTGGTTTTGTTTTACACACACACACACACACACACACACACACAAATAAATTTTGTTTGGAATAAGCCCCTGCATAGAACTCTAGTAGTAATACTTTTTTACTTCACCCTTTTATATGCAAAGGGTGTGTGCATGCACCCTTGAATTGTCCTTCCCTCATCATCAGCGTACTCACACATGAGCAATTTCCTATTTGTTGATCATGTCCTTTGAAACACACACGTTTTAAATGTTGCTGACGTCTTGTCCACAGGCAGTCCCTAAATTATAACATACCATGCTTACCATGACCTGAATTAGGACTAACCACCTTTTTAAAAAAATCATTTTATTGGGAGCTCTTATAGATATTGTAACTATCTATAATTCAACTAGTTCAAGCATAATTGTACAATTGCCGTCACCATCCATTTCAAAACATTTTCTTTCTTCTTTAACTCCTTGATAACAGCTCCCGTGTGTCCCCTCCCTCCCCCGCCCTTTTTGCACATAATATCATTAGCAATATGTTGCAGCACAGAATTTACACTTGCAGATGTTACAAAGGTGCTGAAAATAAGAGACATTAATAATTAAAAACTGGGAAAAAAGAGGCATTTGCTTTACATTAGAACTGACAATGGAGTCACAGGACAGAGCTGCATTGTAAATCAAGGACAACCTGTATCTTTGTCCCCTCCTTTTGTTTTGTTGCTCCCGCTTTAGATGTAAGAGCTAAGAAACCGTTGCCTAATCCCTGCACACGGAGATTTGCACCTAGGTTTTAACTAAGAATTTTATAGGTCCAGTTATTAAATTTAGGTTTTTTGATCCATTTGAGCTATTTTTTACCGAAGATATAAGGTAAGGGTCCTATGTAATTATTTTACATGTCCATATCCATACCCTGGCTTCTGGACGACAATCCGATGGCAACAAGCCCTCAGTATGTCACAGGATGAAGAGACACTTTGCCCAGAGCTCAGGAATGGGCTCCACCACAAAAAATCCCCTGAACCTGGTATTTATGAACAGGTAACAGGGGTGGGAGGGGGGGAGGAGGGGGAGGAGGTAGGAGTGAGTAGAATGTGTAGGAGTTCTATTTTCACAGTGAGCAACTTCATTCTGCTCACCAAAGTCAAGGGAGACTAGTGAGCACTCCAGAGACTCCTTTGCCCAGTTGGGCTCACCTGAATGAAGCTGGGCTCACTTGACCCTTAGCTGAGAGGACTTCCTGATACGCCGGGCGGGGGAGGGGAAGAGCCCTGAGGTGAGGTGGCTAAGCAGCGAGAGTGATGACACTGAAGCAGTGTGGGCCCTGGAGCAGGTCAGCGTGGGGAGGATGCGGGACTCCTGCCACCTCCATGCTGTACCTGGAAGAGGGCTGCCTCCAGGCCCCGGGGACCCTTAGAAGTCAGAGGAATTGAGCTGTAAGAGGTGAGGGTAGAACTGAATTCCCCCATCAGCCCCTCTGCGGAACATTCATGCCTGCCTGAGAGATAAGCTCGGGATGACACTCTCTGCTTTTGCCTGCAATTAAGCTGATGTGATTTAGAGGCTTGCATGTTTGGTGATGTCAGCAGCCTCTGCACCCAAATGGAAGGAGTTAGAAATTGCGAACTTGAAGTGATAGCTCAGAGAGAGATAAGCCTTGGGCTGTAAGCCATTTTTAATCACCTTCTGTTAAGCAGTCTCTGCTAGACTAGAGCCAAATTAAAACTCGGAGATTAGATTAGGAGTGTTATCTTTGCCAACAAGTTTATCATTACTTAGCCTCAAGGTACTCACTATGGAGGGAGAGAGACAGACGAGAGAGAGAGAGAGAGAGAGAGAGAGAGAGAGAGAGAGAGAGAGAGAGAGAGAGAGAGATTGATGCTGAGTTGATTCTCTTCTGTAAATGGGTAGAATTGTGTCCATACCATTTTCAATGGCTATACTTTCGGAGTGAACTTGATTCTCCAATCTTTCAGGTAGCGGTTGAGCATGTTAACCTGTCGCACCACCCAGGGCTTCGCAGATGACAGAGAGGAGTTTGAAAAGGCAAGAGTAGTCCATCTTAAAAAAAAACTATAGGTCAGGCAACGGTAGTTTACATACAGAGTTGACCAGAAGAAAGTAGAACAGAGCCCACGAAATGGAAAGTGGTGACCATAACCCTTGGCCCAAACCTGCATTGGCAGAAGATGGGCTCTGAAACTGGACACTCCTCAGAAGGGCATACTGTCCAGCGCTGTTTCAGCTGGGCCAGGGAAGCAACTGGACAAGGGAGCATGTCCAGAATGCTGAACCAGGGGCTACTCCATTGGGTAATCAGGAATGTATTCTACTGCCAGGCGAGGGAGTCTGCTAGTCTTGCCTGGTGGGACTGCCTCACGGCTGGGACCCACTAACTGTGTTATGTCTCTCACTCCCGATGGATGGATGCGCTTTTCCAAGGGGGAGTCGTGCTGTCTGCTCCTGTTTGGACTCCAGCATTCCGTATGGAATGTGTGTGTGGGCAACAGCAAACTTGTTCTATGGAGCCAGCCCCCAGGGAATCACCTCTGGATCTGGTGGGGAGGACGGAGGACTGCAGGCACCCCTTCCGTGCAATCCTGGGTGAGCCTGCCAAGAAAGACTGCAAGTTTAAATTTGGGAAGCAAAAGATGTGGTCAGGGAGGGAGCAGGAAATGGCAAGGGGAGCATTCAAACCATCACTACAGGGGTGACATTTGTGGCCGGAGGGCGGCCAGATGGAAGGAAGCAAGAAGGAGGACAGTTTTGGAAGTTCGGGTCTTAGACTCTAGTGAAGTTTCCAGGAAGAGCCGGGAGACAAAGTGATCTTGAGAGAAGTCTTGCATCGCACAAAATGAGCCTGCCTTTGCTTCCCACCGTGGTGGCTGGGAGCAGCTCGGGACAGAAATGTGGTGGGGGCAGCAGCTTGGGCCATCGGTCAAGTCCACTGCCCTTCACAGTGAACCCGAGTAATGTATTTCCGTGTCTGCTTCCCTACATCACTTGGAGGAAGTCCGTTCTGCTGCAAGCTTCCGTTTTCACAGCTGCAAGCTCTGTCCTCGGCTCTTTGGTGTTTCTGGGAAGCGTTTTCCCCTGGGGTCTTGCACAGCCACGTGGGATCACATTTGATACCTCAGACAGGAAGACCCTTCCCCACTTGCCCCCTTCATATTCACAGTGGACATGCAGAGCATGTTTGCTTTTCGTCTCCAACTACTTTTGCTGATCTTCGGAGTGGATCAGAAAAGGCAGCTGTCGTGAGTGGCAGACCCTTGCCTGTAACTGATTTAAAGACAGTTCTGCCTCCGAGTGCTCTGGGGTGAGGACATTATGTGAAGCACCGCGGACAGACGGACGCCAAGAACAACATTCAGGCCGGATTGCTCCTGGAGGACCCCCTCCCCTTGCCTCATGCTGGGTAACACTTTTCAAAGCACTTCTTGCTAGGACAGGACTACAGCTTTTCTCTCTTTTCACCTAGACCGCATCGAAGATGCTGGTACCCTGGAAGTGACGGTGCTAACACAAGCCATGATTCGTGAAGGAACTCCATCCCTGGCCCACTCAGACCTCCTCCCTCCCGGGGCAGTTTTATTTGTATTTGACTTTGGCTCTGCTCAGGTGACCTTATGGAAAGGCTGTTGCTCTCTCTCCCTGTTGGCTGGGGTGAGATACCGACAACTGTTTCGATCTCCTTTAAGCGTGCTCTCAAGGCCATCGGAGATGGGCTTCGTGTGGGGCTGATGATGTGCCCACTGATCATGAACAGTTTATAGAAAAGACATGGCCATACGTAGAGGGGGCAAAACAAATAGCGACCACGCAGAGTCAGATGGGTTTCGGGTATAAGCAAGTATGTAAGTTATGAAAATAACAAAAATATATTTTTTGTCACTGTGCTCATAACCACAATAGGGATGGTTTCCAGCATAATAAAAACAAAATACTTCAAACTCTCTGCCATTGCATTGATTCTGGTTCATAGCAACCCCACAGGAGTCCTGGTTGGTGGTTTAGGAGTCGGGCTGCCAACCGTAGGTCAGCCATTCGAAACCACCAGCTGCTCCTTGGGATAAAGAGGCTTTCCATTTCCTTAAGGAGATACAGTCTGGGAAAGCCATGGGGGCAGTTCCACTCTGGCCCAAGGTCATGAGTCCATCATAATAGTTCTTGCTAATTAATAAGGGAACAGATAATAGCAAAACATAAACAGTCTAATCTAATCTCAACACTTTAATCTGATTGGTAGCTTAGACACATTGGACCTACATGGATTTCAAAAGGTATGTGACCATCTCTCATAAAAACCTTCGAGACAAGCATGAGATTATATGGGCTGTCATAGTCCTGTTCTGTACTGGGGTCCCCAACTTGAACTGTCCCACCATCAAAAGGAGGGAAGGAGAACTTTTCTGAGAGGAGAACTAAAGAGTTTGGGTCCAGGAACCCCCGTGTGAATCATCACTTTTCTATGAGGGTCAAAAGTGGCAGCATCTGGGGCTTAGCACCCAGGGCATGAAGGGTTAACGCCAGAGTGGGATTGCGGCAGCTGGAGACAGAGGTCCAGGGGGAATGCTAGGGCCACTTAGGGAACCCTGTGACTGCATGAGGCAAGGGCTAATCCACTGTCGCAGACCTTCAGGTTGCAGCCTAATTAGAGCTTTATTATCAAAACACACAGCTCCGAATAATTTCTGAATGATACTTTAAATTTTTTTTTTTGGCAAAACACCAAAAGGAAGAGGTCACAAGGTATAACTATACCTGGATTAAGGTACAAAGCAACAAAACAGGTCTCCCAAATTATTTGTGATAAGAAACTCTTAAAACTAGACTTTAGCATCTTTATTTGAAATGGAACAAAAGAATAACTTGTTGAGGTGTGTTAGTCTGGGCTAGGCAAAGCCAGAGACACTGGCTTTTGTGCGCAGATGGAAAGAGATCAAAGTCAAGAAATGGTTCACACAGTGGTGGTGGTAATGGGGTTGTTGCTAGGTGCCATTGGGTTGGTTTCGACCCATAGCGACCGCATGCACCACAGAAGGAAACACCGCCCAGTCCTGTGCCATCCTCACAATTGTTCCTGTGCTTCCGGCCATTGTTGCAGCCATGGTGTCCACCCATCTCCTTGAAGGCCTTCCTCTTTTTATTTCCTCTCTACTTTACCAAACATGGTGTCCATCTCCGGGGACTGGTCTCTCCTGACAACATATCCACAGTATGTAAGACAATGCCTTGCTATCCTGGCCTCTAAGGAGCGCTTTGCCCATACTTTTTCCAAGATACATTGGGCTGTCCTTTTATCTATCTATCTATCTATCTATCTATCTATCTATCTATCTATCTATCTATCTATCTATCTATCTATCTATAGTTCAAGGATTGTTTGTTGGCCTTTAGGAGTGTTTTCCAGTCCAGTCTGTTGGGGGCACCATGCCTTGGCCCCAAAGTCCACTTTCAGCATTTCCTGGGGATCTTGCCACTCCATTCCCTTGCTGTTCCGCTGCACTCCCCCAGTGCTTTGCCTCGGTGTGGTGGGATCAGGTCGGGCACAATTCCCACATTGTGTCTCTGGTGCTGTCCCCTGCAGGGCCATGGGTCAATGAGGGGCATCATATCTCATAGTGGGGCTGGCCATGTGGTCCTCTCTGTGGACTGGCTGCTATAATTGGAGTCATCATCCTCAGGGCTTGGTGGGCCAGGCTGTGTGTGCTCCACTCTCTCCAACTCCCCCTTCATCTGCTCCTGTGTGCGCCGATCAGATATGACCCTCTCCCGGAGCTGCAGATTCAGTGTCATCCTTTGAAACAAATTCTTCTAGGGGGAGGGGCAGGCATCCACTTAATATTTGGTGCTGGGGCCAGCCTCCCAAACCTCCCCACTGGTTCCCTACTCCACGCTGGGGTGTTGCATTCACACCTTGAGGCACTGGGTTGAAGTCTGGTCTGGGCTGTCCTTTTAGCAGTCCATGGTACTTAAAAAAAAATCATTTTATTGGGGGCTCTCACAGCTCTTATAACAATACATACATCAATCATATCCAGCACATTTGTACATATGTTGCCATCATCATTTTAAAACATTTTTTTCTACTTCAGGCCTTGGTATCAGCTCCTCTTTTTTCCCCTCCCTCCCTCCCTCCCCTCCCCTCCCTCACCTCCCCTCCCTCCCTCCTTCCCCTCCCCTCCCCTTCCCCCCTCCCCTCCCCTCCCCCCTCCCCCCTCCCCTCCCCTCCCCCCTCCCCCCCTCCCCCCCTCCCCTCTTCCCCTTCCGCTTGGTACTTTTATTCGTCTTCTCCAGCACCACAATACAAAGGCATCAATTTTTCTTTGGTCCCTTTATTCAATGTCCATTTTCACATGTATGTGAAGCAATGAAAAATAACAACAAAAAACCCTTGGTTTGCCTTAGATATGCCTTAGATGTTAAAGGAACATCCTTGCTCTTCAATACTCTAAAGAGGTCTTGTGCAGCCGATTCACCCAATGCAACGCATCTTTTGATCTCCTCTGTTACTTCCATGAGCATTGGCTGAGACCCAGGTAAATCATTCCAGAGGAAGGGATGGTGTCAGAGCTTAAATTGGGAACATTTGGTTTTCAGAAGCCTGTGGACGACAGTGGAAACTCGAAATCCATTTGCAGGGTCCCCACATCAAGCATCTCCAGTGAACCCCTCTGAGTGTAGTTGAGGGATGTGAATAATGCTGCTATCAGACAGAGAGAAAGCCAATTATGGCAGATGACAGTTCATCTCCCTTTGGACCCATTTTTAAGTTGTTTCAGATTAATTCTGCTCTCTGTTGGATTGATAATTTTCCACGTTTTGTCTAGTCATTGTGTCTGTGTGTCTGTTTTCTTCCTATTTCTGTTTTGTATGGGCTTCTGTTTATGAAATCCAGCATAAGTAAACCTATAGAGACAGTAACCTGACAGATCATTACTTAGGGCATGACGGGGAGGAGGGAGGAAATGGAGAGCTAACAATACCGAGCATGAGAAGAAAATATTTTGCAATTGATTGTGGTGATGACTGCCCAAACCTTCTTCTTTTAAGCAGTTGTATTGGCAATTCATCCACATATCATCCAATTCAATAGTTAAATCCTATCAAGAAGATGCACAACTCTTAAGATGATTGAACAATTAAATTGTATGATATGTGATGCATAGACAAATAAAATTATTTTTTTTGGGGGGGAAGAGATATAAAACAGTGGATTTGATATAGAAAATCAAGCAGTAATGGGGAAAGATAAATGCCAAGCCACAAGAAGATCCCCAAGGAGCCAAGGAAGAAAAGCTGAAAGAGACAAAGATCTTCCTCCAGAGAAGATACAGAAAATCTTTCCTTAGGATCAACACCCTGAATTCAGGCTTCTAGTCACCTAAACTGTGAGAAGACATATGATAGTTACATAATATGTTGTCAATTTGAGACTTAAGAGTGAAGGGGTGGAGTTTAGCCTGTCAATTAGGTTGCAGCTAGATGACCTCATTTGGAGGTGCTAAGGAGATAAATAGCTTGATGGAGGTGGGACACATGCTGACTCCCTGCAAGACATCTCTGTTGACAAGACACATGGAGGTACCCTGGAGCTCTGGAGCCGGAGGAGCCACATGGAGACCTCTACCAGTGCTGAGATGATCATACCACCCCTGGATCCACAAGACATTCCACCCACTGGCCTGTGATCTTCCTACATTCGGCATCATTGCATGTGTTTCATGAGTCTGAAGAGGAATTTATAGATTGGTATTGGACATATGGGCTAATACCAGACTTATGAACTTGATCTGGACCTGGCTGCGTTTTTTTTCTCAATAGTCAACTGCTCTTGTATATAAAGCTCTTTTTTACCCATATGAGTGTCTATGAATTTGTTTCTCTAGTCAACCCAGAGTAACACAAGACACATTTTTGTTTGTGAAATTAAAACAAAACAAAAAAGAATGATCCTTAGAAGTGAGGCTGCAAGACTTCATCTCATTTACTTTGGCATAGTATCAGGAACAGTGCGCCAGCACCTGGAAAGGGGTATCACATTTGATAAAGGAGATGGTCAGTGAATAAAAGGACAGTCCTCAACGAGACAGATGGACACATTTGCAGTAACAATGGGTTCAAACACGCAGCAATTGTGAAGCTGATATCAGACTGGGCAGTGTTGCATTCTGTTGTGCATAGAGTCACTATGACTTGGAATGGACTCAATGGTCCCTAACAACAACATCTAATATGAAATGCAGTTTAGAAGAAAAACAGCAGCATTGAGTTTTTTCCTCCAAGGTTCACCTGTTAATATCTTGCTATTGTTAGTTGCCATGAATGTGATTCTGACCCCTTGTGTGACCCCATGTGTGCAGTGTGGAATGGTGCGGGGCTTTTCCTGAGCAAGTCACCAAGCCTATCTTCCAAGGTGCCTTTGTGCATTTTCAAGCTGCCAACCTTCCTGCTAGGGGCCTAGTTCTTCCTTGTTTGTGCCAGCCAAGGCCTCCATTAACATTGCAAAGCTCTTGCGGTGGGAAAGGCTAACCCCACAAGCTCCTCTCTTTCCATTAACCTGGCAGTGGCTCTTAGAGCCAGCCCCATGGCTACAACGTGGAGACTGGGCAAGACACAGGTCACAAAGAGAACAGTCATGGCGCTGACATGTGGCAGAGTGCTCATTAAGGACACTCAGATAGGCTCAGAAACACATTTCCTGAAGGTTGTTCGTAAGGAGTAAACCTGAAGCCATTGCCACGATAACGTCTGCGTGTCCTCCAAAGCGGGAGTACTTAAAGCCACTTGGAAACGCTTGCTGGTGCGAGGGGCCTGGAACCACGTGATCCAGTAGGGAAGTGTGTGCGTGAGGCCGACCGCGGATGATGAAAGAAGTGGGGCGCAGACTGAGTCTCTGCTCTCCGGGGAAGGCTTCCCGTGATTCCCCAGTGAAAAGGGATTAGAAGTGAACATTACATCTGAATTATTTGTTAGGTGTTTCTAAACATAATCATGCCTTGTAAACTCTTCAGCAAATTACGTTTTGTTCGCACTTCGTAGTATGGGGTCAGTTATTTTCAATGAAACTTTTTGTTTTGTTTTTTGCTGTTGTAAGTTTTCATGCTAAAGAGCCATTTCAGGGTGATAGCTAAAGTGGGTGCACCCAATTATGATTTTAGTCAATGTTCTCATCCCTGAATGAGCCCCAGTTGGTGAGCATCAACTCCCTGCCCACAGCTTAAATGAGCCAATAATTACAAGGCACCCCGCAGTGTCTGCTCAGGGTAAACACCCACAAATGACAGCTTTCTCACCCTGCCCTTTGCCACATCGCCTGTTTTCCGGAGGGTAACAGAGTGTTGTCCTTAATGAGGAAGTAATGGTCACACATGTTCATCTATGACTATTTAAAAAAAAATACTTTTATTGGGGGCTCTCACAGCTTTTAAAAAATCATTTTATTGGGACCTCATATAGCTCTCATCACAACCCATACATACATCTCTCCCTTCACCCACTTTATTGATTCTGAAGGATTTATCTGTCCTTGATTCCCTGTGTTTCCAGCTCTTATCTGTACCTGTGTACATGCTCTGGTCTAATGAATTTGTAAGGTAGAATTGGGGTCATGATAGTGTGGGGAGGAAGCATTAAAGAACTAGAGGAAAGTTGTGTGTTTCATTGGTGCTATACTGCACCCTGACTGGCTCATCTCTTCCTTGTGACCCTTCTGTAAGAGGACATTTAAGGGGACATCCAATTGTCTACAGATAGGCTTTGGGTCTCCACTCTCCCCTCCCCCTCCTTCACATTGATATGATTTTTTTGTTCTGGGTCTTTGATGCCTGATACCTGATACCAACGACACCTCATGATCACATAGGCTAGTGTGTTTCTTCTATGTGGGATTTGTTGCTTCTCAGTTAGATGGCCACTTATTTATCTTCAAGCCTTTAAGACCCCAGGCCCTATCATCTATAACCATCTTCAAGTGACTAACATACCTGAAGAGAGATAATAGCAAACTTCTTCCAGTGGAAACGGAAAAATCACTGCTCTGCAGAATGACAGAGATGCGGGCATGTTTATCCCACATGAAGGAAGTTGGTTCTTTGTTTTACAGGGAATACGTTTGACAGCTGTCTTTCTCTATGAGGCTACAGAGTTGTCACGGTATAGAAGGCTTTCGTTTGTTCTATATGGGCCTCAGAGGGTACAAGTAGCATTAGTAGAAGGAATAAGGAGTTTGGGGTGTGTGTTATTTGTTTCAGGCAATCTATACAGGACCTTCAGTGGCCAGCAGTTAGAGACCACCAGCTGTTTCTCAAGAGAAAGATGAGGCTTTCGAATTCCTGTAAAGGTTTACAGTCTTGGAAACCAAACGGGGCAGTTTTATTCAGTCCTGGAGGGTCATTATGAGTTGGAATCAATGCAATGGCAGTGACCCCTAGTGGCCCTGTGGATTAGACATTGGACTGCTAACCACAAGGTCAGTGGTTCAGACCTACAAGCTTTCCACTTGGGAGAAAGAGAGGCTGTCTGCTCTTACAATCTTAGAAACTCAGCCAGTTACCTGACCAAGCAACTGGAAGAGAATCATATTTATTCCCATTACCGAAAACGGAAACCCAATAGAAAGCATAAATTCCACCCCCGCCCCCCGCAACTGTCATGATCCGAATTCTACCTTGTCAGTCTGGATAGAGCAGAGGATGTACACTGGTGCAGATGGGAGCTGGAGGCACAGGGAATCCAGGGTGGATGATCCCTTTAGGACCAGGGGTGTGAATGGCGATACTGGGAGGGTAGAGGGTGAGTGGGTTGGAAAGAGGTAACCTATTACAAGTGACCTCCTCCCTGGGGGATGGACAACAGAAAATGGGGTGAAGGGAGACGTCAGACAGTGCAAGATATGACAAAATAATAATTTATAAATTATCAAGGGCTCACGAGGGAGGGGGGAGCAGGGAGGGAGGGGAAAAAAAGAGGACTTGATGCAAAGGGCTTAAGTGGAGAGCAAATGCTTTGAAAATGACGAGGGCACAGAATGTACAGATGTGCTTTACACAATTGATGTATGTATATGTATGGATTGTGATAAGAGTTGTGTGAGTCCCTAATAAAATGTTTTAAAAAACGAATGCATACATTTTAGTATATGTGCCGCTGAAGCGAGCACAGGAATGCAGAAATTATCAAACAGTGTCATTAATGCCACACGCAAGTAAAATTTGGCTGAAGATAATTTTAAAACAGTTGCAGTGGCACATTGACAAGGAGCTACCAGAAATTCAAGCTGGATTCAAAAATGAATGTAGCGACCGGAGGAGCCACAAGCTGGGCTGGCGGCTGGGGCAGCTCAGTCGTGTGCAAGGCGGCACACAATGTCCATCCAACGTTCCGTGGAGGTGCCTGGCTCCAGGGCACCCCCGGATTTCAGCTCTGGGCTGGTCCCTTCTGACAAGTGGACCCCATCAAAAAAAAGAGGATCTTAGCTACAAGATTAAAGAACAGAGGATTGTTGTGGATGAACTTTCTAACTTGAAGCAAAACAGGAAAGTATATAAGCAGCAGCAAAACAGTAACACATTCTTTCTGCAGACTGAACAGAAATGCTTTCTGAAAGCAAAAATATATTGGATGAACTGAAAAAAAATACCAAGAAATGGAAAACTCAGATAAGACTAAGAAATAATCGACTTAATTTCCCATCAGAACGTGTGGCATTTGTTGTTCTGTCAGCTTTGCTGTTGAACTTGTCAGCAGATTTGAGAGCGGACTTGCTGTACATTCGTAAACAGTTGTTAAAGCATGATGCCAACTACCAGTGCTTGTTTTCTGGACACACCCTTCACTCGGGAGGCACTGGAACTGCCCGGCCTCTGGAAGAGGAAGGAGACAAGGTGTTCCTATGGAATGGAGAGGTCTTTAATGGAATAAAAGTGGAAACTCGGGAATGATACTCGAATTATGTTTAACTGTCTTTCCTCTTATACAAATGAGTCCGACACTTTGTCACTCTTCTCAAAAGTCCAGGGTCCTTGGTCTTTTATATATTATCAAGCATCTAGTCATTCTTTATGGTTTGGTAGGGACTTTTTTGGGCGCCGTAGCATGCTTTGGCATTTTAATAATTTGAGTGAAAGTGTCTGCCTCTCTTCAGTTGGCACCTAGACATCTGGAGTGGCCAGTCAGTGGCAGGACGTTCCAGTATCTGGGATTTTCAGAATTGATCTCCAGTCTGCTGCCACTTCCAAGGGTGGATTTTAAAATTATATCCTTGGAATTATAATTCTGGGGAGAAGGTTATCCAAGAATGTGTTGGTAGCCTGACCAAAGTTTCAGCAAATTTGCCTACGTTTGTATCGGTGGAAGCAAGTGAAGTCAAACTCTATCTTGAAAAACCTATTGTTCCTTTAAATATGATATTGCCACAAGGTCCCTTTGAGACTCCTAACACCGACATTTCCAGAGGCCACCTACAAGAGAGACACTTCAAGTCTGTCTGGACACACACATGAGGGAAGTGGTTCCACAGTTCATCGATGTCCTGAGCCTCTCAGTCAAGAGGCGGCTGTTACGTTTACTGAGGGACGAAAGCTTGACGCCAAATGAAGCTTTGGAAACTCGCGGTAGGAAAGCAAACATCGCAATTCTCTTCTGGGGCATCGATTCCATGGTTACAGCAGCCCTCGCTGACCATCACATTCCTATAGATGAACCAATTGATCTTCTTAATGTGGCTTTCATGACTACCGAGAAGGCCAGGCCAAGCCGTTTTAACCCAAAAAAGAGTAAGCAGAAAAATCATTGTGAATTTGCTTTTGAAGAATGCTCCCCAAATCCTGCTGCCGTGGCTGATGATAAGCTGGATGCATGCTTCAGTGCGCCCGACCGGGTCAGAGGGAGAGCTGTTCTAAAGGAACTACACGCTGTCAACTCTTCCCAGATTTGGAATTTTGTTGAAATCAATGTTTCTTTGGAGGAATTGCAAAAATTAAGCAGAGCCCGGATATGTCAATTAATTCAGGCCCTGGGTATGGTTCTGGGTGGTGGCATTGGCTGCGCAGTCTGGCTTGCGTCTAGAGGAGTTGGTTAGGTAGTGGCAGTGGAGGAAGTGAAGGCAAAGGTCATTCTCAGTGGGATTGGTGCAGGTTATCCTCGCCATCGAGCCTGCTTTCAGAAACACGGGTTTGAAGGATTGAACAAAGAAGTAGAAATGGAACTAGGTCGGATTTCTTCTAGGAATCTTGGTCGCGATGACAGAGTTATTGGTGATGATGGAAAAGTAACCAGATTTCCTTTCCTGGATGAAAACGTCATCTCCTTTCTAAATTCCTTACCAATTGGGGAAAAGGCAAACCTGACTTTACCCCTTGGTATTGGTGAGAAGCTACTTCTGCGGCTTGCAGATATGCAACTCGGTCTCACAGCTTCGGCTCTACTGTCCAAATGGGTCATGCAGTTTGGATCTGGAATTGCAAAACTGGAAAAGAATAATGAAAAGGCATCTGATACATGTGGAAGGCTCCAAGAAATTTCCATTCTATTGAAAAAGAGATGAAAATGCAATCTGCTCACAATGTAACTATTTACAAAAAACAGTTATGTAAAAAATATGGTACTTTGATGCTTTATTATTATAAAAATAAAATAAATAAAAAACGAATGTAGCACAAGAGATATAATTATTGATGTCAGATGGGTCTTCGCTGAAAGTACGGAATACCAGGAAGATGTTTAATTTTGTTTTATTGACTACAAAGACATTTGCCTATGGTTCCAAGTGATGGATCTCCTGGAGAAGAGTGGAATTCCAGAGCCTCCACTGTGTGTATGAGGAACCTGTGTATGCATCAAGAGGCATTTATTCAAAGAGAGCAAGAACATAGTGCATGGTTCAAATCAGGAAAGGTGCATTGGGATCATTTCCATTCACCATAATTATTCAGTCTGTATGCTGAGAAAATCATCTGAGAAGCTGGACTATATGAAGAAGATCTTGGCATCCCATTTGGAGGAAGGCTTATTAACAACTTGTGATGTGCAGTTGGCACAACCTTACTTGCTAAAAGTGGGAAGGACTTGAAGCACTTACTGGTGAACATCAAGGACTTGTGATCTTCAGTAGGATTACCACTCAATGTAATGTAAAGCTAAATCCTCACAACTGAACCTATATGTAGCATCATAATAAAAAGCTTGAACTTGTCAAGAATTTACTTGGATCCACAATCAATGCTTACAGAAACAGCAGTCAAGAAATAAAACATTTTGTATTGTGAAAATTTGCTGCTCAAGAACACCTTGAAGTGTTGAAGAGCAAGGGTGTCACTTTGAAGACTAATGTGTGTGTGTGTGTGTGTGTGTGTGTGTAGGTTACATAATCTGGTGTCAATGTGTGAAGGGGTGGAATCTAGCCTGTCAATCAGGTTGCAGCTTGATGACCTCATTTGGAGGTGACACCGAGATACATAGCTCACTAGAGACCAGGTACACATGGACTCTCTGCTTTGTCTTCCTCTTGGCAAGACACATGGAGTTATGCTAGAGCCCTGGAGCTGGAGGAGCCATTTGGAGACCCCTGCCAGCACTGAGATGCTTCCACTGCCACTGGATCCACAAGACTTTCCACCCACTGGCCTGTGATCTCCCTGCATTTGGCGGTATCATTGCATGTGTTGTGTGAGTCTGAAGATGAATATATAGATTGGTATCAGACATATGGGCTAATATTGGACTGATGGACTAGATCTGGACTGGGCTGGGATGTTTTCTTAATATACAGTTGTTCTTTGATATAAAGCTCTTTCTTATGTACATATGAGTGTCTAACCTGATCACTAAGAGGATTTCTCAATCATCTTATATTCATGTAAAAGCTGCACAGTGAGTAAGAAAGTCTGCAAAAGAATTGACGTATTTGAATCACGGTGCTGGGGAAGAATATGGAAAGTACCATTGGCTTCAAGAAGAACAAACCAATCTGTCTTGGAAGACGGACAGCGAGAATGCTATTTAGAGCCCAGGATGGCTGGACTTTACCTAATGCAATTTAGATATCTAATCTGAAAAGGGACATCATTCTTGGTAAAGGAGGTCAGCGAAAAAGAGGAAGATCCTCACTAGGTGGATGGACACAATGGCTGCAACAATGGGCCCAAACATAATAACAATTTTGAGGATGGCACAGGGATGTTGTACACAGGATTACTGTGAGTTGTCACGGATTCAGTGACACCTAATAACCACCTACAATATTTGTCTGCATTCACTCAATGGCAGTGGGTACATTTATGGCTTGGAAATGTTCTTTGGAATCCTTCTTGAATTTAAGAGACTACTGAGATTGTACTTGGCATACATGAACATCCAGACCATAATACTCTTAATTTAGTTAAGTCAAATCAATAGTTCACCAAGATATGATGAGCTACAAAACTGAACTACACAGAATGCTTACCTTCTCCTCACCAGGAGACAACAAAAGGGACAGAGGAGCTCTTTGCTCCTATCTTATCCTCAGCCCTGTCTCATCCTTTCTCAAAGATTTTAACACTGTCATGAGCTTTTCTATTATGGTTTAAGGAAGTCAAACCCCTAAATAGTAAGTATGTTTGAACCATTTCCTAGGTGAAGGAGTTTGCTAGAAACAGCAACATTATTCTGTAGCAATGATTGGAGGCAATAGAAAAAAAAGCAAATCAGCAAGCAAGCAAACAAACAAACAAACAAACAAGAAAAATCATTGTGCAAATATGAGGGTATTCACACCAATTCAAAACCATCTGCCTTGAAGAAATAATGTCATTTGACGGGTGTGACAGTTTTGGGTCAGTCTGAGTTACTATTTCTCATTGTCATTAATATCAGACCTGTGTGATGATTGATAATCACCCCCCATACTTCCTCACATTTTCTCTCATACTGGAACCACGCTTTGCTCTGCTTCACTGCTGTGTCCTTGGTATCCAGAAGTCCCCAATATCCACCACCCTCCTGCCCCACCTTGTGCTTTGAGGAACTGGAGCCTTGGTAGAGTAGTGGTTGTGACTTGGAATGTGATCCGAAAGATTCACAGTTCAAAGTAAGCAGCCACCCTTCTGGAAAAAGATGGGGCTTTTACACTCTTGGAAACTCATAGGGGCAGTTCAACCCAGTCCTATAAGGTTGCTTTAAGTTGGTATCGACTTAATGGCAATGAGTTTGCTTTTGGTTTTTAATGGGTTCACAGAGCAGGGGAGGCAGAACTCAGACTCAGGTGGGGGAGGGAGTTCCTCTTTCTGACTTCTGGCCCAAGTGTTCTGAGATTCCCAGAAGCCCAGTTATCTTTCCTGATAACCTTATCTGAGCACAGCCCTGACTGCCCAACCCAGAAAAACAAACTGCAACCTCTCCCCTAAGGAAAACTAGGAAAATGTATTTAATTTAAACATGGAATCCTTGAACATTTAATACCCCCAAACCAAACCCACCGCCACTGAGTTGATTCTGACTCATAGTCACCTTAGATTTTGAGCACAGAGCAGAACTGGTTCCCTGGGTTCCTGAGACTTTAGATCTTTACAGGAGCAGACAGCTCACTGTTCTCCCAGGGAGCAGTTGGCAACACAATGCGTAGCCCAAGACAACACCAGGATGATAACAACAAAGGAGACAATCGAATTTGATTTTAATGTCAGCTTCAGTGAGACAGAATTGCTGTTGCTGGTTGTCACGGTGCCCATGCCACCTCTTGCTGACCTCACACATAACGAAAGGAAACCTTGCCCAGTGCGGCATCTTCGCGATCACCGAGCCCCCCGTGGCAGACTTTGTGAGGTGTCATCTACGCGCCCTGCCCAATAGCATTCCCCAGTATCCATAGGCTTATCACGCGCTGAGTTTCTGAAGCAGATGGCCTGGCATTTCTTCCTAGTCTGCCTATGTCTGGAAGCTCCCCTGAAACCTATGCACCATGGACCCTGTTGGTGGCAAGCTCTCAGCAGCATAGTAGCATGCCAGCCACCACAGGACACCAGAACAAGCGGGGGGCTGATGTAATTACACACTATACAATTACCTAACGATCTGATTTTAGAATATCCCCACCACATCCAAAAGAAACCTTGTGTTCATTTCCATTCCTGTTGTTGTTAGCTGCTGTGGGGTCAGCTCTGACCCATAGCCATCGTAAACACAACAGAGCCAAACACTGCCGGGTCCTGCGCCATCCTCACAATTGTTCCCATGCTTGAGTCCATTGGTGCAGCCACTGTGTCCATCCATCTCCTTGAAGGCCTTCCTTCCTCCCCGCCCCCCTATTGACTGTCTATTTTCCCAAGCATGATGCCCTCCAAGGACCGCTCTCTCCAGACCATATGCCCAAAGTATATGGCACCAAGCCTCGCCACCCTTGCCTCTAAGGAGCATTCTGGCTGTCCTGCTTAGCAAACAGATTGGTTTGTTCTGAACAAATTCTTTTCCACTCCTCGTCCTGGGAAGCTCAATGCTACACTCCGTCTCTATGGATGCGCCTTTTCTGCCGACAGTTTCATATCAGTAGACTCAGACAGCACATAGTCTTTTACTCTGATTTCTTCCCTTGAGGATGATGCTTTTTAGGCTCATCCACTTTGCAGCATGTCAGTGTCATGCTCCTTTTTAGTGTATCTACTATATATTCCACGAGTTGATGACATCTGGGCTATTTCCACTTTCTGTCTATTGCAAATAAGACACTGGATACTGAATTTTTAGTATCTATTTTCAGTATAGATTTTAAGTTCTGATTTTTATTTGAAATCCTCCTCTCCTCTATCTTTTTCTCTCCTCTCCTCTCCTCTCTTCTCCTCTCTTTTCTTAGGAGTCCTGGCGGTGTAGTGGTTACAAGTTGGGCTGTGATCTTCAAGGTCTGCAGTTCAAAACCACCAACCGCTCTGCAGGAGAAAGACAGGACTTTCTACTCCTGTAAACAGTGACAGTCTTGGAAACCCACAGGGGCAGTTCTACCCTGTCCTATAGGGCCACTGTGAGGCTACACTGCCTCAATGCCAATGAGTTTAATCCTTTCTTATCAAGGAATTGAAAAATAAAAGTTATTAATACCTGTCTGCTTGCATCTAGGTCCTGTTGGTTGAAGCTATTTTCTTCTCTTTGACTTTATTAATATATGCTCTTGACTATTCTACTGCCACAACAAATAGCAACAACCCGCTTGTTCATTCTCCATGAGGTTTTATGGAATACCCCACTATTCCTATGTGAAATCTCCAATTTCACATTGCAATAGAAAAATCAAAATCTAGTCAGCTGATATTTCATTCGATCCTAAGATCTTTAACCACCCTCCCCTTCCCTGGCCTTGTGGAGCCTAGCATAAAGGCCTGCTTCCCAGACACACTAACACAAATAAGCACCTGGGTCTTAAAAGATTTTTTAGGTGCCAAAATCACTTTACAGATTGGGCTAGACATTAGGACAGACATTACACATTTCTCTAACGTGTGTGTGCATTTTAGCTCACCAAGCAGTTGGATTATCCCAGCACCGGTGTTTAAGAACAAGAAGCTCAGTCTTACTTTAGAAAGAAAAAAAATCATCATTTAAACTTGAAATACTTTAAAAAAGGAAGTGGATGTATATCTTAAAATGATGCAAATAAAAAGTTATTCTTTTTTATTCTGGTCTTAAAATACGGTCTCAAACATTCACATTTGTTAGATTCTCCAAATGAAAAACAAAATCTGTGTTCATTCTAATAAAGACACAGGCTTCAAGAAATTGGACTCCAATAGCTACAGAAAAGATTGAGTTTCACCTAGTGCCTGGACATGTACAGTTCCCCATATTCCCATCAGTTCCTGCTCCTCCTCATTTGTGGTTAGAATACTTTCCTATAGTTTGCTGTGCTGTGTGTCGTGGGACTGAGTCTCACTCCTAGAAGCACGATAGGGCACACGATAGCCCTGGGGTTTTTCCTGAGCTGTCATCTTTATGGGAGCGAAGGTGCTGAGGGGCTCCAACTGTCGACCTTTCATTGCAGCTGAACACGGAAGCATGGCACCGGCAGGGCTCCTCAGGGGCCTCCTGGGCTGCAACATGCGGGGTTAGTTGTTTAGAATCACGAGCCAGCCACTCGATAGGAGAGAGATGTGGCCGTCTCCGATGACAATTTAGTCTTACGCTATTTTATGGAGGCACTATGAGTTAGAATGGACTCGGTGGCCGTATGTTTGGGTTTTGTCTGTTGTTGTGACGTGAGGGAGCTCTGGGCTACAAAGGTTAAGCCCTCAGCTGATACCGCAAAGCATGGCGGTTCAAACCCACCCAGCAGGTCTGTGGGAGAAAGATCTGGTGAGGTGCCTAGAAAACTCTAGTCTAGCAACCTCTACAGGGCAGTTCTACTCTGTCACATGGGGCTGTGAGTTGGAATTGATTTGAAAGTTCCTAACAACAGTGACAGCATTGAGATCTGGGAGGCTGTTCTCCAGTCTGAATAATGGGCAGTGGTGACTTAGACCTGTGCAAAGATGTGTCCAACTTGTGGACCTCTGAAAGAGGCTACTCTAAGCTATAAGATGCCTTCAAAATATCATGGGTTAAAAATGGAAAAATAATAACAAACCAACTTACTGTCATCCAGTTGATACCAACTCATAGTGTCCCAAAGGACAGGGTAGAATTGTCCTAGTGGATTTCAAGACCATAACTTTATGGGAGTAGAAAGCCCCATGTTTTTCTTGCAGGGAGTGGCCAGTGGTTTTGAACTGATAACCTTGTGGATCAAAGCTCAAGTTTCAACAACTACGCCACCAATGGCTTTGAATTATGTGAAGAGTATTAAAGTACCATGGACTGCCACAAGGACAAACAAATCTGCCTTGGAAGAAGTAAGACCAGACTGCTTCTTAGAGGCAAGCATGGAAAGACTTCATTTTACATACTTTGTACATGCTGTCAGGAGAGACCAGCCCCGGGAGGAAGACATCGTACTTGGTAGAGTAGAGGGGAATCAAAAGGATGACCCTTAATGAGATGTATTGACCCAGCAGCTGCGACACTGGGCTCAAGCACAGGACCAGTTGTGAGGATGGGGCAGTACTGGGTGGTGTTCGTTCTGTGTGCACAGGGTCGCTATGGGCTGGAATCCAACTTAATGGCACTCAACAACAGCAATATATACCAATGAGAGCTGCTCTTTTGGTAGAACTAGGCCTTCAGGAGACAGTAAATTGTCCATCACTAGATGTGTAGGGAGAAAGATGAGACTCTCTGCCCCCAGAAATATTTACATCTAAGAAATTCCTAGGGGGAAGTTCTACTCTGTCTTTTAGGGGTTGCTACCAGTCGGCTATCATGGCAGTTGAGCGAGTGAGTTGTGTTGTGAACTGAGGGAATGAATGAACCCCAAGTAGCCTTCACTTACGGTGGTTATGGAAGATATTCATACCTCAGTGGGCAGGGCAGATGGGAATTGTGGGGCTAACTCGTGTCTAAGGGTTTTAAGACCCCATACTTCCAATAGCCAGTAGGTAGCCTCAGATGGCAAAAGAGAGCTAGCCCGGCCATCAACCATGGACTTCACTTTCAACTAACTCTAAGTTCTGCGAGGAATTTCATGTGATTTTCTTCTGTTTCATTGATTGTGCAATTCTAGTCCGTTTAGGCAGTTTCACCATCTATCAAAGGCGCTTGGCCACTCCTACATAAATAAACAATCCCAGCCTAAAATATTGATGGAGCAGTAACTGTCCAGCTCCCCTGATCAGGCTCTGATATAAACTCCTTGTCTTATTCTAGCTTGTTTTTATTGCCTAATGATTGGAATCTGCTTTGGGAAGGCACAGGCAGTCATGCTTTTATTTGATTTGAGAATTCGGGGACACTTACAATTCAGGCCAAAGTTTTATTATTCTCTGACTTAATCATGCTTCCCCCAAAAAGAGCTCTGTGGATTTATTTTGCACACTGCTTTTTACTAGCTTTCAGCCTATCTTTGGTGGAGAGCTGAAATGCGGAGTGATGTAAACTTTTATCTCATTCCACTGACCAAATGGGAGTTTGAAGATTACCATCTGATTAAGAGAGATAAAACCCATTAACTGTCTCCAAACAAAAAGCAGCAGCAGCACTTCCGGGGAAGAGAGTGGAAAGGACCCTGCTTTGTATCTTTCTCAGCTGTCATGTGCCACATTTTTAGACAAAGGAGCTGGGTTTTCTGGAAAACATGTCCCTCTCCCGTGAGAACTTGAGGGGAGTCCAGAGCTGCCTGTTTTCTTTAAACCTTTGTTCCTTTGGGGTTTCCCCATCATGCGCCTGGCCTGCCTCAGGCAGAGTCTCAGCCCTTCTAAGCAAAGGCATTTTCAGTAACTACCCATTAGGGTAATAGGCTAATCCAATTGCCACCAAGTCAACCCTGACTCATCGCAACCCACTGTGGCAGAGTGGACTTGTAAGGAGTCTTGGTGGAATAGTGCTTACATATGGGGCTGCTATCCTCAACGCTTGGAGTTCAAAACCACCACAAGTTCCATTGGAGAAAGATGGGGCTTTCTACTATCATGAACACTCTTGGAAATTCACAGGGGCCATTGATAGCCTGTTCTATAGGGGTGTTACGAATTGGCATTGATTCCATGCCAGTGAGTTTGGCTTTTGGGTTTCCAGTGGTCAATTTTTTGGTAGTGGATTGCCAGGTGTTTCTTCTGAGGTGCCCCTGGGGGGGACTTGAACTTCCACGTTTTCTGTTAGTAGCATGTTAACTGTTTAGACCACTCAGGTACTAATAGTCTAAAGGGTCTGTTTATTTTCCCTGCAGGGATACTAGGAAGGAAAAAGAGCACCATCAAGTGTTTTGTTTTTATTTTTTAAGATGAAGTGTTAAGTTTTGGGGGTCTCCACCCCCAGTTGATGTAGGTAAACAGAGGGCTACAGCTTAAAATAGGAGGCACTTAGATGAGATGTCAGAAAGCACTTTCTGGATGAGACACGTTGAACTATCTTCTTCGTTAAGTGGTGTTTTCCTAGGAATGGGAGACTGCTCAGTGCTGTCTGGAAGTGGGAAGATGAGCTGTCCCAACTTTTAAGTAGTTTGCTCTGGCTGAAGGCTTGGTAATTTCTTGTGGATATGGTTTCTATTTTTGAAGCAGCAGAAAGATTTGATTTCAAAGATAGATAGGAAAACTGTGCTTGAGTGAATCTCTGGGGCAATAAATGTTAACTCGAATTCCCTACACATGCTGACGGCCATCAAAGGCCTATTAACGTCCTGAAATCGCATGTAGAATTATTTCTGTGGATATATTTAGGGACAAATTGTCATAGCTTTTATCAGTATTACAAAGCAGCCCATGATAATAAAATTGAAAACAGAAACAAAAGGCTTTAGGAACCACTGCTGAAAGGGAAGCGTACTGTCAGTGAGGATGATGCATGAACTATGACTCTGGCTCTTACTTCTCAAAACTTCTCATGCGGGGAGAAGACGAGGAAGAAGGCTGGGGAGGGTAGCAGAGAGTCTTCTTCATGGATGGGGAGCTGAGCTATAGGGCAGGCTTCCTCCATTCCACTGATTCCTTTGTGTGTTCAACAAATATTTTACTGAGCATCTACTACATGCCAGGAACTGTTTTAGGTATTGCAGAACAGAGATCAAACAATCAAAAATAAACCAAGCCTCCCCCCACCCCCAAAAAACCCCCACCAAAACTTACTGCCATCAAGTTAATTCTGACTTATAGCAATCCTATAAGTTGGGTAGAACTGCCCCTATGGGTTTCTGAGACTGTAACTCTTTATGGGAGTAGAAAGCCTCATCTTTCTCCTGAAGAGCTGCTGGTGGTAATCAAACTGCTGACCTTGTGGTTAGTAGCCCAAATTGTAACTCATTAGACCACCATGCTGCATGGGGACAGTGAAGAAAATGATTTCTGCCTTTAGGGAGTTGACAAGTTAGAATGGGGAAGCAGAAAAGAAATGAACACCAACTGAGCAAATTATATAGGAAAACAGGTTATGGGGTTTCACTGTGTGTGCAGCGAAGAGGTGCAATAGGTAATTTGCAGTGAATTCAATACAGTGAATCTCAAAGAGAAGGTGTTATTTGCCTAAGAATGGGAGGGAAATGGAAGAGTTGACAGTGCAGATGTATCTGGAGGTGAGTACTCCAAGCAGAGAGAATGAACAGTTTAACCCTAACAAGGGAGGATAGCAGTCTTACTCGCGGGGCTGCTAAGTGCAAGGTTAGAAGTGCGAAACCATCAGCTAGCTCCATGAGGGGAAAGAAGAGGTTTGCTACTCTCCCAAAGAGTTACTGTCTTGGAAACTCATAGGGGACAGTTCCAGCTGCCCTATAGGATCACGATGAGTCGGCATCGACTTGATGGCAGTGAGTGATTCTGCTTGGACCAGAGGAAACCAGTGGAAGACTGTAGAGAAGAGGTGACTGATGGAGGGAGCGAGGCCATGTTGGGTCCAGTGGTCATGGTAAGAACTCTTGCTATCACTCTGAATCACATGGATATTTATTAAAGGGTTTTTTGTTGCCTTTGTTATTTTTAAAAAATCCATTTATTGGGGCCTCTTACAACAATCCGTACATTCATGTGTCAAGCACATGTGTACATATGTTGCCATCATGCTTTTCAAAACATTTTCTTTCTACTTGAGCCCTTGGTATCAGCTCCTCATTTTTTCTTACCTTCCCACCCTCATAAACCTTTGATAGATTCTAGATTATTATTCTCATATCTCATATCAACCTTCCTCTGATTAAGGGGTTTGAAGAGAAGAAATACATGACTTCACTTACACCTTAAGTGAATTCATCTGGGGCTGCATGAGGACAAGAGCAGAAAGTAGGAGGACAGCTATCCAGGTGAGAGACAATAGTTATGCACCTGACTTTTAGACTTCCTCTAGAGGTGACTGGCTGGAGCCCTAGTGACATAGTGGTTACACGTTGAGCTGCCAACTGCAAGGTCAACAGTTCCACACCACCAGTCTGTCCCATGGAAGAAAGACAGGGCTGTCTATTCCCATCAAGAGTGACAGTCTTGGAAACTCACTGGAGCAGTTCTACCCGTCCTGTAGGGGTTGATAGGAGTCATTATTGAATCCATGGCAGTGAATTCGGTGTTTTGGTTTTCAGAAGCAACTCATCCAGGCAGCAGCCAGAGATTGATCCCCTCCATCAACTTCAGCAGTGTACCATCAAGCCCCAAGGACGCATTCCTCAAGGCCAACACCACCCCTTCCAACTGGAAGTACCACATTATATTGATCCAGGCGCTTTGTGTGAGTGTTTAAACCAGCAACCCTGGGTAGCGTCAGGGTGTCCGTGTTGAAAATGGGTGCACCTGGAGCTTTGTGGCTCAGAATTCGTTTTCCTAGGTTGCTTGTGACTCAGAAAGACGTTGAATACACGCTCTCTGAGCAATGGCAATGTCTGTCTCAGGACGCGGAGGACTGCCTACTGCAGGAAGCCGCTGCAAGGTGACTAAACAAAACGTCTCCGACCCATGGTTCCAACACTGGAGAGTCCCATGCTTCCCTAGCTCCCGAGAGGTCCCACCGTTAGGAAAACTGCTGGAGAGAAATCGCAGAGGGTTAGGGTGAGCAATTCTCACACGAGAGGCGGATTGGATTTCTTTCAGGCTCGGGCTACTTGTCCTAAATTGTACGTGTGCATACGTGGTCTTTCTTTTCTTTCTGACCAAACTGTAAGACTCACGAAAAATCTTCTAGTCCCTCAGGGATGTGGCGGCTCTGTGCTTTTTAAATTCTGATGTCAGCCCTCCGAAAACAATTAGGAAAAGCACTTAGCTGCTTTGGGGGTTATTTGTCTTTTTTCCCTGTAAAGTTAAGCTTAGCTTAAGAATGTGAGAGCCGGTGTGTCTTATGAAAGAAAGAATAGCATCGATCAAGAGAAGATCAATACGCGTGACGGGAACAACAAACATCCTCACCTAACTTCATTGCCTGGGAGGAAAATTCCACCCAGTCACAGGCAGGCGGCTCTGGGTGACTCCCACCTGGCAAGCTCAGCCGTCTCAGGCATCTCCTCCCCCTCTGTCTGGAGCTGCCGCAGAGGGATGGCAAAGAGCTGGTGTGACATCTACTTAGGCTTCCAAGCTCCAAACCCTTCTCTTCTCACCCTCCCCCGCTGTTCCTGCCGATTTCTTTCCAGTTCTTTGCCTCCATAGCCGCAGACATCTTTGGGGGATAGCAAACCGTCTTTATTCTGAGTGTGGGCACAGGACACTTACACCCATTGTCCTGCTCGGCGGCTGGGTCATGGACCACAGCCAATCAAACGCAGCAAAGTGTTAAGGCGTGTGTTTCCCCTTGGCTGCATGAAACAATTCCCTGTCGCGCCGCCGCCCCCGCTGCCCTGTTTCCTTTCGATTGTCCGGTCTCATGGGGCAGCACAAGGAACCCACGGGGCCACCTGTCCCCACACTGCCTTGTTAGCGGACTTGCAGCTTTCCAGAAAGCGTGTCCTGCACAGGGCACCGGGACGGGCTGCAGAACTTGCTGCAGGCCTGCAAGGAGTGGGGGTCGGAGGGGGCCGCTGAACGGCACGGTTTTAGTTCTGCTTCTGGACAATCAGGGCGTGTTTAGGTGGTCCGAGGGCGGTGCGTGACCCGACAGGAGCGCATCTCCCTGGTCTTATCAGGAGGGGCTGGGGTGCCACTAGCTGCAGGGGGAAGAGGGTCAGGAGCCGGGGTCAGGGGAGGGAAACTGCCTCAGCTGGGGAAGGGACCCACAGAGGATGGTCCAGAGCACAGGCCCTCGGTCCCTCCTGGAGACGAGGAGCCCGCAGCCTGCAGAGGTTCCACGCTGGGTGCAAAGGGCAGACGGCGCAGAGGGCTGAGCGTCAGCCCGCAGGATGTCCAAAGCCTTTCCCAAGATGAGGGTGTGCTCCGTGGGAAGCGGGCCCCGTTTTAGTTCTCCCCATCAGCCCTTTCAAGAACAGCACGGCGCGCATTTCAGAATCTGTGAGATGATCCTGCTTTTTCATCTCTCTGACAGGTGTCCCGCAGGTCCTTCTGTAATGGCAATCTGTCCCCTTTCTTCTGTTGTGCAAATGGGCTCACCCCATTTTGGTTGCCAGGGAGAGGATCAGAGATGGGGGCTGTCCATGGAAGCAAGCTCCCTGTCACCGGTCTATTAAGACTCCATGAAGCATCCCGAAGGGGCAGGCCTGCCTCCGAGCCTTCTCCCCTGTTTCTGCCTGGCCTGGACTCCAAGGTTTTTAGCGTTGGGCGTTGCCTTTGCTTTTTTTCTGCAGACTCCCCACCCGGCCCCACCCCCCATGGCCTCGGGTGCTGTGGCTGTAGATGTTGTTCATTTGTATTTCGGAGCTCTCTGACTTTTCCAGATGTGACCTTTGCTGCCACCGACGACACGTGAGGAAGCCAGAGTGTCAGGCGCGCGGAGGGGGTGCTGGCGCCGACGTCAGCACACAGTGGCTCCTGCCCACGGCCTCAGCCTTGGGTGATCTTTGAAAAGATGTCACATTTAAACAGCATAAGATTAGGATGCTTTCTCAGAGCCAAGCTATATTTCTGTTGTTTATAGAAGCTGGAAGCAGGGTTTTCTTTTCTTTCTTTCTTTCTTTCTTTCTTTCTTGTTTTCTTTTTTTAAGGCGCAAGGAAGAGCAGGAAAGATGTGTGCTGGCAGATCACCAGAGCATGGAGTTAATTATGTCTCTTGTACAAACCTGTCAATATTTTTCTTCTCACAGGAACGCTGCGCTCTCTGATCTGCTGAGAGAAGAGAAGGCTGCAGTTGGGGAGTGCAGTAGAGGGCAGAATAAGCAAGTCTTCAGTGACTAGCTGGGTATCACACCCTCAAGACACTTTGAAAAATGGTGGCTGAATGAGAGGTGGGTAAGAAAGCAAAAAACTTCTCCCTGAGTCATCAGCGTTTCTGAAAAGGAGCCCTGTCCGTACATCATGGCTCCAATTCAAACAGAATCCCAGGGCTAAAGCGAACTGTACAAACTCCGACCTGGTTCCAGCTTCCTCCTGCTCTGCCTCCTCCCACCCACCCCCGCAGCGTCTTCAAGGCTGTGTTTGGCCACAGGGCACCTGGGAATGGGAAGCTCTCGTCTCTCCATTGAGCTGAAATCGGTCTTTCTATAGCTTCTACCTTTTGCCATAATCACGTGGGACTGTATGGAGATGGTAGACTTCTTTGGCAACATCACGACATTCCAGGATGGATGACCTTTCAAGGTACTGGGCTCCCAGGAGGCCACACCCATTCTTGGACCCTAAACCCCCAACCCGCTGGTGGAGTGACTGACCGCAGTCACCATCAACACTATCTCTGCTTTTGCCATTCACAGTGCCTTTGGTGAGACCCACCAATCACTATCACCTGGCCATTAGCGTAACTGAGGAAGCTGGAGCCTTGCTCCACATGACAGAGCAATGGCGGTCCACTTGTATTTGGTTCCCTGCCCCAACCCACCCTTGTATACATGACTCATACATATATGAATCATACTATAGTCTAAAACTTGCTTTTTTAATCTAGCATTGATTTTTGTTTTTTAGATTTATCATATTGATGCACACAGATCTAAGTAATTTTTTTTTCATTTAGGATAATGTTTCCACACATACATAAACAAGATTGTGTCTTAGTCACTCATTAATGGGGACTTGGTTGCTCCCAACATTTGTGGCTTGCTGTGTTGCTGGATAGATTTCAATAGAGCATCCAGCTTAATATAGGCCAGGAAGAAAAGTCTGGCAATCTATTTCTGATAATAAATGAAAATTTTTTTGAGTCACAGCAGTTCAATACTCAACTGACCACAGCAACGGCACAGCACAGCTTGTTCCGTTGTGTGTGGGGTCCACTTGAATTAGAGTTGCCGTGGGCAGGAGCAGATACCCTGGCAGCTAACTGCAACAATAATGACCCCAGACCTACTGACCCAGAATCTGTATTTTAGCAAGATCCATTTAGCAGACCAATGTGTGCAAGTTCCTACTGCCATCCTAGCTTGCCACTGTAGCTTGTGAAGGACACCAGAAGACTCTGGGGCATTTGGTCCCAGGTGCCTCATTGCTGGTGCATGGCTTCCATTGGGAACCAGTGACCCTGCCCAGCAGAACCAGTTTGCCACAGTGCAGCCAGTGCTTTTGAGGAGGACAGAGACAAGAAAGAAAAGGAGTGCTTTGAGGGCATCTCATTAAGTGATCTTGGAGAGTGGGGCTGAAATACTCCCCTGCCCTCCTGTCTGCCACCAAGACTGTGACCTATGAGTGTATGCTTCATGCCATACCCCTTGGACAGGGCTTTGGGTCACAAAGAGGATCTGTAACTGAGAAGCATTTAAACAATTTCACAGCAGGAAGTGAAAGTAGCATGAGAGAAAGGGAGGGTACCAGAAACTTCATAGACTCCTCCCCACCAAGAGAAAGCACCAATCAGAGAACCAGCTGCTCAATGGCTCGGAGAGAAGGTGGGACCTTGGTGACTGTCCCTTTTGCTATTGTTCCTATTAGTCTCTGCTTGGTCTTGTTGTTTTAAGCGGAGTGAAATCCTGTTAGGAAAAAGAAGGCTCCCTGGGATGACTTTCTAAAGACAGATACCAATCAGAGAGCTAGCTGGTGAGTCTCCATATCCTTCACAGTGGCAGAGAGAGGAGCCCCAGAAGAGAAAAAGATGGGGTTGGGTGGTGAGAAAAAAAGGAGGTGCAGGAATTGACGGAAGGGAGCTGCAGAGGCCTGGGAGTTGCCAGCCACTGGCCATCACTTCAGGGTTAAGTAGCAGGAGGACCACAGGGTTGGCATCTCGGTCCTTAACCTAGGAGACTGGGGAGATTAAGCACACATCATAAAGCGCTTGGCAGGCAGGCAGGATAGAATCTTGGAGAGCGTGGTGTCTCCCAGGCATGCAACGTTAGTAAAATCACGTAATCTCCCTTTCCTCATTTTCCCATCTTTGAAATGTGGATCACAGCAGCCTGTACATCACCAGATAATGGTAGGGATCGCGAGTGTGTACGTGGGGGATGCTATGTCTTCTTCCCAGCAGCCATTCCACCCCAGCTGTTCAAACTCTCAACTGTTTACTGCGACTCCCTCTCTTCCCCAGTGACTTGTTTCGGAACGGCAGGTCTGAGCTGGCGAGTCTGTCCTACTGGATAGAGCATGGAAGCATGTGCTGACCCTTCAGGAGTTCTTGTAATGGCGCCTGTAAATGGGAGGATTTGAAAGAGATAGCATTTAGCCTCTGCATGAGCCAGTTCTGAAGGCTGGGTCCAATGCATTTCTGCCTTATTTAAGTCAGTTGAACAGGATATTACGGGGCTTTTTGGCAACAGGAAATAACCATTTGGATACAAAGCTGCGGGATAGTGCTCAGCATGGTGTCTGGTCCATAGCGGGCTGTTGGCCTTTGTTAGCTATTGTTATTATTTTTATAGCTAGCGTATGAGACACGGGCGGTTGTTGAATCCAGCTTCACTGGAAAAAGGGGACAGAGAATGAAACATTTCCTTAAGGGAAGTTGAAAAACCACATATAGCAATCTCATATTTTAACTGTAACCAAGGAGAGTTTTTTATTTTTTTCCTCCCCTTTTCTATTACCTCTCCAACATCCACCACTTCCTCCCACCGGACAGTTGCACTTACAGGAGAAAGTATCACCAGCAACTCCCTCTGAGGGCGAGGATTCAGTGATCTTTCAAAACAACCAGGTTCAGGCCATGCCCAGGCCTTAATTCAGCTTCAGGCCATTTCCTGCCCCTTTGCTCTTTATTTGTATCTACACAATAAGACCCCCTGCCGTCCAGTCACTTCTGACTCTGAGCAACCCTGTACAGGGTAAATCTTTAAGGGAGCAGATAGTCCCAGCTTTCTCCCTCAGAGAAGCTGGTGGGTTTGAACCACTGACCTTGTGGTTAGCAGTCCAATGCTAATACAAGAGGACAAATAAGCACTTGCAGTCAGAAGATAGGTAGCTGGACACAATCGCACACACTGGTTTGATTCTCTTCCTTTTAGGAGGTTGGAAGAATTCAGAAAATGAAAAATAGCACCATGTCCAACATTCATGTTCTCATCCTTCACACTGCTGTGTTAATAACACTAACCACACACACACACAAAACCCCAAAAGTTAATTTAAACTTTAAAGACTCTTTGACAATCCTCTGTCTTCCGCAGCCATTTTTAACTTGGATTTGATTCATATTTTCTCAGCCAATTTTTATTCTTTTATATGAATATGTATATGTACCCATAAGCTATTATAAATTTTACATGTGCATAAGTGTGCATTCATACATAAACTACACATTTTGTATATCTCATGTATAAATATAGACATATGCATGCATCTATACATGTATTAATCTATACACACAGACATAAATTATAATAGTTCTAAAACTTGCTCTTTTCATTTAGTATTATGCTTTTTAGACTTACCCACACTCTTGACACACAGTTTCTTGTTTTTATTTAGTGTTGTATTTGAACCGATACATAGCAGGGTTTTGTTTCAGCCTCATTAGCCGGCACTGGCTGCTTTGCAATCAGGAGTATGGCTGCAGTGAACACCGTTACATGTGACCCATAGCGTTAGATTAAAAGCTATCCCTTGAATATAATGCAGAGAACATTTAGCTCATCAACACTGATATTAAGCCACACTGGTATTTGAGTTTAAAGTTTGGCCAGAGAACGTTCATTAACAGCTCCAGCACAGAACCTGCTCTATATGTGAAGAGTTAGGGATAAATATAAGGGAGCTTTTAAAAAGGTCATGGAAAAATTGAATTAGAAGACAGTGACATTTTTATACGGACTTTTTGAAGTCTACTGGTGTGTATGTCCAAGAAAACATAGTTAATACTGCAAGCAGGAGAGGCTACGTATCAAATTATAAGTGCAGGCAGTCAGGGTTATCATAACGTAGAAGAGGTGAGACTGAAGTGAGGTGATCGGAAAGTAGCATATTGTTCTAGGTCTTGAAAGATGGGTCGAGTTCCCATAGGCAGTGATAGGGGACGAGTGAATAGGTGGGATACATATATCCAGGCTTCAGGTGAAGGGAAACACCAGAACTCTCATCTCTTCTTCTGCACCAGACTTCCTCTACCCAAGAGAACTACCAATCTGATAGGTCAGTTTCTGAATAATAAGAATACTGTGCTTTGCTGGTGGGTAGGCATTCTGGGAATTTTAAAGGATGGTGTACTGGAGGGCGATACCACTCCCCACCTCACCCCCAATATGGCTGGATGGAAAGGTCAGGAAAGGTGCTTTTGCTTTGGTCAATGTGTACGTGGGTATTCTGCCTCATTCACGTTCGGTTAGTGCATGGTGTTATATTTAAGATTTGATTTAGCCACAGGGGAAAGATCCTCCTAGGCCTTGGACCTCAGTCCCAGCCCCCATTAGTTTGCTAATTAGTACTGTACATTGGGTAGAGGTCAACTAGAGAGATTTTGCATAGATCAAGGAAACCAATGTGAAAGTGTGAACTTGGGGTCAGATTGTGAGGACTTTGAATGCCAGGCTACTGGGTTTGCATCGACTGAGTCCCAGGGACAACCAGGTGCCATTTTTGAGTGAGAGCAAGTGGGATCATGGGATACACGAGGAAGAGCAGTCTGGATTCCAGGAGAGTAAGTGATGAGGCTGCGGATGAGATCCAAATGTGGGATGATCTGAAACCTATTTCTGGAAGTGAGAGTGGAAATAAAATAATTTTTAAAAAGTCATTGCTGGGAATAAAGAATTTTCAAGACATGTTGAATAATTGGCGTAAAAAAGAAGTTATACATAAATATTATTTGGATGCTTTTTATTTCACTTAAAAATCATTGTATTGGGGGCTCATACAATGATTTTCACAATACATCCATCCTTCATGTCAATTACATTTGTACATTTGTTGCCATCATCGTTTTCATAGCATGTATGGGCTTCTCATTTTCCCCCTCCCTCCCCCACCCTCCTTCCCTCATGAACCCTTGACAATTTAGAAATTATTATTATTTTTTCATGTCTTACACTGATGTCTCCCTTCACCTTCTTTTCTGTTGTCCATCCCCCTGGGAGGGGGTTATAGGTATGTCATTATGATCGGTTCCCCTTTTCTCCCCCTATTGGGTGCTTTTTAGGTGTGGATAACAGATAACTAACTTACTAAGTCCTGAAGGGGTTGAAGATGAGTAAATGTGAACTACTGGTATTTCAACCAGGTGGTGACATTCTTAGGCTATGGTAAATATGAGTCTGGGACCCAGGAGAGAGGTAGGGAGTCACAGAGCAATGATGAAGGAAGAAATGTTGCCTACTCTACTTTGCCTACTTCAGAGTCCCTGGGCGGTGCAAAGCATTTAGCTCTCAACAAATACTGGATGGTTGTTTGTTTGAAAGCACTCAGTGCTGCTGAAGACAGGTGTGACATGCTCTGCACACGTGGGGCTGCTTTGCATTGGAATGATTCAACAGTAACTAACAGGAACAAAAGAGAAGACAAGCTATACATATGTATTTCCCAATAAGAGCAGCTTGACTTATTTCAAGGAAGTCAGAGAAGTGTAGGGTGAGTGAAGGTCTACACAGGAACTCCTATCACTGAGCAGGATGGCCAGGCCCTACATCTTTCTAGGAGCCAAGACAGGAGGAAATGCCAGCCTACCCTCTTTGGTCCATCCTGCTGGTCCCAGTCAGGCCCCTGTTACTTGGCAGGAAACAGTTTTCGCCAGGATCATATGCTCAAGGTTCAAACCTGTTGGTTGGGCAGGCCAAGGTCAAACTCAGTCTCTCCCGGCCTGTTGAGAACTTGAGTGACCACCTGACTGATGGCAGTGATGGAAATGCCTCTCTGACCTTGGGGTGTTGGGGCTCCTAGCTATACTGACCATGCTGTACTCTATACCCTATGCATAACGATCCACTGAATCTCCAAAACAAAAATACATGGCCATTAATGATTGTTATCTGAATTTTTCAAACGAGGAAACTGAGGGTCAGATTATCTGAGCACTTGCCCAACGTCCCGGAGTTTGTAAGTCGTGAATCAGGGGTACAAAGCCAGGCAGCCTAGCCTGAGAATTTGCTCTGCCCTGCATTCCAATTCCCCATCACTCATCCCTCCTCATAAACCACACCCCAAACTGTTCTCTCACAGCATAGAACGATGTAGTGAGACAGAACATTGCTGGCTTTACTGGATGATATTAACGAGGAGGAAAGCATGGAAACACAATTGATTTAAAGCTTATGAAAAGAATTTCTTCTAAGGGGGAACCAATCACAAGGATCTACATGTGACCTCCTCTCTGGGGGACGGACAACAGAAAAGTGGGTGAAGGTAGGCGTCGGGCTGTGTAAGATATGACAAAATAATAATAATTTATAAATTATCAAGGATTCATGAGGGAGAATGGAGTGGGGAGGGAGGGGGGAAAATGAGGAGCTGATATTAAGGGCTCAAGTAGAGAGCAAATATTTTGAGAATGATGATGACAACAAAAGTGCTTGACACACAATAGATGTATGTATGGATTGTGATAAAAGTTGTATGAGCCCCCAATAAAATGATTGAAAAACATAACTTCTTTAGATCGGTGTGAGTGATAACTTGTTGAAGTAGGTTAAAATAACTTATTATACAGACATTATATTGTACTGCATACATCTGCATTTTCTGCCAAGACTCCTTTATGGGCCTGGTACTTCAAGTAGCCTGTGAGGCCCTATGAGGATAGATATTCCTGGTACCCTTTAGTTTAGGATATCAAGATATCATTTGATTGAATAAAGCAATCAATAAATAATTGCCTATTCATACATGCACTATGGGAGCCCAGAGCAGTGCCTCATCCAAACCTCAGATATCTAACAGGAAAAACTTCCTACAGTTGATGGCATCAAACTGGAATTTTGAAAAAAAAAAATGGGAGCGATCTGGAAGTTCAAGCTGCACTGAAAGCATTAACAAAACAAAGGCTTCAGGAACCTGACAGAATACCAGTCACAATGGAAGCATGGAAAAGCACTCACTCATCTGTGTCAAGAAATATGGAAGACAGTTACCTGGGCAACTGGCTGAAAGAGATCCATATGTGTACCAAGCCAAAGAAAGGTGACCGCAATGTAGACACTATAGAAAACTATCATGAATATCACATGCTAGTAACGTTTTGCTGAAGATCATTCCATAACTCTTGCAGCAGTACAATGCCAGGGACCTTCCAGAAATTCAAACTGAATTTAAAAGAGGATGTGGAATAAGGGGTCTCCTTGCTGACGTCACATGGATCTTCTGAGCAAGGAAGACCAGAAAAATATCTACCTGTGTTATATTGACAATGCAAAGGCTGGCAACTGTGTGGATCATAACAAATTATGGATAACCTTGAGTAGAATGGGAATCCAGGAGCACTTGATTGTGCTCATACAGAAACTGTACATGGATCAAGGGGCAGCGTTCCAACAAAACAAGGAAATCATGCACGGTTTAAAATCAAGGAAGTGTGCGTCTGCGTGTTAGGTTGAGTTTTCTAGAGAAGCAAAAGTGCTGATGCTTGCATGTATCTGTATATAGAAAAATATTTCTATCAAAACATGGTTTACACAGTGGTAGACATAGGTAAGTCCAGTCCAGTCCAGTCAGGGTTCTCCTGACTCATAGAAGTTGAAGAGCAGGAAGTAGGATGATGGAACAGAGACAGTGGAAGGTATAGGCTGGTGGATGCAGACGTTTGAAGTTTGCCAAATGAATCCACCATTCTTGGGATCAGCAGGTGAAGAATCAGGAGACTGAGGACCCAGACCCAACATTCAGCTCAGGCAGGAGGCGAAGGGCCAAAGAGGCTTTGACTCTGCTGGGTCTCTCTCTTATACAAAATGATTAATTACACCAAGAAGGTTAATAGGTTGAGCTCTGCCCCTGTCTTTGCCCAGGAGTGTCTAGTTGACATCATCCTTAACCATTGCAGAGTTTTGCCATACTTATTTCATCTGTGTGCTAAGCAACTCATCCGTGAAATGGGTCTATATGAAGAACAGGAGTTCAGGAGAGAAGGAAGTTTATTAATAACAGCCTGTGATAGACGGGTGAAACAAATTTGCTTGTTGAAAGTGAGGAGAACTTGAAGCACTTGCTGATGAAAGTCAAGTACAGAAGTCAATGTACAGAAGATGAGATTCCGCACAATTGGACCATGAGGTAACATAATGATAAATGAAGAAAAGACTGATGGTGTCAAGGATTTCATTTTCCTTCTATCCACTGTCAATGCTCATGGAAGCAGCAGCTAAGAAATGAAAGGATGCATTGCATTGAGTAAATCAGTTGCACAAGATCACTTTAAAGAGTCGAAAAGCAACGATGTGACTTTGAGAACCCAGGTGTACCAGATCCAAACCATGGTGTTTTCAATTGCCTAATATGCATGTGAAATTTGGACATTGAATAAGGAAGACCAAAGAAGAACTGATGCATTTGAATTCCAACACTGGCAAAGAACACTGCAAGCACCACCCACTGCCCAAAGAACAAACAGATCTGTCTGGGAGCAGTCCAGCCAGAATGCTCCTTAGAAGCAAGGATGGCACTACTTTGGTTCACGTGCAGTAGGCATGTCGTTAAGAGAGCCCAGTCCCTGGAAAGGGTCAGCATGTTTGGTAAAGCAGAAGGGTATCGAAAAAGGAGCAGCCCCTTGAGACGATGGGGTCACATGGTGGCTGCATCAATAGACTCAAGCATAAGGGCAATTGTGAGGTAGGTGCATGGTCGGCAGTGTTTTGTGCTGTTGTTCATAGGATTACTGTGAGTCAAAACTGACTCCGTGGTACCTCAAAACAACAACAGGAAAAAGCTAGGTGCTGTGGGTTAAGTGTTAGGCTGTAACTGAAAAATTGGCGATTCAAACCCACCAACAACTCCATGGGAAACAAATGAGGGAGGCAGCCTGCTTCCATGAACATTTACGGCCTTGGAAGACCCGTGGTTAGCACATATGTCCGATATCAATTTATAAAGTCCTCTTCAGACTCACAGAACACATGCAATGATCCCAAATGCAGGATGATCACAGGCCAGTGGGCAGGGAGTCTTGTGGATCCAGTGGCGTTATAAACATCTCAGCGCTAGCAGGGGTCTCCACATGGCTTCTCCAGTTCAGGGCACTAGCGTAGTTCCATGTATCTTGTCAGTTGCAATGTCTCCCAGGGAGTGAGCCAAGAGAGAGAAAGAGCAAGAGAGAGAGAGAGAGAGAGAGAGAGAGAGAGAGAGAGAGAGAGAGAGAGAGAGAGAGAGAGAGAGAGAGAAAGAGAGAGAGAGAGAGAGAGAGACTCCAGCCTCCAAGGAGGAATAGGCCTCATTGGCTGTGACCTGATTGACAGGCTAGACTCCACCCCTTCACTATTAATCCTCTCAAATTGACAAATGATTATATAACTATGACACTTATGTTTTCTACACAGAGGGTGTACGTTTATGGGAAAAAACTGATATATATTTTTAAATTTTATATATACATATTTATAATCAGAGAAGCTATATATATACATACAGATACACATATGTGTGTGCATACATGTATATCCAAATGTATATATACATATATAATTTATCAATCAATCTATTTATAGAGGGAGAACAGAGGTAGAGAGACCATAGAGACAAAGAGAGAGAAATTGATATTTATTTTATATAATCAGCTTGGTTTTGATATAGAAAAGCTTCAGGTCATGCTGGAAACTCAGGAAATAGTTGATGCTGGCTGTAGTTTTGAGTGTGACTTCTGTAGCACATCCTGCTAGGCTGGAAATTGAAGCAGGATTTCTATGTTACAGTCTTGAAGTAGAATTCCTTCTCTTTGGAAAACTGGCTTTACTTTTTAGGTCTTAACTGATTAGATGAGACCCATGCACATTAATGAGAAATCTCATAAAATCACCTTAATCACGTCTGCAAATACCTTCATAGCAACATCTACACTAATGTTAGACCAAGAAACTAGACACCGGAGCCTAGTTAAGTTGACATGTAGGATTATCCATTCCAAGGAAGTTGCTCTTTATCCTGAGGACAATAGAACAATCATGCAGTATTTTCTCCCCTTACTGAGTATTTCTTTTTGAGCTTTGTAAACATTGAGGAAGGACATATCTAAAAGTAGGGATTAAGGTCATAAACCATCCTAGGTTTGCTGGAACTAGGGAGGCTTTGGGGACATTGGACTTTCAGTTTTAAAATCAATAGAGTCTCAAGGCAATCCAGTACAAGGTAATCGCTATCGTTAAAATGGGCCACTCCATAATGCTCCAGAAAACATATTCATGCCCCTTATCAATCAATACTGTAAAAAGGCAACAACAACAACAAAAAACCTGCACTGAAAGAAACATTCCTTGATTGTTCCAGAGCTGGGAAGGAAAGGGAGAGGGGAGAAGCCATGGGTTAGAGAGTAGACACGTGTTAACATGGATGAAGGGGAAGAAAACACAGTAAAGGGAGCTTGGCAAAAAATGAAGGAGTCAGTGGAAGACCCTAGTAGGTTTGCAAGAGCTAAAGGCAACAAAGATAATTGCTGTCATATGCAGATTCCTGCCATAGTGGTGATCTCTGAGTAGGTGTTTGGAGAGCTATGCAAGCTGAACAGGGTGGGAAGGGAGAGTGGGAGTAGAACCATATGTATTTATAGAATGACAGAGGATATTTGCATTGTATGCCTTAGTCTAGATTTTTTAGAGAAGCAAAACCAGTGAATCTTATATGTGTATGTAAAGGAAGAAATTTTTACCAAGAAAATGACTCAAACAATTGCAAAAGCAGACAAGAGCAAGTCTGGGCAGATTCCAAGTTTGCAGGTCAGATGTTAGGATGGGGTCTTCTGCCCACTTGTTAGCTGCAGGGTTTGATGAACTCAAGATGGGCAGGAAGAAGATCGCCTGGTGGCTGCAAAAGTGAATGAATCCAAGGTCAGCAAGTCAGGGTTGTGACTGCAGAGGCGAATGAATATGAAGTTGGCGGGTCAGATGGCAGGCCAATGATGAATCCCAGGATTAGCAGGCTGTATGGCAAGCCACTGGCCCACTCCAAAGAGCCGACTGACGGTCAATGAGCCAGATGCAGGATCCAGACCCAGCAAGAAGCAAGCAAGCTTTTCCATAATATTCACGTATATTGAAAGTAGGTCACATCCAAGAAAAGTTCCTTTAAGTTGATTCTTCAGCGCTATGATCTGAGAAAGCATATTGCACCCTACTCTAATCTTAAAACTAAAGGATTCATGAAATCAGATCCTATTACAGAAGTGATTACATTGTATTAGATCTTACAATGGAGAATTGCCGTGTCTTATCTGCCAGACAGTTAATTAAGTGCTCATGTAGAACCTGGACATGAATGAAGTGTCTGTTAGTTTCCCCTGCTCAATTTTAATTTGTCTTTTTGTTGTTGACATGCTGAAGTTTTCTATAAGTTTTAGAGATTAGTTCTTTTTCTGATACATCATTGTCATCAATTTTATCCCAGTCCAGGGCTCTTTTTTGCTCTTTTGGTGAAATCCCTTGATGCACATAGGTGCCAAGTCCTGATCATCTAGTTTGCCTTCTGGTTTGGGTGTATTTTTCACTGTTTGATAGTGTATTTATGCCATGCATTAGGGCCCCTATTTGTCCCTATTTTTTTTCATTGATGATTTTTATAATTCTAGTTTTACATTTATGTTTTTGATCTATCTTGAGTTTTTAGATTATGGAGTGAAATATGGACACTGTTTGATACTACTGCAAATGCATACAGTTTTCCTAGTACATTTGCTGAAGAGACTAGCTCTTCCCCATAATATGTTTTGATTCTTTGTCAAAATCAGCTGTCTATAGATGGAAGGATTTACTTTTATATTCTTAATTCTTTTTCACTGATATCTGTATCTATTGATATACCAGTTTCAGGCTGTTTTGACTATTGCAGATGTGCAGTGGTTTTAGTTCCGAAAACGAGAATTTGTATTTGGTTCTTTAGTACTGCTCTACTTAAGCTGGGACTCTTTTCTTTCAATATAAAGTTGGTGATAAGATTTTCCATCTCTTTATAAAGTGATATTGGAATCTGGATTGCGATAGTATTATAGAGAGAGAGCACTTTAGGGACTATTGACATTTTTATAATATTAAGTCTTCTGATCAGTGAGCACAATATATTTTCCACGTGTGTAGATAATTTTTGACTATTGCAGTGTTCTTGTTTTGTAGTTTTCTTTATAAAGCTTTTGTTCCTTTGGTTGTATTTATTCCCAAGACTTTCTTCTTCATTTTTAATTGTCCAGTTGTTTTGTTAGTTGGGATTTAATACATATAACATATCATTCCATAGTTCAATCATGTCAAGCAGAATTGTACAATTGCTTCCACAATCAGTCTCTAACCAGTCTTTCTCTACATGGACTCCTTGACATCAGCTCCCTTTCACCCCGACCTCTCCCCACTGTAACCTCCTCCCCCAGACTCCTTATTCCACTTGCTGTCCTTAGAGGATGGTCAATCCTGGGAGTCATATACCAAAAATGGAAAAGCATAACACAGCTTCAAGAGGGTGACTGCCCTGATACACACTCTACTATGAACGAACAAAAAACAAACGAGACAATACAAACCAAAAGTACAGAAAAATTGGGAAACCAGATCAGGTTCAGCCTGCATCAAAGGGGTGATCTACTGACAAAGTTGTAACTGTTCAGGTCAGATTTATGCCTTTAATCTTCTATATTCCTCTCTCCCAAGCACTCTGTGTGGGGACCATTTTCTCCCACTCCTCAGTTTTAGATAGGGGGAGTTCTCCGGAGGCTCATTTCCTAAGTAGTCCCACAAATGGATCTTGGCTCCCACTGCCACCCATCGCCTCCTGCACACTGGGTTCTCATACTTCAGGCTCTGGTACTGGTCCCTCCTTCAATTTCAGATTATAGGGATTCCAATCCTTCGGTGACTGACGATGGTGTGCTTCTTCCATGTGGACGTGGTTGATATCTCTTAGATGGCTGCTTGTTTGGAGACAAGCCTTTGAGACTTGAGACGCTATTTTATCTGATAGCTGGGCACCATCTAAATTCTTCACAACGTTTTGCCATAGCACCCATATCTTCTGTGCTCCCTTCCTGAGGGCGAGTATTGAGCAGGGCCATGATGTAAGAATTGATTGTTCTTAAATTGGAGCTCGAACTCAGTGCAAGTCCCAAACCCATTCCTGGATCTATGTTTTGTTTGTTTGTTTTAGATTTGCTATAACTTGAGAGTTAATATCTATGTCATATTTTCCATAGTTCAATCCCATTAAACAGAATCGTACTTTTGCTTCTATAATCTAAGTATTTCTTCTTTCAGGTAGCTACTGTACACGGCATTGTTTCCCTGTGTTCCTTTTCAGCACTGTCTTTGTTCATATAAAACAATCCAACTGATTTTTGTATATCGTACCCTGCTGAATCTTCCAATTAGATCCAATAATCGTCTTGCTGAGTCTGTGGGGTTTTCAATGTATAGTATCAAATCATCTGAAACCAGGGTGTCACTTCTTTGCCACTTTGGCAACCTTTCTTGTCTAATGGTTCTGGCTAAGACTTCCAGGACAATAATGAATCTCACTCCCAAACCTCCCTGTCATTGAGTCAATTCTGATGCATACAGACAGAGTAGAACTGATGACAGGGTAGAACTGATGACAGAGTAGAACTGATGACAGGGTAGAACTGATGACAGAGTAGAACTTCCCCCTTTGGTTTTCTGGAGCTATAAATCTTTATAGGAGCAGAAAACCTCGTTTTTCTCCTACCTAGTGACTGGTGGGTTTTGAACCATGGACCTTGCACTTATCGGCCCAATGGCTAGCCCACTACACCACCAGGAATCCTAGGACTGATGATAAAGAACATTATTGACTAGTTGCCATTCTCAAGGGGAATTCTGTCAGAGTGATGTTGCCTGTTGGGTTTCTACATATTCTCTTTGTTGTGTTGGTAATTTCCCTTCCAGTCTTACTTTGTTAAGTATTTTATCAGGAATGGAAGTTGGATTTTGTCTAGCGCTTTTTCTGTGTCAATTAATATGATCACATTGAGTGTTCTTCTAATGTTGAACCATCTCTGCCTGCCTAATACGACTATCACTTGCTCACGATGTCTTCCCCCTACCCTCCATGGACTGTTGGAGTCTATTGGCTAGGATTTCGTTGAGAATTTTTGCATCAATGTTTATAAAGGATATTGGTCGTGTGTGTGTGTGTGTGTGTGTGTGAATTCTTTGCCTGGTTTTAGTATCAGGGTTATACTTGTTTCACAAAATTAATGTGAGCATATTTCATTCTCTTAGATTATCTGAAATGGCTTTAGTCGAATTGGTGTTAGCCCTTCTTTAGGTGTTTGTAGAATTAACCAATGAGGCTGTCTGTGCCTGAATGTTGCTAGAATGAGTTTTTTAAAAAACCGACCTACTCAATTTCTTCTGTTCCGATTTTCTATTTTAATTTATGCGAGTTTAGGTAGGTCATGCATTTCTAGAAATGTGTTAATTTTCCCTAGGTTTTCGAATTTGTTGGAGGATGGCTCTTCCCAGCATTCTGCTATGATGATCCTTTTCATTTCCTTTGGTTCTGTTGGAATAGTACCCATTACATTTCTTACTCTTCTTCTTTTCCTGTTAGATTTGTTAGTGGTTTGTCTCTTTGTTCATTCTCTCTAATTTAAAAATATATTTCCTATTTCATTTTCTCTAACCCAATCTTCATTATTTCCATTTTTTTCTGGTGTCTATAGGCTCCTTTTGAAATTTTTCTGCAATTGTTTGATATGCTGGGGTAGGGTGCTGATTTAGTTCTCTCTCTCTTTTTCTTGATGTGTGTGTTTCTTGTGATAAAAAGACCTCTGAGTTCTGCTTCTGTTGTGTTCCAAAATGTTTATGTTTTGTTTTAATTTTTTCTGGATTCAAGAACTTTAAAAAATGTCACTTTTTATTTCTTCTCTTACCCAGTATTTTTTTTAAAGCAGGGTACAATTTAATTCCCATGTATTTGAGTGCTTCCTCTTGATCTCCCTATTATTGAATTTTAATTTTAGAGCATTGTTAGCTAAGAAAATGCTTTTTAATATCTCCATGCTTTTAAATTGGCAAGACTAGCTTTGTAGCTTCCTGTCTGGTCTCTTCTGGAGAATGTTCCCTATACGCTGGAGGAGAATATGTACTGGGGTTTTGTTGGTTTGAATGTCCACAAGGTCTAGTCAGTGGGTTGTGTTGTTTAAATCTAGTTTCTTAGCTGAATTTCTTTATATTGGTCTGTCTCTCATCAAAATTATTAAAGTCTCCTACTCTTATTGTAGAGTTGGCTCTTTCTTTAGTTATGTTAGTGTTTGATTTAAACATTTTGAGGCCTTTTATTGAGTGCATAGATATTAATTTTGCTTATATCTTCTAGTTCAATTGACCCTTTAATCATTACATAACAACCTTATTTGTCTCTTATGCTAGCTATTTCCTTAGAAATCAATATTGCCACTCCTGTTCTTCTTTGACTGCCATTAGCTTGATATATTTTTTCTGGCCTTTGATTTTTATTTATTTATTTTGGCATTTGCGGTTTAAGGTGTGTCTCTTTTAGATAGCACATCAAAGGCCCTGTGTTCTTATTCATTCTGCCACTCTGCCTCTTTACTGGTGCATTAATGCATTCATATTCAGTGTAATTATTGATAGGTAAGAATCTATTGCTGTCATTTTGATGCTTTCATGATGGTGTTGCTGGCTTCTTTGTTCCACATAATTTTCTGTGCAGTGTTCATTTGATTTGTGGGCTTAGTTGTCATTTTCTTCATTGATGCTGTTTTAATATGTACTATGGCTATAACTTTATTCTTTTTTATCTTGATGAGAAGGTTGACTCATTTTCATTGAGGTTACTTACCCTCTAAGTTACTAATTTCTTACCATGTTTGAACTAGTCTGTCCTATTTTGAAATCTACTTGACTTCCTCTTCATTTGAAAGTTCCGTATCTACACTATTTACTCTATCATTGTCTTTGCAAATTGATCTCTCTGGTTCCCTTTTTACAGTCTTGGAGGTTTGCTTTACTTTGGATACTTCTATAGCTGGTGGTATAGTGCTTGCATGTTGGGATGCGATCTGCATGGTTGGTAGTTCAAAACCAGCAGCAGTTCCAAGGGAGAAAGACTGGACTTTCCACTCCTGTACACAATTACAGTCTTGGAAACCACAAGCTATTTCTATGAGTCAGCATCGAGTTGATGGCAGTGAGTTTTCAGAGTTTTTTTTTTAATCTGGGTTGACTCCTGGGTAGTGGTGTCATTTATTTTAATTTCAGATTATTGTCTATGATTGATTGTCTCTCCAAAGAATGCCCTTTAAGATTTCTTGTAAAGACTGTCTAGTTCTTACAACTTCATCTACTTTCCATTTAGCAAATGCTCTAATTTCACAATTGTATTTGTGGAATAATTTTATTGGTTGTATGATTTTTGCTTAGAAATTCTGTACACACACATCCGAATATATATACAGTACATCATTCCCATTGTCTTCTTGTCTACAAGGTTTCTCCTGGGAAATCAGAGCTTAGGTTAATTTGTTTAACTTTGTAGGTAACTTTTTGTTTTTCTAAACTCTTCTCAGAATTCTTTTCTTGTCTTTGGTTTCAGAAGGTTCAATTGTGGTATTTCATGGAGTTTTTTTGGGGGTATTTATTCTATTTGAGGTCCAGTCAACTTCCTGAATGCGTATACCTTCATCTTTTATGATTTTGGCAGAGCCCTGCTGGCATAGTGGTTACAAGTTGGTATGAGAACCACAAGGTTGGTAGTTCAAAACCACCAATTGCTCTGCAGAAGAAAGATGAGGCTTTCTACTCCCATAACGAGTTACAGTCTTGGGAATGCACAGGGACAGTTCTACCTCTTCCTATGAGGTTGTTATCAGTTGGAATTGACTTGACGACAATGAGGTGGGGCTGGTTTTGTTGTTGCTGTTGCTTTGTTGGGGGACTTTCTTTTCAACAATTCTTTTAACATTTTCTCTGTGCTTTTTGTTGTCTTTTCCTATTCTGTAATTCTGGTTGGACATCAGCTATTCCTCTTGATGGTGTACCACATAATTCTTTTTCAAAATTTAAAATTATTTCTCTGGTTATTCATCTAGCAGATTCATATTGAGAGACTTGTCTTCAAGCTCAAAGGTTTGACCTTCCATTGAATCATTTAAACTCCTTTGCTTTTTAAATGGAGTATCTAATTTTGAAATCTTAATATCAGTCTTCTGGATTTCTAGTTACTCTTTTTGTATGGTTGCTAATTTGTCATTTGTTTTGACAGTTTGTTCTTATGGTGTTTTCCTGAATTCGTCTAAAGTTTTTCCTTGCTTCTGTAGCTTTTTTTTTATTCCTTGAAGGAATCTAACTACCATTCTTTTGAAGTCCTTATCAGATGGTTCCAATATATGTTCTTCTTTGGAAAGAAGAAGAACATATATGTCTTTGGACTTTGTACATTGGTCACTTGTTTAAGTCATGTTTTCTAATTTCTTTGTGTGAACTGAAAATTTGTTGTCTCTGAGATGCTGTGGTGTATGTAATTGATCTATGTATTTGTATGTAATTGATAACTGCTAGATGATGAAACCTTAGCCACTAAATACTTGCTCCGTGGCGGAGGTAATACAGGTGAGCGAGTGCAAATTTTGCTAGTTTTTCTTATAGCACAGGTGAGACTAAGTTCTGTTGGTATTTCTGGTGCTCTGTTGATGATCAGGTGGTATAAGAGTGAGTAGGCGTGGTATAAGATGATGATCAGGTGGTATAAGAGCTAGTAGGTGTGGCTGCAGTAAGTATGCCTATGACTGGTCCATGTGAGCACAGTTGCTATCTCCCATCAGGTGGGGAAAGCAGGGCGTGAGGTGGAGCAGACAGGAGAAAAAGAGAAAGCAATAGCTAAAAATGAAATACATTTAAAAAATTAAAACAAGTGGGGAAAGCAAGTAAACAACCTCAAGAGATGTTGAATTCAACAACTGAGAAGATAACAGAACAAGAATGGAAAGTAAAAACAAAGAGAGTGAAAAAGAAAAGAGAATAAAAATGAAAAATACAATAAACAAAACTAGGAAGGGAGGAAAAGAAAAGAGATAATAAAGAAAAACTTATGGATTGTGATAAGAGTTGTCTGAGCCCTTAATAAAGCGATTAAAAAGAAAAAAGAAAAAACTAAGAGGAGAGAAAAAAAAGGAAGGGATAAAACTTAAGATAAACAAAAGAAAAGCAAAAGATAAATGGAAACAAAAGATAACATGCAAGCAAAGGAAAATAAAAGGAAAAACAAAACCAAACAAAGGAAGGAAAAACCTGTGGGAGTCAGCACCTCCTGGCCTCCCCTCCCCGCCAGCAGCTAAGGAGCCCACGGGGGATGGTGGGAGGGAGTCTAACACTGTCCTGGCTTGAGTTCGTGCCTGTTGATATACTGTGTGGGTCAGGGTACCTGATCCAGAAGCAGGGATGCCGGTTCAGACGGTGGCTGAGGTCAGGGTGCTTATTTCCCAGGAGTGCTTTCAGGCTCAGAGGATGCACGGGTAAGACAGCTGGCAATGGAAGGGGTTTCCATCCACCCAGGGTTAGCTGGAGACCAGGCCCTTCATTTTCTGCTCACCTGAGGAGGAGTTCATGGACCTCCACATGTGAGGCTGTACACTGAGCCCCCCATCTGTGAGGGCATGGCTCTGATCTCAGGTGAAGCAGGGCTTGGCAGGGTCAGGGAAAGAGCATGGGGGTGGGCTGTACTTCTGGTCAAGGGAGGGCATGGGTAACAAAGGAGAATCCCACCTTTCTTTCTGGTAGCCCTGATGTGCAGGCCGCATCTGGATAGAATCTTGCTTGAGAAGGTACAAGATGGTCACACCACATTAGGCTAGCCAACCACTCCCACATCTGTCTGCTCTCTCACTACTTCTGTTCAGCTTTCCCAGGCAGCATTCAAGCTACTTCTCTGTCCTTTCTACTGAAGCTCAGGGTGTCTGTTCCCACTGGTCTCTTGTGTCTTTGTTGTAGACAGTCTGTGTAGCTTTTCTGCCTAGTGCGTCATTTTGCTGGAAGTCCTAGATATAGGTCTTTGAAAACATTAATATCTACATAGCAATGCTATGTAGTTAAAATTCATAGCTACAAAACTAGACAAAGTAAAAAAACAAAAAGGGGTTGCGAGGAAACAAATTCTGATTACAACCAACAATTCAAATAAACAGGAAGTCTTAATAAGTGCATGAACTTAACCATGGCTTCAAGGATGTACTGCAAAGTTGTTGAAACTAAAGGAGAAATAAACAAATCCATAGTGGGGATGTTTAACATGACTCTTCTAATAACTGATAGAACAAGCAGACCAAAAAAAAAGTTAAGTAAGGAAACAGAAGTTTGACCAGTAAGATTAGGCAATATGATCTAATTTAACACTGAATCAAAGAAGTTTAGAACATATATTTTTTTCAAATACATACATGTATCAACTACCAAGTGTTGGCCTGCAAAACAGAGAGAGATTCAATAGACATGAAAATATATGACCAGTATGCCAATAAATCTTAGTTTTAAAAACTTGCTTTTAAATGTGGAGTATCATGATTGGCGTCTCATTTTAGAAAGAAGATTCTGTTCCAATGGATGCAAGACCAGAGGCAGGAATGGAGATTAGAACCCTATTTGCATACTACCTGGCAGGGGAGATGCCATGATCACGGCAGTGGTTTGCCCATTGCACTCCGGATGTGCTGACCCCTGCGATTTCCCCAAAGGGAGTAGTGGGGGGGAAAAAAAAAAGAAACCTATTTGCAACAAACTAGGGAAAAATAATAGTGACCTAGATAAAGAAAGGATCCCTAGCTAGTGCAAATGGTAGAGCACTTGACTAGCAGATGAGAGGTTGGCAGTTTGAACCCAACTCCCGGGGACACCTATGAGAGAGGCGTGGCAGTCTGCTTCTGGAAAACACAGCCTTGACAGTCCAGTGTTATGTGGATCACCCTGCATCATGTGGGTCACCCTGTGCCAGCACCTCAGTGGTAACTGGTGACCGCGACAGGTGGAGAAGGGGTAGCAAGAGGACCAACGGAGGGATCAAATGACTAAGAAGTGACTTAAGGCTGATGTTCTATAAGGTTACGTGACATTGCAAAACATCCAGTCAACAAATATTCACTGAATATTAACTATCTGAGGGTAAGTCAAAAAGTATCCTTACCAAATCATGGAAATTCATGAACTAAAAATAGCAAACTGTGAAGCGAAGGTTTCTTCATGTATCCTCTCCCTAGCTTGATTCGCCCCAACAGGTGGTGTTTCTAGCTCTCTAACCCTTCCCTGACAAAAGGCTGTGCTTGTCAAAATGGCAGTCTTGACCTTCTTGAAGGACCCAGCCATTTATTTGGGTTTTGGGAACATCAACAGCAAGAATGTCTGAAGGAGCAAAATCAGGGCAGGTTTATCAACAGAATTCCTGGAGGACAGGTAAGATTTACCAGCAACCCTTCTTGTAGGACAGCCTTTGCTCCCCATGAGAATGTGCAGCTGCATTTTCCTGCTGGAAGAAATGACGCCCCACCCCCACCCCCGGCCCTCTCCGCCTTTTTTTCCTCAGTGCCAGTTTCCGCTTTCCTCACATGTCCTCAAGCCCAGTGATCATCCTGTGATCTAGAAAATCTACCAAGGTGATCATTGTGAAGTTCCAGAAAACATCCGCCATAACCTTTAGAGTTTTCTCTCTGCCTTGAATCTAACAGACCCAGCAGCGCTGTCTCCTCCAAGCACGATTTAAAATCTGAGAAACTCAAAGGGGCAGCCCTCCTTTGTCCCATAGGGTCATTAGGAGTCGGAATTGACCCAATGGCCGTGAAAGCATATCCCCTCAGATGCCGCTGTTTTAATTGGACCTTTTCTTTATTTTATAAAGGCACCATACTGAGAGTAAGAGCACTTGCTTACTGATCATAGAAATGCACTTAAACATGCTTTGTTGGGAGTAAGTGCATGCGTGTGTGAATTGAAACTCTAATAGCAATAATTTTTACTTGCCATCATATGTCTGACGCAAGTTATGACAGACACGGTCCTGCCTTTTGATGCTTAAGACCACCATCTGCATCTGAAAGTGTGGACATCACTCTCAGCAGTACAACCACGCAGACCCCTCTGTTAGCTGACTTGTTTTGTTTGCTGTTTCTCATACCACCATCAATATGGTGCTTGGAGTTGCCTTGTTGAGTCACCATGACGGTCTTTTCTTCCAGGCAGCTCTTATTGATTTAAAATTTTTATAAGACTAAGATGTACCCTCATAAATTCCCTTGGTTTGGCTCAGTTATATGCACTAGGAGGTGACTGTTAAAAAAGATCAATATGCTTTTATTTTAAATTTGGAGCTGGGTCCTTCAAAGTAGAGGCATTTTCAATCTGCTGAGCACTTTGCATTTACCTCTTCCTGAAATAAATCTGGCCAAAATGTGGTGGAAACAACCACTTCCTCCCCCTTCTCTCAATTTTGCCCCACACGAGGCCTATGGGCAGTTCCGTGGTGGTGGTGGCGGTCGTGGTGGTTGTCAGGGGCTATCCATGCAGTTCGGACTCACAGTGACCCCTGCACTGAGAGTGAAACACTGCCAGACCCGCGTCATTCTCACTGCTCTGTGTGAATGCGTCATTGCAGCCCCTGTGTCAACGAAACATTAAGCGAGCGCAACGTGCCAAGTGGTGCACGGAGCACGAATGATGAGTTGTGGAATAACCTCCAAGGCATGATCCATGAGGAAAGCTCAGTCATTAAACATACAGGAAGGAAAGAAAAGGCCGAAGTGGATGTGCGAGTATACTCGGACACTTGCTGCGAGGTGGAGAGAAGCTAAGGCAATGAGATGAAATAAATAGGCAATAGAGCTAAACAAAGGACAGTTTGAGAAGACAGTAAAATATTATCATTAAATGTGCAAAGACCGGGAGTTAAAGAGAAAAACAAAGAGAGAGAATAACATGCTGAGTACTCTCGCAAGCTTGCAGAACTGGAAAATCACTGAAGCCTTAAGTTGGAATTTCTATGGGGGAAAATATTGAGTGATACAGAAGAATAAGTTGGAAGGAATACAAAGAGTCACTGAACAAAACTGAATTGGGGATCATTCAGTCATTTCAGGAGGTAGCATATGAGCAATGACTGATCGTGTTGAAGAACGAACTACAAACAGCCCTGAAGTGAATGGTCAGAAACAAGGACTCAGGACTTGGCGTAATGCCAAATGCGATATTTCAACACCCACAGGCAATGTTGGAAGTGCTTACTTGTGGAAACAGAAATTTGGGTATTAGCAATATCCGTCCTCCCGCATCCTCTTCTGAGTTGCTCCGGGGCAGTAGTGCTCCTTGAGAGAACGATGAGGCTTTCTACTCCCGTGAAGAGTTACAGTCCGGGAGACCCACGGGGGTGCTTGTCCTCTGCCTCAGAGAGTCAGAATTGACCCCCTGAGGACTCGGTCCTCTTCTGTATCTGGCGTGAATTATTTTTTTAACTAATTTCATGTTTATTGTTGGGAATATGAAATAGACTTTAACAAGTATCTTGTTGCTTTGATTTTTAAAAAATCTTTTTATTGGGGCTCACAAGGCTCTTATCACAGTCTGTACATACATCAATTGAGCAAAGCACCCTTAGACATTCGTTGCACTCGTCATTCTCATAATTCACCTTCCACTTGGGTTCCTGGAATCAGCTTGGTTTCCCTTTTTCTCCCATCCCCCTCCCTCCCCGATCCCACCCCTGTTCCCTTGATAGTTTATAAATAATTATTATATCTTATCTTATACTCTCCGGTGTCTCCCCTCACCCGCCTCCCCATTGCCCATCTCCCAGAGAGGAGGTTACACATAGATCTCCGAGATCGGTTCTCCCTTTCTACACCCTCTTCCCTCCTGGTGTCGCCACTCCTACCGCTGGTGTTGAGGGGTTCGTCTGTCCTAGATTCCCTGTGCCTCCAGATCCCCACTGCACCGCTGTACATCCTCTGGTATAACCAGGTCCGCAAGGCAAGGTAGAATTGGGGTCATGATGATTGGGAGGGGAGGAAGCGTTCAGGAACTAGAGGAAGGTTTTGAGTTTCATTGTTGCTACACTGAACCCTGAGTGGCCCATCTCCTCCACACTACCCCTCTGTAAGGGGTGTCCAGCTGTCTACAGATGGGCATTGGGTCCCCATCACGCACTCCCCCTCTTTCACGGTGATGTGATTCTCACCACCACCCGACCTTTGTTGTTGGAAACCTGGTCTCTGCTCTTCACGATCACCTATGTTGGTGTGCTGCTTCCGTGTGGGCTTGGTTGCTTCTGGGCTAGATCGCCGCTTGTTTGCTTTCAAGCCTTTAAGTCCCCAGACGCTATATCTCTCAGTAGCTGGGCACCATTAGCCTTCTTCACCACACTTGCTTATGCACACTTTCATCTTCAGCGATTATGTGAGGAAGGTGATCACACAATGATTGTTTTTGTTCCTTGGTGTCTGCTACATGGTCCAATGGCGTGAATGATTTTTTACTTATCTTCAGCAACATTTTACTGGCATGCGGTATCCCCGATATCGTTCTGTAATTTTGCGTTCTACGGGGGTCCTTGCTTTGGAACGGGTGCAAATGCAGGTCTCTTCCAGCCAGTTGGCAGGCAGCTGGCACCAGCGAGTGAGTGCTTCCGGGCTTCATCAGCCTGCTGAAAGGTTTCCATGTGTTTTCTGTCAATTCCTGGAGACTTGTTTCTCACTAACGTCTCCAGTGCAGCTTGGGTTTATTCCTTCAATACACTGTGCTCTTAACCAGTAGGAAATTGGGCGCTAGAGAAGTGAAGTCATTCAGCTACTTTTACATAGAGCCGTGGACTAGAAGCTAGATTTCTCCTGTGTTTTCCCCTGTAATTATTGGTACATAAGCACCATAGCACTGAGATCTAGGATCTCTAGCTAACCTACCTTCTATTTGTGGAAATGAAAGCTTTACTTCTTTTGTCCTAAATGATCATTTCAAGTTCAAATTCCCATCTTTACGTCTTTTGTTAATACCTCCAAGGAAAGCTGCCCTCTGTTAGCCAAACCAGAGGGGGTTACAAGGACCCAAGGACCAGAGTACTCCTTTGGTGATAAAAACCAAACCACTGCCATTGAGTAGATTCTGACTCATAGTAACTGTATAGGAGCGAATAGAATGGCCCACGACATCTTTAAGGTCGTAGCCCTTTGGGAAAGCAGGCTGCTACATCTTCCTCTTGGGGAGTGGCAGGTAGGTTCAAACGCTGATCTTTCCGTTAGCATGGTTTCTTTAACAACTGTGCCACCAGGGCTCCCAGCATGCATTTCGATATGCCTGGGATTTCTGTTCTTTACTGGGAGAGTCCATGGTACAAACGACCCCGTGAAAGAAAATAGGATGTCTTCAATTTACAATTGGGAGCTCTGGTGGCAGAGTGGTCTACATGTTGAGCATCTAACCACCAGGTCAGCAGTGTGAAACCACCAGCTGTACTGCAAGAGAAAGATGAGGCTCATCATGCAAAAAAATAAAAAAGATATATGTGTGTGTATGTATGTATGTATATATGTGTGTGTGTATATATACATATATATACATATATATATACCATATTGAATGAAGGGGGAAGTGCAAAGTGGAGACCCAAGGCCCAAGTGTCGGCCAATGGAGATCCCCTCATAGAGGGGTTTAGGAGAGGAGATGGGTTAATTAGGGTGCGAGGTAGTACCGATGAAGAACACGGCTTTCCCCCAGATCCTGGATGCTTCCTCCCCCCAACTACCATGATCCAAATTCTACCTTGCAGGGCTGGATAGGGCAGAGGTTGCACACTGGTACATATGAGGGCTGGAGGCACAGGGAATCGAGGGTGGATGATACCTTCAGGATCAAGGGTGTGAGGGGCGATGCTGGGAGAGTGGAGGGTGAGTGGGTTGGAAAGGGGGAACTGATTACAAGGATCCACATGTGACCTCCTCCCTGGGGGAGGGACGGTGGAGAAGGGGGGGAAGGGAGACTCTGGATAGGGCAAGATATGACAAAATAACGATATATAAATTACCAAGGGCACATGAGGGAGTGGGGGAGCGGGGAGGGAGGGAAAAAAAAAGAGGACCTGATGCAAAGAGCTTAAGTGGAGAGCAAATGCTTTGAGAATGATTGGGGCAGGGAATGTATGGATGTGCTTTATAGAACTGATGTATGTATATGTATGGATTGTGATAAGAGTTATATGAGCCCCTAATAAATTGTTTTAAAAAAAAAGAGAAAGATGAGGCTTTCTGTCCCCATAAAGATTTACAGCTTCAGAAACCCACAGTGTCAGCTCTACACTGTCCTATAGAATCTCTATGAGTCCATATTGACTCAATGGCAGTGAGTTGTGGGATTATAAAGAGACTTTTCCCCAGTTTTGTCTCCCCCAAAGATATGACAAACATTAGAGGCTATTTGCCAGCACATGGTGGGAGGTCAGATGCTTAGAAACATCCTCTCTGAAGGCAGTCAGTTGCCAGACAACTGTGTGGTCCCTGCTGTTAAGGAAAATGGGTTACTTCTCCCTCGACCAGCTTTTGGAGGGACAGTCCCAATTTTTAACAATTTTTCCTGAGTCCCATGGTGTTTTAAAAGTCCCGATTTTTGGAAAGAATGCACGACAAGCTAGGGTATGTGGTTTTCAGCTGCCATGTGGCTATTTCACCAGGATATGCGTTTTATCAATGGTGTCCTGCTTTACCAATGTTAAAATCTGGTCACCTTTACACCTTACTGATAATGGTTTCTATGGAGATCCAGAGAACAGGTCAAACTTGCTCAGTGACATCCAGAGTTAGGTGGCCATCCTGAATGTAGGATAAGCCCTTCTTGTCACATATATACCCCAATCCCTCCTCTTCTTATTGCGTGTGTGTATGTCTAGATCATTCCCCTCTCATTGCTGTATAACCTATGGTGTAACCTCTTGCTGTGACATATGTCTTTACCTGTGATTAGGGGACTTGCATCCCCCCCCCCCCCCACAAATAAAGGTATATAGGCCTGGATTAGAAATAAAGAGCTCTCTCGGGTTCCCCTCTTGGCCTCTCATCAGTTTCCCCTCTCCTCTCCCCCATCCTCACTCCCCTGTTTCCTTTCCCTTTGTCCTCTTTCCCTTCCCCTATCTCCTCGTGGACCACCAAGCAGGGCTGAGGTGAGCATGTTACTATGAAATGTGTCTGACTCTGTTATTTCAATCTCTCTTTTATCTCGCATGCTTTCTATGACTTTATTATAATCTTTATATAACTCAACCGTACAATTATGTGTATTGAATCAGTGATTCGTTGTGGGGGGGGCCTACCTTTCCCCCAACAGTGAGTTTGTTTGTTTTAGTTTACAATGGATAGTAAATAAGTGATATTGGATCTCTTTCTGGGAGCACTTTCTGGCAGGGAACACAGTACACAAGAGTCTTAGATAGATGGACCCATTTACTCTGAATTAGGGACAGAGGAAGTGTGCGTGGCTAGGGTTGGGACAGATGCTGTGGGGGTGGAGGCAGGAGCTTCCAGGCTTAAGCTTTGTCTACACTGTCAACTCTGCATCACTGCTTGATCCTGCCTTGGTATCTGCTAGTCTGAGGGGCCTGCATCCCAGACCTGGACCCACATATTCTGAAACACTTCCAAACCAGGTGTTTGGAATGTTGGGGGGGGGGATGCTTCAAACCCGTGAGCACATCTGGTTGTGCACCAGAAACGGACCCCAGACTAAAGGCACTAAGCCTTGTGATCGGCTTTTTGCTATGAAGATTCTCTACACAAAGTGCTTAGGGATTGGTAAGGGTTTCTTGCAGGAAGCAAGAAGCAGAGGCAACGGGGTGGGGATGGATTGGAGGGACCTGGGCTTTCATCCTCCTTCTGTCTCTAAATCTGGGGCTTTGACCTGTTTCCTCATCTGTGACCTAAGGAGGGTGAAAGTGAGGATGAACATGGGGTTCTGCAGCTGCTTGCCAGTTCTAAGATGCTGTGATTCCCAGGAAGAATATTGTCTTAGCTTCCTCGGTCTTCTGTAACCAAACAGCATGTAATAGTGGCTTTGAAGACGAGACATTTTTTTTCTCGCAGTCTGGAATCTAGAATTCCAGTTTTAGGTATTGTCTATGTCCGTTTCTTCTGAAGAACTTCTCCATACCTCGCTCCTAGTTTCTGTTGGCTGCGGGAAATCCTTGGCCTTCTTGTGCCAGGGGGAAGTTTAGCACCGATGATACACACCATATCCCTATAAACTTTTTGAAGTTCCCTCTCATATAGGTATTAGAAGTGCCAGACTTAACTCCTTTATGCCGATTAAATCTCTCTATGGCGCTGGGCCTGCAATTCATTTGCCTTCCACTAGAGGGACAGTCTATAAACTTGCAGAAACCAAGTATTCTACAGTTGCCAGCCTGGTGCCACATAATAGTTACCTAGCTTTCCTTGCAAACTGGAACCTCAGCTTTGAATGACAGCCCTTGCACCCTGATGTGAACATCATTTACTCTACTCCAGGCACCTGGACAAAGTCCTTATTCATTTTTCTGAGCTTCCTGGTCCCTGAAAGTAACAACACAGTCCAGGAATAAATGCTTTAACAAATCAAGTCCTGTAAAATGCCCGATGTTCCTTTGGTCGATTGAATTTTCCCAGAGCCCGAAACTCAAACTGGTGCACCATCCTGCTCATTGTTCCAGAGAAGCCAAACGTTTCCATCTCAGGTGAACCTGACCTATGCCAGGCTTACTTTAATCTTTTTGTGAGTATATTAAAAAGGGTCCAGGCTGCAGTGGTTGGTCTCAAAACACATCATCACAGGTAACCTCCTCTATTGATTTGGAGACACTTGTGTCTCGTTTTAGAAGGGAAACCATGTTAATGTGGTAGAGGCAAGAACCCCTGAACGCCGTCTCTCAGGTGCTTTACTCTAAAAATAGAAAAGGAGCATGAACTTTCAAACATCTTGACTGGAGACCTTTGGGGTGACCAGAGACGTGAGGGCAGAACCCAATGCAGAGATAAATGCAAGAGATATTCTGGCTTATCCTTTCTCTGGTTGCAGCACCAGTCATGAATCCCAAGGACGTTCACCGGGCTTTCTTTGTGTACTCTATGGTCCATTTCTGCTATTTATTTCAACTCCATGATCCACTGCCACTCAGAGATCCAGGGAGGAAAGGTGAAAATTTCAACCAGCGCAGGACACCTTTGAAGAAAGGCCTGGCACTGTCTGCTTCTGAGGGTCATAATGCTACTCTGTACACCTGGGTCAGCAAAAGTTGGAATAGACTTGTCAATGATTCATTTGGCTATTAACAACCTATGATTTGCGGATGACATAACCTTGTTTGCTGAAAGCCAGGAAGACTTGAAGCACTTGCTGATAAAAAGACCAAGGAATAGAGTCTTTAGTACGGATTACACCTTAATGTGAAGAAAACCCAAATCCTCACATCTGCACCCATAGGTAACATCATGATAAACGGGGGAAATATTGAAGCTGTCAAGGATTTTGTCTTGCTTCTATGCACTATCAATGTTGATGAAAATAGCAGTCAAAAGATCCAATGACACATTGGATTAGGTAAATATGACGCACCTGCATTAGGCAAATCTGCTGCATACGACCTCTTGAAAGTGCTGGAAAGCAAGAAGGTGGCTTTGAGGACTAACGAATGACTGACCCAAGCCACGGTATCTTCAAACACCTCCTATGCATGTGAAAGGTGGACACTGAATAAGCAAGCTTTAAGAAGAACTGATGCAATTTAATTATGGCGCTGGCAAAGAATATTGACAGTACCATGAACTGGCAACAGAACAAACAAGTCTGTCTTGGGAAAAGTACAGCATGAATGCCCCTTAGAGGCAAGGAGGGTGAGACTGTCTCGCATATTTTAGACATGCTGTCAGGAGAGATCGGTCTCCAGAGAAGCACGCCAGGTGTGGTACAGTGTGGAGGGACAGCCAAAAGGAAGAAGGCCTTTACGCAGCTGGACGGACACAGTGGCCGCAACAACAAGGGCAAGCTTAGGAGCAATTGTGAGGATGGCGCAGGACCCCACGCTCTGTGCTTCCATTGTGTCTACTGAGGGGCATTATTTGTTGGGAGCCAGTTGACAGCATCCCAAACCAACCCTCCTCACTTCTGACGATCTTGCTATTGGGCAGTTTTCATGTACAACTCTAATAGGAAATACATAGTAAAAAGGAAGTCTGAGAAGACAAAGTAAGATACAATGAAATGTGAAAAGATCGACGGTTAGAAGAGCAAAGGAAGAACACACTGGGCGTGCCTTAAATTGCATGAACTGAAGAAAAATTCAAGCCTGGAGTCGCAATAATGAAAGATTCTAAGGGCAAAATATTGAGAGATGCGGGAAGCATCGAAAGATTGAAGTTGTCAGGAATTTCGTGTTGCATGGAGCTACAATCAGTGCTCATGGAAACAGTAGTTAGGAGGTCAATGATGCAATACATTGGGCAAACCTGCTGCCTAAAACCTCTTACAGTGTTCCAAAGTCAGGAGGTTACTGTGAGGACGGAGTTGCCCTGACCCAAGTCATGGTCTTTTCAATGGCCTCATATTCATACGAAAGTTGGACCTTGAGTAAAAAAGACTGAAGAAAAAATCAATCCATTTGGATTATGTTGCTGGTGAAGAATAAGGAATATATCATGGATTACCTAAAGAACAAACCAACCTGTGTGGAAGAAGTATGACCAGGACATCCCCAGAGGCAAGAACGGTGAGATTTTGTCTCGTGTTCTTTGCTTGCTGTCTGGAGAAGGGCATCATGATTGGTAAAATAGCAGGACAGCAAAAAAACAAACAAGCAAAATCTTCGATGGGCTCGATTGACAGTGGCTACATACATGGGCTCAGATGTGGAATCATGAGTGGAGGGCGCAGGGCCAGGCAGTATCTCTCTGTTGGATAAGCATACGGGGTCTTGTTGGGCTGGAACCAACTGGGCAGCACCCAGCACTGACCACACTGCTACGATGGCAGCCAGCACGGCAGCAGATAGATCTGCTGAACTGAACACTAACGGAAGACCTGGCGAGCTGTGACATCAAGCCCCTCATTTACGAAAAAAGCAAAAGGTCACTAAAAAGACCAGAGACAAAGAAAGTGGGGATCAGAAGAGATTCCAAAATTCTTCATCTTAGAGCAGCTAAGGCAAATGGAAGAAATGATGAAGTCCAAAAGCCAAGCAGAAAATTTCAAAGGGCAGCTCAAGAAGATAAAGTATCAGCTTCTCAAGTGAGGAGCTGATCCCAAGGGCTCAAGTAGAGAGCAAATGTTTTGAGAATGATGAGGGCAGCAAATGTACAAATGTGCTGGACACAATGGATGGATATATGGATTGTGATAAGAGTTGTATGAGCCCCCAGTAAAATGATTTTTTAAAATGAGGAAGACAAAGTAAAATATTATCATGAAATGTGCGTGGCCCTAGAGTTAGAAAAGCAAAAGGGGAGAAAACATCCATCATATCTTTAACTGAAATAACTCAAGAAAAAAAATCACGTCTCGAGTGGCAACATTGAAGGAGTCTGAGTAAAATATTGAATGAAGCAGAAAGCATGAAAAGAAGATGGAAGGAAGAAAGGAGAATGCCGGCAGCCACGAACTCCAGGATCGGAACACTTGTGCGAATGGTGCGGACTGGGCAGCGCTTCGCTCTGTTGTGCAGAGGGTTGCTATGGGTCAGAACTGACTCGACAGCACCTGGCGACATCAACTCCCGCCCTCGAGGTGGGTCTCCAAGTGTCTTCTGGGAGCTGTGTTGCCTGCCCCATGGCTTTCAGTGTCTCCGGCCGGTGGGCGGGTGCCCTGTTTAGCTGTGTCTTGGGGCCAGCCTCCTCTGGGGACACGGCCTCCAGGAAGTCATGCCACAGCGCCGAGCCAGCTGGTGCTTGGTGCAGTCCCCCAGTTCCTTTGCAACGAAGACCTCCGAGTTGCTGCGCTGCTCCTAAATGCTGTAGAAGGAGGAAAGAAACACGTGCCAGAGAGGGTGTTTGCAAGAAATTTGAGCAAACATAATGACATCCCAAAGTGAACCCAACACGGCCTGATGCCTCCACCCAGTGGGGCCTGGGGCCTGGCCAGGTCCCCAGTGCCATCGGAGGAAATGCCGAGTCTTGGGACTCACCAGCCTGGAGGGTGGGATCGAGACTGCTGGGCCTGCCGGGGCGGGAGTGGAGGCCTGCAAGTGACTCCGGAAGGCAGCTCTGGCGCAGCGCAGGAGGAAAGTGGAGTCGCTGAGCCATGGGCTCTCCATTCACAGAGCCCCGCTGTATCCCGCTCGGCCTTCTCCACGCTGCCTGCTCTGCGGAACAGAAGCCCAAATGGGCTCATCCCATGGCAGCAGCCGGTCATTTCATCTGGTCTGTTCTTTTTATATGATCCTATTCTCTAAACAAAAATCGTTTGGACAAAAGAAATGAACGGCCTAAAAACAAAAAAAGAAAAAGAGGGTGGCCACGAAGACAGTGAAGAGTGCGTATATAACGGTGTGCTACTGGGTGCCCTCTCCCACCCCTGTGTTCAGCGCTTGTCGCACTGGCTGATCATTGTTTAGCTGTACGTCATGGGGTCATCTCCAATTCACAGTGGCCCCATGCGCAACAAAAGGAAGACCTGCCCGGCCTTGCCCCAGCCTCACAACCGTGGTGATGGTTCAGCCCATTGTGGCGGCATCACTCCATCTTCAGTCCTTTCATCATTTCTAAGGAAGTTGCCTTTTGGTCCAGTTGGGACAATTTTGCTTTTCTTCACATAGGCTTGTAATTCATACTGAAGGCTGCTGTCCCTGGTCTCCATCAGCAAGTGCTTTCTGCAAAAAAGTGTGTGTCATCTGAATATTAATAAAATATAAGGTTGGTAATAAGCCAGTCCTGATATCAGTTCTCCTCCAGATAGTCCAGTTTCTTGGATTGCTAGTTCAGCATACGGATTGAAAAAGTATGGCCAAAGAAGACAGCCTTGACTCAGACTTTTCCTGATTTCAAACCATGCAATATTTCCTTGTTCTGCTGGAATGACAGCCTTTTGTTCTATATAAAGTTTCGACATGAGCACAGTGTATTGATCCGGAATTCTCAAGGATATCTAAGAGGATATTATGATCCATACAATCTAATGCCATTCCAGGGGTCCTCAAACTTTTTAAACAGGGGGCCAGTTCACTGTCCCTCAGGTCTTTTGGAGGGCGGGACTATAGTTTAAAAAAACTATGAACAAATTCCTATGCACATTGCACATATCTTATTTTGAAGTTAAAGAAACAAATGGGGCAAAACACCCAGCGGGCCAGATAAATGTCCTTGGTGGGCCTCATGTGGCCCGTGGGCCATAGTTTGAGGACGTCTGGTATAGATAATGCAACACAAGTAAATACCTCTATGACAACCTCTGCTTCCAGCCAAGATCCAGCTAACCACAGCAGCTCTATGTCTCCTGCCATGTCCTCTTCTTCATCGGCTTGAACTTCTGGCAGCCCCTTGTCAATACACTACTGCAACCACTCTTGCACTATCTCAAGCAAAAGATAATTATTATTTTGCTTGCATGTGTTACTAATGCTATCGTTTGATAGTTTCCACATTATGTTGGGTCTCCCTTCCTTGGAATGGGTAAAAATCCCTCATTAGCGGAACAGTCCTGAAGAAGTGATGCTGGAGCTCCTTTGCCACGGAGAGACACAGCAAGCAAACACCTAGTCAACTGATCCGGTGAGCTAAGTAGGTCCACTGTGCTGCACAGCTGTCCGGCTTGCACCTCTGAGCTCTGACCTCTCCCTGCTGACAAGGCCTGTCATTTGCCAGACGAAGAGAAACCCGTGGTGAGGTTGCAAAAGCAATGTCAGCCCCAGGCCGTGCTTACGGGCTGGAAGGGTAGCTTTTGTTCAGTCCCTAGTGGTATCACTTCCTTGATTGATCATCAGCCTGGTGTCAGGGAGACCAGTCCCTGGAGAAGGACATCCTGCTGGGAAAGTGGAGGGGCAGTCAGAGAGGAGGCCCTTAGCGTCATGGATTGGCACAGTGCCTGCAGCAATGGGCACACGCATGGAAACGATTGTGAAAACGGCGAAGGACCGGGCAGTGTTTCCCTCTGTCTTGCATGAGGTCACTCTGGGTCAGAGCCGAGGTGATGACATCTAACAACAACAACAGCAACAGCAACAACGACTAGTACAGTGACCTCACACAGGAAAACGAGCTCAGGTTGCAACCCGCCAGCCAAACACAGCAAGGAACACACGCCCTTCCTCCCCATCCCTAGCCCAGCCCCTGGTTACTGAGTGGCACAGCAATGACAACCTGGACTCACTGTGATCCCGTGGGGCAGAGCAGAACTGCCCCGCAGGGTTTTCTTGGCTGACTGCAATCCTTACGAAAGGAGCTCACCAGGCTTTCTCCTGCAGAGTGCTGCATGGATTTGAAGGGTCCACCTTGGGATTCGCAGCCAAGCACCACCAGGGCTCATTACCTTGGTGTATTGTGCTTTCAATTCACAGCAACCGGCTAGGACAGAGTAGAATGGCATCATTGGGCTTCCTGAGCTGGGTGCTTGTGGGTGCAGAACGCCAGGTTTTTCTCCTGCAGCTGCGTCCTGCTGAGGAGTGCAGGCTGGCTCCTGTCCTAGTGCACTGTCTTCAAATCTCATTTCCCAACTCTCAGCCCGCAGGCTCTCTAGTGCCCTCACCTTTCCCGCCTGCCACAAAGCCGTGGGGCTGCCTCACAGGGAGGGGTCTTTTGAATTCAAGGACAGAAAACCCTTATATTACACGAGAGAAAAATGGTTGCTAGGATCTTGTGTATCCAGCTTACCAAGCTTTCCCGTGAAAAGACTTGTCTCTATAGAAACTGCCACGTCACCAGGGCTCTGTGCAGCCTCCCTGGAACCTTCCAGAACACGTTTCTTATTGGAGCCCCGATTACTGAAGTGAGTGCCTGATGACCGGAGAGGAGAGGACCCGGAGTGGCTGGTGGCTTTAACTCAATCTCAATTATCTCTCTGCTCAGCTCCTTTTCTTTGTTGTGCAGAGACAGGAAGAGGCAATTCCAGTAATGACCATGGTTACTGTCACACCTGCACGCACACACATCAACACACATGCACACACACACGCACACACATCAACACACACACATCAACACACACACACGGCATTCTGTTCAGCTTTTCGATAAGAGGAAGCTTAGAAGGATTTCACAGGGTAGAACGGCCTCTAGGAGCGTCCAAGGCTGTACCTCATTACAGGAGTAGAACACCTCGTCTTTCTTCCATGGAGTGGCCAGTGGCTTTGAACTACTGACTTTGTACTTAGAATCCCAACACATAACTACGAACTGCTTTGCTGCCAGGATCTAGCTAGTGGACGCACGGCATTGGAGCGTGTGCCAGTGGCTGATGCTGGGGCTTCCTCAGGGTTTCGTTTGTGGGTCATTTGCATCAAGGTTAATTACTCAGGGGAAGTAACGTGTATGTCATTAAATTTCCTGTTTTCTTACACAAGAAATTGGTTTCTTAAGTTTGTACAAGCCTTCTTTTTTTGTTCAGACACTTTTAATGCAAATTCTTGCACTCCAGTTCAGGACACTCTGACCTTGTGGACCTGGTGCTGGGTCCAGGCCTCGGAACAACAGCTTCAGGGGACTGTAATTTGGAGGAGAGCATCAAGGGGTCGGGAAAAGAGGCCCACAGGCAAGTTTAGTTTATTACAGAGCGCAGCTGTACCCTGCCTCAAATCCAGAAGCTGTCATTTCCCCCCTCCCTCCCTGCTCCCCCTCCCTCATGAACCCTTGATAATTTACAAATTATTATTTTGTCATATCTTATACTGTCTGGTGTCTCCCTTCACCGCTTCCCTGTTATATGATGAATGGTTTATGAGTTTATATGATTGTTCTAATTATAAAAAGAGAATAGAGAAAGAAAGAGTATTTATAGCACTCAAACCTAGATGTAAGATTGTAGATGAAATTTTATTTTTCCTTTAAAATTCCCCCCAATTTGTCTATTATGGATTTTATTATTATAGAAAGAGCAATCTAAAGAATTATCTATTTGGACACAACTCTCTTATCCCTTAATGAGGAACAATGTTTATGAAAAATTAGATAGCTTGACTGAACTTTACTATGGTGTATGTAAATGATCAATACCTGACTTAGGAACAACTTCAAACAGAGCAGGAAAGTGACAAACAAGACAAAAGTGAGGGGCTAGAAAATTGTGTGTGTGGTTCTGTGGGAGTGGGTAGGAGGTGAAATGAAAAAGGGATTCAGAAACAACTTTAATAACCAGGAGGAAACTGGAGACTCCCAGATAAAATCTCTATCTGGCAAGCCTGGAGACCCCTGCTCATCAGATGCATGGCCTTGCGCTCCGATGCCTAGCAGTAGCTTGGCTGCGGGCTGTCCTGGACACTGCCAGCTCACAGGGAGGAAGCGGAGGCCCGGTTTTACGAGGTTATTGCCCCTTGTCTCCCAGCACTCAAGAACTAAACAGTTGAAGCCGGAGCCCCACTTGCTGCCTAGCTTCCCTGAGGCCTGGGCATCACACCAGGATCTGCTGCGCTGGAACTCTGCTCTAATTCCCTTTTCTGCCCTGATCACTGTAAACAGAAGCCCTTGACTTTTAATTAATGGAAGCGGATGCATGTCTCTACTATGCACAGAAGTACGAGATTGATTTCTGTATTTTGCACACACGTAGGGATAGCTTAATTTAATAGGGCCGAAGGGGGTGGGGAGAGGGTCTTAGCAAGACCCATCTGGCCCAGCTCCTGTTCAGCACGGAGCACTTCCCACTTCTGACAGAGATGCTAATTGTGAGCGCCACTTCCAAACACCATAGGATGCAGTGCAATTACAGTGTTCATAAAAGAATTCCAATAAGGGCTCTGTTTTGAGTTTGATCGAACATAATGAGCAATCTCTGTGCCAGATGACAACGTTCTTCTTTCAATTAATGGATACCGGCTAAGAGTCATCCCCCACAGCATTAAGCACAGATTAGAGAGATTTATGGTCTTGGAAAGGACCAGAGACACACAGTCTTCAAACAGAAAGTGTCATAAAACTCTTTCTTCAGGGGAACTTCTGGGAAGAATTTACTTAAATGAAAGTGTGAGAAGATGCAAGAATTTTCTAGAATATTTCCCACTCAGCTCTCAAAGTCAAGTTGCTCAATGCAACCATCATTAGGGCATGTCTCTGGATGGTTTCATTCATAAAAGTTGTCCAGCTGGTATGGATGAAACTCTCTCAGGAGTCAGGTAAAGGGTTTGGTGGTGTTAAACTACTATGCTGAATTAGAATAAGAAGTCTTCCTCCCATAAGAGGAATGTGCTTGGTTTAAAAGAAAACAGGTGTGCTGTTAAACTCCCAAACCAAACTCAGTGCCATGGACTCGATGACGACCCATAGCGACCCTGGAGGACAGGGCAGAACTGCCCCTGTGAGTTACTGAGACAGCAACTCTTTATGGAACTTGAAAGCCCCGTGTGTCTTTCTCCTGCAGAGGGTTTGAGGTTCACAGCGATGTTAGAACTCCTGAGTTCAGGGCCAGGTTTTCCCACTTTCTAGTTATGTGACTCTGAGAAATCAACACTTCTGAGTTCCAAAGTCCTCAAAATGGGAACAATTATACTTGCCTTTTAAATGCCATGGAAATTCTGTGAGTAAAATAAGCTATGCAAAACCTGACCATAATGTGCTGCATAAAATGCAAAGCCTGTCAGCAAGCTCTGATGGCATAGTGGCGTGCTGGTGGGGCTGCTGACTTCAAGGTCAGCAGTTCAAACCCACCAGAAGGGAGAACCAAGAGGCTTTCTGTTCCTGTAAGATTTACAAGCTAGGAACCCACCTACTCTGTCCTATAGGACTGCTCCCCTCTCTTTCTCTCACTTGAGGCAGTACAAAAATGGGCTTGCGGGACCAGTTTCTGCTGCGCAAGGTGGGAGACTTTCGACTATTTTACAGTGTCCTTGTGAAGGTTAGAACAGTGCACTTAAAAGTTCTGGTCCATTGAACAAGCCCAGCAATTGCAATCATCATTATCATAATGAAGACCATTCTAATTCATGCTCCTAATTTTCTCCATTGAAGGAATGACTCAGGTTTTTTGAGAGATGTGATTCAAGCAAGCCATAGATTTCCACCCCGCTCTCCTGTCCATTTATTGATTTGGGAGAAGAAAAATGGGCATTGTTAACGCTTTTTTCCCTAGTACTCAGCTCTTCAGAAGCACTTGCAGCCTTTCTTCCAGCCTTAAAGTAGCACAGCCATGGAGGCCCCTTCTCTTTCCAAACAGCCCGTTTCAGCATTGGCTGGTAGTTGGACCCCACCAGGTGCTCTGCAGAAGATGAGGGATTCTTCTTTTGTTAGCATTTCTAAGAGGTTGAATTGATTGCCCAGCAGTGGGTCTTCTTCCTCCTCCTTCTTCTGTAACCACAGGTCAGTGGTTCAAACCCACCAGTTGCTCTGAAGGGGAAAGATGAGGCTGTCTACTCTCATAAAGATTTAAAGTCTCAAAAGTCCAAAGGGGGCAGTTGCACCCTTTATCATAGGATCTCTATGAGTTGGAATCAACTCAGTGGCAATGGGGTATGGTATGGATGCTTTCTGTCCATTCCACCAAAGACAAAGATGCCACTTCAATATTTTTCATAGTTCAATTTACAGTCTTATCTTCTTCTAAGCAGTGATGTTACAATATCGACTATTTTTTGTTTGTTTTTTATCTATAATGTGATAGGTAGGTTTATTGTGCCAACCTGGCCAATAGGAACATGTGGGACTAATAAGCCCACAGTTAGGTTGGAGGCCAAAGAGATAAATGGCTCGGCAAGCCAGACCTCTCTCTCTCTTGCTCTCTGGTGATCAGACCAGTGTGCGGCTGCTAGTTCTCTGCCTCAACTCATGAGCTGCACTACCTGTGGGACTGCCAACCTGTGGATCGTGTCGCTAGAGCTTGAGGTTCCTTCAAGGCCTGCTTCACCACGTTGCTGGTATAGTAACATCACTTGAGCTTGGGACTGTCAGATCCTGTCATCTTGCTGACTGTTGGTGACCCCCCCTGCTGTTTGTGGCCTGTGGTTGAACTGGCTGCATTGTGCTTCGGGAGACTCAGCTGTCTGCTTCCTTGAACTTGGACCCAGCAACCCTCTTGAGCTGAAAGGCTTCCAGTATATTAACTGTTTCATGGAAACAAGTTGAACTGAGCCCTCTGTACTGCTCTGTGGACTAATTAGCTGTTATATCCCTTCTTCCTATATATGTCTATCCTCTTATCTATATACACATATAATCATAAGTGTCCTGGTTTTGTTTCTCTAGAGAACCCTGTCTAACATATTTAGTCACACAAGTCATATAAACATACTAAAAATGGTAAACAATTCCGAAATACATAAAACAGACAAAGTTTGTCAGACTTCACAGTCTCTTTCCTCTCAAAATGAAATCTGTTAACAATTTTATAAGTATGATTCTAGATGTTTCCATCTTCCTATAAATTCACAAGTGCACATTTACAAGAATTTTAACATACATTATATCATCTTTTCGCTCTCTCTTTGGAATTATTTGCCAAAGCATTGGGGTATGCCTAAATGTCAGAGGAGCAAGGCTTAACAATGGGAAAAAAAATTCATCCATTTGTGCAAAGTCTTTTATACATTTGTGTGTGGGACGAAGAACTTGGTTTAGCCCTTAGAGTCTGGTTGGTGGTTGTGAAAATAACTTACATAGTCAAGATGCCTTTGTTTTCAAAAAATGCAAGAGGTTCCACAGATTGCACCCTTGTTAAACTAATTTCAGGAAAGGGGTGAACAAATGCAATCACATATTCATTGATTGGATTGATCATAACTATTTATTAAGGCCCATGTCATGCATATTCACTGAATTTCTAAAATCTAGGCGATCTAAAACCTTAGCACATTCTCTTTGGGGTCTCATGGGTTTGTGAGAACATCTACCATATTGGAAGGGTACCCCGCTGGGGTCAATGAAAATCCCATGCTGGGAATTGTCCTCGTATTCTTTCTGGTTATAATAATCGGTAACTCTAAGTCTGGGTAATGCTTCCGTGACTTCAGTGTATCGTTCTATGAAATTACTGAACTCGTTGAGGACATTGAGAATTAACAAACAGGCTGGCAGTTTCCTCATTGTCAAAGGCTGTAAGAACAGAGTCCTAGGCTGTGTCAGCAACTCAACTCTGGGTGATTAAAGTGAGACAAAGTGTCACACAGTGGCTGGTGTCAGAATGATGAAGTGGGAAAGTGGGGATGTGAGTTATCTTCACATTTTGGAAATTAGCCTTATGTTGGCCATTATTCAAAAACTGTGGAACCCAGATCGTGTTGTGACTTACAGAAACAATTCCACTGAATTTTCTCAGGCAAAGTTTTGATACTCTATGATGATTCTTTTTGTTTTTAAAATCATTTTATTGGGGGCTCTTACAGCTCTTCCAACAATCCATATATCAATTGTATCAAGCATATTTGTCCATATGTTGCCGTCATCATTTTCAAAACATTTACTTCTATTTGAGCCCTTGGTAACACCTCCTCTTTTTTTCATCCCTCCCCACTTGACCCTTTGATAAATTATAAATTATTACTGCTTTCATATCTTACACCAACAACTCTCTCCCTTCACCCATGTTTCTATTGTTCATCCCCTTGAGGTGGTGGTGGTGGTTATGCGCCCATCATTGCAATCGGTACCCCCTTCCTCCCCTTCGCCTCCCACCTTCTCCCTCCCTTCCTGGTATGCTACTCCCATTTCTGGTCCTGAGGGGTTTATCTGACCTGGTGAGCTCTTATCTGTACCAATGTCCATGCTCTGGTCTACCCAGAAGTGAAAGGCAGGACTGGGATCATGATAGTGGGGGGTGAGGAAGCCCCAAAGAACCAAAGGAATATTGTGTGTTTCATTGGTGCTATACCGTGTCCTGATTCACTCATTTCTTCCTTGTGATCCTTTTGTGAGGGGATGTCCTATTGTCTACAGATGGGTTTGGGGTCTTTGCTCTGACCCCCCTCTTTCTAGGCAATATATTTTTGGTTTTCAAAAGTTTTTTCTGGTGGCTGTTACCTGATTCCTTTGACACCTCATGATCGCACAGGCTGGTATGCTTCTTCCATATGAGCTTGTTGTTTCTCTCCTGGATGGCTGCTTGTTTAATTTCAAATCTTATGACCACAGATGCTAAATCTTCTAATATCCGGGCACCATCAGCTTTCTTTATCACATTTTCTTTTGCACCCATTTTGTCTTCAGCGATAGTGCTAGGAGGGTGAGCCTCACAGAATGCCAGTGTTCTTGTATGAAGGGAGGGCTTGAGCAAGAGGCACAAATTCCATCAACTTCCTCAATGTATTGCCATATAAGTATATATACTTAGGTCAACATCTCTATTTCTATGAATTAATATATTTACATAGGTGTACACCTAGGTTTACACCTCTATTCATAGCTTTGCTTCCTAGATCTTTCCTGTTTATTTTTACCTTTCTTGGCCCCACCCCATGGTGTTTCTTGGTACCAGTTTGGCTGTATTTGATTATAGTCTTGTTCTTCTCTTCTTAAATAAGGAAATGAGAATTTGTTTAGCGTGTGATTCCATAATCCTACTGTGCTCCTGATTTCGCTTAGCCGGAGAAAGCCCTTGCGCTGGTTTTGTCTTAAATTATTGAAGACAATATTTTGTTGTGTTTCAGATGAAAGTTTACGCCACACAATCAAGTTCCCCTTTAACCATTCATACACGTTGCCCCATGGCATTGGCTAACGTTTTTAGAGTGCGCTAGCATTCTCAGCACTTTCATTCTTTTGTTCTTCCTGTGATCTCGCGTCCCTCTCCCCCACTGCCTTCTCATCTCTGTCCTGGGGTAAAGCTTGACTAGCTGATCTCATACAGTTAATAATTTAAGGGAACATATTCAAAAATGTCAACTCACTGCCATAGTTAATTCTGACTCTTAGTGACCATATGGAACACACTAGAGCTGCCCCTGGATTTCTGAGATGGGAGCTCTTCATAGGAGCGGGAAGTCTTTTTGCTCCTGCAGAGGGGCTGGTGGTTTTGAGCTGCTCATCTTGTGGTTGGCAGTCCAGCTAGTAACTCGCTAGGCCACCAGGGCTCCTGCAGGGAGCACATGACTTACAGCTAATATGGTTTATTTTATAAAGTAACCGATGACCTGCAGGAACAGCTTTAATCTAAGTTCAAAGGGCATTTTTGGGACATAGCTTACATGGTCCTCAGAGTCTGACTTTTTTTTTTTTAGGAAGTTGAGTTTAACTCTACATTTTTCTTTCATTCTATCTGGGACCTTCAATTTCATTCCTCGTCAGATGGCTGGTGCTGGTGGTAATTGGGTTCTATCTAGTTCTACTCTCAGGTTAGAAGAAGCTAGGGGTCATGAGGGCTCTGTGTCCCTTGCACCCGTTTCTTCCTTGAGCCTTTGATTTCCTTCATCCTGCTTTCCCCCCTTCTTTATGAGTAGAGACGAATAGTTGTACCTGAGATGACCACTTTTAAGCCTCTAGATGCTATTCCCCAAAGTAAGATGTAGGATATTATCTTTGTGAACTCTTTTATGCCAATTTACTAAATTGTCCCCTGAGATTATGTTTCCAAGCCATTTAATTCAGTAAATCAATCCTGTGAGTTGTTGGTATGTGCCCCATAACTACGTCCCCTATGTGGGTTGTTTATATGTGTATATATTGTGCAGACACATAAATATGTATATGTATTTACCTAGAGGCACATCTCTTCCTGCATGTGGATTTGTTCCCATATGGTTTCCTATACAGAATGAAGGTAAGTAAAAAATATATATATCTTGCTTAAACATCACAGCCACCTTTATTAAACCAAAATATCAAAATCCTCTTTCAGATTTACACACTTCTGAAGGCATGTTTCCATTTCTCTAACTCTTCCTGGAAGAATTCTGAGCTCTTCAACGTGCACCCGGTCAAACAGTAGTTTGGGCATTCTCAAGGACAAATCATGTTCCTTTCAAGTGTTCTTTGAGTTTGAGGGGGAAAAGGAAGTCTGAAAGGGCAAGATCAGGTTCAGGGTGGATGAGCTAAAGTTTCCTAGGATAGCCCTTGCTACTCTTTTCAAGCAAGTAAGTGCATTGTTGAAATGCAATAATAATAATATAATAATAAATGCAGGTAAAATGCAATCTTCACCTTTCTCAAAACTTATTAATAACAAGCCCCATGATTATCCTGTGGCCTTAGAGATAACCTCTTAAGATTACTCCTCTGGAACAGAAAAAAGACACAGTCTCATAGCCTTCCGGGCTGACTTCTCTGTCTTGAATACGCCAGGCTCAGCGTTTCCCTCAGAAGCCACTGTTTTGATTGGAGCTCTTATTTGGAGGCAACCAAGAGGCATTAAAATCGTGTATTCCTGAGAGACTTTGACTGACGCCATCCAGTGACTGCAACCATCCAGTGACTGCAGAGACATATTTAAATACATTTGTTTGTTTGGAATAAGCATATCATTTGGAACAAATGCATGGGTGAACTAAAATCTGAGTAGCAATGCTTTTTGCTTTCCCAAGTGTATGCACCAATATCTACCTACATAACCACGCACATATATTTTTGGGGGTTGGTTTTACTGTTGTTACAAAATTGTGTATGCTATCGCATTTACTGAAATTGCCCCCTTTCCTCATGTACTTCTTAGCATCTTTAGTCACCTTGGCCAAGGTGTGCTGAATCCGATCTGGGTTTGCCTTTTCCACCACTGAAAGCAACAAGTATCTACCATTTAGAAAGTGATTCCCACTCTCTGTCACCCTCTGTGTGTATGTCTATTCTTGATTTTTTTGGACTAGTGAAATCATACAATATTTGTGTTTTTGTGATTGCCTTATTTCACTCAGCATAATGGCCTACATATTCATGTAGGTTATAAGATGTTATGCAAACTCTTCATTATTCTTTACAATTGTGTTGAGCTTCATTGTACTTGCATAGAAGTACCACAATTTGGTAATCCATCTAGTCATTAGTGGACAGGCTATTGCCATCTTCCTGCTATTGTGACTCACGCTGCAATGAGCATGGGTAGGCCTGTCTTTCCATGCCACCGCTCTTAGATGTCTAAGATATACCTAGGAGTAAGATGGAGGGACCCTTAAGTATTTCTGCTGTTAGCATTTGAACCGGCACCATTTCGTTTTTCTATAGTGGTCATATCATTGTACAATCCCACTAGTAACACATTAGAAATTCTCTTCTCCACAACCTTGAATAAGGAAGACTGAAGATGAATGGAAGCATTTTAATTTCCAAGTTTGTAGTTTTTTTTAACTTTCTTGATAAAGTCCATTGATGAGCAAACAGATTTCATTTTGGGGAGATCCCTGTTCCCTAACTTATCATCTGTTGTTCTTACATTTTCAGTTTGAAGAGATAGGTCCCATTGTTCAGTGAAACTAGGTCCTGCCTGTTGTTTTCACCCCATATTATCCTCCAGACTCTGTAGTTTCATCTTTAATATTTAGGCCTTTAGGGTAGTGGGAGTTGGTTTTCTTGCACAGTGTGAAGTATTTACCCTGGTTCAACTCTCTGCATGTAGCTGTTGTTTCGTCAGCACTCTTCGTTGAAGAGGGGAGCCCTGGTGGCGTGGTGGGTGCGCGGTGATCTGCAAGGTGTGCGGTCAACACTGCCAGAGCTCCAGTCTCAGAAACAGGAGCAGCTGGACTCTGTTCTGTGGGGTTGCTGTGAGTCGCCATCACCACCTCAGTGACAGTGAGTTGAGTTAGCTTTGTTGTTGTTGTTAAAGAAACTATTACCTCATCATTGAATGGACTATGGCCATTTCTTTGTCTTTTTAAAAATCATTTTATTGGGGCCTTATACAACTCTTATCACAATCCATCCATCCATCCATCCATTGTGAGACTTTGCCCATATCTCTAAGGTCAGCTGCCCATGCATGGGATGGGTGGATTGACTTCTGGGCTTTCAATTCTTTCTTTCTTTCTTCTTTCATGATCAAAGGGTTTATTAAGGAAGTTATATAATAATGTAAGTTGTCATGCCAGTGAGAATTGCTCAGGGTAGTTGTTTATCAGGACATGTTACCAAGTTTCAGGTCTGCTAATGAATGCCCCAAAGGCATACCACTCTGCTGTAAGTCTCAACCTGAAGGCTTCAGCTCAAGCTCTGTGGGTCACAAAGCCAGCTCCCTAAATCGAGTGTCCAGAGGTAGCCCAATCCAGTTGGCTGTAACCTGAAGGCACTCAGCTCCACTCCCATGGATCAGCAAGTCCAATTTCCCCAATTAAGTACCCAGATGGGCTCTCAATTCTATAACCTTGGTTGATGTGTCTGTCAAGGAGTCCTGGTGCTGTAATGGGCTACACACTGAATGGCTAACCACGAGGTCAGTGGTTTGAACTCACTGGTCACTCCGGAGGAAGATGAAGCTGTTAGCTTCCTGAAAAATTTAAAGTCTCATGAACACAATGGGCAGATCTCCTCTGTCCCATAGAGTCACTATGAGTTGGAATAGACTCACTGGTAGTGATGTTTTGTTTGTGATTTTTGTATGTATCTATTAAAACACTATCAGATTGCCATCAAAGTATAGTAAGTTTTGAGTCTGGGAGGTGTGAGACTTCCTGCCTTGTTGTTCTTTAGTATTGCTTTGACTATTTGTGTTCATTTCCATATAATGTTGGAGAGTAGGTCCTCTATTTTCTTATAGAACATTGCTGATATTTGGATAAAGATTACATTAGACCTACTCCTAACTTATGAATTGTTTCATTATTTAATATTTTGCATTTTCAACAATAATAAAATATCTTCTCTCCGATTATTTTGCACAATGAGGTACATCTAGCAGTAATGATCACAGAGTCGAGGCTGGAGTCATGTTGGCATGATGGTTCAAGTTATGTGTCAATTTGGGAGTTGTGTAATGATATAATCAACCTTCATCTTGTAATCTGAGGTGGTCATCCTCTATGGTAGTTAGAGAGCATATCAACTAGATATTTTTGCTAGGGGGAGAGTTCAGCCTGTCAATCAAGTGGCAGCTTGATACACCTCATTGGGGTATGACCTAAGAGCAAAATTGAAAGGCCCACAAAAGGCACCCCACCCAGTTCAAGTCTAATCCATAGGTCTAATTAATGTTAGTCACACAGCTACAGATTGGTGATGCTGAAAGGTGACGAGGGAAGTTGAGATATTCCAGGTCACAAAATTGATGTAAAGTTGCTTCTTGTACATGGCTGAATGTGACTGGTTTGCTTCTCTAGACAGCCCAACCTAACATCCTCCATTTCCATAGAAAGCTGATTTTTACAAAATTAACTCCGTTTTGGAACCTAACCATGTCCATAAGAGGAATGTGAGATGAGTTTCATAATATCGGCGTCTTCACGGTGTTAACCCTTCTAGTTTATAAGCACAGGAGGTTATTCTATTTATATAGATCTTTCTGCTTCCCGAACCAGTGCTGCCTAATCCTTATGTAAATGTTTATGTCCTTAGGTTTATTAATGCATAATGTATATTTTGGGGGAAATATAAATAATAAATTGCTATCTTGTTTTTCTTTCAAGTGTCCTCCTTGAAAAGGATCCCATCTTCTTGTGTGTTGATCTTTTGCCCTGCCACTTTGCTGAATCCTTCTACTAGTTCCCAGAACTTTCTTGTGAAGTCTTTAATATTTTGTATGCATAGAATCATATCAGTTGCAAATAAAGATAGTTTTCCATCTTTCTTTCCAATGTGAATACACCTTTCTTTTCTTGCCTTTTAGCCCTAGGTAGGGTTTCCAGCACACTACTGAATAAGAATAGTAAAAAAAAAATCCTGTTCTCAAAGAAAGTGCGCTCAGTCTTGCTTAATCTTGCAATAGTATTGACTGTTGATTTTGTGTGTGTGTGTGTATATATATATATATTTATTTATTTATTTATCTTAAAGGATTTCTATCATTTTGCTGAAAGATTTTATCATAACAGGTGATGGATTTTATCAATTGTCTACATCAATTTAGATGTGGTTCTTTTTATTTATTTATTTTATTTATTTGTCTTGTGGTGAATTACATTGCTTGATTTTCTGATCGAACCATCCTGGCATCCCTGCATGAGTTTGAGTTCCATTTGATCATGATATATCATTTTTTTGGATATGCAGTTTAATTCTGTTGGCCAGAATTTTGCTAAGAAATCTTGTTGCTATTCACAAAGGGTATTAGTCTCTCTCTCATGCTAGGTGATACATGTATATAATATATATGTATACATGATCTCTATATATGCATATATATTCTCTCAAAGAACATAATTCTAGCTTTGTTCATTCTTTCTATTGTTTTTCTTCTTTATGTTTCATTTATTTCTGCTTTGATTTTTATAATTGTGTACTTTTTGCTGCGCTTTTTCTGTTTGCTCGAGTGGAAGGGGTAAGCTATCGATTGCGGTGCGCTCTTCTCTTTGAGGTGTGTATTTGCTGTGATAAGTTCTCCTTTGCACACTGCTTTCGCTGTGTCTCAAATGTTTTGGTGTTGAGTTTTTATTCTTATTTAACTCTAAGAAGTTTTTAATTTAACGGATTCTATTACTCAATGGCTCTAAAAGAAAATGTTATTAATTTTCCATGTATTTAATTTTCTTCCCCTTGTTCTTTCTGTTATTGATTTCTTTGTGTTCAGAGAAGATGTTTTTTGTTATTTTAACGTTTTCTTCATTTATTTAGGCTTGCTTTTTGGTCTACAATATAGTCTATTCTGGACAACTATCCATGTGAACCAGAGAAGACTGTCCTGGGCTACTATTGGGTCACGTGTTCTCTTTATGACCATGAGGTTGGTTTATTCTGTATCTTTGTTCAGTTTCTTTATAGTTGTTCTGTTCCCCATCCAAAATAGTGTGTTAAAGTGTCCTAACTGTCGTTATGTCTTTTCAATTCTGTTACCGTTTGACCTCCGTCATCACATGCTTCTAAATATTCAGTATAGTTGTTGCAAAAGGACACGAGGGAGACAGTGTCGTGCCTCCTCTCACATTGTAAGGGGGAGAGATAATCAAGATCAACAGCCTGATCCCGATTCCTATGAGGTGGATATCAGACATGTTCTACCCTCCGCTGTTTTTACCACTTCTGATACCAACTGTCCCTCTGGCACTCTCTGCTTCTCTGCTGGGTTTGATAATTCATTGAAACGGCAGCGAGAACTCACAGACAATACTTATGACCACGGGGCTTGCTAGGCAAGTACCCAGTTACAATTCAGGTTCAGGAACTGTCAGGATACAGGATCAAGAAAGCCATATCTCAGGTGTGCCTTCACACAGGCTTCTCTCTGGTTCTCAGCCCCTCCGCTTGGCTTTTGCTAAACTCAAGCAAGTGTTACAAAGTGTGTCTTTAGCTCTGCCAGTAAATGCCCAGAGGGACTGCACTCTACCAATAAGCCTCAGCTTGAAGGCGCTCAGCTCTAGATCTTTGGACAGTAAACCTAACTCCTCCAACAAGCACCCAGCGCAACCCATCCTCCCAGTAAGTCTCCTGCCTGAAGATACTTAGCCTTCTCACTCTCTGGTCAGAAGCCCACTACTCTTTCTCGTGACTGTCTCTTGGTTTGATGCCTCTTTTGCCATTATTTTTTGCTGCCATTTCTTACTCTCTCTTGCCATGTCTCGTGTCGCAACGCTCTGTCTCCTGGATCAAGCAAGTTCTGTTGCAGGGTTCCTGGGTCCGAAGGATGCGTTCCCCTCTTGGCTCTCCTTTTGCTTGTCATGGAGTTTCTTCTTTTATCCCTGGGATCGCTCACTCTCAGCCCAGTGGGTGGCAAAATGGACCAACCCCTTCATTAATGTTTCCTATACCTTATTTGAACATCTCTACCCAACCAGGGTGTCATGTACCTTACTTAACATTGTTAGCAAGCCATTCCATACTTTTGAGGGCTCACAAACACCTCACATTTGCATAATCGTAGGAGTTTGGGTGGCACTATGGGTTAGGCAGTTCAAACCCACCCGCCTATAGAGGGTGGCTGGAAGTCAAAAGTGATTTGATGACAGTGGCTTTTATCTAGTCATTTGCTGGGATGTAAAGACTATAGCTATAATGACCATATCAACTAACTTCCACACTACACTTATGCACCTTCGGCAGATTAACAATCTTTTTTTTTCTTTTTTTACATTTTATTAGGGGCTCATACAACTCTTATCACAGTCCACATATATACATCCGTCAAGTGTATCAGATTAACAATCTTTATCTCTTATAATGTCTTTCTTTATCTCTCATAGTGGATTTGCACTTCAAGCGTATTTTATCAGTGATCATCGGCATCACTTCTGCTCTCTTTAGGTTACTGTTTGCTTGATGTACATACATATATATATATATTTTTTCCATCCTTTGATTTTTAAAATAGACATATCTCTTGTAGGCAAACAAATTGCTGTCATTTTTTAACCCATTTTGCCCTTCTCTGACTCTTGAAAAGGGCATTTAAACCCTTTATATTTCTTATTGACTTTTTAAAAGCTGGGCACATACATAACTGAGGTCTTGAAATTCTATATTTATCCCCAAACCTTAACAAAATAAACGAACTAGAGGCTATAACTAAAGATGGCCATGATGAAAGTTTCATAAAGGCATTAGTGTATGCAGTAATTAAAGCCTCAAAAAGAATGTTAGGCAAAACCTCAAAGGCTTATATCGTCTATATTTGGCTTGTATTGTTCTTATCTAATGGAGTGCGATTCTATTGGAGATTTCCTATGCTGGTGGATTCTTGATGCCTCATTTGAAGTTATATAATGATTTCTTTTCAATTGTTGCTGCATTAGTTCATCCAACTGGAGACTATTAACTAGAATTTCTCACTTATAAATTAAATAGCAATAAGAAACAAATAGAAACATTTACATTTGAAGACACAATTTCAACAAGTGTTGTTTGATGTCTGGTTTACAGCCCAGCTGAAAGCAGACAGAGAAAAGCAGGACCCGTGAACTGAAATGTCCAAGGTCAGAGTAAAACTTACATCGTACAACTTCCTGAACGACATAAGTCAAATTCTCTGTTTTGCAGTCTTCCCGTGGAAAAGGAAAACAAATCACACTGAATCATAGTGACCCTATAGGACAGAGTAGAATTGCCCTTGTGAGTTTCAAGACTATAACTCTTTATGGGCGAAGAAAACCCAGGTTTTCTCCTGAGGAGTGGCAGAGGGTTTTGAACTGTTAACCTTGTGGATGGCAGTCCAACACATAACCACTATGTCACGAGGGCTCGTCTGGGGATAAGGTAGAGGCTCTGATTTGGAAAGTTTGATAACATCATAATTGTAACAGGGCTATCAAACATGCTATTGTTATGTGGTGTTAGGTACTGTCAAGTGTTTCCAACTCCTAACAATCCTGGTACAACTGAAGGACACACTGCCTGGACTTCCAACAGTCTTGCCATTGTTGTTATATTTACGCCCACTGGTGTAGCCACTGTATCCATCCATTTTATAGAAGCCATGTCTCTTCTTTGTTGACTCTCTACCAAACATGATGTCCTTTTCCAGAGACTGCCCTCTCCTGACAACATGTCCAAAGTGTGTGAGATGAAGTCTCACCATCCTGACTTCTAAGGAGCATTCTGGCTGTGCTTCTTCCATGACAGATTTGTTTGTTTAACTTTTTAAATGAACATGTAGCTTCTCTTTTCTTTTTATTTTTTGAACATGTAAATTTTAATGGAGTAGTATATACCACTAAAATATAAACAAAACTCGTTGCAGTTGAGTTGCTGCTGATTGATGACAATCCCTGTGTGCAAAATAGAACTGTGCTCTTTGGGATTGTGGACCTGTAGAAGTGGGCCACTGGGTCTTATGAGACATTTCTGGATGCATCAACTTTGGGTGAATAGTTAAGCACTTACCCATTTGCACCAACTAGGGACTCATATAGACCTCAGAATTACATGAGATACTGTATCGGGCACATACTTTTCACAAGAGCTTTTTAAAGTGTTGAAGTATAAAGGTGTCACTTTGAGGACTAAAGTATGTCTGACCAAGCCAAGGTCTTTCGAGCCACCTCATATGCATTTGAAAGTGGAGTAATGAATAAGGAAGGCTGAAGGAGAATTGGTGCATTTGAATGATAATGCTGGAGAAGAATATTGAAAGCACCGTGAACTGCTAGAAGAACAACCAAATGGGTCCTGCAAGAAGCCCATCAGATTAGAAGCAAGATGGTGAGGGCAATTTCTGGAAAAGAGGTCATGCTTGCTAGAGTAGAGGGTCATCAAAGAAAAGCAAGATCCTAAAGGAAATTGATTGTCATCATGGCTGCACCAGTGGGTCCAAGCAACCACAAGGTCAACAGTTTGAAACCACGAGTCACTCAGTAGGAGACCCATGAAGCTTTCTCCTTCCCTCCATATTTACAGCCTCAGAAACTCACAGGGGCCGGTCTACATTGTCTTAGAGGAAGTGAGTCAGAATTAACTTGATGGCAGTGAATTGGAACGAGGGAGATGAGCACCAGCTCCTTTTCCAAGAGCCAACATGCTTACCCCAGCCATCACAGTGCTCACAGGTCACGTGGAAGCGTGTGGCTTGTGTGGGAGCGCTATTGACAGATGTCATTCGCCCCATCCCTCAATCTCCCTGCTTTGCTTATTGTACAATGTCAAACCATTCCCGACCTCTCTTGAGCTCTGCTTGGTGTTCATCGGAGTCTTTAATGAATTCTATGAGAATTGTGAAGTTTTTATGACTTACAGAATACTATTCGAGGATCTGAAACTCCAGGATACACAGAAAATTAGATGACTCAGGTGAATTTTTGTGGTGGAATTCATGGACTCTGGCACGTTTTTTCCTCGGGCTCTCAACCAGGCCTGCTGATTCTTCAAAGGGAACAAAAAGTTCATATTCCAAGGTGCGGCTGACCCCCAGGAACCCCTCTGCCACACAGGGAACCGCTGTGGGGGTGCATTACGATGCACTGACAGAGCAGCAGGGAAGTTCATAGAATCTCCACTCATTTGTATGGAAAAGGCACTAACCTCCTTATTGCTGCCTTCAAGGAACAAGAGCTGCTTGGAATGCGCATGTGCTATCCACACAGAGTGAGAGCAAGCAGCTGAGAGAGGCCGTAGCTGCTATGGCTGTGGGCAGTGAAGCTTGGTCAGAGTCAAGGGCAGGAATAAGAACCGTGGAAAACGTCCTGCTCTTTCCAGTGATGCTGGTTGCTGCTTCCCGGCTCGCTGGACTGAATTGTGGAAGCAGAAGTGGAACAGAAGTTGGTAGGGTGAGGCCTTTCACGGACCCTTCCTTTTCTTCCCACCTCCCACGTCAGCCTTCATGGGCCAGCCCCTAGAGAAGACTTGAACCGCCTGCATGTTCAGCCTTTACCACCTTCCTCACTGCCCACTGCACTAAACGGTCTGAGGTCTCATTCTTTAACGTCTCCATCCTTTCTTTTCTACGTTTCTGTCATGGATTGATTGTGTCCCTCCAAAAGACCTGTTGTAGATCTCCACCCCATGATATCTGTGGACAAAACCCCTTGAGAATAAAATGTTATTTTTTTATAGTAATCATAGCATATCAGTGTGAGAGATTTTTAAAACCAATCACCTTAAAAATAAAACCAAACCCTTTTTATTGTGAATTAGGTGAAGGTGTGAAATTTTACAATTTTTTTTTTCATTTTACAACTTTCTTTCTAAAATCTGCCATGGTCTTGCCCTGTTTCCCTCGGATTTTGTCCCTCTCTCTTTTGTTGGGCCTTGTCTTCCCCTTCACCCTGTGGTTCCCCTTTCTTTCCCACCCACCCCCACTATAAAAGTTCATTTCTTTTCATGTGAAAAGCTCTTCTCGATTTTTAAAAAACAACAGTGACCTCATACAATGTATTTCCCTTTGCAATTAATTGATTCCACTCAGTACAATCTCCATCAGGTTTCTCCATTTCTTGAGGCACCAAAGAGCAGATTGGGCACAGAAGCCAGTGCGCACCAGCAAGGGAAAGATGGAGGTAGGATGGCGGTCTCCACGGGAAGCCCAGAAGGATCCTGGAGATGCTGAGATTGGAATTTTTCTCCAGAGAGAGAGAGAGAGAGCCTTCCCCTAAAGTTGGGGCCCCGGATTCAGACTTCTAGCCTTCTAAACTGTGAGAAAAAGAATTTCTGTTCATTCAAGCCATCATTTGTAGTATTTCTCGTATAGTCCCACTGCCACTGAGTCCATGCTGACTCATCGTAACTCCTTGGGACAGGGTAAAACTGCCCCTTGTGAGGTTTTGAGACTGTAACTCTTGATCAGAGTAGAGAGCCCTGACTCTTTCCTTCTGCTATAGTAACATCAGATAACCAAGACAATGCTTTCTGGATAATCCAATATATTCACCCTGGCTAGTATATGCTGGTTCTGTACACGGTTCATTTATTCATTCCACAAATAGTTGTTAGTTTCCTACCAGGTTCAGCTTTGTGCTAGGCTCTGAACTTACAGATGAACGACACAACCCTCCTCTTCAGGGAGTTCACAACCACAACTAAATTACCGTCAGCTCAATCTTTTTTTTTTTAAATTTAAATTTATTTATTTTAACAATTTATTGGGGCTGATACAATTCTTTTCACAGTTCATACATATACATACATCAATTGTATAACGCACATCTGTACAGTCTTTGCCCTAATCATTTTTTTCTCTTTTCTTCTTTTACATTTTATTAGGTACTCATACAACTCTTACCACAATCCATACATATACATACATCAATTGTATAAAGCACATCCATACATTCCCTGCCCCAATCATTCTCAAGGCATTTGCTCTCCACTTAAGCCCCTTGCATCAGGTCCTCTTTTTTTTCCCCCCTCCCTCCCCATTCCCCCCTCCCTCATATGCCCTTGGTAATTTATACATCGTTATTTTGTCATATCTTGCCCTATCCGGAGTCTCCCTTCCCCCCTTCCCTGCTGTCCCTCTCCCAGGGAAGAGGTCACATGTGGATCCTTGTAATCAGTTCCCCCTTTCCAACCCACTCACCCTCCACTCTCCTAGCATCGTCCCTCACACCCTTGGTCCTGAAGGTATCATCCACCCTGGATTCCCTGTACCTCCAACCCTCATATGTACCAGTGTACAGCCTCTGTCCTATCCAGCCCTGCAAGGTAGAATTCGGATCATGGTAGTTGGGGGGAGGAAGCATCCAGGATCTGGGGGAAAGCTGTGTTCTTCATCGATACTACCTCACACCCTAATTAACCCATCTCCTCTCCTAAACCCCTCTATGAGGGGATCTCCATTGGCCGACACTTGGGCCTTGGGTCTCCACTCTGCACTTCCCCCTTCATTTGATATGATATATATATATATACACATACATATATACATATACACATATATACACATACATACACACACTTATATCTTTTTTTTTTTGCATGATGCCTTATACCTGGTCCCTTGGGCACCTCGTGATCGCACTGGCCGGTGTGCTTCTTCCATGTGGGCTTATTTGCTTCTGAGCTAGATGGCCGCTTGTTCACCTTCAAGCCTTTAAGACCCCAGACACTATCTCTTTTGATAGCCGGGCACCATCAGCTTTCTTCACCACATTTGCTTATGCACCCGTTTGTCTTCAGCGATCCTATCATGGAGGTGTGCAGTCAATGATATGATTTTTTGTTCTTTGATGCCTGGTAACTGATCCCTTTGGGACCACTCGATCACACAGGCTGGTGTGTTCTTCCATGTGGACTTTGTTGCTTCTGAGCTAGATGGCCGCTTGTTTATCTTCAAGCCTTTAAGACCCCAGACACTATCTCTTTTGATAGCCGGGCACCATCAGCTTTCTTCACCACATTTACTTATTCACCCACTTTGGCTCCAGCCGTTGTGACGGGAGAGTGAGCATCGTAGAGTGCCAATTTAATAAAAGAAGGTATTCATGCATTGAGGGAGTGTTTGAGTAGAGGCCCAAGGTCCTTCTGCCACCTTAATACTTGACCTATAAATATAGACACATAGATCTATTTCCCCATCCTCCTATATATATTTGCATGTACATGTCTTTGTCTAGACCTCCATGAATGCCCTTTGACTCCTAGCTCTTTCCTCCATCTCCCTTGACTTTCCTCCTGCCCTACTACCATGCTTCATCGCCACCTGGGCTAGAGTATACCTCTTCTCTAAGCAACCTTACCCTTGATCATTTCCCACCAGGCCTGCCACTCCCCCTTCTCTACCATTTGGGATCCCATGTTTTTCCCTTGTCCCTGGGTTTGTTAACACCACTTCCTTACCCCCCCAAACCCCCCACCCCAAGTCCCCCCGGAACTGTAGGTCCCGTTGTTTTTCCTCCAGATAGTTCATCAAGCCTGTCCTATTCAGACAGACATGTGGAGTCACTAACATGCACGAGAACTAGAGAGAGGAAAACAAAGCAACAGTATACAACCAGACAACAAAACAACAAAAACAAACCACTGACAAAGAACAGAACAAAACAGTTCACAAGAGAAAAGCTTGTAGTTAGTTCAGGGATCGTTTGCTGGCCCTTAGGAGTGTTTTCCAATCCAGTCTGTTGGGGCACCACGCCCTGGCCCCAAAGTCCACTTTCAGCATTCCCTGGGGACCTTGCCACTCCATTCCCTTGCTGTTCCGCTGCACTCCCCCAGTGATTTGCCTCGGTGTGGTGGGATCAGGTCAGGTGCAATTCCCACACTGTGTCTCCGGTGCTGTCCCCTGTATCGCCCTTAGTCACTGAGGGGCATCATGTCTCATAGTAGGACCAGCCATGTTGTTCTCTCAGCTCAATCTTATGCAACACATATTCCCCCAAATGCCTGTCATTCTTGGGACATTTTAATAGGATGACTTCCATTGTGAGGGTTTGGGGCAAAATGAAGACAATGGAAAACTATGCAAAAGTGCTTTTTGTAAACTCTGAATGCTTGCTCTTCTGGTGCATGACAGTTGCGTAGTTGAAACATGACAATTGCTTAAGCTTTTGAGCTCCCTTACTTCAAGGTCAAGATGGGAAGGGAAACACGGACTTTCTTGGATTTAGATACCACGTCCTGGGAAATCTGCGGTCCAGATAGCCCCTTTCTGTGGGCGAATGAATGCTTTCCTCCAAAAAAAGTGCTGTGTTTATCTGGGTCTATTGAAGCACCGGCTGGTGATGACAGATGGTAGATAAAAAGGCCATGCCAAGGGACAATAAGCAGTCAATTCTTTCTTTCTAGTTTGTGTCTATTTCCCCTGATGGAGGAGACGGAATACTTCTCACAAAACTTCTCTTTCCTTTCCCTGAGGGACGTGCACACCTGGAAACCAGAAGGAGGCTATGGGAATGCTTGCAGTCTATTAAGACGAGCTCAGAAGGGCAATGGATTAATGATTTTCAGGAAATCCTCTGTAAGCCCAGGGGAGTGCTGCCCTTGGTGATCTCAGAATGACCAGAGAGAGATGTTATTTGGAACATTTTTCATCCAATCAAAATTCAGGTCCATGAGTTCAATTATTGTCCTTTCTGCCACTGAGGAGAGAAACTTCCCAATCATGACAGAGGACAAGAATCCAATCTGACAAGTGAGAGAGCTTTCACACAAGTTAATAGAACCTTACATTATGGAGACGCTTGAAAATAGCTTTGGACTAAAGGTTTTCTCCACGACAGTTATTCTTGTTTCCTTGAATTTCTGAAAATGTTCAGAAAGCTGCTCTCCAAGAGCCCTTCCCATTCACTCCCCCATACTGTAGCGTGGGGGGCTTTATTATTTACGTTTCTTTTTAATCAGAGGATTTGTTTTGGTCCCTTCTGAACTGTTTTATACCTCTCTGAGTCCTCAGAGAAGCGAGTGCAAGTTGGACTAAAATGGGCAGAAGGGTTATCTTGGTGATGGGTCCAGGGGGCAGGTAGGGAGAGTCTCTAGACCGCTCTGCAGGGATGACAGAGATACGGCAAGGAACCTCATCTCCAGTCCCCACTCTACAAACCAATGGTATTGGTTCCAGTCTTTCCAGAAGCAGCCACCAGGGTGGAATTAGATGTGCAAGAGATTTATTGGGAAAGATTTTGTGCTGGGGAAGAAGGCGGAGAAGTTGGTGGAAATTGCCTGAAGAACAGGGTGTGGATCTAACTACTGCACAAGGAGAGGTAAGTAGTAGAACCTCCGACGGCAGGGTGGGTTTGAGAAGGAGCAGTGGACAAAGGGAGTCCAACAGGAGTATCCAGGCCCTAGTAGCTCGGCCCTGCTCTCTCCGGTTACTATCAGACCAGGAAGGCGATGACTCACTGTACTGCAGATACACATTTCCAGCAGCTGGGAGCTGTCTCTCAGCTACTTCTCTCTTGATAAGATTCCTGAGCTGTGACCTCCATAACTGACACCTCCCCCCATACCCCTCTCCAGTGACGATGGGAAACCAACATCCAGATGTCAGCCTTCAGCGGGGAGAAACTTGGAGAGCTGAGTTCGTTCCCCTTTGGCTAGGTGAAAGATTGCAGGCCATGGTTGAGGCCATCTGTGGCCACTGGGGAGATAGATGGCTGCTCTTTATGGCCTGATACTTTGTGACCTTGTTAGAATTCTTAACTTCAAGACTAAGATTGTGTCTGTAAAACAAGTTGTTCAAGCAGCTTTGACTGAGAACTGCTCCAGAGAGGTCTGGGGGTGAAACCAGGTAGTCTTGGAAACTTAAGAGATACTTTTTCTCTCAGCTCAAGGGGAACTGGATTCAAGCCCATCAAACAATTGGCTTATTGCAATGAAATCTGACCAAAATTCCTCTTGCTAGAAGAACGCCTGATCCAAATCGTTTAATTTTTACATGGAGTCTGATGCAAACACTTTAATTTTCATATGGAACACACCATGTATCTCCTTTGATAGACCTGCCGTCAAATACTAGAGGCTTAATTTGTTTCGTTAAAGAAGCAAACAAATGTAGGCTTAGAAACGGAAAGCACCTCCATCAGCTATGTCTCCGTAGGAGGATGAAAGGCACAGCCCGGGCAGTTCATTAGCAGCAACATCGCTGGATGGCACAATGGCTTTTTCAGGAAGCCCATTTCAAAAGAGTCATAAATAAAACCCTCCAAAGATTAAAGCAGAAAGAAACCATAGTCCTGGGCGAGGAGGCAAGCCAAGAAGGAATGTCAAGTTCCAAGCCATGGGGGGCATTAAGGAGATGTACTGGGGGTTCTGAAAGCCCCCGGGGAGAACTTGTTTGATGCTGGAGAGGCTCTTCTAGGTTATTGTGGAGTTAAAAGGAGAGCAACACAGCCTCACACGGTGTTAGGTAGACAGAGGCTGGCAGAGAGAGAAGAGGTCGTGATGGCATGAATCTGGCAGGAATTGAGTCTAATAACCATGAGCAGCAGTCACCTTGCCTCTTGGATCGGGGAACTCAGGGGTTTGTTCATCAGGTCTGCCAACAACACGCCCCTCACTCAGCCACACTTTGCTCTCTGCTTTTCTTTCCTCCTCTCCAACCAGTTTTTCTCCATCTCCCAAATATATACTTACACTTAAATTCATGGCTTATGATCTGCTTCCAAGGGCACTGCCTACGCTAGCCACATACAGAAGCACAACCAACGAAGAGCTGCCTGTGATGACTGTACGAGGTGTGCTCTATAAAACATAGATCAGAATGTAAGCTTTCCCCACTGCTGGGGAACTGATTCCAACTCAAGTGACCCTCGCAGCGTTTCTGATCACGTCAGTTTTTACAGGGACACACAGCCTCGTCTTTCTCCGGGAGCAGCTGGTGGGCTTACACCAATGACATCTCAGTTTACAGTCAGTTTACCCAACACTACCGAGGCTGTCCCCTAAATTTGTTTCATTCTCAGTAGGAAAAACAGCAAAACCCATGCAATAGCTTCACTTTTAGAGATCTAGAAAGAACTTGAAAGTCGTTTGGTTTATTCCCACTATCAACCTCTTACCCTTACTCTCCTTAGCACCTCCCGCCCCAATATATATTCATATTCACCTCTTGGAACACCACCCCGACAACAGTACCAATACAGTGGAGCAAGTTTTATCTGGTGGAGAAAAAGAATCTTCACAATAACTACTTACTTCTCAGGTCAAATGACGCGTCAGCCAAAGCAAGATGAAACCTGAGAAGGGAAAACCAGGGCTCGAACTATTTCCCGGGAGCCCCGGTGGTGCCATGCTTACAAATTGAGCTAACCACAAGCTTCGCCATTCGAAACCACCAGCCACTCCATGGGAGAAAGATGAGGCTTTCTACTCCAGAGAGTTCCAGTCAGAAACTCATAGGGGCAGTTCAACTCTGTCCTACAGGGACACGATCAGTCAACATGGACTGTGTCTGATAGTGTCCCTGTGAGTGATTCCAAGAGCCTGGCCAATCTCCAGGATGGCTGCAGTTGTCCAAGGTCGCTGCTTGGGCTTAAACTTCTGTCACAGCAGAGGTGGATTCCCACATGTGCCCCTTCAAACCAGCCAAAGAGGCTCTTTAAATCATACCCTTAATGGCTCAGGCTGGGACCAGCCTGCAGACTGACAAAATCACAGGTTCCGAGGCAGCCTCCCTGGTGCCATCTGTCCACCCCCTGCCCCTGTCCCCGATTCCCATTCAAGTGGTATAATTGAATGAATCCTGCTTTATTTAGGGGTGAATATGGCCCAGAGGGGTTTTCTTCTGGGTCTCATTTTCAGTTCAGTTAGCACTTCTTGGCCTATAGGGAATCCCGGTGGCAGCATGTCACTACTCATCCAGGCGGCTGGTCTGTCTCTCCATACTGAGAGCACCTGCCGCCATGGGAGCAGGATGACTGCTGCAGGGAGTGGGACAGGACCTACACTGCAGGTGTAAGAGTCACGTACCACAGTTGGAGAAGCTTGTGTTCGCAGAGGTTCACTTTTTCATATCAGAATTTTATTTATGTCTCTGATGTATGATATAAAATTAACCTCCACAGGAAGAAATATGTGTGTGTGTAATTTTGAGGGGGCAGTCAATTTGTGTATAACTGAGTCTCTAGCACTCTAGCATCTGGAACAAAGCCTGTACATCCTTAGTCTTTTACTTTCATATTAAACATTAAGATAACATTTGCATATAGTGAAATGCACATATCTTATGCAGGACAAATGTTGAGTGTTGTAGAACTCATTTAATCCACACCATCACCAAGATATAGAACATTTCCACCACTATAAATTGTTCTGTCTTGTCCCTTCCTAGTCATTCTCCCGTTACTTCATAGAAGTTATGACTGTTCAGATTTCTTCTCATAAAATTAGTTTAACTATATGGTATTGAAATATATGTATATATTATGGCATAGTGGGTTACACATTGGGTTTCTAACCACAAGGTCAGCAGTTCAAAACCAATAGCTCCTCTGAAGGAGAAAGATGAGACTTTCTACTCCCCAAAAGAGTTAAAGTCAGGAATTACTGAAACCCAAATGAAGGCTGAGCATGATAATGGGACAAGAGGAAAGTAAAAGGAAATAGAGGAAAGAACTAGGAGGCAAAGGGAATTTATAGAGGTCTAAATACAGTCATGTACATATGTAAATATATTTATATATGACAATGGGGAAGTAGATCTAGGTACATATATTTATAGGTTTAGTATTAAGGTAGCAGATGGATATTGGGCCTCTACTCCCTCAACACAAGAATACTTTGTTCCATTAACCTGACATTCCATGATGCTCACGTTCCTGACATGATCGCTGAAGACAAAGTGGGTGCATAAGCAAATGTGATGAAGAAATCTGATGGTGCCTGGCTATCAAAAGTCTAGGGTCTTAAAGACTTGAAGATAAACAAGTGACCGTCTAGATGAGAAGCAACAAAGCCCACATGGAGGAAGCACACCAGCCTGTGTGATCATGAGATGTCAATAGGATCAGGCATCAAAGAACAAAATATCATATCATTGTGAATGAGGGCAGGGGGAGGGCAGAGTGAAAAACCAAAGCCCATCTGTAGGCAACTGGACATCCCCTTACAGAAGGGTCACGGGGAGGAGACGAACCAGTCAGGGTACAGTATAGCACTGATGAAACATACAACTTTCCTCTAGTTCTTGAATGCTACCCCCCCCCTTCCCACTATCATGACCCCAATTCTACCTTACAAATCTGGCTAGACCAGAGAATGTACACAGGTACAGAGAAGAACTGGAAATACAGGAATCCAGGGCCTATAAACCCCTCAGGACCAATATTGAGAGCACTGGTACCAGGAGGGAAAGGGGAAGGTGGGGGAGACAGGGAGAACTTATCACAATGATCTACATATAACCCCCTCCCAGGGGGACAGACAACAGAGAAGTGGGTGAAGGGAGACATCGTTCAGTGTAAGACATGAAGAAAAAATTAATAAGTTATCAAGGGTTCATGAGAGAGGGAAGGTAGGGGAGGGAGGGAGAAAATGAGAAGCTGATACCAAGGGCTCAAGTAGAAAGAAAATGTTTTGAAAATGATGATGGCAACAAATGTACAGATGTGATGAACACAATGGATGGATATATGGATTGTGATGAGTTGTATGAGCCCCAATAAAATGATTTTTAAAAGTGAATTCTATAATTGCCTTGTCAGCATTTTATAAATATTTATTGTATTAGTTAACCAATTAATTGGCGACTCAAAATTATTTATCTGAGTTTTTTTTTCAAATAATTTATATTATTTATGTCAGCAAGCTTTCCCAGGACACAGTAATGTAGCAAATACATTCAGCTTTGTAGGACATGGAGTTTCTGTAATAACTACCTGGCTTCTTCCCTGTCATGCAAAGTCAGCTATAAACAATCAATATATAATCAAGATGGCCAGATTTGTGTGACAATATCGTTCTATATTGTTGTTGATTTCAATCAATTTCTGTCAATTACTGAAAGGAATATTAAAGTCTCTACCTGTCATTGTGGATATTTTTTAGTTCTTCCTACAGTTTGGTTAATTTTTGGTTCATGTGTTTTGAAGTTGGTGCCTGGCTGACATGGTTGTATTTCAAAACGTAATTCTGAAAAGAGAAAGACCCAAAGATTTGATTCCATTTAAAAATTCCTAAAGGGCCAGGAAAAGCCAAGTATTTGGAGGGCTGTAGTCTAGGTACTAGAACATAAAAAAAAAGCAAGGATGTGATTACCACAAAAATCATGGCACCCGTTACCTGTGATGGGAAGGGACAGGTGTGACACAGAGACAGGAGAGGCCATGGGGCAAGGTTATGCGGGCTGGTGGATACAGCCCACTGGAATGTGTATGATTATTTTTACTAAATTTTGCATCTAATTTTTTGTATCTCCTTTTGATGTGGAGGATCTACAACTTCAGTACAGTGGTTTTGGGAATGCGAAGCTCGTGGCACATGGGAGTTTTTCTTATAACGTTAGACCTGGTATTAAACTTACCATACAACCCCACCATTCTACTGCTTGCACATTCATTCAAGGAAGTGAAAGCGTGGGTCCATGCTAAGACTGGTCAACAAACTTTCAAACAACTTTATTTGTAATACACAAAATGAGGAAGCCATCCAAATGTTCCTCAAGAAGCAAACGGGCACATCCAGCCACTAGAATACTCCTCCGTAATAAAACACAATGAATTATTGGTGCACACAACGTATTGTGGGTGGACCTCTACATAGTTATACTGAGTGAAGGAAGTCAGCAAAAAATAGCACACATTGTGTCATTCCACTCATAGAAAATGCAGTTGCATCTGTAAGGGCCTGAAGGCTTATCTATCGGTGGTTGCCTTTGGGCCAGTGGAAGGATGGAGAGCTTGTCAAAGGTCACAGGAAAACGTTGAAGGCTGAAGGATGTTTATTTTCTTGATTGCAGTGACGTTTTTATCATTGTGGAAGTATGTGTGTAGGCCAGGTTGACTAGAGAAACCAATCCAGTGACTTTCATATATATGTAAGAAAGAGTTTTATAACAAGAAATAATTATATATCAAGAAATCATCCCAGCCCAATCCAGCTCAGCTCCATAAGCCCCAAACTAGACCACAGATCCCTCTTCAGACTCACACAGTCACATGCAATGATGCAGAAGGCAGGAAGATCACAGTGCAGTAGGTGCAGGGTCATGTAAACCCAAGGTTGAATAAAACAGGTTTGGGCACCGGCAATGATCCGTCCTAGCAAGCAGGAGTGAGGCAGAGTGAGGGAGAGCTTCCCAGGGTTCTCCCATGAGAAAGCCCTCCCCCGTCCCCCCCGCCAAGGAAGCACCGTCAGGCTGAGACCTGATTGACAGGTTGGACACCATCCCTACTCTTTCATGCATCTTCAAGTTGACATCAAGTTACCTACCACAATATACATTCAAGCCTATCGAATTGCACACTTTAAATTTGCGTGTTATTTACAACGTGTGTATAAAATCAATAAAGGTTTAGTATCTAGAAGGTATGAAATTTTGTATGAATCACTAATAGGATTGCCAATTAAACAGAAATATGGGAACGTATGACTGACTTTATATCATATGTAATTGTATATGTGTTCTGTTACATGAACTAAAAAACCAAACACTGTCATCGAGTCAATTCCAACTCATATCAACCACATAGGACAGAGAAGAACTGTCCCTGTGGGCTTCTGAGGCTGCAAGTCTTTACGGGAGTAGAGGCCCGTTTCTATCCTGAGGAGCGGCCGATGATTTTGAACTGCTGAGCCGACAGCTAGCAGTCCAACTGAGAACCTATTACACCACCCGCGCCCCTGTTCTTATATATAGTCATCTATACAGCCACAAATATTTAATATCTAGGATATATTCTTTACAGTCCTATAAATGGACAATATTTAATTAATTAAATGGAAAAAAATAGAAAAGTCACTAATATATGTCCGATATCCATCTTCATGTGTTATGTGTAACAATATAACTGTATGATACAGTATATAACACATGAATCTATTATATATAATAAAGAAGATATTATGAAGAAAATAAAAGAGGACATGAAACAGACTCTGAGGATATGATCCTGTAGATATAGGATGGTCAACCAAGGCCTCTCTGCCTAGATGATGTTTTCAATTTAATAGCTGTGGCCAGATTGTCTTCCATATACAATTCTCATTTCTGCCAGTTCTGAATGAGGTTACCCTTTACCTCATCTTCCAGCCACAACAAGTATATCTCCGTGGTTTTTTCTAGTTTGGTGAGAGACATCCTTTCTCCAAACATTACATTACCATATTCTTCATCTCTGTCTTATTCCTTAGAACTATTTATTATTAAGCCAGAGAGACATTCTTCTACACAAGTGCTTAGATTTTTCTCAGGACTGCGCCACTGAGCCACGGCATGCTCATCCTGTGCTGCTCAGATGGAGGTCTTCAGGTGCCCTGCGGGCCCTACCCCATCCCCACCCCACCCCCACCCCTACCCCCTACCCCCACCCTCTCTGAGCACCAGCTCATGAAGGCTAGCACTTCTAGCCTCTCCATTCAGCAGACTTTTGAGCAGTGCTCTCACCTCTCAGAGAAAGCTCTGAGTAAATGTCTCCATCTGCAATTCCTGATGGGAGATAGTCCCAATCTTCCCAGAGAAAAAGAACAAGGAAGAGGAGAAAGAGGAAACTGTTAAACAGGATGAGAAGTGCACTGATTTAATTCACAAGGCGCCTGCCTTTACAGAGACAAGTCTCGAGCTGTGAGCTCTGCCTTCCCTGGTGTAAGCCTCCCGTCTGACAGCACACTTTCTTTGATTCCGAGCTAGTAAAGATCAACAGGCATGCATTTGCCAGAAAGACAGGACGATGAGGAGGAGGAGGAGGGAGGACGAGATGGTAGGTAGATATGAAACAATAGTGCTGAGTGTTTCAGCCTAAAGATGATGCATCGTCAAGGAGTAAATGTCCATGATGGAGAAAGAGCATGTGTGTTACTCACTGTACACAGTCCGGTTTCAGAAGCCAAATGTGGTTACCCCTCTAGCCAGTTGGGATGGCCTACCCATATTGGCCCCTAGGCGCCAATCCCAGTGAGGACTCCGTTCTCTCTTGTCCCTCTTTTTCCAAACTAAGGACAGCAGCAGCTCTGACAAAACCAAAACAAACAAATTCCATGCCTTCCAGTTGACCCTATTGTACAGGCTAGAACTGCCTCTGTGGGTTTCTTTATGGGAGTAGAAAGCCTCATCTCTCTCCCACCGTGACCGTGAAGCCAACATATTAGAGGGATAAGAGGCGTGTTCTTACAAATAGAACCCCAGGCTATTCCACGATTACTTTCTCCCACCTCATCCAGCGTTCTGCATTTAGGTGGTAAAGGTGATTTCTGTGTTGTTGGTGGTCAGGGTCATCAGCCGCTGGAATCAGCTGGATGGCAATGAGGTTTCATTGTTGCTCAGACACCCCTACATTCACTGGGATTGTTCACCTAATTCCCCTCAGTAAACAAACATTGCACCTGTTGCCTGGTAACCGTTACAAAGCAGTGTTGACTGCCTTGGTCATTTCACAGTGCTGGAAACCTGTCACTGCTCTTTGCGGATTTTAAAGACAAGTATATTCTGACTATCTCTCTACTCCCATGAAGAGTTACAGTCTCAGAAACCTTCAGGGGTAAATCTGCTCTGTTCTATAGCACTGCTGTGAGTCGGCATCACCTCGATGGCAGTGAACTTGGTTTTTGGTTTGGTATCTTACTGTGGCTCCACCTCCTCATAAGGAGGTTTTGGAAAATCAGTGAAGCGTCTCAGGCATTTAAAGTTGCATGTGCATACTGGGACAAAATATTGAATAATGATTAAAAAGGAAGGTGAGATGAATGATTCTACTTGATAGACTTAATCTTTCACACAGTCCAAGATGGCCCAGTGATAAAAGATGGCCAGATGGAATTACCCCTATGGGTTTCCAGGGCTCTGGATCTTTTAATGTTTTTATGGCCATGAATCTTTACAGAAGAAGAAAGCTTCATCTTTCTCCTCAGAGCTGCTGGAAGGTTTGAACTTCTGGCTACACCCTCTCCCTCACTCCACTGAGTCGATGCCAACTCATTGCAACCCTATAAGTCAGGGTAGAACTGTCCCCATGAGCTTCTGAGACTATAACTCTTTTTTTTCTGAACTAATTTCAATGTTTATTAGAAATTTTAAATGTAAGAAAAAATACATTTTATGTATAGGTAACATTCTGGAGGTTCAATTTAACTTGAAGAGGGCTTACAAATTGAATGAAGTGACAGAGTTTTCATTAAGGTTTTTTTTTTAGAAAAAAAAAAAGGAATATCTATTAAATTACTGCCAATCTTCTTTTTGGTGTTTTTTTTAAAACATTTTATTAGGGGCTCATACAACTCTTATCACAATCCATACATATACATACATCAATTGTATAAAGCACATCCGTCCAGTCATTGCCCTAATCATATTCAAAGCATTTGCTCTCCACTTAAGCCCTTTGCATCAGGTCCTCTTTCCTCCCCCCCTCCCTTCCCACTCCCCCCTCCCTCATAACCCCTTGAAAATTTATAGATTGCTATTTTTTCATATCTTGCCCTATCTGGAGTCTCCCTTCCCCCCCTTCTCTGCCGTACATCTCTCAGGTCACTTGTGGATCCTTGTAATCAGTTCCCCCTTTCCCACCCACTCCCCCTCCACTCTCCCAGCATCGCCCCTCACACCCCTGGTCCTGAAGGTATCGTCCACCCTGGATTCCCTGTGCCTCCAGCTCCCATATGCACCAGTGTACAACCTCTGCCCTATCCAGTCCTGCAAGGTAGAATTCGGATCATGGTAGTTGGGGGGAGGAAGCATCAGGATCTGGGGGAAAGCTGTATTCTTCATCGGTACTACATCGCACCCTGACTGACCCGTCTCCCCTCCTAAACCCCTCTATGAGGGGATCTCCAGTGGCCGACAAATCGGCCTTGGGTCTCCACTCTGCACTTCCCCCTTCATTTAATATGGTATATATATATATATATATATATATATATATATATATATATACACACACACACACATATATGCATATTCTTTTTTTTTTTGCATGATGTCTTATACCTGGTCCCTTTGGTACCTCGTGATCGCACAGGCTTGTGTGCTTCTTCCATGTGGGCTTTATTGCTTCTGAGCTAGATGGCCGCTTGTTCACCTTCAAGCCTTTAAGACCTCAGACACTATCTCTTTCGATAGCCGGGCACCAGCAGCTTTCTTCGCCACATTTGCTTATGCACCCGTTTGTCTTCAGCGATCGTATCATGGAGATGTGCAGTCAATGATATGATTTTTTGTTCTTTGATGCCTGATAACTGATCCCTTTGGGACCACGTGATCACACAGGCTGGTGTGTTCTTCCATGTGGGCTTTGTTGCTTCTGAGCTAGATGGCCGCTTGTTTATCTTCAAGCCTTTAAAACCCCAGACACTATCTCTTTTGATAGCTGGGCACCATCAGCTTTCTTCACCACATTTACTTGTTCATCTGCTTTGGCTTCAGCAATTGTGTCAGGAGGGTTAGCATCATAGAGTGCCAATTTAATAAAAGAAAGTATTCATGCATTGAGGGAGTGCTTGAGAAGAGGCCCAAGGTCCTTCTGCCACCTTAATACTAAACCTATAAATATAGACACATAGATCTATCTCCCCATCCTCATATATATGTTTGCATGTACATGTCTTTGTCTAGACCTCCATACATGGCCCTTGACTCCTAGCTCTTTCCTCCATCTCCCTTGACTTTCCTCCTGCCCCACTACCATGCTTTGTCCCCACCTGGGCTACAGCTATACCTCTTCTCTACGTAACCTTACCCTTGATCATTCCCCACCAGGCCTGCCACTCCCCCTTCACTACCATTTTGTGTCCCATGTTGTTCCCTTGTCCCTGTGTTTGTTAACACCACTTCATTACCCCCCTACCTCCCTTCACCCCAAGTCCCCCCGGAACTGTCGGTCCCATTGTTTTTCCTCCAGATAGTTCATCCAGCCTGTCCTATTCAGACAGACCTGTGGAGACACTAACATGCACGAAAACAAGACAGAGGAAAACAAAGCAACAGTATACAACCAGACAACAAAACAACAAAAACAAACCACTGACAAAGAACAAAATAAAACACTTCACAAAAGAAAAGCTTGTAGTTAGTTCAAGGATCGTTTGTTGGCCCTTAGGAGTGTTTTCCAGTCCAGTCTGTTGGAGCACCATGCCTTGACCCCAAAGTCCACTTTCAGCATTCCCTGGGGACCTTGCCACTCCATTCCCTTGCTGTTCCACTGCACTCCCCCAAGTGCTTTGCCTCGGTGTGGTGGGATCAGGTCAGGTGCAATTCCTACACTGTGTCTCCGGTGCTGTCCCCTGTATCGCCCTTAGTCACTGAGGGGCATTATGTCTCATAGTGGGGCCAGCCATATTGTTCTCTCTGTGGACTGGCTGCTCTACCCAGGAACATCATCCTCACGGGCTGGTGGGCCAGGTTGTGTTCCACTCTCTCCTCCTGCCCCTTCATCTGCTCCCATGTGCTCTGATCAGATATGTCCCTCTCCCAGAGCTGCAGAGTCAATGTCCTCCTTTGGAACAAATTCTTTTTGGGGGAGGGGCAGGAATCCACTTGATTTTTGGTGCTGGGGCCAGCCTCCCAGACCACTCCACTGGTTCCCTACTCCACGCCGGGATATTGCATTCACACTTTGTGTCACTGGGTTGAAGTCTGGTCCCATATCTCCACAGAGACTATAACTCTTTACGGGCATAGAAAGCCCCATCTTTTGCCCACACTACACCACTAGGGTTCCTTCAATAGTACCTTGCTATTCCCGATGTATAGGTTTGGTCTTCGTGCCTTTATTAATACTGTTTTCTTATTGGAATTGAGCCTCTTTCTGCCTGTTCAAGCATCATGACTTTGCTCATCTAAGCCTTACAGAAATTCACTCTGTTTATACTGTAAGACCTAAAACAAATAGTCTTTGTCTTGGAGAGTCTGTGAACCTAGTGGAAAAGAATGAAGTCACAAACACTCAAATATACATAGTGGCTAGAAATACAGGCTTTGACACCGGTTGAACTGGGTTCAAATCCCATCTCTGGCATTTCTTACTTATGTAGCCTTACTTAAGTTACTTGACCTTTCTTCATCTGTAAAATCAAGGTTTAGTTCTTCAACAACTCTTTATTGAGCTCCCACTCTGAGCCCGGCACAGGTTAAATGCTAGAAATCTAGCTCTGGAGCAGACCGACAAAGTCCTTCTGAAGCATAGCCAATGTTCATGTCCGTGAGACAGATGTTAAAAATGACACACTAGACATTTCACATCAGGTCGTGATCAGTGTTGTGTAGAAAACTAGTTTCAGGTGAGCACATACTGAATGGAAGAAACTGCTTTTTAAGAATTCCACTCTGAAGAGAGGCTATTGGGTGGGGAGCTGGGTGAATTGACGGAAGGTCATTGAGGTTGTCTTGGAGAGCAGCATTCCAGCAAAGAGATGCAGGAGGTCCTTGGAGGAAGTATGCTTGGTGTGGCCAGTGAGCAGCAAGGAGGCCAAGGGACTGGGAGCCGTGAGCAAGAGAGAGGGGAGTGTGGTAGGAGTTAAGCTGATATAGTCGATGTAAGCCCTGCTCTATAGCTAAGCCCTTCTCTGACTAAGCACTATTATTCTTAGTCCAGATGCAGAGCTGGGGCAGCTTCAGGGCTCACGATGCCACCAAGCCATACGGCAGAGATGCTCTTCAATTCATGTCTCTGCTAGTCAGGAGTAGCACCCATGTGCATCCACATCACTTTGGGACATGTAGACCAGGACAAGGATGTTGGGAAGTGGGATCAAGTATAACAACCTTCTTTTTAAGGTTGTTGTTTGAGGAAAACAAGGCCATGTGTGTTCTGACTGTAGACCCAGTATGCACTCAGGATGCGTTGGCTGAGGTCCTTGCCTGTTACCATTGTTATGGTTGGTTGCTAACTGAAAAAGGTAGAGGTCTAAGTCCACTCAAAGGCATATCTGGGGGAAAAAAAGGCCTGACAATTTGCTTCTGAAAACCAGACACTTAAAGCCCCATGGGGCCCAGTTCTGCTCTGATGTACATGGGCTTGCCCTGAGTTGGAATCAATCTGATAGCAACTGTCTTTGTTTTTTCCTTTTTCTCTAAATGATGACAGAGGTCCCTGGGAAGCCCCAGTCTTCTGCATTTTAGAGGTTTTAAAAAATCATGATGTACTTTTCCCATTGTAAGAGACATGGGATCCAATTTGCCAATTTGGGCCTTTCTTATTCCTTGCAGCATCTCTGGCCCAGTGCTGAACACATAGTAGATAATCGATTACAAATTTGTTGAATGGTTCTGTAAACTCAGTCAATGAAAGTAACCTCACATGTGGAGACCTTTCTAGTTTCTTGATACTAACAAATATCATTTTCTTAAATCTTCAGATGCAAATAAAAATATTCTTTACATCTTTATGCATTCAATTCATTGAATTTTTTTTTAACCAAGCCTCTCGGATTCTTGGAAACTGATGACAGAGAATCTCTTTGACCCTGTGGAGCAATTATAAGGAGGTCTCATTTGTGAAACACAACCCCCATTATAGCCTACAATTGGTCCCTGGGGTTGATGTCCCCATCTGGTTTGCTTTGTTGGGGTCAGGATTCATAGAAAAGTAGGATAGACAAGGTCTCCAAGGGTCATTGGACAACTCCCACAACAGTATGCTTTTGTTGTAAGAGTCATCAATGTTCAGATTAAAAAATAACTTGTCCTGTGTTGTTTTCCAGGTTTATTCTGACTAAACATTATTATTTTCAGTCCAGATGCAGAACTGGGGCAGCTTCAGGGACATCATGCCACCAAATCATTTAATAGCTATATTGTTTGATTAACCTTTCTATGGGCTAGGGTAGCACCAGGGGTCTCTTTGTACACACAAGATCATTGTGTAAGGAGGTTGTGAAACTGGGGGTGAATCATGGCTTGAATATCCACAAGGCAGGTAGAAGAGTCCTTCCCAAGTTGAGGAGAAACCAGACGCGAGTGAAATAAGAAGAGACTGACCTCATAAAATCAACACTGAGCACAGTTGCTGGGAAACAAGGAAATCTTGATGGGGCCGTGGGAGTCAAGTGTAGGTGAAATACGAGAAAGGCTGGTGAAGGAACAAAACATAAATGGCCTCCATAAAATGAAAGGAGAAATAATTAGTCAAGGTGTCAAGCTCATTTTCCAAAAGCAGCACATGTTGGAGCATCCCTTGTCAACTTGACACTTCTACACAACTGCTTAACTGCATGTAAGTTTTAAACAAAACAATAATAAACTAATATCTCTATCTAGCAGGATAAAACTAAAATGCAGGCAATTTAATATGTAGTAGCCTCATTTAAATATGATATTCTCTAAGTGAACAAAACAAAAATAACGTATGCCTAACAATTGCAGTTAAGTGAACACCTACACCATAATCCTATGAATATATTCCCCCCACCCACGAACATTTGTAAGCCAGTCACTTCATGCCTTTATCCACTCAATTTTGGGTATCCAATTTCTATACTGCTCACTTCCATCAACCCTGTGCTCTCAGGAGATAATCATATTCTTTGATGCGAAGAATCTTCTTTCTAGTTGGAACCTTGAGTCCATATCCATATGCAAAATCAATCCAGGGCTACTGCAAACTCGGATATCTATACTTTCCTCTGAATTATGGGCTACAGGACAACAGTTTTTAATTGCCAAGGGGACGCTGAGTAATTGGTTTTTGTTGGTTTTAGGTTTTCATTAAAGGATGGCAGTAGGCCCAAATAAGTTTGGGAACCTATGGAAGAGAATGGGAGTTTCCATTAAAGATGAAGTTTAGCAAATGATTCTTTGTACTTCATAAAGTTTGCTCTATTTTATATTTCTAATACTTCTGAAAATGATTTATATAAATTTTGTTTTGCTTTAATTTTTTGATATCAGATAGATTGATTCTGTCCTCCCCCTCCATGTGAGGTCCACCAGGTCAGTTCTGAATCCTCTTGACCTGTGTGCACAGAATAAAACATCGTCCGCTTCTTCACCAGCCTCATCATTGTCATTTGAACCCATTGCTGCAGTGGTTGCATCCATTCATTTCATCGAAGGTCTTCCTCTATCCAGGAACTGGTCTCCTGAGTACATGAAATAAAGTCTTGCTATCTTCCCTTCTAAGGAGAATTCTGCCGATACTTTTTCCAAGACATGTGTATTAGTTCTTTGGGCAATCCATGGTACTTGTATTATCCTTTGCCAGCAACATAATCTATTTTATTATTATTAATCATTTTATTGGGGACTCTTACAACTCTTGTTACAAACCATGCATCAATTGTATCCGACATATTTGTACATATATCCCATCATTCTTTTCTAGACATTTACTTTCCATTGAGCCCTTGGGATCTGCTCCTCCTTTTATCTCTCCCTCCTCTCACCACCCCAACCCATGTGGCCTCCTGATAGATTGTAGACTGTTAATTATTTTCACATCTCACTCCCTTCCCCCTGGTTTCTGTTGTTCTTCCCCCTGACTGGGGGTGTGTGGTTATGGTCAGCAACATAATTTAAACACACTGATTCTTCTTGAGCCTTTATTCAATGTCCAAGTTTCACATGCGTATGAGATGATTGAAAATACCATAATGTAGGCCAGGCACACGATAGTCCTCAAAGTGACCTCCTTGTTCAAGTACAGCCTGGATTATCCTTAGCACTAGAGATGGCAAGACTTCCTCTCATACAGCTGGGCATGCGCTCAGGAGAGACCAGACCCAGAAAAGGACACGATCGCTGGCAAAGCAGAGGATCAGCAGAAGAGAGGAAGACTCTGAGGAGACGAATTGACACGGTGGCTACAACAACAGGCTCATCCATAACAAAAATTGTGAGGCTGGCATAGGACCAGATAGTGTTTTGTTCTGTTGCAACTACCTACAATTTTTTTTCAAGATGGGAATTTGGATTGTGCAAAGAATGAATTTAGGAAAATTGGAAGTGGTCAAAAATGTAATGCAATGCATGAAGATCGATATCCTAGGCATTCGTGAGCTGAAATGGACTGGTATTGGTCATTTAAAATCAGAAAACCATGTGATTTATTATGTTGGGAAAATCACAATCAAGAGGGATGGAGTGGCATTCATTTCCAGAAAGGATCTTGCAAAATTAATCATGCCTCCCTGGGGGATGGGCAACAGAAAAGTGGGTGAAGGGAGACGTCAGGCAGTACAAGATATGACAAAATAATAATTTTTAAATTATCAAGGGTTCATGAAGGAGAAGAAAAATAAGGAGCTGATGAAAAAAATTAATCACGAAGAACAATGTTATTGTGATAGGGTTATATCTATGTGTGTTTAAGGAAATCTAATCAATGGAACTATTATTCAACTTTATGCACCCTCCACAAAAGTTGTGGTTGAAATTTTGTGAAGAAATTGAAGAATTCTGACATCAGTCAGAAATGTATCACACATGCAATCAGGATGCATTGATAGTTACTGGAGATTGGGATGCAAAAGTGGGAAACAAAAAAGAAGGAATAGCAGTTGGAAAATAGGGACTTGGTGATAGCAATGAAGCTGGAGATTGCATGACAGAATTTTCCCAACCAATGACTTGTTCATATCTAATAACTTTTTCCAACAACACAAAAAGTGACTATACATATGGGTTTCCCTAGATGGAATACACAGAAATCAAATTGACGACATCTATGGGAAGACACGAGGGAGAAGCTCAGTATCAGCAGCTGAAACAAGACAAAGGGTGGACTCTGGAACAGACCATCAATTGCTCATATGTAAGTTCAGGAAAAGCTGAAGAAAGTTCAAACAAGTCCATTGAAGCCCAAATACAACCTTGAGTTTATCCCATGCAATTTTGAGACTATCTCAAGAATAGATTCAACACATTGAACTCTAATGATAGATGAGCTGATGAGCTGTGGGAGGGCGTTACAACCGTCATCCGTGAACAGAGCAAAAGGTCATTAAAAAGACAGGAAAGAAAGAAAAGGTCCAAGTGGATATCAAAAGAAACTCTGTAACTTGCTGCTCTTAATTGGAGAATACCAATTTTAGCAAATGGAATAAAGGAAGAAGTCAAGGAGCTGAATAGAAAATTCCAAAGGGAAGCTTGAGAAGACAAAGCCAAAGATGACAACAAAATTGGCAAGGACCTAGAATTAGAAACCAAAGTGAAGAACATGCTCAGCATATTTGACACTGAAAGAACTCAAGAAAAAAAATCCAAGGCTGACTTGCAATTTTGAGAGATTTTATAGGCCAGATATTGAAAGATGGAGGCAGCACCAAGAGAAGACAGAAAGAACACACAGAGCCGCTGCACCAGTCCGATTTCAGGAGGTCACATCTGGGCAAGAACCAGTCATATAGAAGGAGGAAGTTCAAACTGCATTGAAAACATTAGCCAAGATCAAAGCTCCAGGAATTGATGGAGTACCCATTGAAATGTTTCAGAAAGCTGAAGAAGTGCTAAATACTGTCACTCATCTATGCCAAGAAATTTGGAAGACAGCTGCCTGGTCAACTGACTCAAAGAGATCTATATTTGTGCCCATTCCAAAGAAAGGTGTCCTAACAGAATGCTCAAACCACAGAGAGATATCATCAATATTGCACACAAATAAAATTTTGCTTAAGATCATCCAACAATGGTTATGGGAGTATATTTACAGGGAGCTGCCACAAGTTCAGGACAGGTTCAGAAGAGGACACGGAACAAGGCATATCATTGCTGATGTCAAATAGATCTTGACTCAAAGCAGAGAACACCTGAAAGATGTTTACTTGTTTTTCTTTGACTGTGAAGAGGCATTGACTATACAAAGGTGGGACCATAATAAAATATATATAACCTTGAGAAGAATGAGAAGTCCAGACACTTCATTGTATTCATTCAGAACTTGTACAGGGATCAAGAAGCAGTTGTGAGAACAGGACAAGGGAATACCGTAGGGTTTAAAATCAGGAAAGGTGTGTGCCAGCATTGTATACTCTCACTATACGTGTTCAATCTGTCTGCTGAGCAAATCATCAGAGAAGCTGGATTACATGAAGAAGAGTGTGGCATCAGCATTGGAGGAAGGCTTATCAGCAACCAGTGGTATGCAGATGCCACAGGCTTGCTTGCTGAAAGTGGGGAGAAATTGAAGCACTTGCTACTGATGATAAAAGATTGTGACCTTCAGTAAGGATTACATCTCACTGTAAGAAAGACCAAAATTCTCACAACTGGACTAATAGATCACATTATGATAAATGGAAAAAAGATTGAAATCGTCAAGGATTTTGTCTTACTTGGATTCACAATCAATGCTCTTGGGAGCAGCAGTCAAAAGATGAGTTGCATTAGGTAAATCTGTTGCACAAGAGCACTTTAGAATATTAAAGAGTGGGAATGTTAATTTGACGACTAAGGTGTGCCTGATCAAAGCCATGATATTCTCCATCTCATCATCTGCCGGTGAAAGTTGGACACTGAATAAGGAAGACTGTAGAAGAACCGGTGCATTTGAACTGTGTGCTGGAGAAGAAGACTGAAAGTACCACGGACTGCTGAAAGAACAAACCAATCTGTCTTGGAAGAAGTAAGGCCAGAGTGCTCCTCAGAGGCAAGGATGGCAAGACATCATCCTACATGCTTTAGACCTAATGTCATGAGAAACCAGTCCCTGGAGAAGGACATTATGTTTGGTAAAGTAGAGGGGCAACAGAAGAGAGGAAGAGCCTCAATGAGATGGATTGACACAGTGTCTGCAACCATGGGCTCAATTGTGAGGAACAATAGGAACAATTGTGAAGCTGGCACAGGACTCAGTAGTGTTTCCTTCGGTGGTGCGGAAGATCGCTAGGGGTAGGAGCCAACTTGATGGCACCAAACAACAATGACCACAAAGGTGGAGTCACAGTACTGCGACAGTTGGGCATAGGTCTTTTACTGCAACGCGCCCTGGTCTCAGTCCAGGATCCCAACTTCATGGTTGCCCTCTCTCTGGCCTTACCGATTGATGTTTAAGGAGAGGAGGGTCTGGTAACAGCAACTTATCCATGGGCTGGGGGACCCAGTTGGCGTATTAAACCAGTGTGAATTTACTCCAATAATTTCCTGCACTAGGGCCCTAAAAGACTTCAAAGTGTCAAGAAGCAAAGATGGCACTTTGAGGACTACCACGCCCTTGACCAAGCATTATATTCTCACTCACCTCTGATGCATGCAAAAGTTGCACAATGAAGAAGCAGGGAGAAGTGATGTACTTAAATGATGGCCTTTGCAAAAAATATTCACTGTATGATGGACTTCCATTAGAACAAGCCTATCTGGGTGGAAGAAGTCTGGCCAGAATTCTTCTTGGAAGCGAGGATGGCAAGACTTCCTCCCCTATGCTTGGTAGAGGGTGAATGAAAAAGAATAAAATTCTTTATGAGATGGGTCGGACAAGTGGCTTCAACAATGGGATCAAACATAGCACCAATTGTGAGGATGGTATGCAACTGGACAATGTGTTGGTCACTGTGAATTAGGATCCTTCCATAGCACATAGTAACATCAAGATAAGATACCAGGAGATTCTGTCCATCCAAGAGGTTGTGTTCACAGACCTTATTATTTTGAACTCTGACCCCCAAATTAGAGCTTCATTGATAAAGAGAGGAGAGAGGATTCCCTTCCTCCTTCCATTTCTCTTTCCACCCCCTGCCTCCACCCCCTTTTCTATGCCACAGGGAGCTCCTGCTCCTAGACCCCTCGTCTACATTACAACTCAGTTTCTTTAGGTAGAAGGTGGTTTCTGATGAATAACCTGTCCTGAGACCCTCCCCTGCCCCTCCCCCCACACTACTGTTTCTCTGAGAAAGAACATTGTTCATTTCAATGACCGAGTCGCAAATAAATTTTGGACTATGACCCCGTTACAGACTTGGAGACATCTTGTTCCTGTAAAATGATCTTTCTAGCCAGCGCCTGGAAGCTGCCTGGGAAATGCACTTAGTAAATTATTCCCAGTGGTTGCAGGAAGGACAGAGAAGGTTCTAGAAGAGATGAGTCAGGCTAGAGGATGGGGAGTGTTGAGGGAAAGGAACCCAGATCCAAGAAAATCTCTAAAAACAGATTTTGTACACAGCCAGAAATAACTCTCTGGTCAGGTCTAGCTAAAGACCTTCTGAAATGATGGAGCAAATATTAACAGAGAAATCCTTAAAAGCCTCTTTTCGTGAGGATAACATTTTTCTCGGTGATAAGCTGGGTGGGTTTATAAATAGCCTGGTCTGCCTTTGCAGGCAATCTTGATAAGGCATTGTTCTCCTCTCCCGAGTTGAAGATGGGATGTTTACACCTCCACGAGAACGCAGCACCTGATGCGATGCCCCACCTCCGTGCACTGGCCAAATGGCTCTAAGGAAACATAGTGACTGTCACACCGATTCTAAACAGCCAAGGGTCAAAACCAAAAGACAATGGTCAGTTTATTGCCAAGCCCCTGACTGGAACTGGTAGGCTTTGGTAGGAGTATCTCAGTACTCACAGGCTTCAGTTCAGCAGTCAGAAGGAACCAGGCTGAAACTTAGTGAGCAAAGTAACAAAGCTAAGTACCAGGTAAATGCTACAGTATCACGACCCAGAAATGACACACACAGCTCTTTTCCAGGACTACTGTTATGCTCCGTTGGGTCAGTTATGGCTCATAGCAACTCGACATGCAACCAAGTGAAACACACCCTGGCCTACCTCATGCTCACGATGCTGTGCCTTTGAGAACACTGCTGCGACCATGGCAACACTCTCTTTCATCGGGGCTTCCTCTCATTTGTTGTCACTCTGCATCAGCAAGCACGCAGGCCTTGCCCGATGCTGCTCCCTCCGAATCCCAGGGCCCAAATCACGTGAGACCAACTCCCTCCATCCAGACGTCTAAGGAGCATTTGGTTCTACTTCCTCCAAGGGAAAATTGTGTGTCCTCCTGGCAATCCTTGGTCCTGTCAATGTTTTTCACCAGGACCACAATTCCGGTGCATTAAATCTTTTTCAGTCTTCCACATTCGTTGTTCGATGTTCACACTTTGAGGCGAATTTTCCAGATGCCGCTCATCATCGGATGTCCTGACTGCTGCCGCCACGAGCACTTTGATCGTTTCTCCACTGATCAAGATACTGTCCATTGGTCCAGTTGTGGGGATTTGTGTGTTCTTTACATTGAGCTGCAATTCAAACTGAAGGCTGTGGTCTTTGATTTTTATCAGCAAGTGCTTCAAGTCCTGTTTTCAGCAAGCAAGGTTGTCATCTGCGTTCCATATGTTGTTAAGACCTCTTCCTCTGGTGCTGATGCTTCATGCATCTTCATAAAGTCTCGTGTCTTGGATGATGAACTATGCATACAAATTGAACAAGTATGGTGAAGAACACAACTATAACACACCCCTTTTCTGATTTTAAACCAGGTAGGAGAGGTGTGTGGCGTGGTGGTATTCTTTCACCATACTTACTTCATATGCTCTTGTATATGAAATATACACACTAATTTCATATACTCTTGTCTTGTTCAAACAACTGTGGTTTGCTTTATGTGCAGGTTCTGCATGAATACAATGAAATGGTCTGGAATTTCCATTCTTCACAATATCAGCAATAATTTTAATAGTTCACATCGTAACATGTATTTGCATAATAAGTAAAACATAAGAAGAAAATAATCTTTCTCAAATTGTCTACTTTCCACCAAGATCCATTTGACATAAGCAATGATATCCCTTGTTCACGACCTCTTCTCTCTGGATTCAATTTCTGGCTGCTCCCTGCGAGTGTGCTACTGCAACTACTGTTGAATGATCCTCAGGAAAATTTTACTTGCATGTGATATTAATGATATTGTTAGATAATTTGAGCATTCCATTGGGCCAATTTTCTTTGGAAGGGGCACCAGAATGGATGTATTCTTGATGGTCGTCTCTGAAGTTATTCTTCTAAATTTCTCAACACAAAGGAGTGTTTCTGTCATTAGTGTTAAATGCATCAAGTCTGTTCTTGAAGTGGTTTCTAAATTCAGGTGGGATATAATCAAAGTCTTATTTGGATTCTTATGGACTTGTTGCCATTTTCTTTAAGTTCAACTTGAACGAGCACATGAGTAACTGATGTTCTGGTCCACAGTTGACCCCTGGCCTTGTTTTGGCCGATGATATTGAGTTTCTTCATTACCTCCTTGCATTGATATATTCCATTTGATTCCTGGGTCTTCCATTTGGTCAGGTCCACATGTGTTGTCACTATGCTGTTGAAACATGATATTTGAAATTAAGAAGTAACTATATTGCAAGATTCTATCATGTAAGCTCCAATTTTTCTCTATCACCAAGGCTGTATTGCTCAAGTACTGTTCCTTCCCCTCTTTTTCCAACTTCTGTATTCCAACCACCCATAATTACCAATGCATCTGGATTGCGTGTTTGATCCATCTCAGGCCGAAGAAGTTGGTAGAATTCTTCAACTTCCTCATCATTAGTTTTAGTGATGCATGCGTAAATTTGAATAGTAATGTGTTAACTAGACTTCCTTGTAGATGTAAAAATATTATCTTCTCACAGAAAGCATTGTATTTCAAGACAGATCTTGAAATCCCTGTTTGACAACGAATATAATGCCATTCTTGAACTTGCCATTCCTCGCACAGTAAACCATCAGATTATCTGTTTCCAAATGGCTGTTTCAGTTTACAATGCCTAGGATACTGATCTTTATGTCTTTCTTTCCTTTTGGACATCTTCTAGTTTTCCTAGATTTTTGTAACTTTCCCCATCAGTTTGAGATGTGCCCCGTCAACAATTGAAAGTCCATAAAGCTTCACTACATCCATATCATTAACAATGACTCCACATTGAGGATGAAGCTCACCTCAATTCATATTTTGAGTGACTTCCAACCAGAGGGACTTACCTCCTGATATTATATCTGTCAATGTTACACTGCTATGCAAAAGATTTTCAGTGGCTAATCCCTCTGAAGTAGACAGCGTGTTTCTTCTGCCTTGTCTGTTTGTAAGTCTGGAAGCTCCGCAGAAAGCCATTGACCAGAGGTAACTTTGCTGATATTTCAATTCCTGGTGGTATAGCTTCCTGCATCACAGCAACATGCAAGCCACCATGGTATGAAATGGTGACAGAGGAGCAGTAGCTTTATGGGAGTGCCACACTGCCACATATTGCAAGCTGCATTCATTCATTCATTCATTCAACTGCTATCAGTTGTCCACGAGGAGCCCTGTTGGCACAGCGATTAAGTATTCAGTTTCTAACCAAAAGCCACCCAGCAGCTCTGTAGAAGAAAGAGTACAGTCGAGTAAACTCCATGGGGCAGTGCTCTTCTGACACATGAGGAGCGATAGGACTCAGAATAGACTCAGCATGGCGACCAAGAACAACAGCCATATAGTACAGGCACTCCCAGCCTAGAAGCAGGGGTAGAGGACACCTAATTGCCATCTTACATAGAGAAGGGTTCCCAAAGGACTTTGAAAGTGGAGCCAGATCCTAGAGGAGAGTGGACATGGAGATGGCCTTTTGCAGTTCAACCCCAGCTGGTGACTCCTTTAGAAGGGAGGGCAGAGCAGGGCATACAAATAGGAATGGGGAGAGAGGCTGGGTCTAATTCTGTCTGAGGAAAACCAAACAGCCCCACACTCACACACACCGCACCAAAGCAACATAGACCATCATGCAATGCACACACTGTGGGGAGATAGGACTCTAGCGGCTGACACAAAAGCAGACCAGTCGATGGCCCAGAGTGACAAGGGACAGGAGCTTTCACAGGAAGGACCAAGGTTAGTCTTCGTTATTTTGACAGTGTCTGTCCGTGCGAGTTTACTGAGGGATTCCTCCACCTGAGAGCGTGGATACAGCTTCCCAAACGACCTGACAATCCACAAGGCGCTGGCAGGGCTGTCACAGGACAGACGTAACTGGCTTCAGCTGGGAGCTAGCGTACATGCTGCAGATCTAGGGTTAGAGATGTCTTTCTGGAGGAGCTCCGACCCTCTCTGAGACTCAGTGTCCTCATCTTCAAAATGGGGACAAGAATATTGCTCACCTTTCAGAATTGTTTTAGTGTGAAGATTGAATAAAATAATCCTTGTATCATGCTCCACGCATCATAAGTCATCAACATAGGCTAGTCATTATTTTTAGTTTGGGTGAAGAAGTGTGAGTACTCATTGGCACCTGGAGAGACAGCGCTGCCCTGGATGCCTGCGGGACACCAGGTTGCAGGTGTGTAGGGGAGCAAAGGAGGGGACTGTGCCTCGCCACTTCTGTGACTCCAGCCACATCGGTTTTTCTGGGGCCAACCTAAGAAAGCCAGCGATGCTGATTGTTTAACCTAGAGTCTTGCCTGCCCATCCCCAGAGGCCCTCCCATCTCCCACCCTCACATATTTGCAGAACCAGCTGCACAGGGGTGGGGTGGGGGTATGTGTGTGGGGGGGCGGTCTGTGGCTAGGAATTCAGTTAGGGAGGAGGGAAAAGAAAGCAGTCAGAGGCCACATTCTGAAGAGACAAGGACTCTTCCTAATGGAAGGGAGTAGGCAAAATGCCTCTCCAGTCCTAACACCCCCTTCTAGAACCAAGATACAGGCCCCAGTGCTGGGGTGGGGTGGGGGTGGGGGTGGGGGATGGAATCGAGACTGAAGACTGGAAAGGCATCCAGTGGCGTTCAAGGCCAGTCAACTCAGTGGCCCAAGGTCGTTGAGGGCTGGTACCTTGGCAAAGCCATATCCAGAGTTCCCGCACAGCCAGAGCCAGGCCAGGGACTGTCTGGAAGGTGGAGTGAGGATGAGTTGGAGATCTTGTGAGAAAACATTCAGAGGTCCAGGCCACAGTGGAGGGAAGGACCAGAGGCACGGGGTTTGGCCTGATTACTGCTCCATAGAGGGCAGGGTGGGAGGGGGCCAAGGGCATCCAGAGAGCGTTACCTCTCGTTTAGAGGAGTAGCCGGAACAATCCACTCTAATTATACTGGGCATGTTCTTCACAATTAATTCATTTGAATAAGACTCTCTATAACCGTCTGGGAATGAATGCCAAGCCAAGCATTGGATTTAAGAACTAACTCCGGTGAAGCATTTCAGTACCTCGCCTGCTCAACTGTCCCTAGGTCCCACTCCATTCCAGGGAACGATGCCATTCCCTACCAGACACATGGCCAGGCCTACCTAAGCAACGCAATTTCGGGTGCCTTCTGGTGGATACCAAATCCTAAGGGGGGTAAAGAGGGTGTTTGGATAACTTTCCTAGGCATATCTAAGGGTAAAGAGAAAGAAAATTCTCACATTAAGGACTCTGAGTTGGACAAAATGTTGGAAAGAATTTAGATGCCTGAAGATGATGGGAGGGAAAGAAAAATGTTTTGAATGGCTCCTAATCAATGTTTTTTTTAAATCATTTTATTGGGGCTCATACAACTCTTATCACAATCCACACATACATCAATTGTATAAAGCACATTTATTCATTCATTACCCTCATCATTCTCAAAATTAATGTGTTTAATCACCTTCGAATCTCTAGTTTCTTTCTTAATCCACAGGATGTTAATTAGGAGAAGCATCTTAACAGGGATCTTCTCATAAGGATGTTGTTGTCAAATAGGACCGGGGTAACCCTGTTACTTCCTACCCTGCCTCAAATCCCATCCAAACGCACTGCCCTCCAGTCAATGCTGACTCACAGAGACCCCTGTGGTTTCTGAGACTGTAACTGGGGACAGGAATACAAAACTCAGTCTTTCTCCCATGGAGCTGTTGGTGGTTTTGAGCTGCTGACTGTTCGGATCACCGCCTAATGCATCACCACTAAGCCACCGGGAATCCCTTCCATGTTCTAGTTTAAGATTATTTCATTCAGCCAGCAGACTTGCTGATGGAGTACTTTACATTTTATACTTGCTGATGAAATCCTGTTTCTTAATGTAAAAAAAAAACAAACAACCCTTACAACTGAACCAATAGTTAACATTATGCTGAAGAGTGAAAAGTTTAACGTTATCGAGAATTTCCTCTTGCTTAGATCCATAATCCATGCTCATGGAAGCAGCGGTCAAGAGCTCCAATGAGACATTACATGGGGTAAAATCTGCTGCATAAGACCTCGTTAAAGTGTTGAAAAGCAAGGATGTTACTCTGAGGACTAAGCTGTGCTTGGCTCACGGTATTTTCAATAATCGTCTCATCTGCTTGTGAAAGTTGGACACTGAATTAAGAAGACGGAAGAAGAATTCAAGCATTTGCATTATGGTGCCTGAGAAGAATCATGCAAGTAGAGTGGACTGTCAAAAGAACGAATGAATAGGCCTTGGAAAGAGTACAGTCGGAATGCTCCTCAGAGGCACGGATGGTGTGGTGAGACTCAGCTCGTGTCGTTAGGACATGCTGTCGGGAGAGACCGGTCCCTGGAGAAGGACATCACATTTGGTAAAGTGGCGGCGCAGCACAAAAGAGGAAGACCTTCAGCAAGATGGGTCGACACCTCGGCTGCCTCCATGGGCTCAAACAGAAGAATAAGTGGGACGGTGGCCCGGACGGGGTTGTGTTTCATTTGGGTGTAGGGGCCACTCCTCGGGTCACCCTGAGTCAGAACCGACATCGTGACACCTCACAACAAAAACAATATTAACATGATCGATTGAACCGTGTTCCTCCCACATCCATCAGCTAAGATCTCTGCCATGGGTTTATGGGTAATTCATTTTCACAAATTTTGGAGGGTAGGCTAGAAGTTTTAGAATGAAAGTACCTCAACTGCTCAGGAAACCCCAAGGCTTGATAGCTAAGTTTCCTTAGGCAACAAAAACAAGCTTAATTCACTCTTCAGTGAAGTGATACTCTTTGCACAGAGTAAGCTTTGAGCTGTTTAGCCTCTGGTCAATCACTTTCCTCATTATTTGTTATTAGGAATATCTTGGTCCCCTTTCCATACCTATGCTTAAAATAAAGGCTGCTTAAAATTGATAAAGACGTACCAGGACAGGGACATATTTGGACAATTTGGAATTCCAAGACACCAGAAGATGAAACAAGTAGAAGCACAATGAGGAACAGCTGGAAGGTCAGATCTTCCTAAGATTGATTTCCTCATGACATCAGGAATTTTCAGAAATAGCAGAGCATTGATTATACTCTCAGAACTAACATGGTCTTTGGAACGATCTCTTCTATATTGCACACCTCAGTTTAGATGTTACTGTTTGCCACCTGAAGGAACATACGCCTATTCCCAAACGTAGAATCTTTGTAAGAAAGAATTCATCAAATTCTGATTATTTTAAATGAATAAGTGCGTTAAGATATCAAGGAGCTGCTTTATCAGAAAATGCTCTGGGCCGAGAATATTCTGCAGAATTCCTCAACATAAGCTGAGGCATGTCTGATGCCCACAGACTGAGAGCCATAAGGTGTAAATAATTTAGAACTTCTTGATATTAGATTGTCTACTCATACATTTTAAATAATTCATTCAGTTCAATCTTTTAAAAAATTATTTCTGCATAACTTAAATCATTCTCCTGTGCCTGCTAAAATGGGTAGATCATTTCCTGTTTGGAATTGGCCTTGCCCCAGGGCAATACATGGATTTGCCCCTGAAATATTTTCCTGCTCTTGCTCCTAACACCAGGGTTGTGATCATAACGTTCCTCCAGGTGCTTCTGAGCGTCAGGAAGGGGTTTCGTATCTGCTTTGTATTGACATGAGTCCCACAACCACCCTGTGGCTGCTGTTTGGTGCCTTGAGTTGTCCCCCCAGTCCTCTGCCACCCTGACAGCTGTTCTGATGTCTGAGCCCCCCGGTGCAGTCACTGCATCAATCCGTCTTGTCCAGGGCCTTTCCTCTTTTTTGCTGCCTCTCTACTTTACCAAGCACGGGGTCCTATTATTGATCTCATTCTCAGGTTTAAAAAAAGATTTTGGAACCTAAATAGACTGCCCCAATCACACTGGTATATTGCCAACACTGAGAGATCAGAAACGGGTATACTCATCAAAGGAATAAGGCGGTCATAACTCACAGTGCGGTTTTAGATGGGTTCATTTGTGTAGAAAATGTGTCTTGCTTTAAAAGAAGCTGGCCTCTTTAAGCAGCTGATTGCTAAGTCCTGCTAAATCTTTCACACACAGAAAGCCTGTGGGGATGAGGAAAGGGAAGTGGCAGGGTCACTGAAAACAGCTGAGAAACAGGGCCATCAAATGCCTTCAGTGGAAAAGGCAGAGGAACACCAGCTGCGAGAAGAGATGCAGATGTAGAGGAAAGGTAACCGGGATGCGCCTTTCTCTTGTAAAATGAAGTTTGCTTTACAAATGGAAACGCCCTGAAAAGTAAGAGACAAGAAGCTTCTGTACACAGGAAGCACAGGGTTCAGCAGAAGCTCCAAACCCCCACAAAAGAATCATGTCAAGTAAATTCAAGATACTGGGGGTCCATGTACTTGCTAAATAGCCACGTAGTAAATACACAGCAGGAGCCCTGGTGGAGCAGTCATCAAAGCGCTCAGCTGCTAACCCAGCGGACAGTAGTCTGAAAGACGTGGCAGTCTATAACTATTTACTCTTGGAGACCCTATCATGCACTTCTACTCTGTTCTGTGGACGTGTGTGAATTTTGACTCAAAGGCAGTGAGTGTTTTGTTTCATTTCTTTGACAGCATTTTTGCTCTATGGTTTTGTTTTAAACTTTGTCTTGTGAATTGAGAGAAAACGTACAGAATGGATGCTCAGCTTTAATTCTACAATTCATCCACATTTGGTTTCATCTCATTAACTACAACTCCTTCCAAGTAACTTCACTTATCCCACTCCCTCTCTGTGTTGCCTGTTCCCTTCGTCATTCATTCATTCCTAGCACTTCTGAACTTGGTCCTTGGGGAAAGGCTACCTTTTAAAATACAAAATGGATGATTCTTCTAAGGGGTGCATCCGTCACCAGGGTTACTGTTCTCTTGACAGACTTGCCTATTGCTTGCTTGAACATTGATGTGTGGGCGTGAATTCCGTTCCAGACTGAGGAAGGATGAAGCTGGGTTCCACCAGCCCCACTAAAACAATTACCCTGGCCTTTTAATTCAGACTTTTAGTGGGCCTGTGTAGAGTTTCTGAGACGATAACCTTTATAGGAACAGACAGCCTCGTGATTCTCTCACAGAGCAACTAGTCTGTCTGAACTGCCGGCCTTTCAGTTAGCAGCCCAGGACCGAACTCACACAGTAGCACATAAGCCCTGAGGTTTGTTGATAAATTTTCTTCCCAACCCTATTTCGTTGAGTATTTTAATTAGGGATTAATGTCAGAGTTTTCAAATGCCCTTTCCATATCAATCAACAGGATCATGGTGGTCACTTTATTTATTGATTCCCCCTCCCTAACATTGAATCATCTTTGCAGATAGGTATGAATCCCACTTGGTAATGAAGTACTCTATTTTTTGACACAAGGTTGGTAGTTGAAACCCATCTGGTGCCATGTGGAATAAAGGTGTTAAAAATCTGCTTCCATGAAGGTTGACAGCCTTAGAAATTCCATGGGACACTTCTACTCTGCCCTACAAGGTGACTATGAGTCAGAATCGACGCAAAGGGGTTAATTTCGACAGGAGAGTGTACATATCTGTCTTGAAAGAAGCCAGAATGTTCCTCGGAAGTGAAGATGATGAGACTTCTACTCAAGAACTTTGGGCGTGTTATGAGTCAGGTCTAGTCTCTGAAGACAGATCTCATGCTTGTTTACGTGGAGAGTCCACAAAAGGGGGAAGATACTCAGTAAGAGGATCGAAATAGCAACTACAAAAATGAGTCCAAGCACAGTAACAATGGTGAGATGGCATAGGACTGGGCAGCGTGTCATTCTATTGGACACAGGGTCTGCCTGAGACTGAATTCATTCGGCAACGCCTACCAGCAGCATCAACCTTAGCAACATCCATTTCTGCTATTGAAAAGCCTACACGGTACACGAGAAAGAAAGACCTGGTGAGCTACTTCTGAAAGACTGCAGTCAAGAAAACACGACGGAGCAGTTCCACAGAGATGACCAATTGGAGTCCCATTCCATAGCAGCTCACAGCAACACTATTGCTCCTATTGTTAACCTCTTGCAGTAGAGTGACATCATCGAACAACCAATACTGAAACATTAATATGAGCGAAAGTCCAGTTTGATGACGTGTACATGGGGTTCCATCTTTCTGTTGAAGGGTTCTCCAGGCTTTGATACAGGCATATTGTCATCCATTCCCCACGGCAGTATTATGCAGAATTGTTTCAGTGTCCTGGAAAAATCATGTTTCACCCATTCATCCCTTCACCTCCCACCTGAGTTCCAGCCACCACCGGTCTCGGTATCGTCTCCATGGTTTTGCTTTTTCTGGAGATCCAGGTAGTTGGAATCGTACATGCACCTTTGTACTTGGCAATCTGTGTTAAGTCTGTTCTGTGTCTGGATAGCCCACTCCTTCTTCCCACCGAGTAACACTCCATAGTGTGGGTGGACTGCAGTCTGTTTATTCACTTACCTATCGCAGGACGTCTTTGTGGCTTCCGATTTTTAGCAACTTTGAATAAAGCTGTTAGAAACATTTGTGTGCAGGTTTTTGTGTGGACATGCTTTTTCAATTCATTTGGATAAATATGTAGCATCACAATCGCTGGATCATATGGTAAACCCATATTTAGCTGAGTAATCAACTGCCAAGCGGTATTCTAAAGTGACTGTACCAATTTGCATTCCTACCAGCAATTATTGTCTCTATTTCTCTAGATCTTTGCCAGCTTTTAGGGTTGTCAGTATTGGGGATTTTAGCCATTGTAACACGTACTTAATTACATAGGCATGTGCTTCTTGCTGGCAGATGTATTCATTTCCTTTCTATCTGTCAGTCCTTGATGGGAATTGTTTCGGCTGAAGAAGTTGTTGCTCCTTCGGCTCACACCTCCTGTCACATGAAAATCCCTTATGACCAGAGAACAGAGGAAGAAGCATTTCAATCCAGCACATGGTTGGGTTGCTTAGGATGTGAGCAGAAGCCAAACACTAATGGGAGCGGCCACAGTCACACTCAGGGATATGTGGAGGAGAGTGGGGATGGCCTCTTGATCATAGCGTTGACCAGTGAACCTGCTCATCTACTTTGTGTGGAAAGAGAAGTGCCAAGAGGCAAGAACACACAGAGAGCCAGGGGCGATGGCAAATGGTTCAGTCAGCAGATGCGATGAGCGGTCAGCAGGAAGTATCAAGCCAACCTCCCTTTCCCCTAATTGAAACCGAGCCAACCCAAAAACCTCGGAATGTGAGTCCCATCATCAGAGCTTGTGAGTGACTGAGACCTTTGCTGAGCCCACCAAAGACTCCCTCCATTCCCTCTTCCCGGTCCTACTTCTTTCGTTCTCTGATACACGCCTACCAAACACATTTACATATGCATCTTCATCTCAGAGTAATCTTCTTGAAGAAATCAATCTGCAAATCATTTTCCAGCATGGCTGATCCTATTTACACTTCCATCTGCAGTACATGAAGGTTCTTATTGCTCCATATTTTCATCAACATTTGGGACAGACGGTAATGTCCACTGAGTGTGCAGTGATAACTCACTGTGGTTTGAATGTGCCTTTTCCCGATGCCTCATGATGTTGGACACCTTTTCATGTGCTTATTGAACATTTATATATCTTCTTTTACCCACTTTTATTGAACAGTTTCCTTTTTATTATTAAATTATTATTATTACTGACATTAGCTATGTCTTCATGGTGCAACCTGAAAGATCAGTAGTTGTGAAACCACCAGCCTCTCCATGGGAGACAGAGGGGTTTTTACTCCTGTAAACAGTGACAGTCTCAGAAACTCACAGGGCAGTTCTATTCTGTCCTATAGTGTTGCCGAGAGTTGGCATTTACTCAGTGGTAGTGAGTCTGGTTTGGTTTTAGACATATCTTGAGTCAAATAAATGTGTTACCCAGAATGATCAGGCTCTGGTCTGCCTTCTCATTCTTTCAAACACAGTGTTTCTGTTTCTAAAGCACTCATTTGCATTTTGACGCAACTTTAGGTTCACAGAAATTACAAAGTTACTAGGAAAGAGTCTATGTTTCCCTTAAGAATCATGACTTATGACGCAGTACTAAGGTCAGGAAATTGACATTAGTGTAGTGTGCATATAGTTCTATGTTACTTTATCGCACATGTAGATGTATGTGGGTGAAAGAGGAGACCTTCTTATCTCACAAAGAGTCACCGTCCCGGAAACGCACAGGGCCAGTTTGACCCTGTCCTATCGGGCTGCTATGAGTCAGAATCGACTTGAAGGCAATGTCTGGTTGTGGTTTTGTCTCATGTTTTACTTTTTGGGTTGGTTATTTTTTGCTCTTCCAGCCATTTATTTTTATTCACAGTTTGTGTTCAAGGCAAATCAATTCCATAACATGAGAGTTTACTATGAATCAAAGCATCAGTACACAAACACATTGTACAATCCAAAACAGACGTACAGCCTTCAAAGATGGAGCCAAAGGGAGTGTTCATTCGCACACACGGTAGCTTGAGATCAGTGAGATCTGGTTGTTCTTGTGAAGAGGTTTTGCATGAGGGGGAAAATGACTTTGGTTATCGCAACAACTGTGTTCATATTAGATGCTGGAACATGTAAGCATCAGTGCCCGGCCATGCGAACCACAGATGCCATGGAGTGTGGAGGTTACAAAGGTTTCAGTGCGTCGGGGCAGTTGTTAGACCTACTTTCCAGAATCAAGTCCACTTTAGGCTTAGGATCAGGTGCCAACTATCTAAACACATTGACCGATCAAAGTGTCCCAAATGTGACTATTACGATTCTTAAAGATTTTTTTAGAAAGGTGATTATAGAAGAGTATAAGTTTTTGTGCATTTAATGCAACTTAGCTTCCAGTCTTCACTTCCAAAATTCGTGATTTATATTATTTTGGGCTCCTTCACATGATTTTATCTCAAGATTTCTCTTGCTCAACTTTCAGAAAAGATAAAGTTTTACATTGTACAAAGCATGTAGCCAACATAGAAATAAAAAGCAGCGTGTTGAAATTAGTTGTGGTCAATGCACTTCCTACTCATTGGGATCCGCTTCAGCTAAATGAAGTGGGCACTCTTCTTGAAAGGGACTGGGGACCAGAAGTGCCTCCCATGCGACTTACACTAAACGGATAGGAGAACGCACTCATTGTGCTTGGACTCAGGGCACAGCGCAGTCGCTCATTCCCTGGCCCCGGGAACTATGCAGAACGCCGAATGCAACGCCACGTCCGAAGCCTCCAAGTGAGAGTTCAGGTTCCAAGAGAAGAGTGATCATTTAATCATGTAAAACTTTCATGTCCATCAGCCTGAAATGAGTAATGCTGAAACCGCATGGAAGATTTACAGGAACATCTGCAGGCCCCTTCTAATGTGCATATAAAGAGAACCATGGAATAATAGTACCTAATCGTTTAATGCCTTGTAGAGTTCATGAACAAAAGGACAAATGAATCACCATCCCACATCCCATCCTTTATCTCTAGAAAAGATAAAAACCATCTTTTTCCCTAAGATTGCATTTTAAGTGTCCTTGTTTCTTAGTCCACATTTAAAGAAACCATCTCTGAATTTGTGGATATTGTTGCTCTTCACCTTGTACATGAAAGTCTAAACAGAATATTGGCAGTCAGCATCTAGTCGAACTTGTCACATGCTCTTCCACTCAGTAAAATTTGAGATTCTCCATGTTTTCTGTGTCGATAAAATAGGTGTGGAGAGAGTAGAGTTGATGAAGATATGCTCTTTCCGTGCCACCTGGAGTTGGAAGATAGGCAAGCAGAGGTGTTTCTAGGCCTGAGTCTCTTCATAGGAGAGGTGTAATGGGACAGTGACCATGAGGAGACTAGCCATACCCTGCAGAGAACTTCCGTTTTCCTTCGTGGTGGCCATAGGTGCACTTGTGGCAGCTGAGGCAAAGCGGGAAGAGTTAGTAACAGGTGCTGTGGTAGTTGGATTATTTGACTAAATCTGTGTGGAGAGGCCCAGCGCCAGGAGCAGCAGCCCCAGCCAGAGCCTGACCATCCTTGCTCTGCCCATGTCCACTCCGTCAGTGCACAACGCATCTAGCAAGGTGTGGCGGCACAGAGGATCACTGCTTAGGGCCGGCATAGCAAGATCAGACTGTGTTTTTGTTTTACTTTTTGGTAGATGTATAACACATCCGCAATCAAGATACAAATTTCTGCCCCTCCAGGCTACTTTTTAATTAAAATCATTTTATTAGGGGCTCATACAACTCTTATCACAATCCATACATACATTAATTACGTAAAGCACACTTGGACATTCATTGCCCTCATCATTCTCAAAACACGCGATCTCCATTTAAGCCCCTGGCATCAGCTCATTTTCCCCCTCCCTCATGAACCCTTGATAATTTATAAACCATCATTTTGTCATATCTTGCACTATCCAATGACTCCCTTCACCCACTTTTCTGCTGTCCGTCTCCCAGGGAGGAGGTTATATGTAGATCCTTGTAATCAGTTCCCCCTTTCTACCCCACCCTCCCTCCACCCTCCCGGTATTGCCATTCTCAGCACTGGTCCTGAAGGGATCATCTGTCCTGGATTCCCTGTGTTTCCAGTTCCTATCTGTACCAGTGTACATTCTCTGGTCTAGTCATATCTGTAAGGTAGAATTGGGATAATGATAGTGGGTGGGGAGGAATTACATTTAGGAACTAAAGCAAAGTTGTATATTTCATTGTTGCTACTCTGCACCCTGATTGGTTCATCTCCTCCCTGTGACCCTTCCCTAAGGGGATGTCCAACTGCCTACAGAAGGGCTTTGGATCTCCACTCCGCACTCCCCCTCATTCCCAATGATATGATTTTTGTTCTGATGATGCCTGATCCTTTTGACACCTCATGATCACACAGGCTGGTGTGCTTCTTCCATGTGGGCTTTGTGACACTATATCTTTTGATAGCTGGGTGCCATCAGCTTTCTTCACCACATTTGCTTATGCACCCGCTTTGTCTTCAGCGATTGTGTCGAGAAGGTGAGCATCATGGAAATCCAGTTTAATAGAACAAAGTATTCTTGCATTGAGGGAGTACTTGAGTGGAGGCCCAATGTCCATCTGCTACCTTAATACTAAATCTATACATATATGCACATAAATCTATTTCCCATCCTCATATATAAATATATGTACATATGCATGTGCCTTTATTTAGACCTCTATAAATGCCCTTTACCTCCTAGCTCTTTCCTCTATTTCCTTTTACTTTCCTCTTGTCCTACTATCATGCTCAGCCTTCATTTGGGTTACAGTAATTCCTCTCAGTTATATTACCCTTGTCCCCACCTTCCACCCTCCTAACCTCTTTCAACCACTATTCTAGTCTCCATTTCTGTAATTTAGTAATTTCAAGAACATTATATAAATAGAATCTTCCAGAGTAGAGCATTTTGAGACTGGCTTTTTGCCCCCACTCAAAATAACACCCCTGAAGTCTAAGATCTTCTTTTAAATTAGAAAATATTTTATTTTGCCCTATTATTTGAGTTACTTAGTTGTGTTTGATAGGAAAATTAACCCGTTTAGTTTTGTTGTTATAAAAATATCTTCATCTAATTGTCTACAGATGGGTATTGGGTCTCCACTCCGTGCCAGATCTCCTAGTTCACCTTGGGTATGGTTTTGTTCTGGGTCTTAGATGCCTGACATCCCCTCACACAGGGGTCACAGGGAAGAGATGAGCCAGCCGGGGGGCAGTATAGCATCGATGAAATACACAATTTTCCTCTAATTCTTTGGTGCTTCCTTCATCCCACTATCATGACCTCAATTCTTCCTTACAAATTGGATTAGACCAGTGCATGCACACTGCTACAGATAAGAGCCTGCACACAGGGAATCCAGGATAGATAAACCCCTCAAGGCCAACAGTGAGATACCAGGAGGATTAGGGGATGGTGGGGGAGAAAGGGGGAATGGATCGCAAAGATCAATCTAGAACCCTCTCCCAGGGGACAAATAATGGAAAAGTGGGTGAGGGGTGATGGAGGACGATATAAGATATGGAAAAAATAATCTATGACTTATCAAGGTTTATAAAGGAGGGAGGGTGGGGGAGGGAGGGGGAAGAAATGGGCAGCTGATATCAGGGGCTCAAGTGGGAAGAGAAGGCTTTGAAAATGATGATGGCGGCATATGTACAAATGTGCTTGACCCACTGGATGAATGTATGGATTGTGATAAGAGATGTAAGAGCCTCCAATAAAAGTTATTTTTTTTTTTAAAAAAGAGATCCTCCTCTTGCATACACACACTAGAACAGCAACCTCCTGGGGGTTTCCATGCCCAGACCTACAGACCAGACATCCTGTTCATCCTGAGGAGTGTGCTGCCCAGCTACGGTGACCCGAGGAGAGGCATGGACCATCACCTGTGGCTGCGGATCTGCACGCAGAATAAGGCTGTACAACGAGACTGCTTGAACCTGCCCATTGCAATGCTTCCTGAGAAAAGCAAATGACTCATGTGGCTTTTAAGAATGACGAAACACGGCTTTCAAAATGGAGCATAAAAAACCTCACTTGTCTTATCACTTTCAGAAGAAATTAGGACATCCTCTCTGAATTAAAACGTGTCAGTCAGTCCCCGTTTATCAGAGAAGCCAGTATTTCTCGGGAGCCTTGTATCCCTTCCTGCCCTCTGGGCCTCTGGACCTTCCTCCTCCAGGCGGTTTCTTTAAGGGGTCTGCCTGGACGCTGACCCTTGAGCTTGGTTCTGTGGCTGTGCAGGCTAGTCACAACCTGCTAAACATTTCTGCCCCTCCCTTCAGAAAGGGACATGCTTTTTTTCTTAACCCTAACCCTAGAGAGGGACACACGTGATGGTGCTTTATTCCCATAGGTTCTCTTTGCATCCAACTGTTCTTGCAGTGTCACAGAAGGCCATCAAAGCAGTGGAAGAAAAAATAAACCAATCAAAGGTTCTGGGCTTTCCTCTAATCCAGGGGAGGCTTCCTGGTTAGCTCTGGTAAGCGTTAAGCCTCTAGCCGGAAGTTGCATGTTGAGTAATGATGGAGATAGCTTTCACAGGAAATGTCTTGAAAAGGGGTTTCCTGAGCTGATGATGCCCGGCTATCAAAAGCGATAGCGTCTGGGGTCTTAAAGGCTTGAAGGTAATCAAGCGGCCATCTAGCTCAGAAGCAACAAAGCCCACATGGAAGAAGCACACCATGAGGTGTCAAGGAGATCAGGTATAAGACATCATCAGAACAAAATAATCTTACCATACTGAATGACGGGGGAAGTGCAGAGTGGAGACCCAAAGCCCATTTGTCAGCCACTGGACATCCCCTTGAAGAGGGGTCTAGAGGAGGAGATGAGTCGGTCAGGGTGCGATGTAGCACCAATGAAGAAAACAGGTTTCCTCTAGTTCCTAAATGCTTCCTCTTCGCCCCTCCCCCCTGCCCCCATCATGATCCGAATTCTACCTTGCATGTCTGGCTGGACCAGAGGATGTACACTGGTGCAGATGGGAGCTGGAGGCATAGGGAATCCAAGGCGGATGATACCTTCAGGACCAGGGGTGTGAGTGGTGATACTGGGAGGTTAGAGAGAGAGTGGTTTGGAAAGAGGGAACCAATTACAGGGATCTGCATGTGACTTCCTCTCTGGGGGATGGACAACAGAAAAGGGGGTGAAGGGAGACGTCAGACAGGGCAGGATGTGACAAAATAATAATTTACAAATTATCAAGGGCTCATGAGGGAGGGGAGAGTGGGGAGGGAGGGGGACCTGATGCCAGGGGTTTAAGTGGAGAGCAGATGCTTTGAAAACGATGAGGGCAATAAATTTACAATGGTGCTTTACAAAATTGATGTATGTATGGATTGTGTTAAGAGTTGTATGAGCCCCTAATAAAACATTTACAATTAAAAAAAAGAAAGTGGCTTCCTGGCCAGCTGGGGTCCAATGCCGCCTTGGGACCTCTGCAGTACGGACTCATGGATCCTCCCTTTTTAGCTGTCCATTCTTGTTGTGGTTATGCACCTGTTCCCAGGTACCCCCTGTTCCTGGGCCATCCTCACAATTGTTGTTGAACTTGAGCCCCTTCTTGCAGCTACTGTGTCAATTTATTTCCTTGCTGCCTCAATTCACCGTGACGCAGTCAATTCTGACTCACAGAGATACGATAGGACAGAGTAGGGCTTCTCTGTGGGACTTCCAGCCCCCGAAACCTCGATGGGAGCAGAATGCCTAGGCTTCCTCCCACGCAGCCCCTCACAACTAGTAGCCCACCATGTAACCTGCTAGGTCACTGACGCTCCTCCATGCTGCCTCCCCATGCCCTACTGAGAAGCCACCTTCTCTGCCTTTCCCCACATTCCTACTACACAGTTTTTTGGTTTTGTTGTTAGTGAGTTGTCGTCAAGTCAGTTCCAACTCATGGCAACCAACCTTTGTACAACAGAGTCAAATGTTGCCCAGTCTTATTTAAGTTTCTCTATTTCCATGTTCACATTTGGGAGGGATACGGTTGCCTAAATTAACCCCACTTCCCCAGCCACTCCACAGGCTATCCTATGTATTGACTGCTTCTAGGTCAGGTGCCTGCCTCTGATCCAATCAGATTTGCTGGAAGATTTTATGTTATTTATATATGAGACTATGACTATTTAGCACTGCCCTTCACCAGCAACTATGTTACACTTTTTCTTGGACCAGGTTCTAGTCATCATGGTTGACATGTACCACAGTGGATAACCCACAGAAGAGTTGGATGATCACCAAGTTTCCTCTTCCTTGAAGGATAGTCAGGGGCTGGTGCCTGGGGAGGCACTGAATTGACCTATTGGATGATGAAGTGAGTTACACATTGTGCTGCTGCCACAAGGTCAGCAGTTCGAACTTCCAGCCACTCCATGGGAGACAGATGAGGTTTTCTGCTTCCATAGAGATTTACAACCGTGGAAACCCACCGGGCAGTTCTACTCTGTCAACAGGGCTGCTGTGATGGGAATTGACTGATGGCAGTGAATTTTTTAGAATAATGTCACTTCCCATGTAGGTACCATCTATCAATCTTTTCTGAATAAGTTGGTAAATGAAATTTCAAAGTACATGTGTAAATTTTGTTATCTGGATTTGCCACGTGGACTAAAGCACTAATTTTTGGTAATAATGCTGCATAATACACAACCCCCCAAACCTCAATGGCTTAAACAACCTATATTTATTACTTGTTCACGAGTCTGATCTGTTACTCGACGGGGCTCAGCTGGACTCACCTGGAGTCAGGCAGTCAGAGGCAGCTCAGCTGTAGGTCGGATTCAGGTATGCTCCCAGCATCTCTCACGCTGACACCCAGGCTGAAGAAGCCATGATTACTCCTGACTCACTGCCCTACAGTCAGTTCTGACTCTTGGCAACTCGACAGAACAGGGTTCTGTCTATTTCCCTGTTTATTTCCAAGACTGCAAGTCTTTCTGGGAGCAGAGAGGCTCCTCTGCACTTACTGAGGGTTATGCTTCTGCTGAATGGGAGAACTGCAAGAGGCCAATTAAAATGGTGCAAGCACAATTGGAGCCTTTGCTCACATTGCATCAGTGGCCAAAGGAGGCCAGATGGCCCAGTCCAAGAAGAAGATGGAGGCACCCTCATCCCACAGGGTTGGGGCAGGTGGAGGGGAGCGCGAAGATGTGTTGAACAGTAATACAAAGTACTAAACTATGTATTTTCTCCTACTGCCCTGGATAACAGGGGCATGCCAAGCAGAATGGCTGCTTGGCATGATACTATAATCTTCTCAAAAGAAGAAAGCACCCTTGAACTGTCTGTGTGCTTCACTCTAAAGTATCTGCCACTCTGCCTCACTCTCAGAAGGTATTCAGGATGCCCCTGAATTGATCAAAGTCGCCTGTCTTCTGGTCTTGGATAAGAGACAGTCAATATGGTCAAGTCAATGAATATTTTCTCTGCTTGAAGGGTTATGGATGTAAAAGATAAACGGTAAAATGCAATAGTTAAGAGTCCAAATTACAAAGTTAAAGTGGCTGGATTCTAATTCTCCTTTCATCAATTTTTCTCCTCACCATGCAATTTTGGACGAGTTGCTTGGTCTGTCTGTCTATCTGTTTCCTTTTCTGTAAAGGGAGGGTAAGAATAGTAACTCCCCAATAAGCAGTTATGAGGATTCGATTATATCCCATGGAAAATCCTTCAAGTAGAGTCTGACCTGACGTCACCATTTAGAGACAGGCAGGATGACAGAGTGTAAAAAGGTGAGATGTGGAGTCAAAAGACTTGTGCTGCGCCCCAGCCCCCTATTCACACTTCTTATGACCTTGACTGAGTCCCAGTTTCCTCGCCTGTGCAGTAATGGCTCCCCCCCTGCAGGTGTGAGGATCAGATGAAACGTGTGAAAGCACTTCTGCTAAGTGAAAGCCACCAGACAAACACGAGCTGCTTTCATCAAGTGGTTGTTCTCTGCCTTGTTCTTGACGGCAATCAGTACGAGGGATTCTCTGCCCCACACTCCGAAGTCCATCCTGGAGGAGGGCCAATATAGTCCATTTCTTTGAAGCTCTTGCTTGAAAACAGTCACCACCCTTACTAGGCTAGCAGAAACCCAGCAATCGTAAACAAGGCCATCGATGTGCATAGACGGAGACGGGTCCCTCTTTTCTGCATGCGCACTTGGGCTGTTCACAATTCCACACATTGACAACGGAATGCCTTCAGTTTGTACCAAATCATTCCATTATGGCACTGTTTTGCCCGCGTCTATTGTGTCCACTTGTCCTCCTGCCCTCCTCTCTGAAACCCGCCCCACTGCCACGATCTCATTGCAGGGCACAGCTTACTCTGACACTGTCAAACCCAAGGGTCACGTCCCAGACAATACCTTGTTCAACCTGTCAACCGTCGTGGCTCACAGCTGATCACGGCCCGCTCCTCGAAACAGTTATTTCACCTGACCTCTGGAGCAGCGCTCCTTCTCTCTGCTCCTCTGCGGCACGGGCTGCTCGGACTCAAGCACCGAGCAGCTCTTTCCCGCCAGGATCTTGGAGGCGCAGTCCTCGGTGCTCCTTTCATTTGTGTCGGCCTCTACTCGCTAATCCAGTTCAGTCGGACGGCTGGACATACCACGCACAGAGGCCGCCCGCAGCGGGAGCCCTGGCAGCGTAGTGGGCGTTTGAGACGACCAGCCACTGCACAGAAGCGCGGCTATTTCACCGAGTTACGGTCTTAGAAATCTATCCTTACATCACAATAAGCCAGATTTGACTTGATGGCAACGAGTTTGGAGTTTTCTCGGTGGTCGCCGACAGTCACAGTTTCCTCGATGCCACCAATGAACCACCACCCAACCAGTCTGCTTCCCCACATCTCTATGGCGACAAGGAGCCGCCAGGTGGAGCCGACGGCTGGACACTTGGTTCATACCCACATAGTTGACTGAATCCATCCAGCAGTGCTTAGGTGAAAGAGCTGGTCACCGGCTTTTGAGAGGCCACAGACAAGGGAATCCCTGAGCACAGTTTGCCTCTGAAACACACGGAGTCCCGCGAATCAGAAGGAGCCCAAGGGCAGCTGGATGGGGTTTTACATGCTGACAACCCCAGTATTTGATGCTTTTAGTTCACACATCATCCCGGAACTCCAGACTCATAATCCAAGTGCTCATTTCACACCTGCCCTTGGATGTCCCCTATCTCCTATGTCACAGGCCCAAAGCTGAGATCTAGTCTCCCGCTTTCCAGTAAATGGGAACTCCATGTCCCCCCTCGTTTCTCAGGACAGAAACATAGGAATGAGTGCATTTCTCCTGCATCATACATGCCATTCATCAGCAACTCCTTACACTCCAAGTTGTATGCGATACATCAGCAATCTTTTACATTCCCAGGAACATCCAGAATCTAGCCCGTTCCACTAACCTCCACTCATTTCTGTTATTCTCCAATCCACCGTCATGTCTTGGCTAAATTACCAAAATGACGTCCTGTTTGTTTTCTAGTAATATGCCTGTCCCCTTCCCCAAGAAGCGAGAATGATCACTCTAAAAGATTGGTCAGATTTTGTGACCTTTTGGATGAACACCCTTCTAGGGCAATATGGTTTTTGAGTGTTGAGGGCTTTCTGTCTCACTCAAAATAAAACCCAGATACTCACCCTGACCTACAAGAAAGAAGCTGTACCTTCTGCCCACTTTGGCCACGACCTCCCCTTTTATTATTCTGACTCTTACTGCTTTACCTCAAGTGCACCTTCTTTACTCTTCCTTGGCCTCACCTCCAACTTCAAGGTCTTTGTCTAACAATAAGGATTGTCTCTCTTCCAAAGCACTGTAAGTATAAAATCATCCAATAAAAAGAGATGCTAACTATGTGTCTATCCGGGCAGGACTCTGAAAGTCTCTCTATTTTACTTTATGCTTTGTATACTTCTCTAATTGTTCTCCTTGCATATCACAAATTTATTTTATAACCAGGAAAATAAATGTGATTTAAATTAAACCTAAGATCATTAAAGAATAGTGCAGCATGTTGAAACGCTCCTGCTTAGCCACATTGTAAATGGCTGTCGTGTTTCCGGTACAGGCACTTCATGTAGCCCAGAGAGAGGGTAGCCAGAACTCGCACAAAGCCCACTCTCCTCCGGGTCTCATCCTTCCCGCCCTCTTTGTCCCTCCTCCACTCCCCTCAGTTAATGAGCCTCTTACCAGGATGTGATAACTGATCTCTGAGTGAATATTCTGACTCATCGAATTAACCTGCAATAAAATGCTTTTTAATATGTAATCTACAATGATCAGTAAATAGTTATTTTCCCCTTGTGAGTAGCATTACCTGTCACTCTGAAATTAATCCTATTTATAAGATGCCTAAAATATGGAACAATAGTGTAGCTCTTCAGACCCAGCAGTTAATGAGTAATTTAAACAGTGTGAATTAGGAGCCTCTCGTCGTTCAATAGAGAACCTGTAACACGCTGTTGAACATACAACAGCTGATGTGAATGGAAGAGATGGTGACGTGAAGAAGCTGAACAGGAGGAGCAGGGAGCAGCTAAACAAGACAGAGGGAAGCATTATAATTAAATGTTCCAAGACCCCGAGTTAGGGCTCCCAAAGGGAAGAACAGGGTTAGCCTTTTTCAAGCTTAAAGAATTGAAGAAAATAGTGGTTACGATATTGAGAGACACAGCAGCATCAAAAGAAGACAGAAGGAAGACACAGTCGTTGCACCACAAATAATTGATCACCATTCATCCATTTCACGAGGTAGCATATTAGCAAGAACCGATGGAATTGAAGGGAGAAGTGCAAGCTGCAGTGAAGGGGGAACACACGGCTCCAGGCACGCCCACTTTGGAAGCAGATGCCCGTGCAACCAAGTGGAAGAGAGTCCTATTTATGTACATGCCATATAAAAGTGAATGAACAGAATGTGGAAATTAAATAAAAATATTAATATCACGCACAAGTAAATTTTTGCTGAAGATAATGCACAACTAATTGTGGCCGTACATGAACAGGGAACAGCCAGAAATCTAAGGTGGATTCAGGAGAGGTTGTGAAACAAAAGAGACCATTGTTGATATTATATGGATGTTGACTAAAGCAAGTCGTACCAGAATGCTGCTGACCTGGGTGTTATTGGCTCTGCAGAGGCATTCCCCTGTGCAGATCATAGCAAATTATGGGAAGCCTTAGGAAGAATGGGAATTCCAGAAGACTTCCTGGTGCTCACAAGGAACCTGTACAAGACCAAGAGGCCGTCCTTTGAACAGAACTATGGGAGTAATGCATGATCTAAAATCAGGCACAGTGCGTGCCGGGGTTTTGTAATTCGACTACACTTATTCAATCTGTGTGCTGAGCCCAAAACGGAGATGCTTGGCTTTATGAAAGGAATGTGGCATCAGGATCCGAGGAAGGCATGTTCACAACCTAAGCAATGCAGAGAACACAACCTTGCTTGTTGAAACCAGGAGGCCTTGAAACTGTTGCTGATGAACATCAGAGACCACAGGCTTCCGAATGGATCACACCTCAATGTAAAGAAAAATTAAATTCTCATAACTGGACCAATAAGCAGCATCATGTTAAAAAGACAAGAGATTGGCGCTGTCAAGGATTTCACTCTACTTGTACCTACAATCAACACCCATGAAAGCAGCAGTCAAGAAATCAAACAATGCGTTGCATTGGGAAAATCTGCTGCACAAGACCTCCTGAATGTGTTTAAAAAACAAAGATGCACTTTGAGGACCCAAACAATGGTATTTTCTGTTGTCTTATATGCATGCCAAAGCTGGACAATGAATAAGGAAGACAAAAGAAGAACTGATGTGTCTGAATCAGGGTGTTGGAGAGGAATATTGAATGCACCATGCATGGCCAGAACAAACCTGTTTTGGAAGAAGTACAGCTAGGAAGTCATTCGAAGCAAAGATGGTGTGGCTTCATATCAGGTACTTTGGACATAATTTCAGAAGCTATCTGGAAAAAGACATCATACTTATTAAAGCAGAAGGTCAACAAAAATGAGGAAGAGCCTCCCAAGGCGGATCGAGCCAGTGGCTCCAACCATGGGCTCAAACAGAATGATTCTGAGGCTGGTGCTGACCCAGGCAGCCTTTTGTTCTGTTGAATACAGGGTGTCTATGCCTCAGAACCTCCTTCATGTCCCCTGACAACAATTCTTCCCAAACTATTTTCAGTTAGACTCTTTATTTACCCTCCTCTCTTTCTTTTACTAAAGAGATTTACGTTAGGACTTAAGAGTTTTATCTGTAAAATGGAGAAGTCCCCAGTGGTCTACTTGAACTCAAAAGAATCAAAGGCAAACAGTCTTTATGTATATGAAACACTAAAGAGAACATCGATGGTTCTGTGGTAGAATCCTTGACTTTCATGCAAGACATCTGGGTTCAAATATCGTGTACAGATACTGTCTCTCCAGGAGGACTGAATGCTGCTGGGATGCTGAACTGGTTTGAGCAGAGCTTGCAGACTCAGGCAGACGACAAAGACAGCCCTGGCAACCTATTTCCAAACATCGGACAATGGACACCCTATGGAACACTGCAGTCCAGTCTACAACCCATCATGTGAACGGTGTAGGATTGAGCAATGTTCCATTTTGGGTGGGATTGCCATGAATCAGAGGCTGAGGAGATGTCACCTGGCAACATTAAATGTTAAAGCTCAGAAGAGCGTGCTTGAGAGGCTCTATGGAGGTTGGCAGGTAAGCATGAAGAGCATGTAAAAAAAATGGCAACTACTTGTCTTGGTTCCAAGTTCATCTTTCACGTTTACACATTGAAAATAACTTGATAGAGAATTGTGCTTTGAAATGAACAATGGGTGCATGGGATCTTCTAATGGTGAATTCTATCATGTATTTCAAATGTGTGTGTATGTGCGTGTGTGTGTGCGTGCGTGCGTGTGCGTGTGTGTGCGTGCATGTGCGTGTGTGTGTGCACGTGCGCGTGTGTGTGCACGTGTGTGTGTGTGTGTGTGCTTTTGAGGCCCTGGTGGCATGGTGGTTATGTACTGGGCTGCTAATTTTGAGGTCAGCAGTTTGAAACTGCCAGTCACTCCCCAGGGGAAAGAAGAGGCTTTCTACTTCTGTAAAGAGTTGCAGTCTCAGAAACTCACAGGGACAACTCTACTCTGTCCTGTAGGGTTGCCATAAGTCAGACCGGACTGGAGAGCAGTAAATCTTTGTTTTCCTCTTCAGGTTTCAGGGTTATGACATTGAAATTGGCTTTTTTATGACATTGAAATTGGCTTTTAAAGTCAACAGTCTTTTAATTACTCTGTAGTTTATTCTGGTGTGTTGTGTTTTTTTTTCAGGACTCTGTAGAGTGGAACTGATTTCTATCCTTGGTTTGCTCCTGTCCTGTCCTGCATACACCTGTGGCTGCCACTGTATCAAGGCCTGGGATCTCGGACATCCAGGAAGAGCCGCCCTTGTTACAGAACATAAGTTAGTTAATTGCCCTGCTCAGGAATGACACCGCCATTCATCACACACTAGGCCTGTGGTTTAGAGAAACCCATCAGATTTCACCAAAATATATTACTACTGCTCAAGAAAAACACCAGATTTAGATGGTTTCTCTTCTAGAGGAAGTTAGACTTCTCAATCACCGTAAGTAACTCACAATATCTAACCTGCTCTCTTCAGAAAGTGTCTGGATCCCACTACCATGGCCAGCTGTCTCTTACTGCCCCACCAACTTGACTTGAACCACATCTGTCTTGTTCACTTTTATATCTCAGAGGTTGGGGCAAAATTTGGCATCTAGAAATGCTCGGTTAAATGTGTGAATTCAGTAAATGGAAAGATGGATTCATGGGCGAATGCTGTCACAGCTCCATTGCAAGCCCCCACAAATGCATTTTCCAACTTTCCATCTAGATTGCCAGCCGCTCATTACCGTGTTCACACATGTTCCTCTTGCAGATGGGTGCTGGAGTCTGCCAAGGAGCCCACCCGGGCTCCTCGCCACGCTGCCTTTGTCTCGAGGCGCCCGATGTTTCCAGTCTTGCAGTCTTTGGATTGTAGTAATGGCTTGGCAACCTGTAAGCACTATGCTGACTGACTAACAACTCAACCATGTTCTAGAAGAATGTCCCAGGACTGTCAGCTAACTCTCCCGGTGTCTCCTATCCTGACCCCCGGTGGCTGCGCTCAGGTGGGATCCCAAGGCTGGTGTCAAGCAGAAATGCCTGAGAGGCTTCACGCGGGGCTCTTTGCCACGTGGCCCTGTTTGGCGCTGTGCTGAGGCGCTCCGGCATTTGTCCTGTACCCTGCGCATCGGTGGATTTCCTCTGGAGTTCATTTCCTGACCGTACTGTCACTTCAACCATGATTTCCACACTCAAACTTTCCTCAGTGAGCACCATGATGTTCAAAGGGCTATGGTCGACAACTGCTTTCAGTCCTGTAAGGGATCCTCAGCACTTGGCCATAATTTGTATATATAATTAATAATCAGTAAGGGAGTCTGTTTAGCACTGTGCCAGAAATGTTTTCCTCACTTATATACAACAAGAGAATGATACAATCAACCAAAATAAAAGCCAGGAGCATGTACTCATTGTCATCCGCTTGATTCCAAATCATAGCGACCCCAGGAAACCGAGTAGAACTGCCCTGTAAGGGGTCACGGTTGTAAATCTTCACCACAGCAGGCTGTCTGCTCGTCCCCTGCAGAGCTGCTGGTGGGTTCAAACCACTTCCCCTCCAGTTAGCAGCGCAACCCGTCTGCCACTGGACCTCCAGGGCTCCTTTTGTAGCTTTAGTTCCATAGGAACCGAAACCCACTCACATCATCTCACTTCTGTCTCAGAGTAAGTCCATAGAGGGTTTCTGAGAGTGGAAATCTTTTCAGGAGCAGGAAGCCTCATTTTTTACCATCCGAGCCGCTGGTGGGTTTGAACCATGGGCCTTTCAGTTAACAGCCCACCACCTAAGCCACAGGGCTCCCAAGTTTCCTTATGAGTACTACATAACCCCTCCTATTTCAACGATCTTGTGTATTTTGTATATATTAAGTCATTTACTTATAATAATCTTATGTGGTGAGTCTTATTATAATCATCGCACATATAAGTGAGCAAACAGAGAAACAAAAAAGGCAACTAATTTGCCAGCCACGCCTCATGTTAGAGTAAGGATACAACCCATACAATTTTAGTTGAAATCAAATCTGGAAAACCATGCACCTTCAACACTAATCTTAAGAAATGAACAGTCTGATGTTGTCTCACCCTGACTCTTAAGCCCTCTGGTCTACGTATTCTCTCAGCACCCATGTATATTCATCCCTCAGTTCTCAAACTTATCAGTTAACATTAATAATCATTAAGAGTTATGGAGAAGTATCGGCCACTGGCAAATGCTTCATATCCAATAGCTCACTTAATTCTCACAACAATCTCCACAATGAAACATTTCAAAAAACAAAACAAAAAGCAAAAAAATTCACTGTCATCTAATTGATTCAAAACTCAGATAGATAGGATATTGTAGAACTGACCTTCTGGTTTCTGAGACTTTAAATCTTTAGGGGAATAAGCAACCTTATTCTTCTCCCATGGGGGGCTGGTGGATGTGAACCACTGACTTTGTGGTTAATAGCTCACTCCACCCTCAGGGATTCAATAAACACTACTGTCGCTCACTGCACGGAAGAGAACACTGAGGCTGGGAGCGGAGACGTGACTTCTGCTGCGTGTCACTGCCAGGAGACAAAGCTACCATTCCAGCTGAGGTCTATCCATCTGCAGGGATGCGCACCAGTCATTGTGCTGCACTGTGCTCTTCTCTCCGGGGAGCTCTCGCAACCAACTCTCCCAGCTGCCGACCCCCGCTCCACACTAATCTGCCCATTGGCTGCGACCAAGTGTGTCTTTGTAGCCCGATTGAACCCTTTTCCACGTGGGTCTCCTGCCGCTGTTCTAATTTAAGTCTGGTCGATTGTTATGTTTTTCTTTCGTTTGCAATTCCTCCATAGACAAAATAGACAGCGTACACCCACCACATGTTATTGACTGACTCGGCCGCTTGACACATCATTTCTTCATTCTGATACAAAGAGGGTCAGCTTGTCTGGAGCGAATCTGAACTAGAGGACCATGGTCCGTTCCTTCTGCTGATTCATTCTCCTTCTCTTAGCTCAAGGTCTGGCTCTACTGTCTGATCCAGTAGCCTCTGGACAAAAGTTCGGCCCTCTTTGCTGCCTGCCTGGCTCAACCACGAGCTGGGTGGGTTCTGTCCAATGGCACTGGCTGTCATCTCGAGCTGCAGATTTCCCTGAGGGCATAGATTAGTCCTCTTGCTAAACTGAGGTCATTTCAAGGACAGTAGCCAGAGCTGCTTTTCCCCAAAGAGGAAGATTTCCTAGAGGACCTTGGCTCCAGGCTGCAACCATGCAGAACAGAGGCAAGCCAATTTCTACCATGCTCCCCACTAGTAAACTAGAGCCAACCCATACATTCCCCAAGCAAATCGTGAGGGTAGGAAATCTGTACAAGACTCCCCCCGGCTGCAAGATTTCTAGAGATTTGGAATCCAAGTCCTCTAGGAGACGCTTTGAGGGAATTTCATGTGACAGTGCCCCAGACTAACTGCCTTGTTGTTGTTAGGTGCCAGTGAGCCGCTTCCAACCCATAGTGACCCTAAGCACGACAGAAGGATGCACAGACCAGTCCTGCGCCACCCTCACAATTGTCCCTGTGCCCGAGCCCGTAGTTGCAGCCACGGTGCCACTCTGTCTTCTTGAGGGCCTACCTCTTTCTCACGGACCTGCTCCTTAAGCGTGACGTGTGTCTCCAGAGACTGCTCTCTCCTGACATGCAGCGGGCCTAAGCACGCCATTTCAAGTATTTCCATGAGAACAAGGCATGTCCCCCCGCCCCCGGTCTGTTCCTTACTATGCAGGGATATATACATAGATTGTTGTTACTAGGTGACAGTGAGTCAGCTCTGGTTCATAGGGATTTCATGTACTATTATGATAAGCCTAAACGTTGCCCAGTCTGGAGACTTCATGGTCATTGGTATGTTTACGTCTATTGTTTTGGCTAGTTTGTCAATCCATCTTAATGAGAGGGTCCCCTCAATTTTGGAAACCCTCTATTGGCAAACCATGATATCCTTTTTCTATTGTTTGATCTTTCCTGATGATGTGTCCAAAGTGTCCAAACATCTCAGAGTCCTCTCGCTGAAGCATTATGATGATTTCCCCAAGATGTTTGCTCTTCTGCAAGTCCACGATGTGTCCATCATTCTTCATCAGCACCATGGTTTCAAATGCATCCATTTTTCTTCTGTCTACCTTCTTTACTGTCCTGCTTTTGAATTCCTAAGAAGCGATTGAAAGAACACACACACATACACAAAGAGAGAGAGAAGGCAAACTGCTTCCATATTGGATTTTTATCTTCAGCTTATTATTTAGCCAAATCTATACACATTCATGACTCATTCTGAGACACATCCCATATTCTCACTGCAAAATAGCCTTTCAATTGATTGATGATTTTTATTTGCTTATATTGCTTATTTAAGGATATGTGTTTGTTATATTTATAAAAATACTCTGAATCATTCTGGGCTATTCTTACCGACATGCCATAACAATAAAGACTCACTCCACACCCGTCCTCCATGACGTGCATCTCATAAAGAGTTTGCTGCTGCAGATCAGGCAAGCAGCATCAGCTGACCATCCCTGCTCTTTGCGTGTGCCCTCAGACCATGAACTGGAGCTGTCTGGAGCGTTTGAAAGGAAAATCATTACCCCAGTGCTGCCTCCTTATCTCAACTTATAAAAATAAATATTTGCTCAACAGCACGGCAGGTTTATGAGCTGCATCTAATACCACAATGAAAACATCTATGACTGTGTGTGTATATGCGTGTGACAGAGAGAAAGAATGGAGAAGAGTTAAGGTTGCCATGGGAGCCTTTGGTGCATCTGAACTTTTATGATTATGAACAATAATTAGATGTAATGTCTGATGGCGGTGGAGCGCCTCATGGGTTCCTGATAATTGTGAAGAGTGTGGCAATTAACTCACCCTCCTGAGATCCAGGTTGGCATAATTAAGCCCATGAGAACAAGCAGCCCCAGGGAAGGAGCGTCATGTGGGGAGAGCCACCTAGCTTTATAATAGCACAGACAAAAGGAACGCCTTTGTCAGGCCTTGCCCCACATCGCCTCCATCATCAATCTCTGCCATAGGCTCCCTCCTGGCCAGGGGCACTTTTCCCAGATGGCCGGGTTGAGGCAGTGGGAGCGCTGGCCTCTGCTTGTGGAGAGGTGAGCAGAATCAAACCTGGGCATAGGCCCGTGGCCTTTCGTTTCATTGGCCATGTACATGCAGGCTCTGCCAAGCTGTGATAAGGTGACTGTTTTCTGGGAAGTGGGGAGGAGATTTCTGAAAGCCACCTGGGGAAATATGCTATTCAGCTGTAACCAACTACACCTGCATGGAATTAGTACTTCTGTCCTCTCTCTCCAAAGCAGCTGTAGCCATCTGGGGCTGGTCCTGGGTCTCACCGCTTTTCTACCTATTGCCCCACAACATGAAAATACTGTTAGCATCTGCAGAAATTGGAAACAAGAGTGGATGACCTTAATGCAAAATGCTTTTCCCGTTTTCTTATGCTTTGTTCTTTTTCTATTACTCATATTTATTTAAGTAAAGTCAGAGAACCAAGTCAAGTCCACTACCATCCAGTCCATCACAACTCATCGGAGTGCTCTAGGGAGGGTAGAACGACCCCCAAAGGCCCCCGAGACTGCAAATCTTCATGGGAATACACAGCCTAATCTTTCTCCTTTGGGGTGTTTGGTGGCTTTGAACTGCCGACCTTGCGATTAGCAGCCCACCTAACCTACTGAATCCACAGGGATCAGATTTAGTGAGCAGAATAGTGTGAGTGTACTGTATGCTTTGGTCTGTCACGTTCATTAGAAATGAGGCCTCCCAATGGAGATCCCCTCATAGAGGGGTTTAGGAGAGGAGATGGGTTAATTAGGGTGTGAGGTAGTATCGATGAAGAACACAGCTTTCCCCCAGATCCTGGATGCTTCCTCCCCCCAACTACCATGATCCGAATTCTACCTTGCAGGGCTGGATAGGACAGAGGCTGTACACTGGTACATATGAGGGTTGGAGGTACAGGGAATCCAGGGTGGATGATACCTTCAGGACCAAGGGTGCGAGGGACGATGCTGGGAGAGTGGAGGGTGAGTGGGTTGGAAAGGGGGAACTGATTACAAGGATCCACATGTGACCTCTTCCCTGGGAGAGGGACAGCAGAGAAGGGGGGAAGGGAGACTCCGGATAGGGCAAGATATGACAAAATAACGAGGTATAAATTACCAAGGGCATATGAGGGAGGGGGGAATGGGGAGGGAGGGGGGGGAGAGGACCTGATGCAAGGGGCTTAAGTGGAGAGCAAATGCCTTGAGAATGATTGGGGCAGGGAATGTATGGATGTGCTTTATGCAATTGATGTATGTATATGTATGGATTGTGGTAAGAGTTGTTTGAGTCCCTAATAAAATGTAAAAGAAGAAAAGAGAAAAAAATGATTAGGGCAAAGACTGTACAGATGTGCTTTATACAATTGATGTATATATATGTATGAACTGTGAAAAGAATTGTATGAGCCCCAATAAATTGTTAAAATAAAAAAATTTATTTAAAAAAAAAAAAAGAAATGAGGCCTCCAACATCTCCAAGGTCGCTCGGATGAAAGCAAAGAATATTGCAAGTGATGATTCTAATCTAGGAGCAATACGGAAATGTTTTAAATAACACTTTTATTGTTTTTTGGGGGGTATTATTTAATATTTTTCATTTATATTTTAAAACTCATTCTTGTAACACAAGTGATTTTTGTGCACTTCTTTTATCGCTCTTACTTAAGTATTAACTGTATGAAATAATAAACTAACCTTTCATTAAAAAAAAAAAGAAGTATGCCAAACTCACACCAAACCCACTGCCATCGAGTTGATTCTGACTCGGAGCAACTCTACGTAGGGTTTCCAAAGCTGCTGGTCTTTATGGGCCCGGGTAGCCTCATCATTCCCCTACAGACCAACTAGTGGGTTTGAATTGTCAACCTCGCAGTAAGCAGTCCCAGGGCTACCCGTCAGTGCCTCCAGGACTTGTTAAACAGCGTATGAATCCTAAACATTCCACTGAACATGTCCACACATTTCATTTTCTTGGCGGAAGGCTGCTGCTGCGTTCTGTGTGCTGACGGATTCCCAGGAGTCACTGTGTCAGAGTGCTGCCATTGGAGGGCCTTATTTCATTTTGTATCCCCCTCAAATGACCCCCCTGGCTCTGGGAGTGTTTGGTAATGGATGACGGCATGATTCAGGACACGAGGGTGATAGATATGTGGAGTTGGCACCAAGGGCCATCCTTGCCAGCGCTTTGCTGAGTGAGGAGATGACATATCCCCCCCGACACAGCATTCGCATTAATATCATCCCCTCAGCAAGATGAATACCTCATCCCATTAGTGGATACTGTTTTCCTGGCAACAAAGATGGGGATAGAGACAGCAGGATGGGCAAACCAGGTCCTCCGATTCACAGCACGGAAGAATGTGTGCAGAACAAGGGCTTGGGCATATTTTGAAAGAATGTTTTGTACCAGAAGCACTCATTTGCTATGATTAGCCCCATTATCTCGGTGGTATTGCCATGCCACATTTATTTAGAACCCAGATCAGAGTCTCTGTGGGGTTTTGTTCTGTTTTCCCCCCTCTTTTTCCCCCTTACTTAACAAAAGGACCTTTCAAACCTAGAAAAGAAAGAGGGGTGGGCGAAGCCCCAAATGCAAACACAAGACCTCTTGGGCCCTGGATAATGGACCCACTCTCATGGAAAGGGGAGAAGAAAGGGTCCTGAGCCACTTGGCAAATAGTTTGATAGGAATTTAGAGGCTAGGGGCATTAGAAATCAGGGACAGGAGTGAGGCCTGGGGGAGGAGAGGAGTGGAGTCTTTGCTGGTCTGTCTTATACACCTGTCTATTGTTTGGGGGCAGCGCTGCTCTGTCTCATCAGTTCCAGGCAGTGGGTTCATAGTGTTTCGAACTCTCACAAAGGTCATTTTGTTGAGTTCAAGAAAAAAAAATTAGTTTCTTATCATCCCACTCTTTTCAGGTTCTGTTTGCTGAGCTAGTGATGAGAGAGAAGAGGCAAATGGGAGGGAGCAGGGCCAGAGCTAAACATGCAGAACCAGACAGGCGCAAATAGGAGGATCCCTGGGCAAGTTCTTAGCTTGGTGGGCAGGAGTTAGGGGAGAATGAGAGGCTTTGTGAGGAAGAACCGGAGAAAGGAAAACTCGGGGCCGAATATTGAGAGGACAGACTCGGGGAACGGAAGTGGAAGTGAGGATGGCGGGACTTCTCATGTATTTGGAGGCCAGTCCTTGGAAAAGGACAGCATGCGCAATAACATAGAGGCTCAGTGACAACGAGGAAGACCTTCGATGGGATGGATTCACAAAGAGGCCACAACATTGAAAGCAAGTATGACAACATTTGTGAGGAAAGGTGCAGGACCAAGCAGTGTGTCCTTCGGGTGGGCATAGGGTTGCGAAGAGTCAGATCTGACTCAACAATACCTACCAACAATAACAACGGAAATGCCTTTATCTATCTAATATCTATCTATCTATCTATCTATCTATCTATCTATCTATCTATCTATCTATCTATCTATCACCAGCTCTCTCTGTGCAATATAGAAGAATCCTGGTGGCACTGTGGAAAAAGTTCATCAAAAGGTCCGTGGTTAGGACGCACCAGCCTCTCCATGGAAGGAAGTTGTGGCCATGTGCTTACGCAAACATTGTCGGTCTCAGAAGCCTCCGGGGCAGTCCTACTCTGTCGTACAGGGTCACTGTGAGTCAGAACCAATTAGACAGCAGTGGCTTTGGGGGGCACGCAATGTAGCTCCTCTCTGGCCTGTTACAAAAGATCACTAAGGTCTACATTTCTCATAAATGCATCATGGAGTGAATTTCCTCCTTCAAGGGGTGTAACCAGTAAGTCACGCTCACTAACATCAAGTTGATTCCAACTCATAGTGACCCTAAAAAAATAAAATCAAACTCACTGCCGTAGAGTCGATGATGCCAACTCATAGCGACCCTTGAGGACAGCGGAAAACTGCCTCGTGCGTGTATGAGACTGTAACTCTTTACAAGAATAGAAAGCTCCAGCTTTCTCCCACAGAGCAGCTGATGGTATCGAACTGCTGAACTCTCAGATTGCAGCCAAACTCTTAACCACTACGCGACCAGGGTTCCTGTCATGACCCTAAGAAAGTGCTAAATCTTGCTTTGGGTTCGACATCGGGACAAAGTAGGAGTCAACTACATGTGAGCTACCCACTCTTTTGGTTCCTCTAATCATAAGTGATGGTTTGTGTAACTGATAAGGGTGGGGAAAGGTGGGAGTTTGGAATCCACATTCCGTTATACACTCAGCAGCCCTGCCCTCTGTCCGGCATGTTCTGAATGAAGTACCCTCACCCCTCTGTCCACCTCCCTTCTCCCAAAGGACGCAGGCCGAGCTGTTCATTCTCACACAACACGAACACAGGCTGCCTCGCACCCGCTGTCGCACCCTCCGCCGCCTGTTCTCCCCGGGCTCCAGAGAGAGCTGGCTGTTCTGTCCTCTCCCAGTCTGCATTCTTTCGGCTTGGGCTCAGGTGGGTGCAGGAAGCAGGAGAGCCCTTCCAAGTGGAAGCCCCCAGCTGTCCGGGCCACGTGGGAGCTGGGACGGGTGGATGGAACGCTCTGTCACTCCGTCTCAGGGGCGAGGACGCAGGTGTCAAAGGAGGCGGCCCCTCCCTTGTCTTCTTAGCACATTTTTGCAAGACTTGAGACCTTGCACCTTTCCTCATGGGGCTGTTTGAGGAGTTTTTTAGAGAGAAAAGAGAGGAAAGAAGAAAGACAAGCCCAGCATTCACGCAGGCAGGCTTCCTAATTAACACTGCAGGGCCGGGGCGAGAGGAAGCCCATGAGAGCCGGCTCTTCCTCCCACGGCAGTCTCAGCTCCTGTGACTTCAGGGAGGCTTCTGACTGCCTCACATGCAGGGCAGGCTGACACTGGGGCAAAGTCACCCTTGCCAAAGCCAGCAATCCCAGCAGCTGGGATTCACACGGCCCCAGACCAGAGCTGTGGCTGTGGACTTGATGTGGACCCGGGGCCCCACATGCTAGTGAGTAGGAGGCTCCCGGGGCTCTCTTGGTTGCAGGCTTTGCGGAAGTGGATCGATCCTCAGGCCTTTCTTCCCTGGTGCCCTGGACTGCATGCCAACCACCAGCCTTTCACACCAGCCAAGCCTGCCGGGATCGTTGACTGGGTACCGAGTCGTCATGTAGTCACTCCATGACCCACCTTCTCTAACCCAATCCTGTCCCAAATTCTATGTGCTGTTCGCTGTCGTGCACCGGTGGCCACACAGTGAAGGTCAGGCGGGGGTTGCCCAACATCACCATACTACTTGACCTTTTTAGGATCCTGCTCTATTTCTGGTCGCCGGCAATTGATGGCATGGAATTAAAGTTTGAACAGGGTGAAAGTGAACTTGGTTTTACTTTAACCTTTCTTCATGGGGCCATCTCCAACCTCAAGACCCTCCTCTGTGTTCGCAGTGCACCTTGGCTGACCTTTGACCTTGCGTGTGATGATTCCCTCACGCCCACCTTTCCTGCAAGACCGTTGGCTGCTGTGGGGAGTGTTGGCATGCCCTGGGTGGATTCTTCAACTTTGTAAATTATTCCGGGAATCTAGCACAGTACTGTCCCGGGGTGGTGGCTTTTGTGTTGCTAGGATGCGGGAAGCTAGGCCACCAGTATTTCAATTACCCACTGGGTCTCCCATGGTGCAGTTTCAGCAGAGCTTCCAGACTATGTCTGGCAAACTATGGGGAAAGGCCTCGTGAGCTCACTCCAAAAATTAACCATTGAAAACCGAATGGGTCCCCATGGATTATAATCCATTGAAATGCTAGGAGATGAGTCCCGTAGGCTGGAAGTCCCTCAAGATACACAGAGGTTGCAGTGATGGATCTGAGCTTATCGACGAACATGAAGAAGACATGGGACTGTTATATCCAATGCTGTGAATCCGTGCAATCCCTTTAGGTCATCCCCTGCCCACGTGAAATGCTTCACACAGCATGAAAGAATGTCCTTCCCTAGACCAGATTCAAGGGTGTATTTCCTGGGCTGGCCAGCCTCACCGAGCTGTCCCTCTGCCCACTTGATCGGCTACTTGGCCACTTATTGACATAATGGCTTCAACAATGGGCTCAAACCTAAGAAGGATGGTGGGGATGGCACAGGACTGGGCAAGGTTTTGCTCTGCTGTCCCCAGGGTCACTCGGCGGGGGAACCCCTACGAAGGCCCCTGGCAGCAACCACGAGTCGATTTACTAGCACCCCAGCCGCATCCCTGCAGCACGGCCCTCACTGCAGGTTCTCTCTGATTCCGTCTCCTCCCTAGCTGCTCACGTCTCTCTTCCTCAGGACCTGGTCCCCAGGGAAACATCACTCCCACTTGCCCGGCCCTTGTGCACGACACCCACACAGGAGCTCGGACACCTCTAATTAGAATGTCAATCTCTTTCCTGGAGTGCTTCCCCAGACATGGATGAAGGGTTAATTTTTAATTTGCATCGAGGTCTTATTAATATATTTGCGCAAACAGATTGGAGGACATGCTGCAATGTAGGTATTACTAATTAGCGCCAAGCCTCCATGCACACTATTAATTGGGCCCTGCTTATGCTCCTGAATTCATTCCCCACATCAAGTGTATCATCCTAAGCACACACGAGCGCCTTCGGGGAAGAGATCGCAGGTCTCGCAATCATGGCCGGGCACACGGGCAGCAGCTGGAGGAGCAGATAGGGAGGCCCTTGCTGCTTTTCGCTGCCCATGAATCTTCCCTGGGCCAGAAGCGCTTTGCAGTAAGGTGACTGCAGAGACCAGCCACTGAATTCTGGTCCTTAAGCCTTGGAATACTTAGGAGGCAGTGATTTAAAGGCGTCTTTAAAGTGTCAGGGGGTGTGGGTTTGGAAGTGACGCCCACAGGCTTCTTTCCAGAAGGCTTTGTGTTGCGGCCACAGGAGCCGAGGAGGCAGAAGCGGGTGAGGACTGAGCCTCGGCAGGGATTTGAGGCCTGCGCACAGGTGGCAGGGGTGTGAGGAGAGGGGTTCTGTGCGGAGCAGAAGAAAGGCCAGGAGAGGTTTGCTCAACTGACATGAGGAGGCACTTTCTAATGACAAGAGTGTTGGGTAGTGAGGCAGGTCTTCTCTGTGCACAGTGCGAGGCTGCTATAGAGAACCTCAATGCTATAGGAAAAGGCAGCAATGGAGAATGGGGCTGGGAAGGACCGTGTGGCCTGTCCTATTTCTATTTTGTTTGTTTTTGAATCAGCCAACCAAAATATCTGCCAGCCAGAGCAAAGTTCTATGGAAAGATTTGTTTTGAAAACCTATAAGCAAGAGGTCTCCAGGCCCAAGATCGCACGCAGGCCCTAGCCCCTTGCCACTGTACAGTGAAGGTATTGACCTCTCCTGATTGAAGCTGTGCATCCTGGCTAGCTATCAGTCTCCGAGGGAATGTTAAAGTTCACTGGGTCCAGGCTCATTATACCTTTGCAGCCCATTAAAGACCACCCTGCCACATGGCTGTTAGAACACGGGGGAGAGAGGCAGCTTGTGAGGCCTATGGCAACCAGGTCCTCTCAGGAAACAGAGGCCACACCCAGAACAGGCTAATTCAAAACAAACAAACAAACAACACTGCCTTAGAGTTTCTGCAACTGTCCATCTTATGGAGCAAACAGCCTCATCTTTCTCCTGCAGAGAAGCTGGTGGGTTTGAACTGCCAGCTCTGCTTTGCGCAGCACAAAGAGGGGCTTGACAAAGGCATTGTTGACAAACGTGTGGACCCGATTTAGGAAGATCACTGAGTTCATGCCATCTGGTAGGCTAGTACTAGCAGACCTACTTTTATCCCAGAGAACCGAGGCCCCGGGGTCCGTCACGAAGCCCAGAAGGAGCATTTGTGTCGAGGGCTGCCTTCCGAGGAATCGTTGCCTTTAGTTGAGCAGCGCAAGCAGCCCAAGAGAAGACCATGGGAAGAGACCCCAAAACATCTGCTCTCACGCCGCTCTCACCGTCTCCTGCTACAGGGTCCCATCAGCTTAGCACAGCTAACCGTGGAAACACGCTCTGATATGTCAGTGCCCTGGGCAAAGAGCAGAGGACCGAGAGTGGAAAGAAGATGAGGAGGACTAATGGCCACTCCCAAAGGACCTAATTCTTCCTTGGAGATGGTGCCTGGAAGTGCAGCAGCCATGCTGCAACCATGAGGTGACAGCCCGGATGGGGCTTTCCTGAGGGAAAAGTTTACTGGGAATCTGGCCCTGAGGAATTGACCTTCTCTTGGTCCAGCCTTTGTCCAGAAGGGTACTCATGTCGCTCCTGATGCTTTCCTCCTGGTGCACAGGCAAACATGGTGTCCATTATCTCCAGACCGGGGAAGCCAAGAAGGTATGACTCTCAGGAGCAGGGCAAGTGTCCATCCTTTTTGTCTGCAAAAGAGATTTGATGGAGACCCTGCAGGCTCCTCCCGCATCATGTAAAATAATTGATCAGGGGCCAGCCCTGGGGGATGGGAGGCCCATGGGGAAATGGGGGAACGGCCCTTGTAAAGGGGAGAATCTTGTCAGGGTGCTGGCTTCCAGAGTGAGTGCCCTTTGTTCACACAGCGTCCTTGATGCCCTTTCACCAGTCCCTGGGCAACTACACCATGTATAGGACAGTAATCTGGTTCTCGAGCAGTTGATACTCTGTGGAAGTAAACAAGCAATCCCACAGGGAAAAATTAAACATCTGAACATGAAGCTGTGGGGATAGTCATGAAGCCTGAAAAACGCAAGGAAGGAACGGATTAGGAGAAACACATTGATCAGAGGGACCAGCTCAGCCTTGCCCCATGTGAGCTCTGAGACTTGGTACAATTTTGCTCTATCTGTACAAAGAAAATCTGAATATGCAACCCAACTATGTAAAAAGTTAAACATATAAATCATCCTATAGGGATAACATCTCTATACTGTCTATGACATGCAAGGTATTCTTGTACAGATAGCTCTATGAGACAGATACTGTTCTTCTACCCAATATACAAAGGGGAGAACAGAGTCACTGAGATGTTCAGGAAACTTCCCAAAGCCAGAATTTGAATGAAGACTGGCTAAAAGCAGTTTTCTTTTCATTGCTGAATATATATAATATTCATATTTTATTACATATGTACTTTTTATTGTGAATTAGGTGAAGTTTTACAGAGCAGACCAGTTTCTATTTGACTCACACACATTTTGTTTTGCTTCACTCACTGCAATCCCCTGAAGGTAGCATGGCTTATCCCATGTCTTCCCTGTGCTCCCATTCCCCATTCTTTCCTAGCCTTTCTGAACTTTGCTCTTGATGAACCCATCCTTGTTGAATCTCAACTGGTTGATTATTCTAAGACGTGCACACCTCACTAGTGTTCCTGTCCCCTTTATAGACCAGTTTATTGTTTGATTAAAGATACACTCAGCCATGTGAGTGAGTTCAGTTTCAGACCTGGAGGGTCATTAACGGCCATAGTCTAGTGGGTTTCAGCAATCTTGCCAGGACTAGGAAATCTGGTCCTCTGATGATTTTGAGTTTTGCTCCACGTTTGTCTTCAACTCTATCCAGGATCTCCTAATGTGATCCTTTTCAGAGCAGTTGGCAATGGCAGCAGGGCACTGTCTAGTTCTTCTGATCTCAGAGCATGGAGATTGATGTGCACAAGGCCTGATAGTCCATTAGACTAATCGTTTCCATGTTGGTTCCACTTTATTAGCAGTCAGCTTAATCACTAACATCACAGTGAATGATTAATAACTTGTTGCTATTGGTGCCACCGCCACTATCACTGCCATCAGTGAAGGCTAGATGATTAAGTGACATTTTCATCGAGTAGGATCTGGATATAAAGTTCAGAGTCAGGGTGGGGGTTGTTTTATTTTTTATTTGCTTGTTTTGTTTCCACTTTAGTTAAGAGGAAAGAAGAAAAGAGAACATCCCAGGTGAAGTCACAATAGGAGCAAAAGTAGGAGATGCCCTGAACCAGGTGAGAGCCAGAGCCCACCTGCTTGCATGAAAAATGACTGGGATAGTTAGGGCCGGGGCCAGACCTTGGAGGCTTTATACAATTTACGTATGAATATGTATGGATTGTGATAAGAGTGGGATGCGCCCCTATAATGGACAGACATTTAGAGGCATCAGCAGATGTTGTTCAAACGGACGCATCCAGAGTTGGGAAAATTGGTAGCTAGTAGCATAAGAGAGGAAGGAAACTAAGATTTCAAAAGAGGTTTACACTGGAATCATTAATTCACTATGATGATTTGATGATTAAATCATTTAACACATATTTATTGAAAGAAAGAACATTTTATGCCAACGGAAAAATGTGTACAAACATATGGATAAATGAGAGGATGTTTGTTCGGAAATCAAATGAAGAGCACATTAGAACCACGGTCTAATGGGGAGAGGGTAAAACAATGATTTGAAGCCAAAGGGGCTGAGAGAATTCAGTGGTAAGTATATGAGTAATAGAAGGCTTTTAAGTTTAAAAGGTGGCAGATGGACATTGGGCCTTGACTCAAGTACTCCCCCGATGCAAGTACACTTTGATCTAATGGCCTTGGCATTCTGTGATGCTCACCTTCCTGACACAATCGCTGAAGACTAAATGGGTGCATAAGCAAATATGACAAAGAAAGCTGATGGTGCATGGCTTTCAAAAGATATAGCAGCTGAGGTCTTGAAGGCTTGCAGATAAATAAGCAATCATCTAGCTGAGAAGCAACAAAGCCCACATGGAAGAAGCACACCAGCCTGTGTGATCATGAGGTGGCGATGGGATCAGGTACCAGGCAAAAATTACCCAGAACAAAATCATACCCAAGATGAATTGGGGGGTGGGAGTGGGCATGAAGTGGAGACTCAATGCCCATCTGTAGACAATTGGACATCCCCTCACAGAGAGTTCACAGGGAAGAGATGAGCCAGTCAGTTTGCAGTATAGCACCAATGAAACACACAACTTTCCTCTAGTTCTTTAGTGCTTCCTCCCCCAACTATCATGATCTCAATTCTACCTTATAAATCTGACTAGATCAGAACATGCACACTGCTACAGATAAGAGGCCACAACACAAGGAATACAGAAGAGATAAATCCCTCAGGACCAATAATGATGATAGCGATACCAGGAGGGTAAGAGGAAGGTTGGGGTAGAAAGGGGGAATCAGTCACAAAGATTGACATATAATCCCCTCCCCGGGAGGATAAGCAACAGAAAAGTGGGTGAAGAGCAAAAGTGGATGATGTACGATATGAAAATAATAATTTATAATTTATCAAGGGTTCATGAGGAAGGGAAGGTGGAGGAGGGTGGGAAAAAATGAGGAGCTAACATCAAGGGCTCAAGTAGAAAGAAGATACTTTTAAAATGATCATGGCAAAATTTGTACAAATGTGCTTGACACAATGGATGGATATATGGACTGCGATAAGAGCTATAAAAGCCCCCAATAAAATTATTTTCTTAAAAAAAAGAAGAAGGGAAAAAAAGCCACGAAAATGTCTGAACTCAATGCTTCCCATGGGGTGGGGGGCGGGGGCGGAGGCAGTCCAGCACTATGGTGGGCACGGCGACATGTTGGAACAGAGCAGTCTGTTAGAGACTCAACCAGAGACCAAAATTGGAAGGGAAACCAGCAAGGGTCTTGTAGGTAATAATGAAGTCCAAAGTGATATAATCATGGAAACGGAAAGAAGAGGAAATGAATGTCATTTGATGATGAAATTTGGTGTAAGAGACAGCTGAGTGAAGGAAAGTGGATGAGGAAGGAAACGTGAACTGATCGGCCCGGGTTTGCCAGCTGTAGCCCATAAAAGGAGTGATTGCTTTCATTTCATCACATGATGTCAAGCATTTATAGCATATTTATGACGTGCTGGCCCTCTCTCTGATGAGCTGTGCCCAAGAACATGCTCTTCTTGGGTGTGAGGGCATTGACTCCCAAGGGAAGAGTTTATCCCTTTCCCATAAAGCACACTGGAGCCCTAGAGGCCCCGGAGGCTAGATGTTGGGCTCTTAAGCTCAAGGTCAGTGATGCAAACCCTCCAGTAACTTGGGAAGATGGGAGGAGGCCATCTGCTCCTGCAAATATGTGTAGTCTTGAGGCCCCTTCAGAGGGTTCTTAGGAGTCCAAATAAGCTCGGTGGCAGTGGCTTTGACTTGGGTTGTTTCAGAAAGCAAAATGGAACAGCCTGCTGTGATAATGGCCCCCTTAGCCCCTGCCTGTGCATCTGCAGCAACACAGGAACACACTGCCCGAACGTCTGTTGTCAATCAGTCTGTAGTTTAGAAATCAGGATGACCTACTAATTTATACACCACCCATGACCACCCGTTGTCCAGGGAAGACTTGCCGAAAGCTTTGTGCATTTGGATCCAAAGAAGGTAAAAGATGATTGGAAGTAGGTTAGCTTCATCCTGTTTGCCTTGGGTGAATCAAGAAAGAAATCGGGGCATTCTCTACTCTTAGAACTCCTTTGAAGGGTCTACTGTTGCCCACTTGGAACTTCTTTCTTTAAAAAAAAAAACAATTTATTAGGGGCTCATACAACTCTTATCACAGTCCATACATATACATACATCAATTGTATAAAGCACATCTGTACATTCTTTTCCCTAATCATTTTCTTTTTTTCTCCTCTTTTCTTTTTTTACATTTTATTAGGGATTCATACAACTCTTATCACAATCCATATATATACATACATCAATTGTATAAAGCACATCCATACATTCCCTGCCCCAATCATTCTCAAAGCATTTGCTCTCCACTTAAGCCCTTTGCATCAGGTCCTCTTTTATTTCCCCTCCCTCCCCGCTCCCCCCTCCCTCATGTGCCCTTGGTAATTAATACATCGTTATTTTGTCATATCTTGCCCTATCCGGAGTCTCCCTTCCCCCCTTCTCTGCCGTCCCTCTCCCAGGGAGGAGGTCACATGTGGATCCTTGTAATCAGTTCCCCCTTTCCAACCCACTCACCCTCCACTCTCCCTGCATTGCCCCTCACACCCTTGGTCCTGAAGGTATCATCCACCCTGGATTCCCTGTGCCTCCAGCCCTCATATGTACCAGTGTACAACCTCTGCCCTATCCAGCCCTGCAATGTAGAATTCGGATCATGGTAGTTGGGGGGAGGAAGCATCCAGGATCTGGGGGAAAGCTGTGTTCTTCATCGGTACCACCTCGCACCCTAATTAACCCACCTCCTCTCCTAAACCCCTCTATGAGGGGATCTCCATTGGCTGACACTTGGGCCTTGGGTCTCCACTCTGCACTTCCCCCTTCATTCAATATGGTACATATACATACATACATGCATATATACATATATATACACATACATACACAAACATATCTTTTTTTGTGTGCATGATGTCTTATACCTGGTCCCTTTGGCACCTCGTGATCTCACTAGCCGGTGTGCTTCTTCCATGTGGGCTTTTTTGCTTCTGAGCTAGATGGCCACTTGTTCACCTTTAAGCCTTTAAGACCCCAGACACTATCTCTTTTGATAGCCGGGCACCATCAGTTTTCTTCACCACATTTGCTTATGAACCCATTTGTCTTCAGCGATCCTATCATGGAGGTGTGCAGTCAATTATATGATTTTTTGTTCTTTGATGTCTGATAACTGATCCCTTCGGGACCACTCGATCACACAGGCTGGTGTGTTCTTCCATGTAGACTTTGTTGCTTCTGAGCTAGATGGCCGCTTGTTTATCTTCAAGCCTTTAAGACCCCAGTCACTATCTCTTTTGATAGCCGGGCACCATCAGCTTTCTTCACCACATTTACTTGTTCACCCACTTTGGCTCCAGCAGTTTTGTCGGGAGAGTGAGCATCATAGAGTTCCAATTTAATAAAAGAAAGTATTCATGCATTGAGGGAGTGTTTGAGTAGAGGCCCAAGGTCCTTCCGCCACCTTAATACTTAACCTATACATATAGACACATAGATCTATTTCCCCATCCTCCTATATATATTTGCATGTACATGTCTTTGTCTAGACCTCCATGAATGCCCTTTGACTCCTAGCTCTTTCCTCCATCTCCCTTGACCTTCCTCCTGCCCTACTACCATGCTTCATCGCCACCTGGGCTAGAGTATACCTCTTCTCTAAGCAACCTTACCCTTGATCATTCCCCACCAGGCCTGCCACTCCCCTCTCTCTACCATTTTGGGTCCCATGTTGTTCCCTTGTCCCTGTGTTTGTTAACACCACTTCTTTACCCCCCCACCCCAAGTCCCCCCGGAACTGTCAGTCCCGTTGTTTTTCCTCCCGATAGTTCATCCAGTCTGTCCTATTCAGACAGACCTGTGGAGACACTAACATGCACGAAGACAAGACAGAGGAAAACAAAGCAACAGTATACAACCAGACAACAAAACAACAAAAACAAACCACCGACAAAGAACAAAACAAAACACTTCATAAGAGAAAAGCTTGTAGTTAGTTCAGGGATCGTTTGCTGGCCCTTAGGAGCGTTTTCCAGTCCAGTCTGTTGGGGTACCACGCCTTGGCCCCAAAGTCCATTTTCAGCATTCCCTGGGGACCTTGCCTCTCCATTCCCTTGCTGTTCCGCTGCACTCCCCCAGTGATTTGCCTCAGTGTGGTGGGATCAGGTCAGGTGCAATCCACTTGGAACTTCTTTTCAAACTAATTGTTGAAAATCCCTGCACAGTCTCACCCAGTGAGAGCTCAGCTCTGGGCCTTTGAGATGACTTGGAGAGTGGCAGGGCCCTGCTCTGGGCAGAGACCTGAAGCTACATTGGGCCTTACAGGAAAGAGAAGAAAGGGCAAGTGAAGCCCTTGGACTGAGCTCAGACTCTTGCTTTCTCCTGAAGCTCCCTACTCTTGGCAGCCGGTTCCAGGGACAGCTGGTCAGAGATGGCCAGGAATCTCCACCAGCAGAGAGACCCTGTGCTTCCCAGCAGACTCCCGCCCCAAAGCCTCACACTGCACAGCCAAGCCCAGCTCCCAGAAAAGGAGAAATTAGATGTAGTCTGACAAGATGTGTTCTGTCAGAAAGCAAATTTTATTATTACCCTAAAGCCCATGATCTTCTAGGTGTCTGCAAATTTGGGGAATTATTTTGACCTAGATGTAGAAATAAAGTTATTCCATTTTGGCTTCCTGCCTGCCCTTCCCACATGGTGATGCCTCTCACTGCTGGAGCCCAGCTGACCTCGTTTGGGGCTGGACTGACCTGGAAGCTTGCCTGTGCCTCGTTCAAGCTATGCTGATGTAGGGACGTTGCGTGGTGGGGGTTGGGGGGTAGAGCCTTGATAAATGATCTCAATCCCCTTATCTGTAGAATACATAGGATTGGACTAGATGGCATCTGTTGTGGAGGAGGAGGAGGAAGAGGGGGCTGTTCGGTGCCACTGAGTTAGTTGCCACCTGTCGCAACCATATGCGCAACAGATGAAACGCTGCCCTGCCCCGCGCCACCCGCACAGTCATTCCTATGTGTGAGCTCATTGCTGTAGCCACAGTGTCTAGTCTATCTTCTTGTGGCCTTCCTCTCTTTTGCTGCCCCTCTCCCTTACCGAACATCATGTCCTTCTCCAGGGACTGGTCTCTCCTGACAACGTGTCCAGAGCATGTAAGCCAAAGTATCTCCATCCTTGTCTCTAAGGAGCGCTCTGACCACACTGTTGCCAAGACAGAGCAGTGTGCCCTTTAAGCAATCTGTGATCGTTTCAACATCCATCCATCCATCCATCCATCCATCCATCCATCCATCCACCCACTCACCCATCCATCCATCCACCCATCCATCCATCCATCCATCCATCCATCCATCCATCCATCCATCCACCCATCCATCCATCCATCCACCCATCCATCTCCAGCACCACAATGCAAATGCATTAGTTCTTCTTCAGCCTCTTTATTCAAGGTCCAACTTTCACATGCGGCAATGGGAAATAACATGGCTCGGGTCAAGTGAACCTCAGGCCTCGAGTTAACATCTGTAATATCTCAAATATGGGATCTGCAGTGTGAAAGGATAAAAGGGGGAATGTTTTAGGTAGAAAATACATCTCTTGTAATGTAATCTGTTTAGCCTTTTCTCTTTCCCATTTGCTTCTGAGAACCTTTGCTGCATTTTGGAATTTTATCATTTTTACCAAATGGGAGAACAAGCAGTAAAAGAAGGGGAAAGATACACACAGAAGAATGCAAAGAAGAAAGCTTCATTTCATGTGCTGAAGCTGAAATATGCCGCCTTTAGTCTCCAAGGCCCAGTTTAGCAGACACCTGGCCAGGTTCCTCACTTGGCTGGCATACTTCTTAGCCTCTGTAGGCCTTTTCTGGCACTTCATTGGAAAACTTTATCAGAAGATGCCTCCCAGAGGACTGTAGGGTAAATAACCTTAGGTCCCAGATGTCTTTAGTGTTAAAATATCTTTAGGGTTAAGAACAAAAGACTTGACAACACAAGATGGTCTTATTTCACCTTCTGAATGATTCAAAGAATTATTAGCTAAAGTCTGCCTTCCTGGCCAACATATTTAGAATGATACCATGAGAGAGAGAGAGAGAGAGACTGTTAATAAATTCTTGCAGTCACCAGCCCTCTGGTTGTTCAGAGAAGGACAGTCAGGAGGCCTGGAATAGGCATGGCATGGGGATCATTTATGCAGTGACACCCATCGTCCACAACACTGCCAAAAGCCAAGAAAGAGTATATACAAGCTGATTGTCACATAGTTTATCCATTTTTCTCTTCCACTAAGATTCATTGAGTACATACTATGTCCCAGAAAAGAAGAGGCAATGAGTAACACAGGGATTTGCCTTCCCAGTAACTACTGGTAGAAGAGCTTAAAATTTAGTATTAGAACCTAACTATTCTTTTTTTCAATAAACTTATTAGAGATACAATTTTATTGTTCATAAAATTCATCCATTTTATTTTATTTAAAGATCAGAGTAAAGCTTATTATTTTTAAACAGTTTATTGACATACATTTCAAATATCATATATTCAATAGTTCAATCATATTAACAAGAGCTGCATACTAATCAATTTTAGAATATTTTCTTCCTTCTCATTCTCATGGTTATTAGCTCCTCATTCCCCCCACCCACCCACAATCTCTCCTGCCTTGCCCCCAATAAGCCATTCATCCAGGTACTGTCTCTATAGATTTACCTATCCTGGATTTCATAGACAGAAAAACCTACCTAAAAAATGAATAACAATGACAAAGTGAAACATAGAAAAACCTCAATCAAAAAGAAAGCAAAAAAAAAAACAAAACAACCAAACCCAAATTAAAATGTAGAACAAATTTAAAATTAGTCAAAAGGGAGATAAAATTATCATTTGGTGTTAAATTTTAATCTCACTGCAGCTACAATAACCCACTTTCCAAAGAGCATGACTTCTAAACAGAGTTTAAACAGAAGGCAAATTCCGAGTTTATTCATTTCTTGTTTCTCTTTTATGGAACATAGTATGTGCTTAATGACTCTTAACGGAAGAAAGACAATGTAACCTTGGTGACAGAAGCCATGCCAGAGATTGCATGATAGAATTTTGAAAGACCAATGACTTATTCACTGAAAATACCATTTCTCAACAACATCATCAGTGACCTCACCATCTGAAGTAAGCAGGAATCAAATCAACTGCATCCGTGCAAAGAAACCCAAAATAGTATCAGGGGTCACCTGCAGAACAGATCATCAATGGCTCCTATGAAAATTCAAGCTGACACTGAAGAAAATTAAAACAGGTCGTGGTAGTTACATAATCTGGTGTCAGTTTGGGACTTGAGAGGATTAAGAGGGAAGGGGTGGAGTCGAGTCTATCAATCAGGTCATAGTCAATGAGGTCCCTGTGTCGGCATGACCTTCTCCTGAGAATTCTGGGAACTCCAGTACTTCCTTCTAGAAGGCGGGAGACTCACTTTCTCTGCTCACTCCCTTGGAGATGCTCTACTGACAAGACCCATGGCACTACACCCTGGGAGCTGGAGAAGCCATGTAGAGACCCCTGCCAGCACTGAGATGCTTACAATATCACTGGAGGCACAAGACTTCCAACCCACTGGCCTGTGATCCTTCTGCATTCAGCATCATTGCATGTATTTTGTGAGTCTGAGGAGGACTTTATAGATTGGTATCAGACATATGGGCTAATATTAGACTTATGGACTTGATCTGAACTGGACTGGTACGTTTTCTCAATAGTAGCTCTTGTATATAAACCCCTTTCTTAAATACCTACGAGTGTCTATGAATTTGTTTCTCTAGTCTACCCTGACTGACACACAGGTCCACAGGAGGCAAATTATGACCTCGAGTATATTCTACCTGGGCTTAGAAACCATCTCAAGAATAGATTTGACACATTGAACCCTGAGGGTAGAAGACTGGATGAGCTGCGAGATGACATCGAAGACATCACACAAAAAGAAACCAGAAGAAAATCATTAAAAAAAGATACGGGAGGAAGTGAAGATCAAGTTGGATATAGAGTAGCTAAAGTTAATGGAAGAAATGAGGAAGTGAAAGAGCTGAACATAAAATTTCAAATGTTACTTGAGAAGACAAAGCAAACTATTCATGAAATGTGCAAAGACCTAGAAGCAGAAAGCCCAAGGAAAGAAAGAGCACCCTCAGTATCGCTTAAGCGGAAGAGCGGAGGCACCGGGTTGCCATGGAGCCGGAACTGACACAGACAGCCCTTGAAACAATGCCTACTAATGTCACGCGTCTTTTTCAAGTCTTTTATGGTCACTCCTATGTCTGTGATGGTCAAATATCTACTCAACTCGTTTGTTGGTTGTTTAAAGTCGGGTCTTTTAAAGTTAGATTATCAAGTTATAAGAATCTTTGTATGTTCTGTATACAAGTCCTTTATGAAATGCAATTTGAAAGTATTTCCTCCCAGTCTGTGACTTTTCATCTTCTTAATAGACAATAAGAGAGGTGGTTTTTTCCTCATTTTGATGACGTCTAAAGATGATTTTTTTTCTTTTATGAATTATGCTTTGGAATCATAGCACCAAGCATACCTAGGCACAATCCAAGGTTGAGAAAAATTTCCCGTTTCTTCTAAGTTTTATCATTTAAACACAATGAGGTCTCAGATTCGTTGCGTGGTCATTTTTGCATGTGGTTTGAGATAACAAGAATCTAAGCGAAGCTTTTTGCACATGGATATCTGGTGGTCCCAGTGGTATTTGTAGAGAAGACTGTCTTCTCCCCATCGAATTCCCTTGGCACCTTTGTTGGAATCAATTGAGTATAAATGTAAAGTCTTATTTGTGGACTCTCCAATCTGTTCCATTGGTTTATCATTATGACAGTACCACATTGATTTGATCATTGTAGCTTTACAGTAAATTTTCAATCTTTGTCCCTTTTCAAATTGTTTGGCCTATTCTGGATCTTTAGATTTTCCACATACATTTTAGGATCAGTCTATCCATTTCTGTAAACACTTTAAAAATGGCCACAAAATTTATAGGGATTATGTTGAACCTTTAGATCAATTTGGGAAGAATTGCCATCTTAACAATTTCAAATGAGACTTCCAAAAAATTAAAATAGGTTCATTGACCTAGTTCAAGAAAACTGAAGATATGTAAATGCTCACTGAGATAGTTTATTATGCCAGCCTGGCCGATAAACGCAAGTGAGATTAATTGAAGGTCAGAGAGATAAATGGCTTGGTGAGCCTCGCCTTTCTTGTCCCTCACTCTTTGATCATCGGACCAGTGTGCAGCTGCCTTGCTTGTTCTGTGCCTCAATTTATAGGGACGCCTAGCCTGTGGACTGTGTCGCTGTAAGTTGAGGTTCCTTTAAGACCACACGATTGGGATTTACATCTCTTGAGCTGGGGACTGACTGTTGGTGACCTGGCTGACAGTTGGTGACCTGCCTTGCTGTTTGCTATGTGTCCTGTAATAGCCTAGTTCTCTCTAAGAGGTTTACCTGGTAGCCCTCAAGACTTGAAGGACTGCCAGTGTCTCACAACTCTCTCATGGGAGTGAGTTACACTGAGCCATTTGTACTGCTTTATAATTTAACTGTTCATTTCTTGTATTATATATCTATCGATCTGTGTATAATTTAACAGTTCATTTCTTGTGCTATCTATCTAATTAACTTTATAAATATATGTGAAATTATCAGCAATCTGGTTTTATCTCTCTAGAGAACCCTGTCTAAAATATCCACCTAAAACCAACATTTGTAAAGTTCTGTTATTAATAAAAAATGCCTTTTCTCTTCTAGAAGGTTCGCAGAGAGAGATAGTCTATGAGTTTTGACACGCTCCTCTTTCCTTGATCGCTGACTGCCACTGGGATAATCAGGCATTTTCCTAGCATTTCCTAGGTACCCTGCATTTGGAACCTTCTCAAGTTAATTTGCCTCCGAATATTATCTCCTGCCAGCATTGAGGAGTTGACTAAGTCTAGGTATAGGCCTGATGCTGCCTATCTGAATGGTCAGACTAATAGCCTTAGACACCAGGAGCAGGGAGACGTTGTGCAAAGAAATTAAGACTGTGGGATGGCTTCCTAAGTAAGGGGACAGGAAGCCCAGCTGGAGCCATTTAAAATGAGGTAAGTGCTCACACATACAGCATCACTAAGCCCCTGGGGCAGCCCAGGCTGCCTCACAGAGACCCACAGCCCAGCCCAGCCCCAAGGCCCACTCTGCAGGTGATCCTCCCCTCAGCACTGGTGGAACAGATGGGCAGAGCTCCAGGGACAGGGAGGCCAGGGTATGCAAGAAGCACATGTAAGCTTTGTGGAACTCCTCCTAAGAGGCTGCCTGGGGAACCACTCCCAGGGGGTGGGTCTGGGGGGGCGCGGGTAATAGAGAGGTGCCCACTGCTCCACCTGGTCCCAGGGACACTTCTACCTTAGAGGGGAGGTGGGGGAGTAGGTGGGGACTTCAAAGAGATCCAGAGGTCCCTCCTGTTTCTGTCAGGTGACATTCAGAATATGGGTAGAGTTTTCTATCGGACATTCTCTCAAAGGGGGAGAGGGAGGAAGAAGGGAGGGAGAGTGGAGGAAAAGAAGCAACAAAGATGCCGACTCATTATCATCTCACATCCTCTGTACTTGACTCTCAGCTCCTGCTGATCTCAAGGTCCTGGGAAGATGCTCATGGCTCCTCCCAACTCGTCATGCAATCTGACCCCTATCTTCCCAGGCCCAGTCTCAAATGTTCCCACTGCTGCCTCGGACAATTCTCCCTCCCACAATCATCGCCCACCCCTGAGAACTTTGTTAGAAGCCAGGAGCAGGCGGTAAGGGATGCTTTCCTTTCTCACAGCCATCTCTATAGCAAACCGCCAGAGCAAATACCAGGTCCTGGTTCACAGCAACTAGGGTGACTCTGACTGCCTACCTGCAAGGAACTGATTGGCTGCCCACACTCCCAGCAGCTGCTGAGCTGGGCCCAGGCAGATCAAACAATAACTGACCCCAGCCTAGCAAGCTCTGGTGCTCAAGCCAGGGCCCTGGAAGCTGCCTGCTGCTTTGCCTCTGGGCAGGCAGGAGATGTGCCCAGCAGGAGGGAAAGCCACTGTCTGGGCTGGGTGCCTTCTCACAGCTGTCATCCTGGGTCTGGCAACCCCCAACTGCATCCTCCCCAAGAAGCTAGAGCACGCATGCACATTCATCCTTGTCACTGACGGAGCATTTGCTTATTGACGTGCCTGCCTTCCTAACATCAGACCAGAGACAGGAGAGAGAGGGGGGCTTGCTGGGGCCTGGGAGAGGACCCAGAAACACCGCAATCAGAATCGGAGACAGAAGGCTCCTGGGTGGCACATGGGGCTCGTGCTAGACTGGTAACCAAAAGGTTGCCCATTCGATCCCACTCAAAGGCACTGCAGAAGGAAAAATCAAGATGACAGTCAGGAAGGCCCCACGGAGTCAGGCCCTGCTACTCTGTAACCCCCCAGGTCTGCCAAGTCACAAATCAACAACAAAAACAGCACCCACAGCAGATTTAGAGAACATCCAATTTCCACCTAGAGGGGCTTAGAGAAAAGCAGCAATTGTAAACAGTAAAGACTGCAAATAAGTAGCCAAGCTGATGCTGGGTCAACAGGCTTCTTGAGTTATCAAATGAGGAACCTGGTCTATCGATTCCAAAGGCACCAGCTATTTGTCCTCCCATTTTTAAGAGGGACTGGTTAACCCAGGAGCAGAGCCAGGGGACAAGGCCTACGGTGGGAGCAGGGCAGATGAAACACTAGCCTCAGGCATCTGTGGAGAACTGAATATGGGAAGCTCAAACAGGGTACAGCTTGTCCCCGCCAAGCAGCCTCTCAGAGTCCCCAAACAGCGGCTGTTCCAGGCACAACGCAGGACGCCTGCCCGCTGCCTGCATAGTGAAGGGCTGAGTTGTTCCCCTTGAATGTCATCTACCCTCAAATGTGAGTTTGAACACCATTGTATTGCGACTTCAGTGACATTTTACATTCTCCGTTCAGCAATTTGTACGCATTTTCTTTTACATGCATTGCGATCCCGCAGTGTTCGGCACATGTTCCACCTCCTCCCTGTGTTGTCCGTTTCCATTCATCCTTCTTTTCCTATCCCGTCCTGACTTCTGAGCTTTGTCCCCGGGCAAATGCTTCTCTTCTGGATCGTGTAAGTGTGAGTGCAAACTCCCCTGGCTCACTCCTCTGGGCCGTTGTTTGGCAGGAGCTGATGGTGCCGCGGTGGCTTGCCTGTTGCTAAGATACTGCAAGCTGTGCTACCAGGATCTCCCATAGCAGCAGGCTCACTCATGGGGATCAGATTCCAGTGGAATTTCCAGACCAAGAAAAAACTATGAAGAAGGAATAGATTGTCTGCTCCTCAGGGCTTAGCCACATCAGCAGAGAGCGCTCAGATAAAGTGTCAGCAAATAAACTCCTCAGATCTGTAGTACCAGTGGGGAAGAGCTGCCTCCTCAAGGGAGAGTTGACCTAAATGGCGTGGCTGCAGTACCCCTTCAGAGCCCTTCATTGCCTGAGAAGACACGGATCAGAATGAGAAGAAACAGCCACATCCCATAATTGATCAGAATGTAGAATGCACAAAGTATGAATCTAGGAAAATGGGAAGCTTTAAAAAATGAAATAGGATGCATAATAATCAATATCATAGACATTACTGAGCTGAAGTGGACTGCCATTTGCCATTCTGAGCTGGATAATCGTATGGCTTACTATGGCATGAATGACAAATTCAAGAGGAGTGGCATTACATTCATAGCCAAGAAGAGCATGTCAATATCTATCCTGAGGTACAATGCTGTCTGTGATGGGATCGATAAGGAAGTTAAGAAAGCCATTTGTCAAATTAACGCACCAACGACTAAAGCCTATGGTGAAGAAATTGAAAAAAAATCTACCAACTTCCCCACAGAGAAGCACACAGTCTAATTGAGTACAAGGTGTTGAACGGAGCAGGTAGCAGACACCAAGGAACAAAACCCATCATTGTGTGATCACCTTCCTCATATAAACGCTGAAGACGAATGTGAGCATAAGTAAGTGTGGTGAAGAAGGCTGATGATGCCCGGCTATTGAGAGATATAGCATCTGGGGACTTAAAGGCTTGAAAGTAAACAAGTGGCCATCTAGCCCAGAAGCAACAAAGTCCACATGGAAGCAGCACACCAACATGTGTGATCATGAAGGACCGAGGGGACCAGGTTTCAAACAACAAAGGCAGGAGGGGAAAAAAATCACATCACCGTGAATGAGGGGGAGTGCGTGATGGGGACCCAATGCCCATCTGTAGACAGCTGGACATCCCTTCCAGAGGGGTAGTGGGGAGGAGATGAGTCACTCAGGGTTCAGTGTAGCAACAATAAAACTCAAAACCTTCCTCTAGGTCTTGAATGCTTCCTTCCCTCCCAATTATCATGATCCCAATTCTACCTTGAGGACCTGGTTAGACCAGAGGATGCACAGCGGTGCAGTAGGGATCTGGAAACAAAGGGAATCTAGGACGGATGAACCCATCAGAACCAGCGGTGAGAGTGGTGACACCGAGAGGGAAGGGGGTGTAGAAAGGTAGAACCGATCTTGGGGATCTATGTGTAACCTCCTCTCTGGGGGATGGGCAATTGCAAGGTGGGTGAGGGGAGACGCCGGGGAGTGTAAGATAAGATAAAATAATAATTTATAAACTATTAAGGGTTCAGGGGGAGCGGAGAGGGAGGGGGAGGGAAAAAAAGGAAAACAAGCTGATTCCAGGAACCCAAGTGGAAGGCGAATGTATAAGGATTGTGATAAGAGTTGTATGAGCCCCAATTAAAAAGATTTACTAAAAAAAAAGATTTCAACCTAAAAAATAAGTCACAATTTGGCTTAAGTGGAGAGCAAATGTTTTGAGAATGATGAGGGCAATGAATGTACAGATGTGCTTTACACAATTGATGTATGTATGGATTGTGATAAGAGTTGTATCAACCTAATAAAACAATTTTTTAAAAGTCCCAATTTTTGGAAAGAATGCACAACAAGCTAGGATATACGGTTTTCAGCTGCCATGTGGCTATTTTGCCAGGATATGAGTTTTGTCATTGGTGTCCCGCTTTACGAATGTTAAAATCTGGTCACCTTACTGTAAGAGCACCCAATAAAATAATTTTTGAAAGAAAAAAAATCTACCAAGTTCTTCAGGCTGAAATTGAATAAACATGCAATCAAGATGCATGGATAATTGTTAGTGATTGGAATGTGAAATTGGAGCATGGAGGAAGGCATGGGAGTTGGAAAACAAGGCCCTGGTGACAGAAACATAGCTGAAATCCCATGATAGAACTTTGCAAGACCAACAACAAACTCATTACAAAAACATTTTTCCGACAACACAAATGGTGATGTACCTGGGGGCATTTTTGGCTAGCCGGAATAACAGCAATCAAATCAACTATATATGTGAGAAGAAAAACAGGTGGCATAGTGGTTACGAGTTCAGCTGCTAACTACAAGGTCAGCAGTTTGAAATTACTGGCAGTTCCATGGGAGAAAGATGAGACTTTCTATTCCCGTAAAGAGTTACAATCTTGGAAATCCACAAGGGCACTTCTACTCTGTCTTGTAGGGTCATTATGAGTTGGCATCAACTCAATAGCTGTGAGTTTGGGGTTTGACGGGAAGAATACCAAATACCATCCATAGCAAAAGCAAGACTAGGGGCCCACTGTGGAAGAGATCATCATGTGCTTATTATATATAAGTGCAGGTTGAAGTTGAAGAAAATTCAAACAAGCTCACAAACACTAGAATACAGCCTTGAGCATATCCCACTTGAATTTAATGACCATCTCAAAGGCAGGGTTGACTTTTGAACACGGATGACAGAAGACCCGATGAGCTGTGGGATAACGTCAAGAAATCATACGCAAATAAGCAAAATGTCAATACAAAGATAGGAAAGAAAGAAAAAAAATCTAAGTGGATGCTAGCAGATACTCTGAAACTTGCTCTTGAGGATAGAGTAGCTATAAAGCATATAGAAGAAATGATGAAGCAACAGAAATGGACAGAAGATTTCAAAAGGCAACTAGAGAATACAAAATAAAGTGTTATAGTGGAATGTGCCACAGCCTGGAGGTAGAAAGAAAGGCAAAAAGATAGACCATACTCAGCATGTCGCAAACGGAAAGAACTGAAGAAAGATTCAAGTCTCAAATTGCAATATTGATGATTTCCATGGGTAAAATATTGAATGATGCCAAAAGCATAAGAAGAGAGAAGGAATACACAGAGACACTGTACTAAAAAGAATTGGCTAATTTTTGACCCTTGTAGGAGGCAGTGTATGGTCAAGAACCAGTGGTGGCTAAGACAAGGCTGCAGGAATTCATAGAATAGTAACTGAAATATGTCAACTAGCTAATGACGTACTGGAAGCATTCACTAGCCTATGCCAAGAAATTTGGTCAACCAACTGGAGAAAGATCCATATTTGTGCCCATTCTGCAGAAATTCTTGAACAATATCAGTAATATCTTATGAGGGAAATATTTGCTGAAGATGATTTTTCAAATATGATTATAGTAGTACATCAACAAGGCACTGCCAGAAATGAAGCTGAATTCAGTAAAGAATGTAGAATGAGGGATGTGACAGGTGGATCTTGTCTGAAAGTAGAAAATACAAGAAATATATTTACTTGTGTTTTGTTGACTATGCAAAAGTATATGACTATGTGGATCATCAAAAACTATGGATACCAGTGAGAAGAATGAGAATTCCAGAAAGCTTAATTGTGCTCTTGAGGAACTTTTACACGGATTAAGAGGCAGTCATACAAGCAGAACAAGGGAATACTGTACTATACAAAATTGTAAAAAGTGTATGTTAGGGTTGTATCCTTTCACCAGACTTAGCCAATCTATATGCTGAGCAAACTAGATTCTTTGATGAACAATGGACATCAGGACTAGAGGATGGCTTATCAACAACCTATGATATACATATAACACAACCTTGCTTGCTGAAAGTGAGAAAAACTTGAACCACTTGCTGATGAAAATCACAGACTACAGATGTCACTATGCAAAGGAACCCAAAATCCTCACAACTGAAACAATTGATACCAGAGAAAAGTGGAGATAAATGGAGAAAGTATTCAAGTTGTCAAGGCTTTTATTTTGCCTGAAGTCACAATCAGTGCTTATGGAAGCAGCAGTCAAGAAATCAAGTGACATATTACATTGGATAAATCTGCTTGATAAGATATCTTTAAAGAGTTGGAAATAAAGATGTCATTTTGAGGACTAAGGTACACCTGACGCAAGACACGATATTTTCAATTGCCTATAAAGTAAGGATGGTGCGGGCTTGGGTGTTAGAAGGGTGCTGTACTGTCTGAATCGGACCCAACTCAGTGGCACCCAACAACAATAACAACAGCATACGTATGCGAACATTGTACAATGAATAAGGAAGACCGTAAAAGAGTTGATATATTTGAATTATGGTATTCGAAAAAAATATTGAAAGTACCCTGAACTGTCAAAAGAACAAAAAAAATCTGTCTTAGAAGAAGTACAGCCAAAATACTCATTAGAAATAAGAATATGGAGTCTTCGTCTCATGTGCTTTGGACATATTACCAAGAGAGCCCAGTCCCTGGACAAGACCACCATGCTAGCTAATACAGACCTTTATTCCTGGAACTCATGTCTGTAATTAGTGCATTTAGTGAATATGTACTGAGTTCCTATTATGACCTACGTACCAGAGTACATATGAAAAATACCTCAGACATGAATTCTACTCTCAAAGAGATAGTGCGGTAGTGGAAAATATAAGATGCGCCCATAGGGAACAAGGTAGATAGTGTCACTTTGCAGGAAGTCTCCTGTAGGAGGGATCTGAAACAAAGGCTATAACCGTACATGAGTTAGTATACATACATGTGCATATCTCTCAGTTCTGCCTGCAGAAAAGGCCTACAAGCAGTGATACCCCAGTAGTCACAAGCATATTTAGTGTCTTAGTTTTTTCTAAATGCCTTTCTCCAGAATAAAGAGCTCATTCTAACTCTGGGTGTGGAGAATACAAGTGCTGCCATATCTCCCGGTGCCAGAAAGAAAGAAAGGAAGTGGTTTAGAAAAGAAGGAGGTCGGGAAGGGAGCATGTCAAAAGGACACAGGACCCTGCCTGAAAAGGCTCCCAATAACCAAAGTAAGAACAATTCTCTCAACAAAGTGAACAATCATATTAATATATGCAACTATAGCATAAAAAGGGGAAGGTAAATGGACAAAAGAGGGCCTTCCAAAATTTCATGGAAAAATGGAAATAAGGATATTGTAATTTTCCCACAAACTTTTGAAGCCCCTTATTCATAAATGGTTATAAGCTTTCTGCATTCTACTTAAGATATATGATTAAACATATATCATGCAAAAAGTTAAGCATGTATACTATAATCTAGAACAGAGGTCAGCAAGCTTTTGAGACTGAAGAGACAATCCTGTCCCTCACTATAATAATTTAAAAATTATTTGAAAGCTATAAATGCATTTTTATAGACAAATGAAACTACCGTTATCCGAATAATATCTTTTAAAATGTTTGTAAATGAAACTATATAGCTTGAGAGCTGCAGTTTGCTGACCCTTGCTCTAGTACAATCATATAATAAATACAAAGATATATAGGTAAAAAGCCAATAGAATTATAATGGAATATTAAAAACTGTTTAAATAACACAAAAGAAGTCATGAAAGAGGAAACAAGAAAGCAAAACAACAACAAAGTCCACAGGAGACCAAAAAGTTATTAAACAGTATACTTAAATCCAGCAATATCAGTAATTATATTAATTATAATATATATTAAAATTAAAAGTCAAATCTGCCTATACACTACCTGTAAGAAATTCATATTTAATATAATTATATGAATAAATGAAGAACTTGAGGAAAATGTGCCATGCAAAAACAGATCAAAGGAAGGCTTTCCCATTATGTTCATTATCACAGTGGCTTTCAAACACAGAAATTGCTACAGGTAAAGAAGGACATTAGATATTGATAAAAAAGTCAATTCACCAAAAAGATACAAACTTCAAAATGTGAGTCCACCAAACAATAGAGCTTCAAAACGTGTGAAGCAAAAGTTTTTAGACGATCAACCAGAGAATTCATTCGCACATACATTGGGTGTTATCAAGAGGCACCCGTCCCTGGAGAAGGAGATCCTACTGGCAAAGTAGAGGTTCAATGACAAGGGCAAAGCTTCTCAAGAAGGATTGACACAGTGCCTGCAGTAACGGACTTAAATGAAGTGACACTTGTGAGGATGGCAAAGACTGGGCAGTCTTGACCATAGGAATATCCTACACAATGCTCTTAACAACAAAACCAAGAGCATACTCTCAGTGGATAAAATGGTTACACTGCTAACAGAAATATCGTGTCCAAATATCAGGGCATAATGGTATGAAATGGCCTGCCATCTGAAAGGTCAACAGTTCAAAACCACCGCCACTCCTCGTAAGAAAGCCGGGGCTCTCTACTCCTATAAAGAGTTACAGTCTTGGAAACCCACAGGGGCAGTTCTGCCCTGTCCTCTAGGGTTGCTATGAGCCAGCATCAACTCAATGTCAGTGAGTGAGTATCCTTCAAGGCTGCTAATAACAAAGCCATTACCATCCCGTAGATTCCAACCTATAGCAATCCCATAGGACAGGGCAGATCACCTCATAGAGTTTCCAACGCTATAATCTTTCAGGAACAGAATCCCTGGGGGCCACTGGTGGCGCCAATCACCGACCTTTTGGTTTGCAGCTAAGCACTTAATCATTGGGCCACCGGGACTGCTTGTTAACAGCAGACCTGGACTGAGATAGACTTGATAATTGCAAATGAACTTTACTACTGTAACTGGAAGGAGCCCTTGGCCCTGTACTGGGTTACATGTTAAGTTGCTAACCACAATGTCAGCAGTTTGAACCCACTAGCTGCGATTTCAGAGAAAGATGAGGCTTTCTGCACCCATAAAGATTTACAGCTTTTGAAACCCAAAGAGACAGTTCTACCCTGTCCTAGTATCACGATGAGTTGGAAGTGACCCGATGGCAGTGGGTTTATTCTAAATGAATACATGGACATATGTGTGTATGTGTGTATACATATACATATATGTACACATATATTAACTTACTAAATTCCCACACTGCCCCATACTATTATTCTTTCTATTCTACAAATGCAGACTCAAGCTTTAGAGACCAGGAGATGTGCCCAAGATTGCACATACACCTCTAACAAATGTTGACCCTGAAATTGGGGCCCAGGCCTATCTCTAGAATCTGTGTTCCTAACCACCTCTCAGGAAGAACAATCTTAGAGGGGGACTCTAAGACACTTCATGGCCTGGAGCAAAAACACCAGGGGCTACCCCTGACCCACCACATCCCCAGGAACATTTCTAACCAGGTGGAATCTGTTAAAAGGCATATGGACGGTCGCTTTGAAGGAAAAACTAGGAAGTAGGCAGTGACAAAAGGCCCCAAGCAGTTTGGATGCCACGTATGGAGAGGCACAGGGGGCACTGTTGCTAAGCAACCTACGGCAAGCTTCCAGTCCTCTCAGAACTCCAGCGTTGTCGCTGGTCGGTCGTTCATAAGAACAGCTGGTGCCGTGAGCTCTTTCTTCTCTTCCAGCTTGCTGCTCCCTCCCCTCCCCATCAAAGCTCATCCCCAGTCACGTGGCACAAGCTGGCTTTGCTCCAAGATGCCCAGGAGGGGGACAGATAAAGAGCTCTGCGGGCTCCTTATCATTTCTTGGATGAGCCCAGTCTCTTGTGGTAGCCAGAGAGGATGGAACACCCCAAGAAGGAGGTCTTGCCAAGCAGCAGCATTTCAAAGATCAAGGCAGGCTAACTAGGGTGCAGAGGTGCATCGCTTACCACTGGGATGAGAAGTGTTTTCCTTACCTCGCTTCCCTTACCCTTCCTCAAGGATATTTGCTCTGCTCCCAGTTCTGCAGAGAATTGGTAAACTGTTGCTGCCGGACTGCGGGCTGCGTGAGTGGCCCAGCCTCACAAATATGCCCCTTGGGCTTGTGGGGAATTCAAAGGGAGGCAGATTAATGCTACCATTCCTCAGTACTTCTTGTCTGTATAAACACTGTGAGTCATTGGAGGTGAAAGGCTATGTCCACAGAAGACTTGAAGCCCCTAAATGAGATCATTTGTGACCAAGCCAAAAAAAAAGACACGATGCCTCCCACTGGACAGCCATCAGAGAAGTGGAGTATAAGAATGTCTGCCTTCTCTGCCGCCAAGCCCGCTCACCCTGGCATGATTCATATGTGTTATGATAGAATCATGTCCTCTTAAAATATGTACTGTAAATCCCAACCCCACGCCTGTGGATATAATCCCCTTTAGGAATAGTGTTTGCTTTGTTATGTGCAGGAGGCCATTTCAGTCTAGGGTGTGTTTTAAGCCAATAATTTTGATATATGTAAAGGCACATTAAGCGCAGAAGAAAGCAGAAGACCAGCACTCTGAGAATAAAAGCAAATTGGTCTACAAGGCCAGGACCTCCAAGGACGATGGATGAGAGAAGCTGAGACAAGTATTCTCCCAGCCCCTATCTCAAAACTGGCAGGCACAGAGAGAGTGTGCACCTTTGCCTAGAATTCATACTTCAAGCCTCTTAGACATGTGCAAAGCCATGGAGTTAAAAAAAAAACTGGGGGTGTGGGGGAGGGAGTACGTGCTCGATCAAAGAAAATTTGTCAATTGAAGAAAGCATTCCTAAATGGAGTTCCAAGATTGAAAGATTCCGTGGGCAAAAAGGAGCGCTGGTGGCTCTGTGGGCTAAGGATTGGGCTGAAGTTTCAGCTTCCTGGCAGAACAAACAAATGCTGACTGACCCAGCGAGATCTAGTCTCCAGAACCCTAAGGAACAGGATCCCCTGGGTCAGAATTGACTTGATAGCAATCCACGTGAGCTTGGGTTTAAGGGGAAACAATTGAACCACAAAGGAAGCGTCAAAAGAAAATGGAAATAATACATAGAGTCACTATACCAAAAATAATTGGTTGATGGTCAACCATTTTAGGAGGTAGCATATGATCAAGAACTGGCAGTGCTGAAGGAAGAAGTTCAAGGTCCACTGAAGGAAATGGGAAAATCAAGACTTCAGAACTTAAGGAGATACAACTCACCCTTCATCCAAATGCCTGGAAATAATCTTTAAACCTTGAAGCAAGATTAACTCCTGAAACAACAATTAACCCAAACACCAGCTTAGTCTAATTAACAAAGAATGTTTTCCTCTATAAGTATAGAGTTCTCATTGGCAGTATAGAGGTCAATGCTGACTCATAGTGACCCTCTAGGACAGGATACCATTGTCCATGGGGGTTTCTGAGACTGTAACTTTTTGGAAGTAGAAAATCCTGTCTTTGTCCCACAGAGTTCACTGACCTTACAGTCAAAAGCCCAGCCCACAACCACTGTGTCACCCGGGCTCCTAGTCTAGTGCTGATATACAGAACCATCTACATAAGTACACACCGGCACCAGTTCATTTAAAGGAAAGATGAGAACGTTAAAGGAAAGCAAACCTAAATTAATAGTGATGAAAATATATAGATAAGATAGAGCGGTGGCATGATGCGAAGCTATTGAATTGTTCCTATAGAATTTATGAGTGGATGTCTTTTTAGTTGTGTATATAGCCATGAGAAAGAAAGAAACTATTGAAGAAAAAGAATTGAAAGGACTTCACAAATGCTGGGTATGCTCACAGATCTATGCCAAGTAATTTAGAAGGCAGCTTCCTATCCAAATGATGGAAATAAATCCATATTTGCGCCCGAAGGCAGGTGGTGTCAAAAAACACACCAACAAACAAATAAAAATACAACATCACAGAAAACTTCTGTTCACACTAAGAAACAAGACAGAGTGGTAAAAGCAAATGACAAAAGTACAGGGCCAGAAGACCGTTCTGAGAAATAAATGGCATTTGAACCACCTGATAAAGAAATTCAAAAGAACAATACTTAATTGCTTTCATTGGCTTGTGAGAAAGATCAAGAAAGATGCAAATTAAAGCAAGGAAAACACAGGAGGGAAAGACTTTAGAAGAATTCAGAAAAAGGCTACGAAAGCAAACTGACAAAATGAAGGAAGATTTGGAAGGTATACAAAGACAGCAAGTAGGAATCCAGAAGATGAATCCTAGGATTTCACAAAAAGATAACCCCTTGAAAGGACAAAGTAGCTGACTTGGATCAATGGAAGGCCAAATTAGCGAATTTGTAGACAATTGTCGCAATACTAATCTGCCAGAATAAAAGAAAAAATATTTCAAAGAAAGCTCAAGAATTATCTGGGTTACCATCAAGGAAAACAGTATATGTATGGTCAGATTTCCAGAACAGGATGAGACAAACAAAAGCAAAGAAACTTGTTAAAGAATTCTTGGGAGAAAACTTCCTTAATATCATGAAAGACGAGAAGAGATGCCAAATTTAAGAAGCCAAATGAAACCCACTCAGAGTCATCTACAAAAATAAAATCACCAAGATATGTCACAATCAAAGTTTCTAACAGCAAAGACCAGGAAAAAATTCTGAGAGCAGCACTGGAAAAAACAGAATGTTCGCAACAAAGGAAATCAATGAAACTGTGCTGTGAATTCTCAGCAGAAACCAGGCAGACATGAAGTCAATGGGATGACAGACATAAACCTCCAGGGGTGGGATTGTCAACTAAAATGCATATACCCTGCAAAATTGTACTTCAAATACAACAGCAAAGTTAGGACATTTCAAGGTAAACAGAAATTAGGGAATTTGTAAAAACCAAACCAAACTTGCAAAAAATACTAAAATATGGCTAAGACTCTAGATGTTGCCCAACTATCATGAAGACTAGCTGCTGGGATCTTAAATGCCAGGATGACACAAGCAGAAGGAATGATGTTGCAACTCATTGTCAAAAAGGACATTTCAAGATTTGTTTTGAAGTAGAATGCTGTATGTGATAGGATTATTTCTATCCCCCTAGAAAGAAATCCAATTAATACAAGTATTATTCAAATTGATTCACTTACCACCAAAGCTTTTAAAAAAATCATTTTATTGGGAGCATCCATCAGTGAGATAGATATGGAAATGATGTGAGCTCCCTCTCCCATGTAATCTATTAAACATTTTCTGTTTTTTTTTAAACCTTAAAAAAACCCAAACCAAAACACAATCCATATTTCAATTAGATCAAACGCAATTGTACAATTGCTGTCACTATCAGTTTCAAAACATTTTCTTTCTTTTTTGTTAGAAATTTATTTCCTTTTTTTAAAAAGTCATTTTATCGGGGGCTCGTACAGCTCTTATCACAATCCATCCATCCATTGCGTCAAGCACATTTGTACATATGCTGCCATTATCATTCTCAAAACATTTTCTTTCTACTTGAGCCCTTGTTATCAGCTCCTCATTTTTCCCTCCCTCCCACACCCTCTCTCCCTCATGAACCCTTAATAATTTATAAATTATTATTATTTTTTCATGTCTTACACTGACCGATGTCTTCCCTCGGCCACTTTTCTGTTGTCCAACCCCCAGGGACGGGGTTATATGTAGCTCATGGTGACCAGTTCCCCACCTCTTCCCCACCTTCCACTTCGTCTTCCCCTCCTGGTATCACTGCTCTCATTATTGGTCCTGAGGGGTTCATCTGTCCTGGATTCCCTGTGTTACAAGCTCTTATCTGTACCCGTGTACATGCTCTGGTCTAGCCAGATTTGTAACATAGAATCAGGGTCATGTTAGTGGGGAGAAGAGCATTAAAGAACTAGAGGAAAGTTGTATATTTCATTGGTGCTTTACTGCACCCTAACTGGCTCTTCTCTTCCTTGTAACCCTTCTGTAAAGGATGTCCAATTGTCTACAGGTCTTCACCCTCCCCTTCATTCACATTAATTTGATTTTTTTGTTCTGGGTCTTTGATGCCAGATACCTGATCCTATTGACACCTCATGGTCGCGCAGGCTACCACCAAAGCTTTTGTTGCTGTTAGGTGCCATTGAGTTGGCTCCAACCCATAGTGACCCTGCGAACAACAGAATGAAGCATTGTGAAGTCCGGGCTATCCTCACAATTGTTCCTGTCAAAGTGCTGCTGCAACCACCAAAGCTAGTGAGGAAGAAATTGATGATTCTCCTAACATTTTCCACCAGAAATTGATCAAAGATGCAATCAAGAGCCATTGATAATTATTATCAATTGGAATGCAAGGTTGGAAATAAAGAGGAAAGAACAGTAGTTGGAAAATATGGTTATAAAATAAAGTTGGAAATCCCATGAAAAAATTTTTGCAAGACCATATCTTTCTTCAACAACACAAAATGCAACTATATACATGATTTCTCCAGGTGGATACACAGAAATCATATTGATTACATCTATGGAGGAGAACATGGAGAAGCTCAGTCCCAGCACTAAAACCAGGCCAGTGGCTCGCTGCAAACCAGACCATAAATGGCTAATGTGGAAGTTCAAGTTAAAGCTGAAGAAAATTAAAACAAGTCCATGAGATCCAAAATATGATCTTGAGTTTATCCCACCTGGATTTCAAGGACATATTTGATGCATTGAACACTAAAGACATAAGACCAGATGACTTATGGCAGGGCATCAAAAATAATTTATGAAAAAGCCAAAGGTCATTCAAAAGACAGGAAAAATAAAAACGGATGTCAGAAGAGATTCTGAAACTTGTTCTAAACCATAGAGTAGCTAAGGCACATGGAATAAATGATGACGTCAAAGAGCTGGACAGAAAATTTCAAAGACCAGTTTAAAAAAATGACAACGTCGAATCTAATGAATTGTGGAAAGACCAAAAGAAATAACGTGCTCAGCAAATCTTAACCCGAAAGAACCCAAGAAAAACTCAGACCTTGAGTTACAACGTTGAAAGATTCGATGGGCAAATTATTAAATGATCCAGTAAGCTTCCAAAGAAGTTGAAAAGCATACGCAGAGTCACTGTGCCAAAAGAATTGACATCCAGCCATTTCAGGAGGTAGCATGTCAGCAAGAACCATGAGTGATGAAGGAAGAAGTCCAAGCTGCATGAAAAACATTAGGCAAAAACAAGGCTCTAGGTCCTACATTCTAGGAAATGATGGCATACCAATGGAGCTATTTCAGAAAGCTGGTGAAACACTAGAAGTACTTACTCATTTATACCAGGAAATTTGGAAGATAGCTAGTTGGCCCATTGATTGGAATAGATCCATATTTGTACCCATTCCCACGAAGTGTGATCCAACAGAATGCTCAAGCTATAGACAAACATTATTAAAGAACATCCAATGTCTGTGGCAGCAGTACATTGATGGAGCTGCCACAGGTTCAGGCTGGATTCATGAGGAGACGTGGAACAAGGGCTATCCTTGTGTTTTGGGGACGTCAGATGTATTTTGGCTGAAAACAGAGACTACCAGAATACTTAAGTTTTATTGATTATGGCAAAGCGTTCAACCGTGTGGGATCATAACTAACTATGGATAAGCTTGAGGACAAAATGGGAATTACAGAACACTTCCTTGTGCTCATAAGCAATTTACACACAGATCATGAGGCAGTTGTGCAGACAGAACAAGGGAAGAACTCAGGAAAGGTGTAAGTCAGGGTTGTATCCTCTCACCATACTTGTTCAATAGCTATGCTGAGCAAATAATCCTAGAAGATGGCTTATTTGAAGAAGAAGAATACGGATCAGGTTTGGAGGAAGGTTTATTAACAAGCTGTGATATGCAGATGAAACATCTCACTTGCTAAAAATGAGAAAGACTTGAAGCACTTAGTGATGAGTCAGAGATTAAAGTCTTCAATATGGATTGTAATCAGTGCAAAGAAGACCAAAACCCCCCACAACTTGATCGTGATCAATGGAGAAGAGGTTGAAGTTGTCAATGATTTTGTCTTGCTTGGATCTACAACCAATGCTCATGGAAGCAGCAGTCAAAGGATCAGAGGACCCGGTGCTTTGCGTAATGCTGTTGCCCAAGACCTCTTTAGAATATTGAAAAACAGGGGTGACCTTGAGAACTAAGTGTGCCTATCCCAAACCATAGCACTTTCAATTACCTCATATGCATATGAAAGTTGGGCATTGGATAAGGAAGACTAAAGAAGATTTGATGTGCTTGAATTATGATTCCGGAAAAGAAGATTGAAAGTATCATGGAATGCCAAAAGAACAAACAAATCTGTCTTGGAAGAAGCATGGCCAGAATGTTTCTTAGAGACAAGGATGATAAGATTTTGTCTCACATCCTTTTATCATGTTGGAAGAGAAGGACATCATGCTTAGTAAATAGAAGGGTGGTGGAAAAGAGGAGGGCCCTCAGTGAGATGGACTGATAGTGCAACAATGGCTCAAGCATAGGACCAATTGCGAAACTAGCACAGGACCAGGCAGTGTTTCCTGTTGTGCACAGAGTTGCTTATGGACTCAATGGACTTCACAACAACAACAACTATCATCCATAACATTCTCCAAACCAAAATTTAGTTTAGGCACTGGTACAAGTCACTCTTTCGAGTTTGGATCTTATTGTTTACAATCCTTGGAGCACATAGACCGTGTACTTCTTCTGATGGATTTAGCTGACTCCTCAATTAGACGGCTGCTGGTTTTGAGCCTAGCTTTTACCAGCACACTCTATTTTTACCGATGCCTGGGCATCGTCTTTGGCACCACCTTTTCACCATCCTTTGGTGTGGCATTAATGTTCTTAGTGATCTTCTCGTGAGGGAGAATACCAGGCAAGGTCATGGCCATCTGAACTTTGGATTTGGGACTTATCAGCTGCCACATCACATGAATCACTTCCACAAGGGCTCTTGAGTCCTGTGTGACATTTCAGTGAACTCGGAACCCTGGGACATGAGGGAGTATCCTAAGGGGAGAAGTGGTGGTTGATATCAAGGACAATGGAACATGATCTTAGATCAGAAGTGTTTCTTCAGAGCCTCTGTGACAACTTCTACTCTTGGGCCCCACATCTATGCTTGTGAGAACAAAATAAATCTCATTCTGCATGAGAGCCCGTGAACCCATTCAATGCAAGTTTCTATGCTTTCAACACTTGCTTCCCACAAATTAGATACTCTAGTCCCATTGGCTATCACTCCTGTGATATAATCAGTCATCTCCCCTCTGTATGCACAGTTCCCAGGATCTACCTAAGAGCATATAAGAGAGAAAAAAAGAGAGAGTTCGGCATGACACATTTCTGCAGGGCCTCTGTGGGCTCCTAGAGATTATTGCTTTCTTTTCTAGGTTCAGACAAAGTATCTGATTTGTCATCTATTGTAGGATGCTGTAAGGGATTAACTCACATCCGAGGCTTCTATAAATAAACTTCAGGGGAAAACCAGGAGATGAGCGTGACTTCAGTCCTGTAGAAACTCTCTCTGTGAGATTTTCAAGATGACCATCAACAGCTTTGTTATTTCATTACAAAATTTTAGTGCCTTGCAATGTGATTCAGCTGATCTTGAATTTTACCATCGCCTAGTGCAGTGAGATCTTTGTCCCTCCCCTCCCTCCATCTTGGGGTGCAATTTCTCTCTAACTCTGTGAACTCTCTCTCTCTGGAGATGCTTCTTCCCAATGTCGTAGGGGAGAAACACAGGAAATGTGCAGCACTGCTTGCCCTGTCAGCTGCTGATATTACATCATCTGCTCCTGGCTGTGGTCTCTTCATTGTTGGGGAACTCTGGGAAAGCTTCTTAAAAGCTTTGCTTTTTGCATTTTCCACCAGCCTCAGCTTGTCCTGGAATTTCACCATTCTGGCAGGATTCCTTCAGGTTTGTGTCACTCTTTGGTGTTTGTTTCTGACTAGATGCCTTCTTTTTTTTTTTAAAAGAACAGGATAATTGCATATCATCAATATTTTCTTTAGGAGCCTCCTCTAGCTTCCTAGTGGAGACTTCGCCCCTCATAGAGCCTCCGGCTATGATACACTGCATGGCCTTTTCTGGCTTTACACCTGCACTTTTGTAAGCCCAGAACAGACACTAGCAATAGTGGTACAAAGTACCAACAAGTGCAAAGTATAACGAGATTCCAAACAGGGAAATGATTCTTAAGCAAAATTGGGGTGCGGTCACCCAGACTCACTAGAGAAACAAATCCAGAGGCACTCATAAGTAAGAGAGACCTTTATAACAAGAGCGATTGTATATTAAGAAAACATCCCAGCCCAGGCCAGATCAAGTCCACAAGTCCAATATCAGCTCATATGTCCCATACTAGTCTATAAATGCCTCTTCAGATTCATGCAGCACATGCAATGATACTGAATGCAGGAAAGTCTCAGGCCAGTGGGTGAAAGTCTTGTGGATTTAGTGGCAATGGGAGCATCTCCCGGGCTCTGGCTGTTATCAGAATTGGCTCCATGTAGCTTGTCAGCAGGGAGATGAAGCAGAGAGAGAATATATTCCACCTCCAGGGAGGAAATTCCCAGATTCCTCATGAGAAGGCCATGTCCCGAAGGAGATATCAACCAGGCCGTGACCTGATTGACAGGCTAGACTCCACCCCTTCATTCTTTTATCAAGTTGGCATAAAATTGTGTAACTACTGTAGACCACCCGTTGTCAACTTGGCACCTATAAACAACTCTTTAGCCATACATAATTTTTAAACAAAACAATGATAAAATAATATCTGTACCTAATAGGATAAACTAAAATGCATGCAATGCAAAATGTTTCAGCCTCATTGAAACATAATATTCTATAAGTCAGTGGTTCTCAACCTTCTAGTGCCGCAAACCTTTAATACACTTCTTCATGTTGTGGTGACCCCAAACTATAAAATTATTTTCACTGCTACTTCATAACTGTAATTTTGCTAGTGTTATTAATCGGGTGACCCCTCTGAAAGGGTCGTTCAACTCCCAAAGAGGTTGCGACCCACAGGTTGAGAACCGCTGCTATAAATGAGCAAAGCAACCATTTTCTAGGCCTAACAATTGCAGTTCAGTGAACACCTACCCCTTAATCCTATGACTCTATGAATATATTCCCCCACCTATAAAAGTTTGTAAGCCAGCCACTTCGTGCCTTTGTCTGCCCAATTTTGGGTATCCAATACCTATATGCCCATTTACATCAACCCAGTGCTCTGAGAAGGCAACCATGTTCTTTGATGTGAAGAATCTTTATTCCAGTTGGAACCTTCAAATCAGGACAGGCCATCCATAAAGTTAGCAGCAATATGCACCAGTTCACAGGTTCAAAAATCGTATCTTCATCTGGTTGGGTTATGGTCAACTCAATGTGGGCCGCTGCCTCACTTAGCCTAACCAGGGTGCCCACCTTTAGACCATGAGCCCCTCAAAAATTCTCAACAACCTTAGCCCCTTTGGGGTAAGTCATTAACTTCAGAACAGTCAACCTGCCCTCATCTTCCTTCTACTCCCTGTGAATTCGGTCCATGGTGTCAGAGGCCATACTCATCCTGTCTCTTTATTGCTGCATTTCTCCCACTTCCACTAAGCAAGTGGGTCCAGGTGGTCACCTAGCAAGTATTTAAAGACACCCGCTGGCTCCGTTTAACATTCAGTCATAGAGAGGAGAGTGCCTGCATGGCTCCAGATTTTTCCAGCTTCCAAATCACTACTTCAAAATGCAAAGAGCCAAAGCGTTCCCTTTTTTCTCCGTTGTCTGACAACAGCCCCCTCAGCAAGTCTGTTCGAATGAAAATGTCCTGAGTACTCCAAAGCACTGAGCAAGACTTAGCTATTCAGAGCCTTCTTGGCAAGAACAAGACTTAGCTTTTCAAGCCTTCTTGGGTTGGCTTGCCCTAACCCATTTAAGGATTCAGATTGATGGCTGAAGGAAAGTAGGCTTAAAACTCCCTATTTTTTACTTTCTAATCATCATTTCTATCAATCATTGTATAACAATAGTCAGAAGAAAACAGTATAAACCTAATACAGCCAGATCCCAAACTGAATTCATAAAACAGTGAAGTTATAAATATATGTATGTAGATCAATTTCCCCACAATTGTATATAAATATATTTACACATGTACATGCCTATATTTAGACCTATATAAATGCCCCTTGCCTCCTAGCTCTTTCCTCCATTTCCTTTTACTTTCCTTTTGTCCCACTATCATGCTCAGTCTTCATCTGTGTTTCAGTAATTTCTCTTGGTTACATTGTCCTTGCTGAATCCCTACCAGGACTTTCACACTCTCCTTGCCACTAATTTTGGATCACTTCTTGCTCCCTTGACCTTGGGTTGGTCAACACCACCTCCTTTCCCCCACCTACCCCTCTCCCATGTCCCCCTGAAACCATCAGTCCAGTTGTTTTCTCCTCCAACCGTTCATCCAGCCTATCCTATTTAGATAGATCTGTAGAGATAATAATATGCACCAAAAAAAAACAAGTCATAGAAAGACAAAGCAACAAAAGAGAACACAATGACAACAAAAAGAAATGGACATTGGACCTGCACTCAAGTACTCAATGCAAGAACACTTTGTTCTATTAAATTGGCATTCCATGATGCACACCTCCCTGACACAATCACTGAAGACAAATGTGTGCATAAGCAAATGTGGTGAAGGAAGGTGATGGTGCCCAGCTGTCAAAAGTACCATAGTCTCAGAGAAGAAGCTCACGTGGCAAATTTTCCCCCTTAGCTCAAAACTTACATTTATCACATTCATTTTTGCCATTTTAAACAATAACCAAAAACAACTTCTAGGAACCAAATCCTTCACTTCCCATGTCCTTTCCAGAAAACAAGTGAGTAAACAGAGTGGATTTATCTGACCTCCAGCTAGCCAAAGAAAAATTACCATAGGGCAGAGGTCAAATAAGCATCCACCCTCCATCTTCATGATTTGCTTCTCTAGTCCCCGCTTCCAAGGTACCATAATGTGCTAGTCCAAGTTGACTAGAGAAACAAATCTGGAGACACTCATAAGTAAGAGAGAGCTTTACATAGATGTGTGCATATGTAAATACATTAATCCATATTTATCGATGTATTGGTCTATGTACATATATTTTTATGGCAATACACTGAGATAGTGGATGGACTTCGGACCTCTATTCATACCCTCCCTCAATACAAGAACACTTTGTTCTAACAAACTGGCATTCTGTGATGCTCACCCTCCTGGTACAATTGCTGAAGACAAAATGGGCACATTAGCAAATGTGGTAAAGAAAGTGAATGGTGCCCAGCTATTAAAAGTTACAGTGTCTGGGGTCTTAAAGGCTTGAGGTTAAATAAGGAGCCATCTAGCAGAGAAGCAAACAAGCCCACATGGAAGAAGTACACTAGCTGGTGCAATCATGAGGTGTCAGAAGACCCATAACAGGTAACAGGCATCAGAAGACCCATAACAAACAAACAAATACATATTGTTGAGAATGAGGGGGGTCAGAGCAGAGCCTCAAAGCCCATCTGTAGACAGTGGGACATCCCCTCATAGAAGGGGCACAAGGAAGGGATGAGTGAACCATGGTGCAGTATAGCACCGATGAAACACACAATATTCCTCTGGTTTCTTGAGGCTTCCTCACCCCACACTATCATGACCCCAGTGCTGCCTCTCACTTTGGACTAGACCAGACCATGTACACAGATAAGATAAGAGCTCACATCACATGGAATCCAGGAACAGAAATGGGAATTGCTATTCCAGAAGGGGAAGGGGAAGGGAGGCAAAGGAGTGTAGGAAGGGAGAACCAATCGCAATGATAGACACATAACCACACACACCTCTCCAGGGGGACAAACAACATAAACCATGGGGGAAGGGAGACAGCGGTCAGTGTGAGATATGAAAATAATAATAATTTATCATTTATCAAGGGGTCACAGGGTGGCTATGGGGAGGGTAAAAAGAGGAGCTGATAACAAGGGTTCCATAGAAAGTAAATGTCTAGAAAAGAATGATGGCAACATATGTACAAATATGCCCGATACAATCGATATATGGATTTTAATAAGAGTTGTAAGAACTCCTCCCAAATGATCTTTCAATAAAAAATAGATAACTTTATATCAAAGAGTAATTGTATATCAAGAAAACATATCAACCCAGTGCAGATCAAGTCCGTAAGTCCGATATTAGCCCATATATCTGATACTAACCTATAAATTCCTCTTCAGACTCATGCAACATATGCAATGATGCCAAATGCAGAAAGATTACAGGCCAGTGAGTGAAAAGTCTTGTGGATCCAGGGTCAGTGGAAGCATCCCCAGGGCTATGGCTGCCAGCAGCATGGCTCCATGTGGCTTGTCAGCAGGAAGATGAAGAAGAGAGAGACTATGTCCCACCTCCAGGGAGGAAGAAGTTCCCAGAATCTTCATGAGAAGGCCATGCCCACAAGGAGGGATCAATCAGGCTGTGACCCCTTCATTCATTTCTCAAGTTGGCATAAAATTGTGTAACTACCACAGAGGGCGATAAGGAAATTTTGGGCACTTATGAGCCCAAATGTGTCTGATCACCTGAGTTGTTTGGAGAAATGCAAATTCTTGGGCCTCGCCTCGGTACCTCTGGAATCCCTAGAATGGAAGTCAAAATCGTTCCTTTTTAAACAAGTCTACAAAGTGCTTTTATTGTACACTATATTTGACAACCGTACAGGTAGAAGCAAAGACGGCATAGGGAGGTATAACAGCTAAAATGAATGAGCAAATCAAAGGCTAACCATTGTTCTGGTACTGCTGTATCACTGTAGTTTGGAATACCCCCTTCCCTAGATTTAAAGGAACCTTCCAGCCTGGATCCCAAGGGGGTTGGACATTGGTAAAAAAACAAAATCCTTGCTGAAATATTAAGGGAGAAAATTCTAGGTCTTGTAGAACTAGAATGTTTTTACCCATCACTGAATAGTCACTCTTTCATGATTTGCCTTCTTAAGTGTCATTTCGCTACTTCCAGGTTCAGTAAGAGAAAGGCTTGGTACACTGGTGCCCTGTGCTAGGCATCACGGAAACCATGAGTAACAGAGCTCATGAGCTCTTGACCTTGACATGGATCTGCACCGGAGTACTGGGCCACACACTCTGTCACGGAGCGACTTTATTCAAGTTGCTTAAATATACAATATAAGCAAAATGGGACTCCTAATGCTAACCTTGATATTTGGGAAAATCAAATGAATAAATAATGTATTTGTAAAGTACCAACTGCACATTACTTATTCTTGACTCATATTCCTTTCTCTTTTTCCCTGAGGAGAATGTAGGCCCAGATATTAGCCTTTTTCTCATTCCACGGAAATCTCTCAGGGAACATTTCATATCCAATACAAAGCTGCTGAAAACAGCCCAACGCTCCAGGACAAGAAGGACTGTAACAGTCTTAAGTGGAATTCTAATTTAAGGCTTGACTGCAATTAATTATTCATTGCCTGGTCCAGTCTATTGCTGCTGGTCATAATACCAGCGTTGCTTTCCCTGTTGTGGACCTGAACATTAGAAACCTCTCTGTTTTGCAACATATTCTAGGATTCTCTTCATGAGAAAATGCTTTGGAAATAGAAAGGCTTTGGGATTTTAGAATTTTTCTTCATTAGGATTTCTTTCTGGGAAATAATATTTTAATCCTTGTATCTTCTGTATGAATTGTAGCGGTGTATCCTGGCAAATGGTATATTTCAGTGTGATCCTGTTTGTTTTTCCATTTAACTATCTTGTTGGACCATTGACAATATATCAAGTGAATGTGTATCTTTGTATAGAGCTACATTGCATCTAAATCATATGCATGGAAAGCCCACTAACTCCAGGCCTTGAAACCCCTTTGCCTCTCTTGACAGGTGCATGAAGATGGTCAGAACTTTTCTCCAACCCATCGTGGGAAGGCTTTCCTGCTTTTACCCCGTGCTATTGGATCAATTCTGACTCACTGCGACCCATGCGTTACAGAGAAAAATGCCTTCACACAATTTTCTATAATATTTACAAATGTACATCATCCAAGCTTTTCTTTATGACGTCACTGAATTGGCTCCAACCGACAAGTTAGGGGAGTCATTGACCAGTGGCATCACCCAGGATCACCTCCTTTTGCCTGTAGGGACCCAATCACGAACTGGGGTTGGAGTCACAGATACACCCATTTAACAACTTCTCAGGTGGAGAATACAGTTTACTGTCCAAGGTTCTCTGTGGGAAAAAAAAGCCCAAGGCTCGGAGTCTATGGCATTTGGAGGGATGGTCAAGGGGAGGGCACAGACAGACAGTTTGTGTCAAGGTGCTGACCAAGAGCAGGAATTTTTTCCAGGCTTCTTTTCCAAAGTGGAGACTTACAAATACTGTCTTGCCAGTGAGAGGGCAGCCAGAGGTCTCTAATAAGTGAGTCATTTCATTAGCAGTCAGCCATTTTCATTAACAAGGAAAGGACACAGCACACATTTTACCAGACATGCTGCAGAAGAGCAGAGCTGTCTGGGGGCATCCATCAATATGATTCAGTACATAAAACAAGCACAAAGAAAGCCACATTCTAGCCAAGTGACCTGAGAACAATGGCAACAGGGAATCAGCAGAAGAAACTAAAGATTGCTTTTGATAGGAAGCTCGTTCCCCTTGTTTGTTAGGGATGACCACCTGGCGTATAGGAAGCAGAAACCAGAGACTAATATTCAAACATGTGGCATAGTCATTATAGATCTTGCAATTAATTTTGTGTACCACATTGTATCTAATTCCCATTTATGATTTCTGTCATTCCCACTACATCTTTCTGTATTTTCTTTTTTTGGGGGGAGAGGGGTGGTCAGAATGATTTTTATTTTTAGATTCTGCATTTTCATGGAGGCCTAAACTGTTGAACTCTTTGGGTATGGTCAAGTGAAGGTGCATAGCTCAGCGAGCCTTCCTTTGTAAGGTAAGGTTGATGCTAGCAATACTGAAACCCAGGAGAACTCCCGCATCTACTGGGAGTTCTTCATGAGACGTAACACGACAGGTCCCTCGGTCCTGTTACTGCTCTTAAGTGTCACCCTCATAGGGAGCCCATGCACAACAGAACAAAGCACTGTCCAGACTTGCACCACCCTCACGGTTGGTACAGTGGTTCCGCTCTGTGCCAATCGACCTCACCGAGGGGCTTCCATCTATTTTATGAATCACGAGTCCTTTTCCAGGGACTAACAATAGGTCCAAAGTATGTGAGAGGGCTGCTCACTATCTTCATTTCTAAGAAGCATTCAGGCTGTCTTTGCAAGACAGATTTGTTTGGTTTTCTGGCAGTCCATGATATTTTCAATATTCTTCCCCAAAGCCATAATTCTAACATCAAATCTTCCATGTGTCACACAGGCTTCTACATGTATGTTGAAACTATCATGGCTTGGGGCAGATTCATAACAGTCCTCAAAGCAAACTCTTTGCTCTCCAACACTTTTCTTTTTAAATTGTCATTGAAAAGATCTTATGCAGCAGATTTTCCCAGTGAAACACATCATTTTGCATTCCTGATTGCTGCTTCCATGAGCACGGATTGTGGGCGCAAGTGAAATGAAGCCGTTGACAGCGTCAGTGTGTTCTTTGTTCATCGCGAAGCTGGCTGTTGGTCGGGTGGTGAGTATTTTGGTTTTCTTTACCTTGACTCGGGATCCACGCGAAAGGCTGCAGTCTCTGATTTTCGTCAGCAAGCGCTCCAGGTGCCCCGGCTTTAAGCAAGCAAGGTGTGTCATCCACATGCTTCAGATTGTTAGGAAGTCTACCTCCCGCCTTCTTCACATCTTCTTCAGCTTTGAAGATTACTTGTTCAGCATAAAAACCGAATAAGTAGAGTGAAAGGGTATAGTCCTGATGTCTCCCTTTGTGGATTTAAAACCTTAATTTGTTAGAAGGCCTATGCCTTTTGATATAGGCACAGGTTCTGCTTGAATACAATTAAGTTTGCTGAAATTCCCAGACTTCTCATTGTTCCTCATAATTTGTTATGATCCACACTGTAAAATGCCTTTGCATGTCTATTCAGTAAAACGTAAGTAAATATTTTTTGTGGCATTTTCTCCTTTAAAAACCGAGATCCATCTGACACCATCAATGATGTCCTTCATTTCAAGTCCTCTTCAGGATCAGCTTACATTTCCGGCAGCTCCCTGTTTATGCGCTGCTTACCTCATTTTAAACTAATCTTCAACGGAACTTCCTTTCATGTGAGATTAGTGATATTGTTCAATCATTTCCATATTCTATTGTATCACCTGTTTTGGGAATGGACAAAAATATGGATCTGCCCTGGTCACATGACCAGGTAGCTGTCTTCCTGATTTCTTGAAACAGATGAGTGAGTGCTTCCTGTACTTTATCAGCTTATTGACACACCTCAATTAGTATTCCATCAACTCTTGGTACCTTATTTTTCCAATACTTTTATATAACTTGGGCTTCTTTCTTTACTACAATCAGTTCTTGACCATATATATGATACCTTTTGAAATGATTGGACATTGACCGATTCTTTTAGTACAGTGTCTGTGTATTCCATGCTTTTTATGCATCCTGCATCGTTGAATATTTTACCCATAGAGTCCTTCAATATTTCAATTTGACACTAAGATTTTCTTCTTTTAATTCTTCTTCGTCTTTTTCAGTTTGAGATATACTGGGCATCTTCTTTCTTCCCTGGGTTTTAGAAATTAAAAAGCATAAATGTTTCATAAAACCATGTGTTAGTTTGATTAATTGGGCCTTCAATAACTTTAATGTTTTAATTAATTTAAGTCAAGAAATGAGGAGAAAGAACATAGAATGAGTTGAGGAAAGAGGTGAGCATTAAGTCCCTAGGCATCTGAAACTAGCTACTATAACACATCACAAAACCAAGAATGGATCAAACACAATCTATTTTTTACCTCAATCTAAGCTGTATGTCCCTCCTCAGTGGAGGTGCTTGCCCTCACCTCCCAGCTGCCATTTGAAGATGCAGGAGGACCGGCTCTCCCATATTCACTGTGGCTTCTAAGGTCATCAAAATCATCTCCATGTCAGGAAAAGAGCATGGAGGAGTGCTAGTGGGAAACTTCTAGGGGCCAGACTGTGGTAGTTATACAATCTGGTGTCACTATGAGACTTGAGAAGATTAAGAGTGAAGGGGTGGAGCCTAGTCTGTCAATTGGGTCATAGCCAATGAGGCCTCTATGTGGGCATGGCCTTCCCCCTAGAATTCTGAAAATTGCTGTATTTCCTTCTTGGAGGCAGGAGACACTTTCTCTCTCTGTTTACTCCCTGAGAGACATGCTACTGACAAGACACATGATGCTATGCCCTGGGAGCTGGAGAAGCCACATGGACTTACCCTGACGCAAAGAGATCTCTGGAGCTGGAGAAGCCACCTAGAAAGCCCTGTCAGTGCTGAAATGCTTACAACGCCACTGGATCAACAAGACTTCCAACCCACTGGCTTGTGATCCTCCTGCATTTGGCATTATTGCATGTATTTAGTGAGTCTGAAAAGCAACAAAGCCCACATGGAGGAAGCACACCAGCCTGTGTGACCACAAGGTGTCGAAGAGATCAGATATCAGGCATCAAAGAACAAAAAAATCATATGGGGACCCAAAACCCATCTGTAGGCAACTGGACATCCCCTTTAAAGTTTTTTGTCATGAATTATGTTAGAGTTTACTGAGAAAATCTGTTTTCCATTCCACAACTCATGCACATTTTGTTTCATGTCATTGATTGCAATCCTCAATATATACGCATACTTATTTCACTCTTCTTGGTTTCCCCTTTCCATTCTCCCTTATTTTCTAACCCTTCTGAACTTTGTCATTGTGTGACCGCTTCCCTTTTGAGCTCAAATATTTGATTATTCTAGATTGTGCGCATCTCACTATTGTTATTGTCCCTCCTGTCTATTGTTTGGCTCAGAATGGAGCCCAAAGAGTTCCAGACCTGAAGGGGGACTGTGGGTGACGTGAGCATCATAGTCTTGGGCATTCTACCAGTGTCAATCTGGCCGGTAAGATTTTTTGAAATTATGTGTTAAAATTATTTTAAGTTTTATTACATATTTTTACTCCGATTCTATTTAAGACTTTGTAATATGACCACTTCAAGAGCATTTAGTAGTGGTAGCCAGGCACTGCCTAATCCTTCTTATCTCAAGCCATTAAAGGCCAATGTTTGGGCGACCCAATAGTCTGAAGGACTTATTGTTCTCATGTGGCTTTGATTCTCTTCATTCTTCTTTAGTCCAAATGGGGAGAGACAATAGTTGTACTTTTTTTTTTAAATCTTTTTATTGGGGCTCATAAGGCTCTTATCACAATCTGTACGTACATCAATTGAGCAAAGCACCCTTAGACATTCATTGCACTCGTCACTCTCATAACTCACCTTCCACTTGGGTTCCTGGAATCAGCTCGGTTTCCCTTTTTCCCCCCTCCCCCTCCCTCCCCTATCCCATCCGTGGTCCCTTGATAGTTTATAAATAATTATTATATCTTATCTTACACTCCCCGGCGTCTCCCCTCACCCGCCTCCCCCTTGCCAATCTCCCAGAGAGGAGGTTACACATAGATCTCCTAGATCGGTTCACCCTTTCTACACCCCCTTCCCTCCTGGTGTCGCCACTCCCACCGCTGGTGTTGAAGGGTTCGTCTGTCCTAGATTCCCTGTGTTTCCAGATTCCTACTGCACCGCTGTACATCCTCTGGCATAACCAGGTCCGCAAGGTAGAACTGGGGTCATGATGATTGGGAGGGGAGGAAGCGTTCAAGAACTAGAGGAAGGTTTTGAGTTTCATTGTTGCTACACTGAACCCTGAGTGGCCCATCTCCTCCCCACTGTACTTTAAATGGCCACTCAAACTTTCAAGATACCAGTTACTGCTCATCAGAAAATAGAATGTATGGCAGCAAATGTACAAATGTGCTTGACACATGGATGGAGGGAGGGATGGATGGATGGATGGATGGATGGATGGAGGGATGGAGGGATGGATGGATGGATGGTGATAAGAGTTGTATGAGCCCCCAATAAAATGATTTTTAAAAGAAAGAAAAGAAAATGTAGACCACTGCCTTTGTGAGCTAGCTATTCATGCCCTTGGGGCTCTGATCCTGAGCTCCCCAACCTTGTGCTTGCTTATATCTAAGAAGTCTTCCTAACACTGCCCATTGTAGTCTATATGACATTTATGAATATGCTTCTAATGTACATAAGTACATTTGTAGAACCCGCTTCTGCCAAATCTAAGTATACTTTTGGGTATAGTTCCTTGCTCGCCTCCAAACACGTTCAGCCTGGGTGCCTTTCGATCCATGAATCCAGTTGTTGTTTAGTGGTTATTAGGTGCTGTTGAGTCCACGCTGACTCCGAGTGACCCTATCTATGTACAGTAGAATGAAACATTGCCTGGTCCTGCATCCTCACAAGTGTTGCTGTGTTTGAGCCTGTAGTTGCAGCCACTGTGAGAATCTGTCTGGTTGAAGACCTTCCTCCTTTTTGATGCCCCTTTATTTTACCAAGCATGAGAGACTGGTCTCTCCATTCTTGCTTCTAAGGGACAGTCCATCTTCTTCCATGACAAATTTGTTTGTTCCTTTGGCAGTCCATGGTACTTTCAGTAGTCTTTGCCAGCACCGTAATTTTTTGTTTCTTTGTTGATAAATCATTTTATTGGGAGCTCTTACAACACATCAATTGTATTGAGCACATATGTTGCCATCATCATTTTCAAAGCATTTTCTTTCTACTTTAGGTCTTGGTATCAGCTCCTCTTTTTTCCACTCCCCCCTCCCACCCTTGTGAACCCTAGAGAAAATTAAAATTATTTTTATTTTCATATTTTATACCATCTACTCTCTCCTTTCACCTATGCTTTTCTTGTTCATCCCCGTGGGGGGTGGGGTGGGTTATATGTTGATCATGGCAATCAGATCTCCCTTTCTCCCCCTTCTTGCCCCACCTTCTCCCTATCCTCATGGTATTGCTAGTCTCATTATTGGTCCTGAGAGGTTTATCTCTTCTGGATTCCATGTGTTGGGAGCTCTTACCTATACCAGTGTACATGCTCTGGTCTAGTTGGATTAGTAAGGTAGAACTGGGGTTATGATAGTGGGGAGTGGGGAGGGGGAAGAAGCACTAAAAACTAGAGGAATGTTGTGTGTTTCGTTGGTAATATACTGCACCCTGGACAGCACCACAACTCAAATACATAGATTCTTCTTAGGTCATCCTTATTCAATATGCAACTTTCACACAGATATGAGGCAATTCAAAATACCATACCTTGGGCCAGGTGCACCTTAGACCTCAAAGTAACACCCTTGCTTTTCAACACTTTAAAGAAATCTTATGCAGATTTATCCAATTCATTGTGTCATTTGATCTCTTGCCTGCTGCTTCCATGAGCATTGATTGTAAATCCAAGCAAGATGAAATCGTTCACCACTTGAATCTTTTCTCTGTTTTTCATAACGTTACCTATCGGTCCAGTTCTGGGCATCTGGGTTTTCTTTACACTGAGTTGTAGTCCATATCAGGACTGCAATTCTTGAGCTTCATCAAGTGTTTCAAGCCCTCCTACCTTAAGCATGGCAGGTGTGTCATCTGCGTACTGAAGCTTTCCCTCAGTCCGGGTGCAGCTATCTTTCTTATATAATACAGCTGCTCTATTTGCTCCGTATACAGATTGAACAAGGTTAGCGAGAAGATGCAATCTTGACTCTCACTTTTCCTGATCTTAAACCAAGCAGTATTTCTCTGTTCTGTTTGCACAACTGTGTCTTGATCCACGTATAGGTTCCTCATGAGCATAATGTAGTGTTCTGGGACTCCCATTCTTCTCAGGGCTATCCATAGATTGTTATGATCCACACAGTTGAATCATAGTTAATAAAATACAAGTAAATATCTATCTGGTATTCTCTGTTTTCAGCCAAAATCCAGCCAGCATCAGCACATCCTTTATTCCAAGATCTTTCCTGATTCTCTGGCTTCTCCTTGTCAATGTACTGTTGCAGCCATTGTTGTATGATTTCAGCAAAGTTTTATTTACATGTAATATTGATGACATTGTTCTATAATTTGTGCATTGTCTTGGGTCTCTATTTTTGGAATGAGTACAAACATTGAACTCTTCCAGTCAGTTAGCAAGTAGTTGCCTTCCAAATTTCCTAGGATAAAGAAGTGAGGGCTTCATCATTTTGTTGAAACATTGCAATTGTCATTCCATGAATTCCTGGAGCCTTGTTTTGGGCTAATGCTTTCAATGCAGCTTGGACTTCTACATTCAGTACTATTTGTTCTTGATCATATGCTGCCTCTTGAAATGGTTGAATATTGACTAGTTCTTTTTGGTAAAGTAACTCTGAGTGTTCTTTCCATCTTCTTTTTATACTTCCTACATCGTTCAATATTTTGCCCATAGAATCTTCTAGTATTGCAACTTGAGGCTTGAATCCACTTGTAGTTCACCATCATTGCAGGATTGTGAATATCACTGTTTCTTTCCCTCATTCCATGCTTTCAGTGTCTTCCCCTGCCTCTTCAATCTCACTTTGGCTGATTTCACATTCATCATATATTACCTTATCCTTCGCTCATGTTGATATGTGTTCACTCTCCAGTGAAGGAGCCTGGTGGTGCAGTGGGATCCTCACTGGGCTGCTAACTGAAAGATCAGCAATTGGAACCCACCACCCACTCTGTGGGAGAAAGATGAGACTGTCTGGTCCATAAAAAGCACATCCATGGGGACTCTATAGAATCACCAATGGTCACAATGGGTTCAATGGCAATAAACTTGAGTTTGACTCTATGGTTAGTGGTTTAACTTGTCTTCTCCTCTCCTTCCTGGTCAACATCAGAGAATGTTCCTTTTTGCATGAAAAAAATTTTTCTTGGGTCTTATAATAGTGGTACCACACAATATTTGCCCTTTCTTCCCAACAGCTTTATCACCATATAATTCACATATCATACAATTCAATAGTTCAATAATATCAACAAGAGTTATACAATCAGCACCACAATTTTAGAACATTTATTCCTTTGCGTAGTCATTGTTATTAGCTCCCCATTTCCCCCCAACATCCCTGCCATACACCAAGGAGCTATTAATTCAGTTACTGTCTCTATAGAGTTACCTATCCTGGATTTCATTCAAAGAAAAAACATTAAGAAAAACAAACTAACTAACTAACAAGAATAACTAAGTGAAACAGATAGAAAAACCTCAATCAAAAAGAAAGAAGAAAATATTAAAAACTAGAATGGTGATCAAATGATAGGGGGACAAATTGTAACGTAACTACATCTGCAACAATCCACTCTCAGTATATTCTTCATAATCGCAAGGCTTCTCACATCCCTGATCCATGCTCAGAAGGCATTCAACAGGGGATTACTCGTGTGTGTTCCCCCTCCACTTTTTTGTTTTCACTGAAACATTTTTAAAATGGCTCAAAATGAGCGCAAATGAGATGTTACACATGTCTGCCATAATTGACTTGGCAATGCTCTCTGTCTGGAAACAGGGCTCTCCATATCCCTCCACTGTGATGGGAGGGAATTCACTGGAGCTTAATCCATATCCATGTGTGGACCCTGCAAATGGATGTGGGCCTCTCAGTATTATTCATGCCTTCTGCAAACCGGGAGATCACAATTTAAGGGCTGGTGCCATTCCCTCCTTTAGATTTAGATGATCTTATTTACAATCCTTGGATCACACAGGCTGATGTACTTCTTCCATGTGGACTTGGAAGGTATGTGCCTGGGATATTAGTGCTTCACTGATAGACCAATTACAGAAAGTCAGGAGATGGTGGGGTCACAATAATAAGAATAAATAAAATAAAAGCTACCGTTTACTGAACTTGGGTTCCAGCCCCTGCATTAAGCACACACTTTGTCTTATGCAATCCTCACTTGAAACCGACTTTTGCATATCAGGACACTGAGATGTGAGAGGTTAAGCCATCTGCCCAAAGTTGAATAAACAACTAGTGGCTGAGAGTGATTTTGAACGCAGGCTGTCTGCTCAGAAGGAAGTGCTTTTAAACAACTCTGTGTATGAGCCACACAGCATCGTGGAATGACCGAAATATAAATTACAGTCTGCTCCAAAGTAAAGCCAAGGTTCTTCTATTTTCAATACCAGGAAAAGGAAGGAATGATATTCAGATTTTGAAAATCCTCAAGTGAATGAACTTGAAATAGAAAAGCAGGAAAGCCTTTGGCCAACTTTAGAAATCCCTCGAACTCCTTGGATCCTGCCATTGAAACCCAGCCCGAGCCTTTCTGTATCTATTTAGTTCTTACCAAGCTCCATTTCCAGGATCTGTGAAGCCTATTTAAATATTCTTATCACTCGTATATACATATATGAGATTTTTAACTGAGTGAGACACAATTCAACTAAACCATAGGACAAGAGTATATGAAATGCAGTCGAGCCTTTATTTTAGCAGTAAGAAGCTGCCCCTAGTCAATCAGGTTTGCCTTTACTGTAGCCAGTCTTCCTGAAAGATTGAGATCCTTCCAGAAGCATCACTTTTTCTATAAGTCTGCTGTTCCTGACCTGAGTCTGGAACAGGAAGGGCCTTGGCTGTAGCAGCATCTTTTCCTAATACTGTCGGAGTCCTAAAAAGTACAGCGTACATGCTATAACTTGTCAACACTCCTATCACCTTTCTGATTTGACCTTGATTAACCCTAGTTGGTCACTCAGACCAGATACACACCAGAAATTCCCGTTTAGTGGGACAGTGAGTTCTGTTCTCTACTCTGTACAGTGACAAAGTTCTGTACCTATTGGCAGTAGGCTCAGGTATACCCTTGGGATTGCAATCAATGTATCATCCTGCCTACCTTCTGAAACATCTGGCTTACCTTGTGAGGTGGTCTGGGATGAACCGTCACTCTTCCCTGCTGCTCTGATCCCACATGTACTGCCTCTTTAACCAGGTGTGTGTTTACATGCATCAGGCTGTATCTAGAGCTGTTAATGGAATCCTTGCCTTCCGTTATAACATGGAAAGAAATGCGGTTCAGAAAAACAAAATTACCTCATTGCCTTAATTACCTACCATGACAAAATCACCACTTTTGTCCACAGGGCTATTTTGTATAGCCCTTTAGTTATGAAAAGAAATAGAGAGAAGTAAAAATGTCAATGGAATATCATGAACAAATAAGTAAAGCTGGGGTGCTATGTGCTGCAGTGATCACTATATTATTCTATGTAATCATTTCCTGATATTTTGAATATTTCATAATAAATCAAATACTAAAGGAAAAAATTGACTGAACTTTCTTTTTTTTAATTTCCAAATCTGTACTCACCCTTGGGTCCTAGGCTAAGGACACCCAAAGGAATGTGAGGTTGGCTGTTTCTGATGGTTCTGAAGAACTGACTGCCAGATACCGATGCATGTCCAAAGTTACTTTCTCTACTCTGACTTATACCTTTTTTAAAAATATTACTTTGGTGAGTGTGCATGTCCCAATTCAACCTTTCACATTGTCCCAATGTAGCTCTAGCAATAGAAACATTAATTGGGGCTTACAAGTAAGATAACAGGTTATTACACTGGTTACTCCAAGCCAAACCCAACTCACTGCCATTGACTTGAGGCCAATTCAGAGAAGCCCAATAGGACAGAGTAGAACTGCCCCTGTGAGTTTCTGAGACTGTAACTCTACACAGGAGAAGGCCCCATCTTTCTCCTGCATTGGTTATATAATGCAATTATTTTCCTTTATCTGTATTAATTTTTCTACATGAAGATCTTTCACTAAAGATATTCATACGTATATGTAAGGGGATGTCCTGTTACCTACAGATGGGCTTTGGGTCTCCATTCTGCGCTCCCCCTCATTTACAATGATTTGAGTTTTGGTTCTTTGATGCCTGATCCCTGATCCCTTCGATACCTCATGGTCACACGGGCTGGTGTGCATGTTTCTCCCATGTGGGCTTTGTTGCTTCTGAGCTAGATGGTCCCTTGTTTACCTTCAAGCCTTTAAGACCACAGATGCTATATCTTTTGATAATCAGGCACCATCAGCTTTCTGCACACCACATTTGCTTATGCACACATTTGTCTTCAGTGATCTTGTCAGGAAGGTGTGCATCATGGAATGCCAATTTAATAGAACAAAGTGTTCTTTCATTGAGAATGTACTTGAGTGGAGGTCTAATGTCCACCTGCTACCTTAATACTAAACCTATAAATGTATGCACGTAGATTTATTTCCCCATCATTCTACACAAATATATTTACATATGCACATGCCTATATTTAGACCTATAGAAATGCTCTGTGCCTCCTAGTTCTTTCTCCTATTTCCTTTTACTTTCCTCTTGTCCCACTATCATGCTCAGTCTTCATTTGGGTTTCAGTAATTTCTCTTGGTTACATTGACCATGCTGAATCCCTACCAGGCCTCTCACATCCTCCTTACCACTAATTTTGCACCACTCTTTGTTCCCTTGTCCCTGGGTTGGTCAACACCACCTCATTTCCCCTACCTCCCCCTCTCCCATATTCCCCCGGGAACCATCAGTCCCCTTGTTTTCTCCTCTAGACTGTTCATCCAGCCTCTTATCTAGATAGATCTGCAGAGATAAAAATATGCACCAAAAAACAAGGCATAGCAAGGCAAAGTGACAAAAGAGAACACAACAGAAAATCCATGACCAATAATAAATCTTTAAAAAAAGAAAAACCTGTAAATAGATCAAGGTCTGCTTTTTGACCTCTAAGAATGTCCTCCCTCTGCCATTTTCTGAAAGGACTTGGTTAGAATGAGTATTATTTACTGAAGTACTTGGGAGAATTCACTATTGAAGTCATGCATATTAGTTCTTAATTACAGTATAAAATATTGCCCAAATTTAGCAGCTTAAAACAACAACATTAATATCTCCCTGTTCCTGTGGGTCAACAATCTAAGGGCAACTTAGCTGGGTCATTCTAGCTTAGACTTTTGAATAAATTGTGGTTTGTGAGCCAGGAGAGCAGTCAGGTTAAGATTTTCTTAAACTGTGGAACCTCTTTGTGACAGGGTTTTCTGTGGATCACTGGGTGGAGGACCTCATTTCTCCATTGTACTGTGTGAGCATTGCCACTTAGCTTTGGGCTATGCACAAATACCAGTTTACTTTACCAGAAAAAGAAAGAGAAGCTCAAAGATAGGAGTCACTGACTTTTTATAAACCAATTTCAGAAATGATATCATCCCATCTCATTGTTTCTGCCATATAAGATTTTTAAGAAGTGAATCAATAAATCAAGTTCATACTCAAGGTAAAAAGATTCCACAAATGTGTAAATACCAGTAGGTTGGAATCATAAAAGGCTCTCCGACAGGCTATGTCCCTGATTCCAACATGGACTGCTAACTATGAGGTTGGTAGTTGAAACCACCAGCTGCTCCTCTGGAGAAAGATGAGGCTTTCTACTCTCATAAAATATTGTACTCTTTTTTGTGGTAAAATATATATACAATCCTTGGAAACTCACAGAGTGTTTCTACTGTGTCCTATAGTGTTCTATATGGCAACACTGCATAACTAAGGCCATGTTTGTTTCTTTTTTGTTTTTGTTTGCTATTTTTTCTGCTTTCAATTATGTTGACTTTTATTATTCTCATTATTCCTTCTCCATACTTTGGGCTTTTAAAAAATTATTAACTTCTAATTTTTAAGGTCAAAAATTAATTATTGATTTGGTATCATTTCTCATTTTTTAATATAATCACTTAGTACTAGAAACTTCATTCTCTCCTCTACTTTAGTCTCATCCAACACATGTTGTTAAGTTGTATTTTTTCAGTTAGATTTAAATTTGCCATATTTAGAGTTATTTTCTATTCATTCCATCTGTTGTTTCCCATTTCCTCTTTTTAGTCCTTTTTTGTATTAGTTTATGGTTATAGCTCCATTTTATTTCCATAATTTATACCTTAGATATGCCTCTTTAAAAATTATTTTAAAAGTTTGGGTTGGGACTATAAGCGTGGAATATTTGGGTTCTCTGTTTCAGGGTCTCTCACTAGATTGCAGTCAATGTCTTCACCAGAACTGAGGTCCTCTCAAAAGGCTTGGTGGGAAAGGATCCTCTCCCAGCTTCAAGGGTGCTTGGTAGGATTCAATTCCTTGAGGACAGTTTGACTAAGGACCTCATTCTCTTTCTGGGTTTGGCTGCAGGCTGACTTTCATCCCTAAACCAAAGTAAGCCTCCCCTGCATGGCTCTTGTTTACCTAAGCATGCAAGTCAAGGAAGAAAACAGGGTCTTCACAAAAGAGAGAAGTTACCATTTTAGGTAACATAATTATAAAAAGTGATATTCATCACCTTTGCCTTATTCGTTATCCCCCCAAAGTAAGGATTTACAAAGTGTCACTGCCAGGAAGCAGAGATCATTGTTAGCTATTGGGGAGTCTGTTCGCTAGATTTAATATAATATAATCCCCACTGTTTTATATATAATGTATGGTAGTTAACTAACTGTTAGACACACACCAAAAAACAAGAAAAAGACAAACCATTGTTCATTTTCAAGGCACTAAACAGAATCATACTTAGAGATGATGCAGATGTCAGAGCTCATGGAAACCTCAAAAACATAAACAAACCTATGGTTACTTTATCAAAGATGAAGTAGATAAAGTGAATGTGTTAGGCTGGGTTGACTAGTGACACTCATGTGTAAGAGAGAGCTTTATATTAAGACATAATCATGCCTCAATAAGACGTCCTAGCTCAGTCCAACTCAAGTCCATAAGTCTGATGCTAGTCCATAAGTCCCTCTTCAGAGTCACTCCTGCTAGTCTCAGATTCTCTCCTAAAAATCACCTGGCTTTTTATTCACACTTTGATCTTCCCGGGTATGCATAATCCTTCCTTCCTTCCCAAAACATCAATATTTTTTCCATTCAATGCATTGACAAACCCAGGCATCATAAGCTGCCCATACATTGTGACACTGTTTTTTAAAAACTAGAATAGTTTTATTAGCATATATTTCACATATCATACAATTTAATCATTCAATCATATTGAGAAGATTTGTGCAAACATCACCACAATAAAATTTCAGAACATTGTCTTTTTGTACTCATTGTTTCTATATCCCCATATTTCCCTGCTTTGTCCTTTACAATCCAGTTACTGTCTCTATAATATACCTATCTTGGATTTCATATACTGAAATCATTCAAATCACTAACAAGAAACAAAACAAATGACTACACAAAACATACATCAATCTCAATAAAAACATTTGTATTAAGGTAACAGATGGACATTGGACCTCCAGTCAAACATTTCCTCAATGCAAGAACAGTTTGTTCTATTAAATTGGCATTCCATGATGCACACCTTCCTGACAAGATCGCTGAAGACAAATGTGTGCATAAGCAAATGTGGTGTGCAGAAAGCTGATGGTGCCTGGTTATCAAAAGATATAGCATCTGTGGTCTTAAAGGCTTGAAGGTAAACAAGGGGCCATCTAGCTCAGAAGCAACAAAGCCCACATGGGAGAAACATGCACACCAGTCTTTGTAACCACGAGGTATTGAAGGGATCAGGTATCAGGCATCAAAGAACAAAAAAATCATATCACTTTAAATGAGGGGGAGTGCAGAGTGGAGACCCAAAGCTCATATGTAGGTAACGGGACACCCCCTTACAGAAGGGTTATGGGGAGGAGAGGAGCCAGTCAGCATGCAGTGTAGCAACAATGAAACATACAACTTTCCTCTAATTCTTAAATGCTTCCTTCTCCCCCACCCCCCGCCCCCCACTATCATGATCCCAATTCTACCTTACACATTTGGCTAGACCAAATGATGTTCACTGGTACAGATAGGAACCGGAAACACAGGGAATACATCGCAAATGATCCCTTCAGGACCAGTGCTGAGAGTGGCGATACTAGGAGGGTGGAGGTAAAGTGGGGTAGAAAGTGGGAACCAATTATAAGGATCTACAGATAATCCCTTCCCTAGGGAGAAGACAACAGAAACGTGGGTGAAGGGAGACATCTGACAGTGTAAGACATGACAAAATAACAGTAATTTATAAATTATCAAGGGTTCATGAGAGAGGAGGATGGGAAGGGAGAGGGAAAAATGAGGATCTGATACCAAGGGCTCAAGCAGAAAGCAAATGTTTTGAGAATGATGATGGCAATAAATGTACAAATGACACAATGAAAAAGAAAAGAAAAATTAAAAAAGAAAAGTCAGCAATGAAAAATGATAATATATTATATCTCAATCTAACTATATCTGCCAAAATTGACTGCACAGTGCTATCTGAGAGCAAGGCTATGCCCATCCCTCAGCTGCGGTCTGACCCCTGATTCTTGATCCAGTGTAATACACCCAGTGAGGGGATAGCACTGCAGAGTCCGTCAAAAGAGAAGAATGAATGGAAAATTCAAGTGAAGTGTAATATTTTGGTCCACTACTGATGCATCCTGGAATTGCTTACGTAAAACGTTGTAAGAAACCATCAAATACAAGGTGGCGAGTGTAAGAACTAATAGAATAAGACACAACCAGTTAGTAACTGTTGCCTCTAATACATTTGTCTCCTTCCTCTGAGAAATTACTGTGCCAGGGTCATCCTCGCGTCCATGCCTGTTGTTAAAGACATCTGCCTGTGCATGGCTGGGTGCCATATAAAGAAGCGGCGTCAGATTGTTAAGTTGTGGTTTGTTTTGTTGTTTTTTTAATTACTTCACATAGCTGATGGCTTACTTGTGCTGCCTGATAGATGTGTTCCTGATTCACCCTTGCCTAGAGGGACCACTGAACAAAACTCTACCAGAGCTGTATGGTTATTCCATTAATGGTTGGGGACTTGGAGGTCCCCAAACCACAAGGACACGGTCACTTGGCTTAGGGAAGAAAATCCAGCCTTAGCTGGAGATCAGCAGGTCAGGTGACAAAGAACATAGACTGAGCTTGCATGTGTGCCACTGAGTTCCTGCTCTTTTCTATCATATTTTACTTTTCTGACCCTCTGCCCTAGAAGTCCAGACGCCCAGCTGGTCAGTGGACTGCGAATGATCATTGCCCCACAACCACCACCACCACCACTGCCAACTGCTAACTATGCTAGGAGTTAAACACTGATTTATCGATTGCTGTTAAAATCGGCCTACATAACAAGGAAAGCAATTTTAAAATTGTAGCTTGCTGTGAGAGTTTTTATCCTTCTTAATCCCTTTCTTGGACAAAAGAGCCCTGAGATTAAGGCAGAAGCAGACCACACTCCCCACAGAGCCAAATGGCTCTGCGCCTTAACCAAAGTGCCGTCTCTCACAGGCAGGAAGGCATAATGGTTGGAAACGTGCACTTTGGGATTTGCCGCTTGTGGATGACACTTAGCATCCCCAGGTCTCTGCTTTCTCATGTGCTCAGCATAGTGCTGGTCTCCTGCTGAGTGCTCCATAACAGGAGCTACTCCCTTTGTTGTCATGGTTGTTAGCACATTTTTTACCCAGAAGGGTGTTTGTCCAATTATATATTCACAATGGTATGTTCAAGGATTGTAGGTCATCTCATTTGGATTGTTATTGCCTCTCCACTCCATTCCTCCAAAAGAGGGGGTCAAGTCCAGGAGAGTGGCTGTATTCACATTTAGCTATCCGCGCATGTTGCTGTGGGTAAGTGCTGTCACGACAGCGACAACTCACACAAACGAATCTGTCTCGGAGGAAGTACAGCCACAATGCTCATCAGAAGACATGTTCAGGAAGGATCAGTCCCTGGGAAAAGACATTATGCTCGGTAAAATAGAGGGTCAATGAAAAAGAGGAAGACCTTCCATGACATGGGTTGGCACCGTGGCTGTAACAATGGGCTCAAACATAACAACACTGTGAGTGGTGAAGGACCAGGTAGAGTTTTGTTCTATTGTCCAAGGGGTGACTATGACTTGGAACCAGTTTGACAGTGTCCAACAGCAACAATAGCAACACATTTTGTCATTAAAAACACATAGTAAACTAGGAATAAAAAACACATTCCTCAATATGATAAAGGGCATTTATGAAAAACCTACAATTAATATCATATTCAATGGAGAAAGACTTAAAGTTTTCCACAGAAGGTAAAGAAAAGGGCAGGAATGTCCATTCTCACCACTAGAACTCCTGGTCAGAACAATTGGGCAGAAAAATAAAGAAATAAAAAGTATTCAAATCAAGAAGGAAGACGTGAGCGTAATTCCATTTGCAGGTGATGTTTTTCTTTACATGGAAACCCCCAAAGAATTCCCAAGAAGCAACCAGTCCTATTTCTCCACACGAGCAATGGACACTCTGAAAAGGAAATTAAGAACAGGATCTTGTTTATAAGCATCTAAACGAATAAAACAATCCCAATTAATTTAACCTTGAAGATGAAAGATTTGAACATTGAAAATTATTTTAAAAAACCCATTACTAACAGAAATTAAAGAAGACTTGTGATGTGGAGAAGACATCCCAGGTTCATCGATTGGAAGACTTTATATAATTGAGATGTCCATACTACCCAACGTGCTAGCACAATCCTTCACTGTACACATACAATGCAGTGATATTCAATAATCAAGATGCATCATGTTATGATGTCTGCTACAACACAAATGTACCTTGAAAACATTATGCTATGTGAAATAAGTTAGACACACAGGAAGAGTTATATTACCCCACTTACATAAAGTATCTATAATTGCATAGGTCCTAAAGTTTATGACTGGTTACCAGGGGCTGGGGACAGAGACGAGTAGAGAGATATTGCTTCAAGGGCACTGGGTTTCTGTTAAGGGTGACGGCAAAAACTGGAAATAGATCATGGTTATGACAGCAAAGCCCACTGAATGTGGTTAAAATATTTAATTGTGCACATAAAAATGGTAGAAAGGGAAATGATTTTATTAATTATTTTCTACCAAATTTTTAAAACTCTTTATTTTTGCATATTTTACTGTTGTAATAGTGTGTTTCAGCTACACACAATCTAGAGAAAAGAGCACAGTTTTGGTTCATCAAACACTTTTTGACTAACTGTGTGCCTGATTAACAGCATTGTGGGGTTCACATTGAGAAATGATGACAGCTTGACTTGGGCAAAGCCACTTATGAGAGCTAGAAAGGTTTTTCCAGCTTCCCATAATCCTCTCCTAACTGTATTATGGAAATGATGGTAATTACTTCAAAGTCCCTGGTGATTCCTATGTCTTTGGCGCCGTTCATTGTCAATTCACCTCGGTCAACCAGCTGTCCCAAGGACATGCCTTTTGCACCAAACCTTTAATGAAACTGGCATTTGTGTCAATAAACTTTAAGGCCATCTTGCTGAGATAATTATCTGGTTCACTCAAATTTCAGCTACTTCAAATAATTATGGCCTTTTAGCCTTGAATCTAAGGTGATGATTAAAGGAGGAGGGAATCAGGAATCCCCATGCCTAAGTCAATTAGATGAAAATGCTGGCAGGTCTTACCTCGGGCCTCTTGATCTGAATGCACAAGCCTCCGGGATATGCCCGGGTTTCACTCATAAAACACACATTTGTTTGGCTGAAACACTATCTAATTTTCAGACACAACCACGGATGAACACTATTACCAGGACTTCTTTATGGTACAATGATTCAGGGTCAACAGAGTCCAATCAAATATTCCCTGCATAAATAATCACTGCATACATTTCAGAGCTATTTTTCCTGTGGCTAAATAAAATGTCAAGGGGTGATATGTGTGTGTGTATGTATACATATACATGTGTGTGCATAAGTGTGTGTGTGTGTGTGTGTATTGGGAGAAAGACTGGGCTTTCTATTCCCATAAACAGTTATATATAATCTTGGAAACCCACAAAAGGGTCACTATGGGGCAGCATAGATGCAAAGGCAGCAAGTTTGTTTATATATTTATATATATGTTTATGTATATTCTTGTTTATATATAGACACACACACAAACTCTCACTAATTTTAGAAATGGTTGATGTTCTTATTTTGGGTTCGAAGCTGGAAATGTACAGGGGAAAGCTTTAACTATACTCTATTTAAACAGGAGAACAGGAATTTGTGACACTTAAATCTCTTTCCTTCTTGCTTGAGAAAGACAAAGCCCTTTACAAACCACCTCCCCGCCTCCTCTCTCTCCACCTGTCAACCTTTGAAGCTGAAGACTAATGGTAGACAGGCTTCTCCTGCGGATTGTAATTGCCTGTCCAACAGAGAAGCTACCTGCAAAGCAACCAAGACAGGAGCGATGTGTTCAAGCTGAGACTTCCCATGCAAACTGCTTGCTGTGAAATTGAAATTTCTCAAAAGGAAGCTGCACCGATTCTGTTTATGAAATGCGTCCATATCTTAGGTGCAGAGATATACACTTACAGCTCGGAAGCTGTCCATACCTTGTACGTTGTACACCGAGATAAGGCCCAAGCACTTTATGACCTCATCTTAAATTTTAAGAAAAACCATGACATTATTGATAATATAATTCAGTAGTAGCAATCCATTATTTAACGCAATCCCAACTGTCCACAGCTGCCTACACAAGTCCAGAAGTAAAGCCATACTGTTTTATACACCTTTGTTTCACAAAAATTTTTTTTGTAATAGAAGTTTTGTCATGATTTTGTGCAACAAAGACAACAGCTTTTAGTCTTGGCAAGCCTTGACTACTTATATTCAGATGTCCCCCTAAGTGTTCCTGCTTTATTTCTCTGTCTCACTAGGGATTGACACGGTGCAGCAAGCAGGGTTCATGCAAAGCAATGATCAGGATGACACAGGGCTGAGCAGTGTTTAGCTCTTTTGTACATAGGATTACTATGAGTCAGAACTGACTGGAGCACAACTAACAACAATGTCCTCTATCAGCTCCAGTGTCCTTTCAATAGGGCCTTTTTATCAGATGTTTTATTACATTGAGCAACATGATTTTTTATTTAATTAATAAGCAATTTGCCAAGACAGCCTTGCTGACTGGATGATATACGTCTCCCCTGCGGCCACAAAGTGTTGTGAAAATTTGACATAGATGTTCAAACTTTTGAACCACTTACGCTTTATATGGTCGCAGTCTGCCTACATTGATCCTAACGACACCCCTACACCAGCGGTTCTCAACCTGTGCTCGCGACCTCTTTGAGGATCAAACGACCCTTTCACAGGGGTCACCCAAGATCATCAGAAAACACATATTTCCCATGGTCTTAGAAACCGAGACACTGCTCCTCTATCCGTCTCCAGGGGGGCCCGCCCACATGAAGATATCCTGATGTGGTGAAAAAGAAGCTATCTCAAACTTCACCCTGACGTTGGCTTTTTACGCACACTATCTCAGAATGTAGCAATGTAGTTCACTGTTGTTATGTTAAGACTGTTACCCACGCTACCCCATGCTTCAAGACAACATTTCATTTATTTGTAATCAGAAATAAATATTCCACAATATATAATTACTTACTGTTTTTGTGATTAATCACTATACTTTAATTATGTTCTATGTGTAACAATCAAAATACATTCTGCATATCAGATATTGACATGACAATTCATAAGAGTAGCAAAATGACAGTGATGAAGTTGCAATGAGCATAATGTTATGGTTGGGGGTCGCCACCACATGAGGAACTGCATTAAAGGGTCGCGGCAATGGGAAGGTGGAGACCCACTGCTCTATGCACTTCTACGCACTCGGTAATGTTGTTATTACTGTCGGTTCCCATCCATAGAGACGCTGTACAGTAGAACAACGCACTGCCCGGTCCTGGGCCATTCTCACCATTGTGCTTATGCTTGATCCCATCATTGCAGTCACTGGTCACCCCGTCCCACTGTGGACCTTCCTCTTTTTCACTGACCAAGCATGATGACCTTTTCCAGGGACTGATCTCTCCTGACAATGCATCCAAAATATATGAGGCAACGTCTCGCCATCCTCTCTTTCAAGGAGAGTTCAGATGTACTTCTTTCTTTTCTGGCAGTCCATGATTCTTGCAGCATTCTTCGCCAACACCATAATGCAAGGGCACCCTTCTTCACGGTCCACTTTTCACATGCGTAAGAGGTGATCGAAACGACCATAGCTCAGGTTAGACCCACCTTGGCCCTCATACTACTCCTCCACAGAAAGAGGAGGCCACCTGCTTGCAGAAAGATTTACAGCCTCAGAAACCTTAGTGGGGTTTCCACATAAAGTCCTCCTGGTGTGGCCTATGAAAGATGTTATGGGCTTGAAAAGGAGAGAGTCTAAAGTCCTAGTAATCTGTAGCACATGACCTGGGTTACCAAGGGCTACATAGAAACTAGGTTAAAAGTGTCCAAGTAGGAACATAATACCAGCCATCTTCTCCCCTTGAATGCTATGTAAGTATTGTCCCGCTATGGGAGGATGTTCCTGCCTGTTTTTTTTTCTTTTTATTTAACTACTTTATGTTCAAGAACATTTCAGAGTCTCCTCTGACATTCCTTTTGTTCAAGTTTCTTTTCTTTTAATGGCCTTTCCTTTCTTCATGTATGATGTTCTTGAATACATCCCACAGCTGGTCGTTAGGGTTCAATGCTTTAAATATACTCTTAAAATAGTGTGCAAATTGAGTGGATATACTCAAGACAGTACTTTGAGTCTGATGTACTTGTTTGAATTTTCCTTAGCTTCAACTTGAATATCAGCAATTAGTGGATGCCCCGGTCTTATTCTAACCAGTGATATTGAGATGCTCCATCATCTCGTTTTACAGATAGTCAGTGTGATTCCTGGGTATTCTGCCCTGTGAAGTCTTTGCATGTAGTCACTGTTGTTTTCTGTTGTTGAGCAAAGTTAGTTGCAATGAAAATCATTGGTCTAGCAAATTCGATCATGTGATCTCCATGGTGATTGGTAAGCATATCTGGACAGTAGCCCCGTGGACTTTTCTTCCTTGTAGATACATGGGTATTATCCTATAACTTAAGTGCTGCATTTCAGGATAAATCTTGACATGTCCTTTGGATGATGGATTCGACATCATTTCTTTCCATTTTGTCATTCCTGACATAGCAGGCCATATAATTATCTGATTCAAAATGGCTAATCTCAGTCTATTGCAGCTCACTAATGCCAAGGATGTCAATCTTTACGTGTTCCGTGTCATTTTACACAACTTCGTTTTCCTTGGTTTGTACTTTGTTCATTCCCCATTCCAGTTATCACAAACAAATGTCCCCAAAGCATTGGTCTAGCCATATCATCAGCATGAGTTCTATTTCCTCATTGTATTTTGAACGCCTTCAACCTAAAGGGCTCATCTTCCGGCACTCTGCCGGACAACGTGCCACGCCTGCTGTCCTTGAGGTTTGCATGGGCCTTTGTTGCTTCCAGTGAGTATCCAGGTTTTTCTTTTGATAAGTGTTGGTCTGGAACGTCCACTGAAAGCTTTTCACTCTAGATGACCAGATGGCGTTTGAAATATTAGTGCTATCGCTTCCAGCATCCCAGCAACATGCAAGGGTGTGTGGCAAACTGACAGCTGAGTGGTGATCTATTACAATAGATCACCTGATTCTTAGATGGGCACCTGGCTGCGTTTCCCATCTTTCTGTATAAGGAATTACAGCAGATTGTTAATCTCAGCCAATGGATGTTTCTTTTGGCAATGTTTGGCGGAGTCTATTGAAATTTGGCTGTTTGGGGTCCTTGGCCCCCTTTCTGCCTTGCCGTTTCATCTACTCTGTTGCCTGCAAGATATCATGGATAGAGTTGCAGTTCTCATCTTGGGACAAAGGAGGTCAAGGACCATTCCTTTGGGATGGCAGAGACTCCTATGGAATAGATCCCAGGATATCTATTTCCAAACCTTAACGCGAAAAAGGAACTCACTTCCACCACAGTTATTTTGAGTACCTGTTACTTGAAATGGGATTTCATTTTAATTATATACACTCTCTGATTTTCATAAGCACCAGAGTCTTCTTTTCTTTGAAGGTAGATTCAGATCATGAATTCTTTTTTTTCAATCATTTTATTAGGGGCACATACAACTCTTTTCACAATCCATACATACATCACTCGTGTCCAGCACATTCGTACATATGTTGCCATCATCATTCTCAAAACACCTGCTTTCTACTTGAGCCCTTGGCATCAGCTCCTCATTTTTCCCCTCCCTCCCCGCTCCACCTGAACCCTTGATAATTTATAAATAATTATTATTTTATCATATCTTACACCATCCGACGTCTCCCTCACCCAGTTCTCTGCCGTCCGTCCTCCAGGGAGGAGGTTACATGTAGATCTTGTCATCTGTTCCCCCTTTCTCCCTCACCCTCCCTCCACCCTCCAGATATCATCACTCTCACCACTGTTCCTGAGGAGCTCATCTCTCCTGGATTCCCTGTTTTTCCAAACTCCATCTGTGCAGGTGTATATGCTCCTTTCCAGCCGGATATGTAAGGTAGAATTGAGATCATGATAGTGGGGGGGGGAGGAAGCATTCAAGAACTAGAGAAAATTTATATGTTTCATCGTTGCTACACTACACTCTGACTGGTTCGTCACCTCCCCACAGCCTTCTGCAAGGGGATGTCCAATTTCCCCCAGATGAGCCCTGGGTCCCCACTCTGCACTCTCCCTCATTCACAATGCTATGTTGTTGTTTTTTTGTCCTTGATGCCTGATACCTGATCCCTTCGATGTTTTGTCATCTCACAGGCTGGTGTGCATGTTCCATGTGGACTTTGTTGTTTCTTAGTTAGATGGCCCCTTGTTTATCTCCCAGCCTATGGGACCCCAGATTCTATATATTTTGACAACTGGGCACCATCAGTTTTCTTCACCGCATTTGCCTATGTACCGCTTTGTCTTCAGTGTTCGTGTTGGGGTACGCTGGTGTGCTTCTTTCGTGTGGGCTTTGTTGTTTCTTAGCTAGATGGCCGCCTGACTGGTTTCAAGCCTTTAAGGCCCCAGATGTGATATCATTCGATAGCCAGGCAACATCAGCTTTCTTCACAACTTTTGCTTATGCACCTACTTTGTCCTCAGCGATTGAGTATGGACAGGCTGGTGTACTTCTTCCATGTAGGTTTTTTTGTCTCTCAGCTAGATGGCTGCTTGTTTATCTTCAAGTCTTTAAGACTTCAGGTGCTATATCTTTTGGTAGCTGGGAACTATCAGCTTTCTTCACCACCTTTGATTGTGCACCCATTGTCCAGATCATGAATTCTTTAAGCAACTGGTAAGACTATATGGTTTGACAAATATTTGAAAATTCATTAAAAGGCTAACTCCAAAAAAAAAGGCTAACTCCATAAGTAAATAAATGTTTTATTCAGATCTCTAGTACCCCCAAACAGCAGAATTTTATCAAATGAAAATAAAAAGTTTTTTTTTTAAGTGACTTAGGAGTAAGTCTCTAAGTGGCCGTACCTTTGGTACACACTGGGCTTGTCTGTAGAATTGGCTGATTATCTGAGGAAGCAGGGGGACTGAAAAGGAGCTGAGTGAGTGTGTGCCTCTAGTCCCGCAGAGCTTGCCTCCACCCAGTCAGGTCCACCTGTAGAATCCCACAAAAGATTTCATTTCGTAGCATGGTTTCACCTAGAAAAATGAGAATCAAGAAAACCCCTGGACAACGTCATCGCTGAGATTGCCTCCCGTTTTGACAGTTTACTCTTTGAAAGACTCCCAGTGATCAAGATGAGGCAGGTGGTAAACACTCCTGTAAGGGGAACCAAGTTGGGAGTGGCATTAGCTTGGATGTGGTGCCAAAGGCACAGCCTGAGTTGCAAGCAGCAGACTTAGAACAAGATGAGGTCACATTCAGAAGAAAGGCGACAGAATAGAGGCATCATTTCTTCTGTTTGCCTCCAGTTATGCAAGGAGCACAAAGGGGAATACCTGTTAAAACGGAGACATTTGTTTTATCGATAGAGATTAACGATCAATATTGATGACAGGCACATAATGCAATGGAACAGAGCAGATGCAGCCTGCATGCATCTTATCTCAGTGAGGCTGGCTTATTCATTCAGGGGACGTGAACCATAGGAAAGCCAGGCCAAGGCCTGAATGGTCTGTAGATCCACCACATGCAAGGATGTGTGGATGGGTCTGGATGGAGATGTTCATGTTCTCTGAGCACCATTCTGGGTGAAGCCCTGCCAGCTCCACCCCAGATATGAAATGAGCACAATATGCATGTCCACTAGAAGACCACTATTATTTTCATATCTTGCACCAACTGCTATCTCCCTTCCCCCATGGTTTATGTTGTTTGTCCCACTGGAGGGGTGTGTGTGTGTGTGTGTATGGTTATGTGTCCATCATGATTGTTGGTTCCCTCTTTTCCCCGTCCCCTCCCCACCTTTCCCTTACCCTTCTGGGAGTAGTGATATTCCCATTCCTGTTCCTGGATTCCCTGGGTCTTGAGCACTTATCTGTACCTGTGCGCATGCTCTGGTCTAGTATGAAGTGAGAAGCAGCACTGGAGTCATGATAGTAGGGGTGAGGAAGCCTCAAGGAACCAAAGGAATATTGTGTTCCATCAGTGCTTTACAGCGCTCCGGTTGACTCACCCCTTCCCTGTAATCCCTCTGTGAGGGGATATCCCATTGTCTACAGATGGGCTTTGGGTCTCTGCTCTGAGCCCCCCCACCCTTGTTCTCAACAATATGATTTGTTTGTTTGTTATTGGTCTTCTGATGCCTGTTACCCAGTCCCAATGACATTTCATGATCGCACAGGCTGGTGTGCTTCTTCCATGTGGGTTTGTTGTTTCTCAGCTAGATGGCCTCTTGCTTAACTTCAAGCCTTTAAGACCCCAGATGCTTTATCTTTTAATAGCTGGGCACTATCCTCTTTCTTCACCACATTTGTTTATACACTCATTTTGTCTTCAGCAATTGTGCCAGGAAGGTGAGAATCAGAGAATGCCAGTTTGTTAGAACAAAGTGTTCTTGTGTTGAGCGAGAGTATGAGCAGAGACCCAAAGTCCATCCACTACCTCAGTGTATTGCCACATAAATATATGTACATAGGCCAATACCTTTATTTTATGAATTAATGTGTTTACATATGTACACACCTATGCTTATACCTCTATCCATAGCTTTGCTTCCTAGATCATTCCTCTGTTTCCTTTTACCTTCCTCCTGCCCCACCATAATGCCTGCTCTATTTCACCTCTTAGTACTTCCTCTCAGCTAGATTGCTGTTGCTCCAACAGTCCCCAGGATCTCTACGTCCTCCTTGTTGTTGATTATAATTCTCTAGTTGTTCCCATGTCTATGGTGTTGTTTGCTCGCCGCTCCATTCCCCCGCCTCCTTCTCTGCACAAGTCTCTCTGGGACTATTCATCCAGTCCTATTGCTTTCTCTTTGAGCTTGCTTCCCATGCCTACCTTATATCAGTAGGCAAACCTACAAAAAACATGGACCAAACAAAATGAAAAGATATAAAAACAAATATCAACAGCAGCAACAACAACAAAAAACATACATAATTCCAGGTCTGTCCACTGACCTTTATGACTAATCTCCCCACCAGTCTTTGGGAAATTCTGGAAGTTGGCCCTTGTAGCCTTAAGTCTATTCTGGGGCCTCTTTAGGACCCTTGTGGCTTAGCTTGCCTTTGTTCCTGTTGCTGATTGTTATGTTCCCTTCTTGATTCGCCCCACTGCAGGGGATTCAGACTGGGCTAACTCTCCCCTGTGTGTTCCCAGTATTGTCCTCTGTCACAGGATGCTCCAGTAAGGGGACAACATGTCTTGAACTGTTGTCAGCCCTAAAATCGTCTCTGTGCCTAAGCATCTCTGTGCAGGGATGTCGTCCTCCAGGCTTGGTTTGCAGCTAGGGTCTAGACTGTCCCTTTCTCTTGTTCCTTCTTGGTTTGCTTTTGTGTGGATGTGGTATGCCAGCTCCTCTCCCAAACCTGTAGGTTTAGTGTTGTTCTCTGTCACACATGCTTCTAGGGAAGGGGTCAGTTTGGTTCTGATTGGGACCAGCCATGTAGCCCAATCTTTCCATGCGTTTCTCCACATGGTTACATTGCCCTCATGGTTTGGTGTGCCGTAGTGGAGTCTATATGCACACTCACAATTCTGTGGAGATATAACCAATACTCTCCCCCTAGGTGGGTTAGTGCACTGCTCCCCCTATGACATTATCCCCCCCCCTTTTCTCTTTTCTCATTCCTCCCTTTCCCCTTCTTTGTGTTGGATTCACATGTACCTCCTTGGGTTTGGTCTGACCTCCACCTGACTCCCTGTACCTCAACCCATATATTGCGAGATAAGCGGCTTCTCTTCTGTACCTGCTGTGCTTACACTTACCTCAAGGGACTCCTGTTGTACTTGTCCTTTTGTGATTGGCTGACTTTGCTTACCATAATGTCTTCCAATTCTTCCCATAAAATGACGTGTTTCATGTGATCTTCAGTGCTTTTTAGTGATGTGTAGTACTCCATTGTGTGTATGTGCCAGAGTTTTCTAATCCACTTTTCTATCAATGGAAATTTAAGTTGTTTCCAATTCCTTATGATTGTGAATTTCACTGCAATAAACATTGGAGTGTAAATGACTGGTTGTGGTCTATTTCTTACCTTTTCTGGGTATATGCCCATTGCTAACAATCCTCTCCCAATCTGTGGGTTTTCCTGTTACCCTCTTGTGAAGTCTTTCGATGCACACAGGTGTTTTATCCTTAATAAATGACACGTCAATTTCAGGTTCACGTGTGTGTACCCTTCTCTATTGAAGTTAGCCTATGTATCCCTGGGCCAAAGTTCTTTGGTTTGTCACAATTCCATCCTTGATGGTTTGGGGTTTTCCTTCTAGGTCAGTGATCCACCTTGAGTTTGTTCTTGTGCATAGGGTGAGGTAAACATCTTGTTTCAGTTTTGTACAGATGGATATCCATTGTTTCCAGCACCACTTGTTAAAAAGGGCATCCGCCTCCCCTTGATGTTTTTTGGGGCCCTTGTCAAAGATCAGTTGCCTATACATCCTTCAAGTTTTGAAGACCTAGGATGTCACTCCGTGAAATAAGGTGTGCCTGATTTAGGCCATGGGATTTTCAGTTGCCTCATCTGCATGTTAAAGTTGCACATCGAATCATGAAGATCAAGGAAGACTCGATGACTTTGAATTATGAATACACAAAGAATATAAAAAGAACCATGAACTAACAAAAGAATAAACAAATCTGTCTTGGAAGAAATACAACCAAAATGCTCCTTAGAAGGGATGATGGTGAGACTTTGTCTTAAGTATTTTGGACTTGGATCCGGAGAGACTGGTCCCTGGGAAAGGGCGTCACGCTTGGCAAAGTCGAGGAGCAATGAGAAAGAGGAAGACCCTCATCGAGATGATTGACACAGTGGCTGCAAAAGTGGCTCAAGCATGACAACAATTGTGAGGGTGGCGAAAGACCAGGTGCAGTGCTTCCTTCTGTTGTACATAGGGTCGTTGTGAACCAGACCCAAATTGATAGCACTCACCAACAATGTATATTAGCATTATTCTTGCTATTATTCTCTTCATGTTAAGAAAACTCCAAGCAGTTTTCTGACTCTCCATTTTGTGTCCTTTTATATACTATATTGACAACATGCCTTTGAGATATGGCAATGTAGCCAATGTTAGTTCACTTTTCCAAATCAGAAAATCCCTGACTAAAAGAGGGGGGTTGCAAGGAGGTTGTATAGACTGATGAATCAGATCAATGCAGAGGAAAAAGCTATGGATTAGGAAAAAGTGGATCTTCTCAGCTAAGTACTGACTGTGGGTTTTTACAAGGCTGAATCTTCTCCCTGTTCCCCCGGGGGTTCTCCTTCTGTAGCCTGAGGGTCTGAGAACGTGTTCACTTGGTCTTCTCCAGAGCAGAGCCCAAGCCTGTGTGTGAGGTATCTCTATCCTGAGGGGCAGGGGCTCTGTTCTTACACTGGGCCCAGCAGGTTCATTTCACCTTCATCGTCTTTAAGCTGAACCCAAGGAGAGGAGACAATAAATCCTCCCTCCATACCGAGAATGCCTTGCGCTCTAAGGAGTTGCAGAAAGATGAGGCCACCAGGGACCCCAGGCCCTCCCCTCCCCCAGGCGGCAGCACTCATTAAGCACATCCGAGCTGGGAAGCTCTGGGGAGCCCTGTTCCCTGAGATGATGGTCTCAGGTTCTTCCTCTAGAGCACTCCGCCAGGGAGAAAAGCGATGCTAACGAGTCTCTGGCTTCTCCGTAATGTGCCGAAGGGGGTCTCTGACCAATTTCGCCATTCACCAAGCTCCATTCTTCCAGGAAAAGATGTTCTGGCCCTTTATGGCAGCCTGAGAACAAAAGAGAGGAGACAGAACATATTCAAGTCAGGCAAATTACCACCACAAAACACGGACAATGGAGGAACCACACTCATATTTGCATTAATTATATCTGGGTGATGAAACTATGGTGGAGTTGTAATGTCCTTGGTTTTTTTAAATATATGTGTGTATATAACACATATACACACATATATTTATTGAGTAGCCATCCTTTCTCAAAGAGAGAAAAATACACAATTTGTATTTCTCAATTTTTTCCATTTTATTTTTATTAGAAATAATCTGGTGCTGGTGTTATCTGGCATCAGTGAAAAAATAACTTGCCTCAGCTTCTCCTTTTGTCTCTTCTGCTGTTAGGATAATCTAGAGCAGCAGTTCTCAACCTGTGGGTCGTGACCCCTTGGGGGTCAAATGACCCTTTCACAGAGGTCACCTGGTTCATAACAGTAGCAAAATTACTGTTGTGAAGTTGCAACGAAAATAATTTTATGGTTGGGGGATCACCACAACATAAGGAATTGTATTAAAAGGTTGTAGCATTAGGAAGGTTGAGAATCACTGATCTAGAGTGCAGGCAGGGAAGAGTCCTCAGTGCTTGCTGCCCAAGGAGAGAGGCCAGAAGAGCCCCACACAGGTGGGCAGGCAGATTTTTCAGCTTTGTTAGCCCAGGTAGACTAGAGAAACAAATTGCGGGACTTGCATATATGTATAAGAAAGAGCTTTATGTTGAAGAGCAATTGTATATTGAGAAAACATCCCAGCCCAGTCCAAATCAAGTCCGTAGGTTCAATATTAGCCCATACGTCTGATGCTAGTCCATAAATTCCTCTTCAGACTCACACAACACATACAATGATGCCAAATGCAGGAAGATCACAGACCAGTGGGTGAAAAGTCTTGTGGATCCAGTGGTGGTGAAAGCATCTCAGTGCTGGCATGGGCCTCCACGTGACTCCTACAGCTCTCTACGTTTGGCTCCTCAACAGGAAGATGAAGCAGAGATAGAGTGCTCTTGCAGGTCTCCGCAAGTCTCCGTGTGGCTTGTCAACAGAAAGACAAAGGCAGAGAGAGGAAGTTCCCAGAACCCTCATGAGAAAGCCATGCCCCCTAGGAGGCATCATCAGACTGTGACCTGTTTGACAGGCTAGACTCCATCCCTTCATTCTTAATACCCTCAAGTTGACATGAGATTATGTAACTACCACAGCAGCCTCCCGATTGAGTCAGAATTGGCTGGATGGCAGTGGGTGTTTGGGAGTGGTTCTCTGGATCAAAGTCCACATCTAGGTCAGAGCATGATAAACATTCCTTCTCTTCAGTGACCCAGTAGTTGGAGCTAACTGACTGCAGAGAGCAGAATTTTCCCTCAGCGAATGATCTAAATATTCTATCAAGCACAATTCATGCTACTCCGCAAGCCATGGGGAATCTCTTTTTTTGGTTGTTGTTATTTTTTTTAGGGAATCTTTGATAGAAGGAAACCTCCTAAAAATAAGCTGATTTGACAAAAATAAACTACCCATATTTAACTGGTATGTTGTAAATAGAAAGTTTTCAAAATGATAACTGTGATCAGTACTCGAGACCTGCCCATTCAAGACACCAACTGAATGCATCCACAAGGAAGCAGGTATTGGTACTGAGTTGTTCCTGGATATTAGATACTGTGTCTGCTTCCCCCAAGACTCAGCATTGCACACGGCAGTCACGCTCACACTTCCTCTTTCACTTGATCCTCCTCAGGATCCTGGGAAAAGGGCAGAGCAGGGCATGTAATTTTACCCAGGAAAATGGAGAGGAGAGGGTGTAAGCAAGTGAGAACTCGGCTTCAAGTTTCCTAGTTCATAAAAGTCTCTGTTCAATAAAAACGGCCTTCTAGTGCTGAACCAGAGGATTGCCTTCCTTCTCCTTGTTTCTGCTTCATTCATATCCCTCTCTGCCCTATTATGACACTCCAGCTCCTCTGCACACTTTCTGTGTCTGGCACACATCAAGTTCAAACGCACGTATCTCAAATGCCTTGCATCTGCTTTTTCCTGTGCTGAAATGCTTTTCCCATGGATCCTTGCATGAGAAGCTCTTTCTAGTCCTTCAGATTTTTATTTAATATACAAGTGGGTGCAGGAAAAAACAGAATTTTTTCAATGCTATGTATTTAATTTTTGTATTAATGTATTTAATTTATGTATTTAAATTTTTTGGTACAAAACAACCTTATCGTCTTCAAATCACTCTCAATTACACCTAATACATTTGTCAAATCTGCAACTCCATTCTTGGAAACATTTTGCAAACTCGCCTGTTTGGATGGCTGAAAGCACCTCCCTCGTTTTTGTTTCTTCACTTCTTCCATGTGTCGAATCGCTGTCCTTTCACGTCCTTCTTCATTCATGGAACAAAAAGAAGTTGCATGGACTGCAATCAGGTGAGTAAGGTGCTTAGGACAAGAGAGACATGCTGTTTTTTTTTTGCCAACACTGGCACACTGAGATGACTGCATGAGCAGATGCGTTGTTGTGGTGGCAAGACCATCCCCGGTTTGTCACAAATCAGGCCATTTTTGTCGCACACTGTTATGCAATCTTTTCAGAACCTCTAAATAGGAAACTTAATTAGCAGTCTGACCTGGTGTAACAAACTTAAAATGCACTATGAGTTGACATTTTCATCCATTTGGGAAGTTGACGGACATCCAGTACGAGGTTTGTCATCAATTGATATTTCTCATTTTTTGAAACAAGAAAACCACAGAGTTTTCCATAGCGCTGTCTGTGTAATGTGTTCAGCATCACAGTTCAGCAGTTTCTGCAGCAAATCTTCCTGAGCAGGAAACAGAATTTCACAGCTGCATGTTGTTCTCTTAAATCGGCCATCACCCAAAAAACGAGGTTTGAGTGTAACCACTTTTATGAAAAAATTTCCTGTGACCGCAGAGAACCTTCCCAGGCCATGCCACTGGGTGCACTAACTCTGATAGAGTTGGTCAATGCTTGCCTCATGGGGAAAATGTGTACTATAAAAGTTCTACTTTGCCCAGCACAATTCCAGGTTTTTTGGCGTACCCACTTGTATTACCACCCTAAGTTAACTTTCTTAACCAAATCCCCTCTGCCTAACTCTTTCCCATCTCCTCCCCATGTTTTGTTTGCTGGATAGATCCTGAGTCTAGACTCAGCTTCTTAGAAAATGTATGTTACCCCGTGTTACTCTGGGTAGACTAGAGAAACAAATCCATAGAAACTCATATATATATACACACACACATATATATATATATATGAGAGTTTTATATAAAGGGTAAGTGTACAGTAAGAAAGCATCCCAACCCAGTGCTGTCCAAGCCCATAAGTCCAACATTAATTAATATTAATGACATCCAACATATTAATGACAGTCCAACATTAACTCATATGCCCACGACCAATCTACAAAGTCCTCTTAAATCTCACAAAACAGACGCAATGATGCTGATTGCAGGAGGAAAGCCAAATCAGTAAGCATGTAAGCATCTCAGCACTGGCAGGGGTCTCCACATGGCTACTCCAGAACCCAGGGCTGCATCAGGATAGGTCCATGTTGCTTCTCCTCGGGGATGTTTTTAAGGAAGTAGACCTTGCCAGCTGAAGCAGGGAACTGGCTAAGGCAACTGCACCCTGATCCAACTATCAAAGAGCAAGAGACCTGAGAACTGGAAAGGCAAGGCTCACCAAGCCATTTATCTCTCTGCCCTTCAATTAATCCCACATGTGTTTATCAGCCAGGTTGGCACAATAAATCTTAACTATCTCACTCCCTATGCTCTGATATTATCTTCTATGACTATATATTCTCCTAGAGAGGATTTTGTGACCAAAGATGCTGCTGTGTAGGCCATGAATCCTGACCATGCTCACCTCCTCTCTATGTTTAAATTTGCTAAGTCCAGTGGCATTCCTCCCAGCATTGTCAGAGCCGGTTCTTGCTAGTAACACATTATTAGTATCAGTATGGCAGGGGCTGTTAGTTGTCTTTCCAACTTCCTTCCTAATAATAAAAAACAAACAAACAACTTCACACTTAAGTATGAAGTCTACATTCCACCCCACCCCACTCCCCAGTCTTCCTTGCATCTAGGTATGGTCATATGACTAAGCCATCATCAATGGGATGTGAACTAAATGATATATGGAGCTTCCAGCCTCTACATTTAAAAGGGAAGGGAGTGCCTTCTACTTCCTCTTTCCCCTTCCCACTTGACAGGCTATAAATTAGAGGAGGTGGTGACACATCTTCAACCTTGCAGAAGCCTGCAGTCTCGTGGAGGCAAGATAGAAGGAACCTGGATCTCTGACGCCATGAAGTTGTTCTTCCAGTTCTAGGCTGATTATTCCCAGACTTTATATGAGAAATACATGAAATCTTCTTTTACACTTTACTCGGGCCTTTGTTAGAGCAGCCAAATCATAACCTATCTAATGGAATTCAAAATCTCATACTCATGTATTGCATATAGCTATCACCTCTAGAAAACAAATTCCAAAGGAAAGACATCATTCATGCTAGATTATTAATGCATCTTCACAACTAGCACTTAGTCCCAGGACCATATTTAGAAGGAAGGAAGACTGGGAAATGTAGACTTTACCTTAACAGGATAGAGGGTATGTTATTGTTGTCATTTTTAAAGAAGGATGAAGAGAACCACACAGAGAGACTAGTCATCCCTGGCACATAAGGACAATGCAAACATTGTTCTAAGAATGTGTTACTGGAATGAACAGATAATACAAAAACTGTCCATGTGTGCTTCATCAATGAATCACTGACTTTCAATGGTTGGCTGACTCTCCTCTGCTCAGACTTTTGCTTTGCCCATTAGTTCCTAGGATTCTCTTTTCACTTTTCTGACCCAATAATAACCGGGCTCTCAGTACTGGAAGCTCCCCAGCTCTCCTGCATACTCTCCTGACTGTCATGTGGAAAGTGAAGTTTTCTGAGTGAGGTCCTAAACCTTTCCTCCATTCTTTACAAACCTAATTCAGTTTAGAAAGTCTTGTGAACTAATATCATGCATCACGGAAAGTCACTTGGGACCTCAGACAGCATCTGGTCCCTCTCTGGGTCTCCGCCATGGTGCTCTGTTTCTTCCCTTTCATGATGAAATATCAAAACATGAACAATAGGGGTTTACCAACTGTGCCATCTGGTCAACTCTTCTCTCATGTCCCTTTGGCCTCGAGGTGATTTGAGGGCTGCTGTTGGGTGACTCTGAAAAGCATGTCAACCTTGATTTAGAGCGGTGCTGTCCACTAGAAATAATGCAAGTCACAAATGCAAGGCATGTAGGGAATGTAAAACTTGTCGCCATATTACATGTAGAAGGATATGAGAAACTGTAAGGTTGATTTTAAAGTCATATGGTTAACATATTCAACATATGAACATTTCAACATGGAATCAATGCAAAAAGTATTAATGAAGTGCTCCACTTTCTTTTGTCGATAAGAACTCATTGAAATCCACTTGTGTTTTCTCTGACAAGTGCAGAGTAGCTCACTCTGGACTCAGCACAGTTCAAGTGTTTAATGGCCATATGTGGCTAGCGGCTACTACACTGGACAGCACAAAGCTAGAGAAAAGGGCATTAAATGAGTTTATGCTAAAGTGCTGGTCTTAACCAATCCCCATGGGAAATCTGACCTTCACTTTCTTCATCTGTAAAATAAGACTACCCATACCTGATTCACAGTGTTTTGAGGAGAATTATAGAGCTGATATGTAATATGTGTGAGCATGTTGTTTTATAAATATAGAAGCAGGTTTCAGCATGTGCTTCCTGCTACTCCTTTCCATTAATACCATAGCTTGTTTTGGGTTGGGTTTTATTTTTTATCAATGTATTAAAGGAAGAAGGAAATGACTCATCTTCCTGGCCCACAATGAATCCTGCATGAATCCTTTGGTGCCCCCCTTCATCCTAAACGTAGGAGGAGTTCGTGTGGGAGGGGTATTACAGTGAGCGCATTCGTGTACATTGCATTACAAATCAATAAATAGGACATCTGGCGCATGCACACAGTCTTCCCAGTGTTACAAACTAAGGAAAACAATGTCTATTTTTGTTGATATTGACACTCTGCCAAACAAGATGGCCTTTTCTATCAATTGGTCTTTCCTAACGACTTGTCAAAAGTAAGGGAGTCTCACCATCCTCGCTTCCCAGTAGTATTCTGATCGAATGTCTTCTAAGACTAATTTGCTTGTTCTTTTGACAGACCAGATGTGCCATTCTTTGCCAGCATCACAGTTCGGGAAGGAAGAGGAAACCATGCAAAGGCAGCAAACCAGCAGGCAAAGATTATTGGGCACCACCTTGGAGGCTGGCTGCTCTAACTGTCACCTGGCATCAATTGACACTGGGAGCTCTAGCTTGATTTATTCAGGGAAAGTGTTTATGCCATTTATCTAAAGCACTGACATAGCATAGCATTGTTCAGATGTGTATCACCATTAACATTTAACATTGACATAAGGTGATGGGGACAAGATCTAGGTCACCTCTCTTCCAGGATTCTTCCCTAAATTGCTCATTGTGGTAGTTACATAATCTGTAGTCAAATTGAGACTTAAGAGTGAAGGGATGAAGTTCAGTCTATCAATCAGGTTGCAGTTTGATGACTTCATTTGGAGACGCTAAGGAGATAAATAGCTCACTGGAGGCCGGACAGAGACTCTCACTCCCTGTGAGACATTCCTGTGGAAAAGACACATGGAGCTACACTAGAGCCTGGGCGCTGAAGGAGCCACCTGGGGACCCACACCAACACTGAGATGCTTCCATTGCCATTGGATCCACAAGTCTTTGCATTCACTGGTCTGTGATCTTCCTGCATTTGGCATTATTGCATGGCTGCATGAGTCTAAAGAGGAATTTATGGACTAGTATTAGACATAGAGGCTAATATTGGACTTATGGAATTTATCTGGACTGGACTGGGACGCTTTCTTAAAGTACAATTACTCTTTATATAAAGCTCTTTCCTATACACATATGAGAGTCTACCCAGACTAACATACTCATCCTAGACGCTAGAGGTTGACTGAAAATGTCTCTTGGGTTCTTGTTCTGGTCCAATCCTTTCCCTTCCCCCAACCAGTCCACAGACCACAGAAGACCTGACCATAGTTTGTCTAAGTCACGGCCCAAAGGAAGATGATGTGATTGTTTTTTAACATGTTAATTTGTAGTTGTTACATTTAGAGGCATATAAGCCTATTGAAAATAACCAAAAGAAAATAACTGAAATCAACAGCATAAATAGACTGTTTCTGTTTTTTTAAGGAGAAAATTATAAAAGAACAGAAAAATGAGGCCAAAAAGAAGGATCCAGAAAAGTCAAAGAAGGCATGGCTAAATAATTCAAATAATTCAGTTTTGGCTTTCCAAAACTGAGTTTTCTGTGAATAGAGTCTTGTGTGGGGGTGGGGGTGGTCCTCTTTATATATTTTAAAATTCTCTTTTCTCCCCTCTCATCCTCTTTAAAGATCACTCAAACCTGCTTTGAAGGATCAAAAATGACTGTTTTCTCCCTCCCGTTAACATGGTCTGTCCTGCTTGAGATTCTTAGGATCACTACCCTTCTTCATTATACCTCTTACTCCCCCGCCACACACACACACACACACACACACACACACACACACACTCCACTCACAGAAAGACAACAACCATTTACAAGCTGTGCTCCTCAAAGTGGTCCTCAAATTGCATCCCTTCTAGCCATTCTGTCATCCCTGCCTCTCCAGGACCTCTCCTGCTGCCCCTGCCAGATTCTACACACTGCTGTCTTCCTTCCCAGTTAGGGGTCATAAGCCTCACCCCCAACACCAGAAGTGACACCTTCCCTCTTGCTGCCCCACTCTAAAACCTGATAAGCTGGCAATAAACTCCCTCAGCAGTACATGACCCTTTTCGGCAGGCATACAGCCACTCCCATGAAACTGAAGAGCCACTAGAGTGCAACTGTGAGGTGCTCCCCTATTACCGAAAGGTTGGAGCTTTGACTCACCAGCTAGCGAAAGGCCTGGCAGGTGATGGTTCCAGCCTAACATGCCCTAAAAAGCAGCTCTACTCTGTCATATGTGCCCAAGAACAACAGTACTGTCATCCTGGTTCTGACCCTCTGCTGAAGTGGTTCTCCTCAGATCTGCCCTCGGTTGCTGGCCTGTTGATTCCAACACAGGTGTCAGAGAGAACTGTGTTCAGTAGGGTTTGCAATGGCTGATTTTATGGGGAGAGAAGGGGGGGAGAGTAGATCACTAGTCCTTTCTTCCAAAGTGCCTCAGGGCCACTCAAGCATCCCACCTTTTAGTTGGCAAACAAGCAGGTTTGTACTCCCCAGAAACAATGATTCCCTCTGAACGGGCTTTAAATCTCTGCCCTCTGCCCACTCCACGTCCATCTTTAAAATGTAAATACCTCTGAGAGTAAACTCAAAACTCTTGCAAGCAGCTCAGAGAGACAAGTCTCGCTGCCCCTGTGGGTGTGGGAGACTGGCGCTCTTTGTGGGAGTAGAAAGACTCATCTTTCTCCCGAGGAGTAGCTGGGATTCAAACTGCTGACCTTTCCGTTAGACTCCCAATGCCACTAGGGCTTCTGGACCTCTGAGGGTCACTCACATGACCTTTTCTTGTTTTTATGGTCGTTGTTTTCTATTGGAAACCTGTTTTAAACCGTTTTATTGGCACACAGCCTACTTGTGAACCAAGTCGGTTGTCCCATCGCAGCACGAAGAGTCACTGCAGCGAGTCCCCAGCCCAGGCGTCTAACCAGCTGCCACATGGAATTTGCGGGGCGTGCTTTCAGCCAGAGCAATAGCATGTTTCTCGCGTGCTTTCCTTCCGTGGCATCTGAGAACACAGACGCCTGGCAGAGCGGCGTCTCTGACCCTCCTCCTGCAGAACCACATTCCGGGGCCTGCGTCATGGGAGCTCAGCACACAGGCACAGGGCAGTCTTCAGTGCCCGCCCTGAACCCAGGCTGCCACCTTGTCTCTGGGCCCCAAACATTTAAAAACTGCGAGGTAGGTTGCAGCCCTCTGCCTCCCACAGACCAAGCCCCAGTTCAGGGGCAGACAGCACATTCCTGCCCGAGGACACATCTCTCTGAGCTGATGAACCCAACACAGGTTAATTAAATTAAAGTAGGATCAGAACCTGCCTCGTCTCTACGGGCAGCCCAGCAGCAGTCTGCATGAATCTTTCATATTCATAAATGAATTATTGTTTGCCTGCATTGGGACTTGCCTCGAAGAAAGAGTGACCTCTGGGTGGGAGCAGCCAGAGAAAGGAATGCCGCGGTGGTACAAATGACTCAGCATTCCACAACTAGCCCAAACGTTGGTGGTTTGAACCCACCTCAAGGCACCTTGGAAGGAAGGCCTGAGGCTCTGCTTCCAAAGGTTCACGGCCTTGAAAACTCACAAGGCGTCCGCTAGAGGTGAAGTGAAATCAACTCAACAGCAACTAGTGTACTGGTGGTCGGAGACAAGCAGTTATGGGTGTGTGTGTGTGTGTGTGTGTGTGTGTGTGTGTGTGTGTGTTTGCAACCAGCTCGTGTGTCGAACAAAACATTGAAGTCCATTTCCATTTCACTTTTCCTCCTTTCCTAACCACACAGACCAGTGGTTCAGATCTGATGGGTAAGGACTTTTGGCGGGGGGGGGGGGGGGTCGTTAAGACTTGACTTCTCTCTCTCTCTCTCTTTATTTGAAAATTTATTTGTTTTTCTCCTTTTACTTGTGGAGTAGAACGCATCTAAAAGAAAATACGCTATGCAGAGTTGGATAGCCCATCGCAGCAAAATGGTGACAGTAACCCAGTCACCCGCCTCCCCTGCCCCCACCTCATGCATGCGTCTTCTTTTTCTCTCTTTCATTTCTCCCACCTTCTTTCCCTCCCTGCCCTGCACACATCCCCTCCCTCCCTCTGTGTTGCAGGGCACAGGGTGAGTGTGACTAAGGCCGCCCTCCTAAAACCAGGGGACGCTCCCGCAAGGAGGGAGAGACTTGAGCACTAGTTGAGCCCCAAGCTCACCCGTGATGGAGGGTATTATGAATATGCTTAGGCAAGTTCAGTTAATGACTTAGGGATGGGGTTGGTTGCTGCCAGGGAGTCAGCAAGGAGGGAGAGACAAAAGCTGCTGTTCTAGATAATGTTCCCAAGGGAGAGCTGGAAGACACCGGAAAAAAGCAACTGTGTGAACCTCCCATCACAGACAGGATTCCTCTGCTCAGCAGGGCACAGCCAAAGTTGGCCTTCACAAGGCATGCCTTGGAGGCGGGAGGGAGAGTGCGGTTTGCTAGTGTTGCTGTGTGCTTCACTTGTGCTGAAGAATAGGCGAGCGGGGAGGGCTGACATCCACTACCCCAGGAGAACCTATCAACGCTGGGACCTCACCTGCACCCCATCTGGAAATTAAACCGGGAATGGCACTGCTGGGGAGCCTGGGTCTCCAGTGTGTGGGAGCCCATCAGCCAACGTGGAGTCTCCCTCCTTGTCTCTTCCTCTCTCTCCAGGGACTTGCTTCTTTTTCCTATCAGCCTCTCTCAGCAGACTGGGAAGGCAAGGACAAAGGGGGGTAAAATGCACATTCTGCAAGTTCCATAGGAAAGTCTTTGGTGGAAGGAAGTTGAAGCTAATGGGCACGCTGTGGCTTTCATTTATCCACACTGCTGTCACTTCCATTAGCCCGGAAATGTGAGAGGGGGGCTGTGCAATCTATCACTGTCCTCTGTGTGTGCCGGCCACACTGCTGATGGGGTTCTTTTCTGGCTTCAAACTTACCGTCGTCAGCAGGACCTTTGCTCAGATTTCTTAGAGACGTGATGCCTTACATCACCTTAGAGTCTCTTTAAACCCCACTTCTGGCCTGTGACTTAGCTCATCTCGCATCTCCCCCTATTTCCTGTGTGGGATCACAGCAACAGTTGAATAGACATTGCAGATGTTGCTGGTCCTAAAACCCTGTGCACCGGCGTCCACTTCCAAGCCCTCTCTGCGACCTAGCCCATGCAGGTGTGTCTCTCCATTAGCCTTCTAACAAGAGAGGGAAGTGTGTTCTTGTCATTTTCGTCGAATGTCCCCTACTCTGTGACATCTCTCAGACCGCTTCTCTGCCTCAATTCCCAGTCTCCCCTCCAGTCTCCCCAGGGCTGTGTGCTTCCAATGTAAAAGCACCCTCTAAACTAGGCAGCACTTCACCAGTCTAGAGCATGGTGCATGGGCCGGGGCTGACTGTACACTTCAAGTATATTAAAACCCCAAGCATCCACTGCTGTAGAGATGATTTCAGCTCATAGCAATCCCATAGGGCAGAGTATAGTCACAAGGAAGGAATCAGGATAGTGTTTGCAGCAGGCTATATCTCAGCTACAAACGGAATTAAGTTTCCTTTTATGGGCTATTCTGGGAACTGAATGCTGTGTAAAATATTACTTCTATAAGAAAATGAGTTTTTAATTGTAGGCAAATATTTGCTTAGTTGACAACTCCCTGGATATAGATTCTGGTTTATAGTCAGTCCTCTGCCCATAGAAAAGCTCAATAAATATTAGTTTAGTTGAAATAAAGCTGTTGACATTCTTGGATGTAAATATATTCTTTCATAAAGAAACACCAAATGCACTCCGGTGTGGTTGGTGGCCAGGTTTAGACAAGATGATGATTAAAACCTCCATCCATCAGCTCACAGCCACCTTTTGTTATAACAACAACAAAAAAGTTCCCAATAGCTGGAGGCCATATGTTAAATAAACTTGAAGAAATATTTTCAGCAGCAAATGTCAACTTCTCACATGTACGGCTGTCAAAACTACGAATTCTGAAACTTGATCTAAATTCAGTTGTATATTTATAAATGGAAAATTATTTTTCTGTTACTGACACGTGAAAATAAGCAAATGTCATATCCAAATCTGACCAAATTCTCTGTTTAAACTTTAAAATGAATGAAGAAAGTTCTCGGGGTAATTTTATATAAAACACTATTTTAGTGAGAGTCTTTTTTTCCCTTTTGTTTTAGTTAAAAGATGAAGATCATTCTTTTATTTATTGGGAAAAGTGTCTTGGATTGTTTCTATTGTTATTAGTACACAAACAAAAATCTTAAAACAATAGTAAGGGAAAAGAAACCTGCAATACGCAGATGGCACAACTTAACTTGCTGAAAGTAGAGAGGCCTCGAATCACTTACTGACCAATATCAAAGGCCAGTGTGTGGAGAAGGATATCATGCATGGAAACATAGAAGGTCAGTAAGAAGAGGAAGCGCCCCAATAGTATGGACTGGCATGGTGGCTGCAGCACTGGGTTCAAATATAGGGATGATTGTGAGGACCAGACAGTGTTTAATTATACTCTCTAGGGGTCCCTGTGAGTTGGAACTGACTTGAGGGTACTTATGTTAAACTGGATCCTCTAGAGACGCAAAACCAGTGATTGATATGTGTGTGTGTATATGTAAACACATATGTACAAAGAGAGAGAAATTTACATCAAGAAAATGGCTCCAACAATTTGCAGAAGAGAGTAAGTCCAGTTTGGTTCAAGTTTGTGAGTCCAATATTAAGCTGGAGGCTTCTCCTGGCTTGCATAGCTTCAGAAGTTGATAAAGCAGGAAAACCAGGCAGGAAGACAAAGTGGGAAAACCACAGGCTGGTGGATGCAGAAGCAGATGAATCAAGGTTAGCAGGAGAAGCTCATCATTGAAGAGTTCAGTGAATCCAAGGTTGGCAGGTCAGATGAGATCAAGTCCAAATTTAAATTCTTGTTGTTGTTTTTGTTGTTAGGTACCGTCGAGTAGACTTAACCCATAGTTGAGCCTCTGCACAACAGAATGAAACTGCCCAGTCCTGGGCCATCCTCGTAATTGTTCCTGTGCCTGAGCTCATGGCTGCAGCCACTGTGTCCGTCCAGCTCCATGAGGGCCTTCCTCTTTTTTGACGCCCCTCCTCTTCTCCAGGGATTGGTCTCTCCTGATAATATGTCCAAAGTACGTGAGATGAATGAAGGCTTGCTACCCTTGCCTCTAAGAAGCACGCTGCCCTTACTTCTTTCAATACAGATTGGTTTGTCCCTTCGGCAGTGCATGGTACTTTCAGGATTCTTCTCCAGCACCACCGTTCAAAAAAAGGATGCTCTCAAATAGATGGACTGACACAGCGGCTGCCACAATGGATTCGAACACAACAATTGTGAAGATGGCACAGGACTGGGCAGTGTCTTGTTTTCTTGTACGGGTTGTTGTTGTTGTTATTGTTGTTAGGAGTCATCAGGTCAGTTCTGATCAACATAGAAACCTTATTCTTGTTCCATTCTTACAATTGTTAAGTTAGAAACCATCGTTGGGGCGGTGTCAGTCCATCTTGTGAAAGGTCTTCCTCTTTCTTGCTGAGCCTCCACCTTACCAAACATGATGTCCTCTCCAGGGACTGGTTTCTCCTGACAGCATGTCCAAAATAGAAGTCTCGCCATCCTTGCCTCTATGGATCACGGTGGTTATACTTCTTCCAAGACAAGTCTATTTGTTCAGTTGGCCACTGCGGTGCTTCCGATATTCTTCGCCAACACCACAGTTCAAATGCATCAAACTTTCCTCCATTTTCCTTATTCAACATCCAGCTTTCACGTGTACATGAGACCATTCAAAATATCATGGTTTGGGCAGGGCACCTTAGTCCCCAAGGTAACCTCCTCGTTTTTCAACACTCTAGCGAGGTCTTATCTGCAGATTGACCAAGTGCAATCCATCACTTGGCTGCTGCTTCCATAGGCATCGATTGTGAATCCAAACAAGATGAAATCCTGGACCACTTTAGTCTTCTCTTCGTTTCTCGTGTTACCCATTAGTCCAGTTGTGAGGACACGTGCTTTCTTTACACGCATTTGTGATCCACACGCAGGCTGCAGTCCTTGATCTTCATCAGCAAGTGCTTCAAGCCCTACTCAGTTTTAGTGAGCAAGTCTGTGTCACCTGCATATTGAAGGTTGTTAATAAGCCTTCCTCCAGTCCTAATGCTACCTTCTTCTTCATATAATCCAACTTCGCTGATTATTTGCCCAGCCTAAAATTTAAATAAGTATGGTAAGAGTATTCAACTCTAATGCATACCTTTTCTTATTTTAAACTATTCCCTTGTTCTGGTCACACAACTTCTTCTACATAGGATCCTATGAATCCAGCGACGGCAGCTTACAAGAGCATGTTGTTTAAAAGTGTTGCATTTTTATTCATGAGACAGACTTAGTGTGTGTGAGTGTGTGTGTGTGTGTGTGTATACACCAAAATAAATACTTGTCAGGTTTAAGTGTTAAAATTATGCTGACTTCAGAAAATGACTTGGAAAGTGTTCCTTCTTTTTAGTCTTTGGAATAATCTATGTAACTCCCATTTGTTTTTCAATTGTAAATACTTTAGAACTTTGCTGATGAACCATTGAGACGTATATTTATCTTGGTCGAGCATGTTTTCTTGCACAATTATAGGACTATTCTGATTTCTCTATCTCTATGCTGCTGCTCTTATCGTCTCAAGTTCATTAGCATAAAGGTGTTAGTATGTGGTTTTGCTCTTTATTCAGTCTGTCTGATTTGCAGCTGGACCCGCTTTTTCATCCTTGGTATTTTACCTCATGCCTTCTTCTAGTAATCCATCTTGCCAAGCATTTACCAATTGTATCAGTCTTTGTAAAGAAACCTTTGTCTTGGTGATGCTTTCTTTTGTGAGCTTATAATTCATTTTTGCTCTCTTTTCGGTAGTGTCCTTTCTCCATTGCTTGGATTTAATTTGCTGTTATTTTCCTACATGTTTAGATGAATACTTAGCTCATGGCTTTTTCAGCTTTTCTTCTTAGCAAACGATAATCAGGCATACAATCTGAACAGTGCCTGATTACATGATGTACATGTATGTATCTCCATGGTCCCTAGGGTCTTCTTTGAAAGGGAAAGTGGCTCTCACGCAGTTTATCATTTTCCCTAAATCCACATGTTTGCAGCCATGGACCAATGGTAGGGTGCATATAGAGAATATGGCTCTGGGCACTGGCTCTTAGGCTTTGTCTTGCGGCCAGGCAGGTGGAGCAATGGGAAGGAAGGGCAGAGCCCACTCCACTCTGAGCCTCTCTCACAGGCTCCTGTTGGTGCCTCCATCCATTTCTCCAGCTTCCACCAGCAGCTCCAGTAGCAGTAGTGGCAGCAGCGACAACATGGGTGTGTTAAACATGGTTCTCTAGAGAAACGAACCCAGAGCACAAATGACTATAAATAGATAGATGATAGATAAATAGATAGATAAACAGATGCAGCACGAAGGACTATAACAGTTAATTAGTCCACACAGCAGTACAGAGGGCTCAGTTCAACTCACTTCCATGGAACAGTTAATATACTGGAATTCCTTCAACTCACAAGGGTTACTGGGTCCAAGGTCAAGGAATCAGACAGCTTAGTCTTTGCTAGGGCAATGCAGGCAGTCCGGCCACAGGCAGCAAACAGCAGGGTAGTCACCAACAGTCAGCATCTCTGGAACTCAGCAAAGCAGTCCTAGATAGGATGTCAAACTCAAGTAATGAAAGACGACAGGATCTGACAGCCTCAAGCTCAAGCAAGGTGTACACCAGCAGTGTGGTGAAGCAGGTCTCAAAGGAACCTCAAACTCCGGTGACACAATTCACGGTTGACTGTCCCACAGGTAGTGTAGCTCACAAATTGAGGCAGAGAACTAGCTAAAGCAACCACGCTGGTCCTATCACCAGAGAGCAAGAGAGAGAGGGGCGGGGCTTGTTGAGCCATTTATCTCTTTGTCCTCCAATCAAACTGCAACATTATTAATCCCACGTGTTCCTATTGGCCAGGTTGGCTCAATAAATCTACCTATCACAATGGGCAACCTGAAGCAGCCTCCCATTGCATTTTAATATGGTGTCCACACAAAGTTCCCATCATAAAACATTCGACTTCACAGAGCATCTCTTGGACATTAAGCAACACATACTTGTGGCAATGTTCTAACTTTCCCTAAGCTGACTCTAACTGGATCATCAAGTGTTGTATCACATTTTAGTTAACATTGAGAGTAGAATACTTTACTTCCGTGGTAATGTTTTACTTTACACAAGGGTTACAGGCATATCTTGATTTATCATTCTCCACAAATATTGCGGGAGTGTTCTTGTCGCTTCAAATGGAAGGTTTATGGTCACTCTGCATGGAGCCAGTCTATTGGTGGCATGTTTACAACAGCATGTGCTCGCTTTGTGTCTTTCGTGCGTTTCAGGCATTCTCACAATATTTCAAACTTTTTTCTTAACGTTGTTGAACACTCAATAAACTACAGTATAATGAAAACATAATTTTTATATGGACTGGGAAGCCCCAAATTTTATACAACTCCCCTTATTGTTATATTCTCTTGACTGAGATGATTTTTAACCAAATGTGCAGTATTTTGGGGGTGTGCCTGTATTTTTAAAATATATTAATTACTTTTCAAACATTTAGGGATATTCTAGTTCCCTTTGTGTTACTGATTTCTAGCTAAGTCCCACTGTGGTCAGAGACATTTTATTTTAGTCCTTTCAAGTCTATTGAGACTTGATTTATTGCCCAGCATATAAATGGATGCTCGGGAAATGTTCTGCAGGCACTTGAAAAGAATGTGATTTCTGGAGTTGTCAGGTGCCACAGTCTATATATGTCAATTAGGTCAAATTTGTCAATCATGCTGCTTACAGATGGTGTGTGTGTGTGTGTGTGTGTGTGTGTGTGTTCTCTTAGATACTGAAGAAGCTGTGTTAAAATCTTCCACTATGGCTTGACTGTGTCATTTGTCTTCCGCTTTTATAAATTTTTACAGAAACCACAGCCAACAAAATGCAGAATGAGAGAATCATTTAAAGGCATAAAAATAGGGAGGTGAATGATATTTTTGTGAACTTGGAAAGCTGAAGAGAATGCATTTTAAAGATTGTCAGATACGATTTTTAAAATCACAATGTTATTGGATGAAAACTAATATAGAGAAATCCATTGTTAGAAGATTATGATGGAAGAAAAGATCCCCATGTAGAATAGCAAGAATAACAGCAGCAAAAAGATAATTTCCTATGAATACATATAACAACAAATGTATAAGATCTATTCTTTAATAAAAACTTTAAAATATTTTAGAAAAACGCATACCATATTTTTGTTTAGGATGACTGGATTTCATTTTCCTTTCTTGTATCAAAAGTATTCTGACATTAAAAAAGCCTTATCAAAAGGGGAAAATGCACAACAAGATTTTAAAGTCTTCTGCAGTCTAGACTTTCTGTGGTCATGGAGTCTGGATGCACCAACCCTTGAAACTATTGCCCTGAAATAATCTTTAACTTTTTAAACCTGAGAGACCCTGGTGTCTTCTTTTAAAAGGGGGGGGGGAATAAATAAATAATTTCATCACTCTTATCTACACACCATTTGAAAGGTCAGAGGAATATGCAAATGAAATAGGTTTTACATGCTTACTAAAAGTTTTTGTTTTTTTAATAAAAGATAGCTGGCGATTTCATTGTGGATGCAACCAAAAGACCATGATCGTGTTTTTATATCTATGTGATGATTGTTACACATGTTCATTTACTTTGCCATTACAACTGCAAGGCATTGCTGGAAACCGTGAGGGATCTGGTGGATCCACTGGGGAAGAAGTCCTGAATGAGCTGACTGGGGCACCTCTGCACAGGCCGCTAACCACATACCATCACATCCCACGAAGAGTTTAAGGTGAACCACTCTCCTTGGTTGACAACTCAACAGTGGGTTGTTTAGACACACCTAAGAGATGAAGGTCTCATATCCTACTATTAATATAGAAAAGGATGATCAGAAAATGATTTTAAAAATCTTATAAAGCCATTTTTATATCTTTTAGTTGCCTTTTCTGGTGGAAAAGTTAAATCTCAGTAACTATAAAAAAATACATCACAGTCTGAGTTCTTAATGCAGTATAATGAATGCGGTCTATCAGCATACATGGGGATACGTAACACATCCCCATGCCTAGACCCTGTAAGTTACATGATCTCTAGTTCCCAGTGTTCTCCCTTAAAAAGGGTCTGGGTGGTGGGGCATGCCAAATGACCTCTGAGGTCCCTGCAGCTCAAAGTCTATGAATCTAGGAATTCTAGGAGCCATCACCGCCACCGCCCTTTTGAGAACCTCACCGACAGCAAGCCACCAGCAGTCCTACTAGTCATTGCAGGTGAGAGCTGATCGAAACCAAGGGAAGTCAACATTGTCACTGCTACCAACGTGGGCTCTGTTAAAGTCGCTCTAAGGCCGTATTCGAAATGAGTGGGGATCTTTTCTCAAACCCCTTTGATAGGCATTCTGCCATGGCTGAATGTGGAAACCATGGCAGAAATGATAGATGCACAGCAACCTTGACTGTGCCCGTGGGGTGAGAGGAGGCACTTCTTTGGCAGGGTGGCAGGAGGCGGAGGTCAGCCTGGAGCTTGCAGCCATGGCCCAACTCCCGGTGGCTGCAGAACCACGCAGCTGCTGCCTCACAGTGACAACCAAGAGGAAACTGTGGTGCGTGCCTTGCCACCCACACCCCACCCCCTGAGTCTGCGGGGATTCTTCAGAATAGATTGGGGTGAGGGGGAGGCAAGGGCCACCTTGAGAGACCAAGAAACTCCACTCACTGAGAAATTTCAAGAGCATAGAGGTTCCATCCCAGGAATCAGGAACAAGACTCAGAAAAAAGAAAAATCTTTAGGCTGTATCACAGTTACACAGCTATTTTAATATATACATATGATGAAAAAAAGACCAATAACCATTAGAAAATGGCAAATATTATAAATAGATAAAGCAAAGGAAATACAATTTTCCCGAAAGTGTCTTTAGAGATGCTCAATCTTATCCAGAATAAGAAATATACCAATTAAAAACTACCAAAGGCCCCATTTTCACCCTAAGATTGGCAAAAATCCCAATCTTTGATGGCGTAGGCTGCTGCCAAGGCTGTGGGCAACAAACGCTCGTACACCTTGCTGGTGGGAGTTTGAATTTGCACAACCTATATGGAGGGAAATTTAGCAAAAGCTATCAAAATTACAAATGTATGTGGTCTTGAATTCAGCAATTACACTTGAGGAAATTTCTCGGCAGATATATTTACATATTGGCATAGGGGTATATATGTAAGTTATTTTTTACAGCGTTGCAGTCTGAATTGAAATATTGGAGAGAACCTGGATACTGGTCAATAAGGAATTGGTTAAATAAATTCAACAGAATAATTTGTATTTATAAAAATAATCTTGGCAGAAAGCAAAGAAATCAGAAATAGGCTTACTGTGTTCTATTGGCCACAGAAAGGCATCGTGATGAATTGTGATCATAACACAATTATGGATTAATTGTGTCATGGATCATATGATTTATGTGTGGACTTGTAATCATATTGGTTATGTGTATATCATAACAAATTATAGATTGCCAAGAACAAGAATTCCAGATATCTGAAATGTGCTTATGTACATCGATCAAGAGGTAATTGTTGATAACAGAACAAAAAATTCTGTGTGGTTTAAATCAGAAGAGGTGTGCATCTGGATTGCATCCTTTCGCCATGCTCACTCAATCTTTACGCTAGGTGGAAAGAAGCACAACCCAGATCCCATTTGAATGAGGGAATGTCCTAGACTTCGGACAGGTTATCAGAAGAGACCAAACCAGAAGGACATCATATTTGGTAAAGTAGATGATCAGCAAAAAGTAGAGGAAGGCCAACAATGAGATATGCTCTCAGCATCCCCCTCCCTGTCAACCTCAGACCCTAGGGCTGTGGAAACACCCAAACCAAGGATTTAGTCTCCTTTTTTGCTTTCTTCTCCACATTGGAGGTCAACCACCTGTCCCTCTTTGGCTAGACAGTCTTAGGTGGTGAGTGGGCATGGGGGCTGTAATAATGGATGCAAGCTTAGGACTGATGGTGAGGAGGGCACCAGACAGGGCAGTGTTTCCTGCTATTCGACACAGGGTCATTGTGAGGCAGACTCAACTTCACAGCACCTAACAACAACAAATGCTGCCCAAATAATCTGAGGATCTTGACTAAAGGAAGAAGAATGGGTGTCAGGACCGGAGTGCTCATCTCCAACCTGCAACCTGCACATGATGCATCCTGGCTTGCTGGGAGCCCAGAGGACTTGTAGCGCTTACAGATGAAAAGGGAAACCTTTGGTGTGAATTTCACCTCAACCTAAAGAAAACAAAAATCCTCACAACTGAACCAATAGGCAACACCATCATTCGGGGAGAAAAGCTTGACGTTGTCAGGACTTCTTTTTATTGGATCCACAATACACATCAATGAAAACGGCAGTCAGAAGTCTAGCAACGCATTACATTGGACAAATCTGCTACAAAATTGTTAAACACCAAAGGACTAAAGTGTATCTAGCCAGGGTATGTCGAGTCATCTTGTAAACATGGGAAAGTTGGACAATGATGCGTGGACAAGTGATGCCTTTGAAGTATTGTTTTGACGAAGAAGGTTGAATATATCATGGTCTACCACAAGAATAGATAAATCTGTGTTGAAAGAAGTACAATTAAAATGCTCCTTCGAAGCAAAGATGGCTTGAAGTACTTGAAGATCTCATGTACTTTGGATACGTCATCAGGAGAGACTAGTCCCTAGAAACAGACATCCTGCTTGGTAGAGGGAGGGGGAAGAGGAACACTCTCAATGAATGGATTGGCTTAGTGGCTGCAACAATGGGCTCAAACATAGCAATCGTGAGAATGCTGCAGGACTGGGTAGTGTTTTCTTCCCTTGAAAAGATGCTTGCTATGAGTTGGAACTATCTTGTAAGCACTGAGATAGTTTATTGTGCCAACCTGGCCAATAAACACATGTGGGATTAATTGAAGGGTGGATAGATAAATGGCTCGGCGAGCCTTGCCTTTCTTGTCTCTCACTCTTTGATCATTGGACCAGTGTGCAGCTGTCTTGCTTGTTCTGTGCCTTCATTTGCAAGCTACACTACCTGTGGGACACCTAACCCATGGACCGTGTTGCTGTAATTTGAGGTTCCTTCAAGACCTGCTTCGCCATACGTTGGAATTTACATTTCTTGAGCTGGAAACTGTCAGACCCTGTCATCTAGCTGACTGTTGGTGACTTGCCTTGCTGTCTGCTGCCTGTGCCCGGATAGCCTGAATTGCTCTACAGAGGACTACCTGGCGGCCCTCAAGACTTGAAGGACTGCCAGTGTCTCACAACTGTCTCATGGGAGTGAGTTGCACTGAGCCATTTGTACTACTTTATAATTTAATTGTTTATTTCTTGTGTCATATATCTATCTGTATAAATATATGTATATATAATTATTAGCAATCTGGTTTTGTCTCTCTCTAGAGAACCCTGTCTAACACAAGCACCTAACAAAAACAAGAACATAAACAGCATTAAGAAAGTTCTTTATAAATACATATGGAGAACGCTTTGGATATATTGTTAAATGGAAAAAGCAAAGTATAGAATGATGTGTATTGTGTGATATTTATATTACAAAGGAAGAAAACATTCTTTTGAATTATTATTTATCTGTATTTTCCAATTCTCTGACAGAGAAATAAAATACTAGAGACAGTGGTTCGCTGTTGCTGCTGTTGTTATAACGTGCCATCGAGTTGGGTCTGACATACAGCGACCCTATCCACAGCAGAAGGTACCATCCTCACCATTGTTCTTATGCTTTCGCCCATTGAACTCGTCACTGTGTTGACCATCTTGTCAAAGGGCCTCCTCATTGTCACTGCCCAAGTGTTTGACCGAGCACCATGTCCTTCTCTAGGCACTGGTCTCTGCTGACAGGTCCAAAGTACATGAGACTAAGGACAATTCTGGCTGTGCTTCTTCAAAACAAACCTGTTTGTTCTTTTGGAAGCTTTTGGTACTTTTAATATTCTTTGCCAGCACCAAAATTCAAATGAATAACTTCTTCATTCTTTCTGACTCAGTGTCCAACTTTCATATGCCCGTGAGGTGAAGTTAGCTGTTGGAAGCCAAGATACCGAGACCATGAATGACAGAATTGAAACATAATCTTTCAGGCCCATTTCACAGTCTCAGATCTTTTTACTAAAGAGAATATATTACTGCTCTTTTTTTTTAATTTCAATCGAAGAACCATCCTTACAACTATCCAAAAATTCATACATTTACTTCCACATGTGGCTTAAAAATATTGCTAACTCTTCCAAGGGCACTCTGTGCACTACTGGGTTCATCATTTAGGATAGTTTTGATTAGAAGTAGCAAAAGGCTTAAATAATACGGGCTATTTACTTTTTGGATTAAGAAGACATTCAAAGGCAGACTGTCCTGGCCTGAAATTTCAGCCAGTAACTGCAAAGGCATTTCTAGCATCACACCCAGGTCTGACCACAAACAGACACAATGGACAATGTTAATATCCTCCTGAGCTTTTCTCAGAAAATCCCCACTAGAAATTATCTCAGGCTCACTTGGCCAGTAATGTGTAGCATGTCCATACCCAAGCTGAAGAAGGAACTGCATCATGCCAATAATAGCAGTAATCACTAGCTCATATGGAACATTTACTATATGTCAGCTACTGTCATAAACACTTCACTATATTAATTCATTTACTATTCAAAATAGCTGTTTGAGAAGTCATATGACCTTTCATTTATAAGTAAGGAAACTTAGAGGTGAGGCCCAGAGAGGTTAAATAACTAATCCACAATCATGGTTAATAAGTGGAAGAGCCGGGGTGCACACAGTTGGTTCTAACTATCAAATATTTTACCTGAAAATGACTTTTGGTGTCTAAAGTTGAAGTTTGATTCCAACATGAAATCATAGGAAGAAGGGATGACCCTTAGGTGCACAGTTAGTACTGTCTCTACAGGAGCATTGGCCATCTTGAAGCACTTGACTCAGACAATGAGCCAGCAGTGATGGAAACTGGCTGCTTTGGGATACCGCCCAGGACCTTGTTAGACCTGTGCCTCCAGCTATCAGGCCAGAGAACACACCATGCGGTGACCAGGATCCTTCTAAAAGCAGCTACAGGAGCGGATCCACCAGAAGAAACCTCCAATCCAATAGTCAGCGAATATACCAGAAGACGACGGAATGAGCTCCAGGGAACAAACAGGAGGAGAAGAATAGGAGGCTGGGGTGCTCTCAAGGAACACTCTGGGATGCTCTTCTGTACAGCCAGATGTTGTTCAACTGCAGCCCAAATGTCTAGTGCATCTTTCGATTGAGGAAGAAGAGGTGCTCAACCATTTCAGGTGCATTAGGAGAGACCCATTCTGACCATCCAAAGGAGCTTTGTACACCAAGTCCACATGGAAGAAGCACACCAGTCTGTGTGATCCAAGGATTGTAAATAATATAATCCAAATAAAAAAGTGGGAGTGGTATCAGATCTTAAATTGTGATCACCTGGCATGACTATGGATAACAGTGAAAGCCCAACATCCATTTGCAGGGTCCACATATATTGATCCTCCAGTGGACATAGAGCATGGCATAGAGCATGGACATAGAGCATAGCAAAGTCAACTATTGGTTTAGCATGGCAAAGTCATGGACATAGAGCATGGCAAAGTCATGCCTATTGGACATAGAGCCTATTGGACATAGAGCATGGCAAAGTCAACTATGGTAGATATAGTTAGGTTTAAATGTAATGTATTATTTGATCTCTCTTTTGACCCATTTTAAAGTTGCTTCAGTTCAAAAACAAAAAAGTGAGGGGGGAATACACAGGGATTATGCTTCTGGTGAATCCCCTCTGACCATAGACCAGGGATGTGAATGGCTTTGCTATTGTGCAGAGTGAACTGGAAAGTAGATTTTGGAATACGTAGTTATGTTAAAAATCAACCCCTTATTTAATCTCCTTTTTGACCCATTTTAAATTTGCTCTAGTTTTTAATATTTTCTGCTTTGTTTTGTATTGAGGTTTTCTCTGTTTTATTTTATTATTGTCAGTTTTGGTTTTCTGTTGGTTCATGTATATTTTTCTGTACACAAAATCCAGGAAAGGTAAATCTATACAATGACCACATTAATGGTTTCTTGAGAGTGTTACAGGGGAGGTTGGGGAAAATGGATTTGGTTTGGGATTTTTCTGGTATTTGAGGCAAAGAGCTCATTATTTTTATTTTTTTTAATGAAACTTCCATTCTCACCAGCCAACTCAGCCCCTCATGTACTAAAAATACTGGGGTTTTTTTCCTCCCCGTCTTTAATCCAGTCATTTTCCCTACTTATTTTGCCTTTTTCAAAGAATCAGAGATGGAATGAGTCAGTTTCCTCACCTCCCAGGCACATAGCCTAGGAAGTGGGTGGAGATATTCTTAGTTTGGAGAGCACTTTGCTCTGTGAGATACAAGCCCTCAGAACCAGAGAGCTCTCGACTAGAACGAAGAGGATTCCAGAGAGCAGGGGAAGCAGGGGCTGACGTTCAAGGGTGAACCACTGTCCCTTGGAACCTGCTTGCTGCTTCCAGTTGAGAACCAGTGCCATAGGACACCCGACTTTTCTCTCAGAGGCGTAGCCAGAGGGGAGGAATTCCTGCTCACCTTTCCTCTCCCAGAAGGCTCGGCTCTTAGGATCCTGTCTTTTCATGAGCCTTAAAAATCATGAAGATGCTGAGGCGAGATGAAGATATCTAAGCAGGAAGCAGCAAGAATAAAATGAAGTGTGTTTTACTGGCCATCATGGTCAATGTGTTAGACCGTGTTGACTGGAGAAACAATTCATAGACACTTGTATGTGTGTAAGAGAGAGCTTTATATCAAAGAGTAATTGTGTCTTGAGAAAACATTCCAATCCAGTCCAATTAATTTCCCTTGCTTTTTTTCCCCTAAAGAGCCCAGCCTTAAACATACTCCAACAGGAAGTGTTCATTTTATTTTGCATTTTCTAGAGGCAGGATTCAGTGTGGATTACGACTCAATGGACAGCAAACCCAAATCCTCACAACTGGACCAAGAGCTAATATTATGATAAACAAATAAAAGACTGAAGTTGTGGAGGATTTACTTTTGCTTGAACCACAATCAATACTCATGGAAGTAACAGTTGAGAAATCAAAGGACACATTGTACTGGGGAAATCTTTAGAGTGTTGGTAGGCAACAATGTTACTCTGAGAAGTAAGGTGCACCTGACCCAAGCCCTAGTATTTTCAATTGCCTCATATACGTGTGAAGTTGGACAAGGAAGTCCCAAGAAGAATCAATGCATTTGAATTATGGTGCTGGTGAATAATATCAAAGTACCACGGACTGTCCAAAGAACAAACAAGTCTGTCTTGAGAGAAGTACAGACAGAATGCTCCTTAGAAGCAAGGATGGCGAGACTTCATCTCATGTACTGTGGACATGTTATCAGGAAAGACCAGATCCTGGAGGAGGACACCATGCTTGGTCATGTAAAGGAGCAGCAAAAATAAGGACGGCCCTCTACCAAATGGATTGGCATAGTGGCTGCAGCGATGGACTCAAACATACGAACGATTAGCTGTGTGAATGGCACAAGACGAGGTAATATTGGGTTCTCTTGTGTATGTGGCCACTCCAAGTCGGAACCAAGTGGACAGCACCGAACCACAGCAGAGTCAGAAAAGATGTGACCTGGCGCTCTAGGCAAGCCACCTGCATTTGCAGGCTAAGTGTTCGTGGTGCTGCTGGTGCTGGTGGAACTGGTGCTGTCAGGTCGATTTTGAGTCACCGGGACCCCTTTTTCAACAGAACAAACAACTTCCCAGTTCCATGCCAGCTTCACAATTGTTGTTATTTTGAGCCCAATCCTTCTTATTGAGGGTCCTCCTCTTTTTCACTGACCAAGAAAATGTTCTTTAACAGGGAGCCTTTCCTCCCGGTACTAAGTCCAAAGTGTGTGAAACGAACCTTCGCCTGCACACTTCCAAACGGTATTCTGGCTGTGCAAGATAGATTTGTTCACACGCGGGCGCCCGGACACCTTCAATACTCTTCAGGAACACCATGATTCATAGACGCACCCATTCTGCTCCAGCCTCCTGGTCCATTGTGTTACTTTCACATACAGATGAGGTGACTGAAGTAGCATGCCTTGTTTCAGGCACACCTTAGTCCTCAACGGGATACGCACGTTCTTCAATACTTCAAAGAGGTTTTGTGCCGCATGTAGTTTGATTTCTTGGTTTCTGTGGGTGGGTCAAGTAAAGTTAAATCCTTGACAACTTTAACCTTCTGTCTGTTTAGCACGATGTTGTAAGGAGCTTTGTTTTCTTTAGATTGAGTTGGAATCCACACTAACGACTGTGTTCTTGGATCCTCATCGCTAAGTGATTCAAATTCTCTGCACTCTCAGAAAGAGAACTTCATGTCATCTGTATTCATGAGCTTCCCCCCGCCCTGGCCTCACATTCTCCTTCATATAATCCAGTGTCTAAGACTATTAATAGCACACCAACTGAATAGGTACAGTTAAAAGATACAATCCTGACACACGCATTTTCTGATTTTAAAATCTGCAATATCTTCTTAGTCAATCAAAACTACTGCCTCTCAGTCTAGGTTCCACAAAGCACAATTAAGTGTTCTGAAGTGTCCATTAACATTGTTATCCACTATTATAATTTCCACATTCAAATTCCTTTGCAAAGTTGATAAAACACAAGTAAAATCTTTCTGGTATTCTATGTTCTCTGCTAAGATTGCTCTGACTTCAGCAATGATGTCATTCCACATCTTTTTCTAAATCCAACTTGAATTTGTGGCAGTTTCCCATTGAGGTATTAATGCAACTCTTTTAAAAATATCTTCACAAAATCTTATTTGCATGTAATCTTAAGGATATTATTCAATAAGTTCTACATTATGGAGGTTCACCTCAACCTGAAGCATTCGGCTCAAGTTTCATGAGTCAGCAAACCTAGCTCCCTGAATTAAGTACCCAGAGGCACTCCACTCCCATAAACTTCAACCAGACAGCACTCAGCTTTTGCAGGTGAGGTGTTCATGGTTTGGCTGGTGCTGGTGGTATTGGTGATGGTAGTCTTGTTAGGTGCTGTCAAGTCGATTTTGACTCACAGTGACCCAAGCTGTTCCAGCAAGCCCAACCTGCCCAATTAAGTTCCCCGAGGTACCCTACTCCACAAGACACTCCCACTGCACGAGAACGCTCAGCTTACTTGCTCCATGTTTGGGAAGTCCATCCCTCTCTCTCATGCTCTGGCTCATGCTTGTCTGAATGCTCTCCCTGATGTTATAGCTTCTGGGTCCAGGAAGTTCACTGCAGGGATTTCGGGTCCAGAGGACACACTCCACTCCTGGATCTTGCTGATAATGAGATTCCTCCTCCTGCTTCTCAGAGGGCTCATTTTGGATGAAGCAAGATTTCATTCCAGGGAATCCTGATCACAGTTACTCAGAGATGAATCGCACCCATACCTGCCCTCGTCTTTTTACCAGACCCCTGTAGGAAAAGTGCCTTTTGTGAGAGTCAGAGACTTTTTAGAAGAGCTACATTAAGTAAGTCCTTGCCCCTGCAATGATGTGCTTGGTGTCACATCCGACAAGGCAGCCACTGTTCAATGTGGCGCATTTGTCTTTGCAGTAGGATATGAGTCAGAACTGCTTGATGGCACCAAGCAACAACATAAATTCAAATGGAATGGACTCACGTTCCTATTTTGGCTTTCCTGGACCTGTTTTCTCTTCTTTTCTTTGTTCAGCTTCAACCTGAACTTGCATATTAGCAACTGGTGATCTGTTCCATTATCAACCCCTGGTCTTATTTTGATTGATGATATTGGACTTTTCCATGATCTGTTCCCACCAATATAGTCTATTTGATTCCTGTGTATTCCATCTGGCAAGGTTCATGTGCAAAATCACCTTCTGTGTTGTTGAAGAAGGTATTTAAATGAAAAATGGGTCGGTCTTGTTACTGGGTGGAGGCTCAGCACGTCGAGCCTCTCCACTCTGTTTCTTGTCCCGCTCATAATAAAAATTTCAGGCAATGGGCAAAATTCAAGCAAGAGTTAGAGAAAGAGTTTGAACAGAAAGAGGGAGTACTGAAGGGGGATATTTTGGAAAAGAAGTCCAAAGGGCCCTTAGCTAGTCTAAAAAGCCTGACAGAACATAAAGTGGACCTTCTATTCTGCTAATGGTGGACTTCCCACCAAAGACTGGCTTGTTGGCAGGTCTTCTGATTTAGCTGCTCATCTGTGGTGTCCCTCCTCCTTTTAGGAATGCCCAGTGCCCCAGAAGTCATTCTGTGTACTTGTCTCAGACCCCAAACTCAAGAGTCTAGTCAGTCATTGTGGGGGTTGTGTGGACATCTTGACTTTCTTCCCTAAGCCATTTCATTACCCCTACTATCTCTGGTCTTTTCCATTGATAAGGATCTATATTTTATTCTGCCCTTCACCTTCCTTTGTCCTGAAGAGGTATGTGTGGAATCTTGTCTCTGTATCTTTTGTGTTTAAGACTCTTTCCCGTTTCCTTCCATTTTCCACCTTTTTTCCCTTTGCCAGTTTCTGACCATCTTAATCGTCTTACAAAAGTCTGCCATGCTATGCCTCTGGCTTTGTTTTTACCACCAGGGCCATATTTTCCAGTTACTGACCTTCCCTCTTTCCAACTTGTACATTCCAATCATCATAATAATCAGGACACCTTGATTGCTTGTTTGAGCAATTTCAGACTAAGGAAATTGATGGAATTCTTCATCAATGGCTTTGGTCTTCTATATAAATGTATAGATTAACCTATCACAGATAGCAATGTATTTCAAGGCATATCTTGAAACATTCTCTTGGACAATGAAAGTAACCACTCTTTTAAAGCATTTACTTTTTAATTTTTCATTTCTGATACAATAAATCCTATGATTGTCAGATTCATAATGGCCAATACCAATTCTTTAATTCTTTTCATCTCCCTAATGCCTAGGCTATCTTCATGCTTCCATTTCATTTTTGACTGCTTGCATTACAGCAACATTCACACAACCTGCAACAAACAAGTGGTGTTTCTAAAATGTCAAAAGATCTAAGCGACATATCTACCTTCTGATAAAACTAGGTCAAATTTTGTAAAGTCTGTTTTCAGGACTCTTTGATCTGAAAGCAAAAGTGAGAAAATGCTTGAAGTGCCTGAAACCCAGCTCTGGTGTAGCTCTGGTATAGACACTGATTTTTGCTAAGTTGCATTACGCTAGGTGGATGTAGTTTCTCTCCGGCGTCCTGCCTAGTTCCGAAGTTCCAAGCTTGAGAAGAGAACGTTGCTTCCCTTCTGAGGATGTGCGACCTTTTACTCCATCTTAGGTTTATTTGCTTTTTCTATGCAGCCCTCCCTGTCCAGTGTCTTGTGAAACCAATAAGCAGATGCCCTGGCAGTGTTTGCAAGGGTCTCATAAGCACAGGTGGTCAAAACAATCATAGAATTACTTTTTTAATGTTTTAAGCCAAATAATGTCCCTAAAAGATTTTCACACCCTAATCTGTGGAGCCTATGAATATGTTATATATATATTGGCAAGGGGGAACTTGATGATAGAATTAAGGTTACTAACCAATGACCTTAAAATAGAGATATTATCATGGATTATCCATGTGGATCTAATCTAATCACATTAACTCTCTTAAAACAGAGACTGTTCTCCACCAGAAATGCAGCAGAAATAAAAAGTCAGAGGGAATCAAAGCATGAGAGGGCCCATTGCCAGACGGTAGCCCTTGGAAACCATGAGAAGATACTGGACACCTTTGGAGAGCAAATAACCGCCCTGTCTGATGGGGACTTGGACTGACCACAGGATGCTGACGCCAGCCAACAACCTGAGTGAGTCTGGAAACAGGATCATTTCCAAAGCCCCCAGAACAGATCACAGCCTGCCAACACCTGAAAAACTCAAAGTAGAATGTCCAGCCGAACCCCTTTCTAACCCAGCTTTTTACCTATGGAGGCTGTGAGATAATAAGTGGGTTTGTTTTAGGCCCCAGAGAGCGTGGTCATTTCATTACAGCAGCAACAGAAAACTGAGGTATAAGCATCCCTGGCAAGTTCATCACTGTAACACAGTGGGCTTGTCCTTTCTGATACCTGCTTGCATGCCTGGCAGAGAGACAGCAAGCCCTGGTCCTGGGTCTGTGCTGCTTCTGGTCAAGGAGCTCCTCAGTGGAGAACTTGTATCTTTTAAAAGCTTGACAGAAGGAAGAAAAAATAAGAGAAGAAAAAGAAAGTATTGTAATTACTCTAAGTCCCATTGGCATGCATCCCCCAACAATGCCCACTTCCTGATTATTAAGTTGCCTGTTGTAGCCATATGGAAGAGGAGGGACCAGGAGTGCCCTGGGGAGACTTTGGAATCTAGCAACTTAAGTATCTGCAGAGAACATCTTGTGAACAGCCCTTTGGCTGTGAAAATGCAAATGATCAAGCTGGCTGCCAAGTGTCACCTGGGAAGCTCAACTGGCAAAGGAGTCACGGCTGAGCTCCATTTTTAACTCCGCTCCTGCAGAATCAAAGGAGCAGAACACTCAGCCAGTGACACACCAAAGCCGGGGTGGGGATTCTGGGTGGGGCAGAGCCACGGGCCAGCCTGCCTCATCTCTGGGGCAGGGGTGTAGACAGAGCTCTCTCTGTAAAGACATCTGTCTGTGGCATGAGAGAGTCTTACTGCAGTACAGTAATAGTACGCCTCAGTGATCCGTCTCTCAGATATACTTAGATCCCTCCCCTTACTGCCTCACTTACTCTGTCTCTGTCCTCTCTCCCTCTTTCTTTCTCTCTCTCTCTCCTCTCTTGCCTCTTTTGCAAGATACAAATCAAAAGAGAAAAACTAACCCATCCTCTTGACCTTTCCTTTTTCCCCTCAGATTTATGTTTAGAGATTGGGCCATTAATTCTTATTTTTCACAAATAGGAAAGGAAAGAGGACAAAGTTAAACAAGTCATCCAAAAGCCATTGGTTGTAGTACTAGAAAGTCTTTCCATGTACAAACAGAACCATGCAACTCCCAGGCGCCTCTGACCTCAACTAGCCAGAGTGCTATTGATACAGACAAAGGATGAGCACAAATAACTCATCACGGCGGGCGGCGGGTGGGTGGTGGTGGTTGTTAGACAGCATCAAGAACCTTGATCAATGTTATGAGGTGCCCTCAGGTTACTACAACTCATCACAGCTCTAGGTACAAAATAAAAGGAAACATTGCCCAGTCTTGTCTCCGTCTCACAACTGTGTTTGAGCAGATTGCTGCAGCCACTGTGAAAATTCATCTCGATGAGAGTCTTCCTCTCTTTCACTGCTCCTCCGCTTTATCAAGTATGATGGCTTCTCCAGGGACTGGTTGCTCCTCAATTGTGGCAGTTACATAATCTGTCAACTTGAGCGAAGGGGTGGAATCTAGCCTATTAATAAGGTCAAAGCCAATGATGATTCTGTGTGGGCATCACCTTCTCCTGAGGATTCTGGGAACTCCTGTCTTCCTCCCTTGGCCTTCCCTGTCCTGCTGTTGAGAAACTCAGAGAGCTGGAGGAAACACATGAAGACCCACACCAGGGTTGAGATGCTTCCACTGCCACTGAACACACAAGACTTTCCACCCATTGGCCTATGATCTTCCTGCATTTGGTGTCATTGCATGGGTTGCATGAGTCTAAAGAGGAATTTATGGACTAGTATCGACCATATGGGCTAATATCAGACTTATGGACTTGATCTGGACTGGGCTGGGATGTTTCCTCAATATACAATTGCTCTTTGATATAAAGCTCTTTCTTACACCCATATGAGTGTCTATGAATTTGTTTCTCTAGTCAACTCAGACTAACACAAAAGTATGTGGTGCACCTTAGTTCACAAAATGACATTTTGCTCTTTAATGTGGTTTTGGCAGCAGATTTTCCCAATAGAATACACCCTTTGATATCTTGACTTCTGCTTCTCTGGGCGTTGATTTTAGATCCAAGTAAAATGAAATCCTTGATAATGTTTATCTTCTCAGTAGATCATGATGTTGTCTACTGATCCAGTTCTGGGGATATTTTTATACATGCTGAATAAATACTGAAGGTTGTCTGCCAGCTTTGATCTTCATCGGCAAATGCTGCTTTCAGCAGGCAAGGTTCTATCAAAAGTTATCAGTGACTCTTCCAATCCTGTTGCTACATTCTTCTTCATAAAGTTCAGCTTCTCAAATTCTTTACTCAGCAAACAGATTGACTAAGTAGAATGAAAAGGCAGAACCCTGACACACACCTTTTTTGATTTTAAACCGTGAAGTAGTCCCTTATTCTGTTCCAGTCACTGCCTCCTTGTCTATGTACAGATCAAACACAGCAAGTGTTCTGAGGTTCCCATTCTTCTCAATGTTATCCACAGCTTGTTATTAACCATCTCCTCAATCAAATACAAGTAAACATATCTCTGGGATCCTCTGCTTACAGCCAAGATTCATCTGACATCAGCAATGATATCCCTCATTGCATTCTGAATCTACTTGAACTTTCTCAATGTACTGCCACAACCATTTTTTAATTATCTTTAGCAAAATTTTACTTGCAGGTGATATTAATGATATTGTTCAATAATTTCCACATTCTGAATGGTCCACTTTCTTTGGAATGGGCGCAAAGATGTATCTCTTCTAGTTAGTTGTACAAGTAGCTTGTCTTGAAAACTCTTTGGCATAAAGTAGTAAGTGCTTCCAATACTGCATCAGGTTTTCAAACCTTTCGCAAGGTATTCTGTCAGTTCCCAGGGCCTTGTTTTTCCATAATATCCTCAGAGCAGCTTGGACTTCTTCCTTCAATGCCATTGGCTCTTGATCATGGGCTTCTTCTTGAAATGGTTTGATGTTGTTCCCAATTCCTTTTGATACAGTCACTGGGTATTCCTTCCATCTTCTTTCCTGAATCTTTCCGTATTTTGCCCATAGGATCCTTCAATATTTCAGCCTGAGTCTTGGCTTTTTCTTTAGTTCACTGAGCTTGAGAAATGTTGACGACGTTCTTACCTTTTGCTTTTCTAAAACTCATTGCATATATCTCAGAACTCCAGGCCTTCTCATGCTGCCTTTTTAAATGTTCTATTTAATTCTTTTACTTCATCATTTCTTCCATTCACTTTTGCTACTCAATGTTCAAGAGCAAGTTTCAGGGTCTTTTCTAAAACCCACTTTGTTCTTTTATTCATTTTTGTGCTTTGTAATGACCTTTTGCTTTGTTTATATAGGCTGTTTTTGATGTCATCCAACAACTCATTTAGTCTTCCATTATAAGATTTCAATGTCTCAAGTCTGTTCTTGAGGTTGTCTCTAAATTTAGATGGGATATGCTTACCATTGCATTTTGGGTCTCGTGATTTTGTTTTAATTTTCTTCTGCTTATGAACAATTGATGGTCTTGCATCTGAGCAACCGACGGCCTGTTCCACAGTCAACTTGAACTTGTATATGAGCAATTGATTATCTATTCCACAGGTGTATTCCCTGACCTTATTGTTACTAGCAATCTCTACCTAGGGGCCCTGATGATGTAGTGGATTACACATTAGATTGCTAAGCACAAGGTCAACAGTTCAAATCCACCAACTACTTAAAGGGAGACAGACAAGGCTTTCTGATTTCATTGATTGACAGCCTCCACTCTGCCCTATAGGGTCACTATGGATCAAAATTGACTAAATGGCAATGAGTTTGGTATATGGATTATCTCGTCCCACAGATATAATCAGTTTGTATTGATTCCTTCTGAAGAGGTCCAAGTGTGTAGTAGCCACTTATGCTGTTGAACGACATTTTCAATGAAAAGTCCATTGGTCTTACAAAATTCTATCATGCAACTCCAGCTTCAGTTGTGTCACTAAGGCCATGTTTTCCAATTGCTGATCTTTCCTTTGTTTCCAACTTTTTCTTTTCAGTCACCAGGAACTATCAGTGTATCTTGATGTGTGTTTGATAAATTTCAAGATGAAGAAATTTGTAGAAGTCTTGAATTTCTTCATCACTGACTGTAGTGGTTGATACATAAAGTTGAATAACAATTCCATTAACTGGACTTTCTTGTATGTATATAGATATTATCCTATCACAAACAGCATTGCACTTCAAAATATATTTTAGGTGTTTTGTTGTTGATATTGTTGTTGTTGTTGTTGTTGTTTTTATCACAAATGTTATTCCATTCCTCTTGAAGTTGTCACTCCAGACATAGTAATCCATATGACTGTCAGATTCAAAATGGCCACCAGTGCCTAGGGTATCAATCTTTATGCATTCCAATTTTGTGGGTGATTTCCAATATTCCTAAATTCATACTTTGTACATTACATGTTCATATACTTAATGGACGTTTTTAGCTTTTTTTCTCACTTTGAGTTGTCTCGCGTCATTACATAAAGATCCTTTAAGTATTGCTCCATGAACATCACTAAGGTTGACTCTATTTTGAGGAGGTAGCTCTCCTGCAGATGTATTTTGGCCTTTATTCTCTAAGTAAACCCAAGAGTGCTCCCTATGTGGTAAGCATAATTGTAATAATTGACCTTGTTCTCCAATTGGTCCAATCACCAGCCATGAACCTGAAATGAATTTTTTAATTTAAGATAAAAATATTTCAAATACCAGTTTATGATTCAGGCAAACACTTCCTGAACTTCATACAACAGGAAATAATAATAGGGTTAGGATTAGGAGAAACAGAAATTCATTTCTCTGAATGATTCCCATCCAGATATCTATCAGCTCATTTACTTGTCCTTCCAACCTCTCTCAGGCTACTGCATGCATACAGCATATGTGTGTACATGTGTGTGCGTGTGCACACACAAGCCATCCTTCACCCTTACTTACAGAGCCCACATCGACTATCACCTATGTGAGATACCATATAAGGTTCAGTCAGATCCAAAATATACCTCTTCACATGCAAGAATCAGCCTATAAAAGGTGGAAGTGGCCAGCCTGCAAGACATAAGCACCCACCTAGAAGCAGGGTTATAAGCAAGAGAAGAAATAGAGAAACCAAAATGAATCCTACCATTAGTTCCAGGGGACTCAGAAAAATCCAAGAAGTCCTCTCCAACAACACAGGTGCTGCTTTCTATTATACATTCAGTGAAGGTTTACAGAGCAGATCCATTTTCCATCCAATAGTTCACATACATTTTTGTTTCATGTTGCAATCCTCACAATGTGACATCATTTATCCTACTTCCTCAATGTTTTTCCTGTTTCCGTTTATCCTTCTGAACTTTGTCCTTCGGTAAATGCTGCCTTTTTGATCTCAGTAGTTGACTGTTCTAAGGTGTGCCTATTCCCAGGTGTTACTGTTCTCCTTAGAAACCTGTCTACTGTTTGCCTTAAAGCAACAGAATGAATTCAGTGTCAGACTTGATAGACGACCAAGGGGTTCCCCAATCTCTATTAAAACAGCCTAATCTTTTTAGTGACTTTGAGTTTAGTTCTACATTTATCTCCCACTCTCTCCAGAAGCTTCTAATATGATCCTTTTCGGCACAGTTCGTTGTAGTTTATGAACACCATCGAGTTCTTCTCATCTCAGGGTGGTGGGGACACATCTGAATGGCCCATAAATCCACTGGACTGATTGTTTCCATGTGTCTCATATTTTCTTTGCATTTTTTCCTCTGGATGGAGAGAAACCAAAAATTGCTCCTTAGCTGACCACTTACAAACTTTTAAGACACTGTGTTAGTCTGGGTAGACTAGAGAAACAAATCCAGAGTGACACTCATATGTGTATAAGTAAGAGCTTTATATACAAGAGCAATGAAATGTTGAGAAAACGTCCTAGCCTAGTCCAGATCAAGTCCCTAAGTCCAATATTAGCCTATATGCCCTATACCAGTCTATAAAGTCCTCTTCAGACTCACAAAACAAATGAAATGACACTGAATGAAGGAAAATCACAAGCCAGTGGGTGGAAAGTCTTGGGGATCTAGTGGAGTTGTAAACATCTCTAAGAGGCAACTCTAGCTCAGGAAGCATAGCTCCATGTGTCTTGTCAGCTAGAATGTCTCCTAGGAAGTCAGTATGTGTCCTACTCCAGCAAGCTATTTATCTCCTTAGCACCTCCAAATGAGGTCATCTAGCTGAAACCTGATTGACAGGCTAAACTGTGCCCCTTCACTGTTAATCCTCTCAAATTGACAGAAAATTATATACCTTGTATACTAGAGTATAAGCTGGCCCAATTATTGGCTGGGGCACCTAATTTTACCACAAAAACTGCATTAAAAATGTGCTAAATCTAGCTAACAACCAAAGACAGTGGAAAGACATCAAAGGGATCCAAATGGGAGAGGAGGAGGTGAAACTATCACTATTTGTAGATGGCATGATCTTGTACATTGAAAACCCCAAAAGCTCCACAACAGGAGTACTTACAGTGATAGAGGAATATGGAAGAGTGGCAGGATACAAGATCAACAAACAGAAGTAGGTAGGTTTTCTATACACATCGGATAGGACCATGAAAGAGGGGATTAAGAAGGAAGTACCCTTCATAGTAGCTAAGAACAAACTGAAATACAGAGGAATATTTTTAACAAAAAAAACCCCTAAATACCTATACAAGGAAAACTACAAGACCCTACTATAGGAAGCCAAAGTGACCTCCACAAATGGAAGAACATCCAATGCTCATGGATTGGAAGGCTTAACATAGTAAAGATGATACTCTTACCAAAGCACTTTACAAGTTCAATGCTATTCTGATTCAAATACCAACAACCTCCTTCAAAGAATTGGAAAAACTAATCACCATTTTCATATGGAGAGGGAAGACACCCAGAATTAGCAAAGACCTCCTCAAGAAGAAGGACAAGTTGCAGGACTCGCCTAACCCAATTTTAATGCCTATTACACAGCTACAGTGGTCAAAACAGCATGGTACTGGCACAAAGACAGATACTCAGTCCAGTGGAAAAGAATAGAAAGCCCAGGAATAAAATCATCAGCATATAGACAAGCGTCCCAAAACCATCAGGTGGGAAGCAGATGCCCTTTTTAACAAGTGGTGCTGGAAACAATGGATATCCACATGTAGAAAAATGAAACAAGACATTTACCTCACCCCAGGCACAAGAATAAACTCAAGGTGGATCACAGACCTAGAAGTTAAACCCCAAACCATCAGGACTATCTAAGAGGAAATCGGGACTAACATAAGAGCATTGGCCTAGGGAATTCATAGGCTCACTGCAATAGGGAAGGGTACACATGCAGGTGAACTGGAAATTGACAAATGGGACTAATAAGGATAAAACACCTGTGCACCTCAAAAGACTTCACCAAGAGGGTGACAAGACAACCCACAGACTGGGAGAGGATTTTTAGTAATGACACATCAGACAAAGGGCTCATTACTAAAATCTATAACACCCTCAAAAAGAAGAAAACAGGAAGTGGGCAAAAGAACTGAAAAGTACTTTCACTGGGGAGGAGACTCATACGGCCAAAAAGCATATGAGAAAGTGTTCCCGGTCATTAGCCATAAGAGAAATGCAAATTAAAACAACCATGAGATACCACCTAACACCCCTGAAGCTAGCCCAGATCAGCAAATCAGAGAGCAACAAGTGTTGTTAGAGGGGCTGTGGTGATGTAGGAACCCTCTTCCACCGCTGGTGGTCGTGTAGATTTGTACAGCCACTGTGGAAAGCAATCAGGCGATACTTAAAGAAAACAGAAATTGATCTGCCTTATGACCTACTGTATATACTCATGTATAATCCAAGTTTTTCAGCACAAAACATGTGCTGAAAAACTGGGGTTCGGCTTATACACGGGTCAGTGGTACCCCAGCGAGGTGTAACATCTCACGGGTGATTGCAATTTCTCCACTATTCATTCAAACCCTGCTGTGTGCAGGACTTTGAATGTTTGTTTACTCACATCTAACCAATCAGAGCCATCCTATGACCTGGACGGCTCCAATTCGCAGAAGCACCTGTAGTGATTCACTTATGCTGGCAGCTGAACTGGTAAGGATGTGTCTGTGGCTGCGCTCTGTCTCTCCCCTCTGGGCTCTGTGTTAATTCACATCCTCCATTTCCCACCCTAGACTTATACTAGAGTCCATCCATTTTTCTGGTTTCCCAGGTAATAATTAGGTGCCTCAGCTTATACTTGGGTCGGCTTATATTTGAGTATATATGGTAGTCATCCCTCTACTGGGCATATACGCGGTGCAAACAACAAATAAAACACGACCAGTCATCTGCGCTCCAATGTTTATTGCGGCACAATTCACAAAGACTTGGAAACAGCCTAAGTTCCCATTGATAGACAAGTACATTGGTAAACTCTGGCACATATACACAGTAAAGTACTATGCAGCACTGAAAAGCACAGACGATTACATGAAACAGGTCGTTTCATGGGAAGAGTTGGAAGGAATCATGTTACATGAGGTAGGCCAATCTCAAAAGGACAGGTATAACATGAGTCCCCTGAGGTAAGGTCTATCAGTACAGCAGGAATAGAAGAATAGACACTTATCTCTCGGTGGAAGCACAGGTAGTCGGGGGTTGGGGGGAAGGCAGACCACACCCAGGGAGGTACATGTGAGTCCAACATAAAGAAGGGGAAAAGGGGAAGGAGGAGGGAGAATCAGGGTGGGGAGAAAATGAGATGATGACATGGGGGGAACAGGGCACTAACCCACCCAGGGGCAAGTATTGGTTGTGCCTCACAGAACTGGAATGTGCATACAGACCCCACCATGACGTGCCAAGCCAGGAGGGCAATGTAATGCTCAGAGGAATCCATAAAAAGACTGGACTATATGCCCGGCCCCACCAGAATCATCCTGACCTCCACCTGGAAGGGTGAGCCACAGAGAATGACAATAGACCATCTGGTGAGGGAAAGGAACAAACCTACCATACCCAGATGGAAGTGGAAGCAAATAAAGTGGGAGGAAGGGAGTGGAGCGCACCCTGGCCCACCAAGCTCAGAGGACAATAGCCCCGCACAGAGCAGCCAATGCACAGAGAGGACCAGATGGCTGGCCACACTACGAGATGTGACATCCTGCACTGACCCATAGCCTACGTGGGACAACACTGGAGGCACAGTGTAGGATGTGTGACCGAGCTGGCCCCACCACATGGAAGCAAAACACTAAACGTGCAATAGAACATCTAGGGGAGCAGAACAAGAAAGCCCCAAGGGAGTATCAAAAACAGACTTTCGGGCCAGGTTGTGGCACCCCATCAGACTCCACCGGAAAACACTGCTAAAGGTCAACAAGCAGACCATGAACTAATAACAGTCTTTCTTTTTCTTTCCTTTTTTTTCTTCTTTTAGATTTTGTATGTCATTGGCTTTTTGTTTGCTTGTTTGTTTGTTGTTGTTGCTGCCATTGTTGCCTTGTTTTTTGGTCACTTCATTTGGCGCTGTTGAGATTTTATGCACATATATTATCTCTGCAGGTCTATCTAGATAAGATAGACTGGATAAACAATGTGGAGAAGAGAAGAATGGAACTGATGGTTCGTGGGGTGGGGGGACATGGGAGAGTGGGAGGTGGGGGAAGGGAAAAGGTGTTAACCAACCCAGGGACAAGGGAACAACGAGTGATTCAAAACCAGTGGCAAGGATGGGGTGGGAGGACTGGTAGGGAGTGATCAAGGGCAATGTAACAGAGGAATTACTGAAACTCAGTGAAGACTGAGCATGGTAGTGGAACAAGAGGAAAGAAGTAGGAGGCAAAGGGCATACATAGAGGCTTAAATGTAAGCATGTACATATGTAACTATATTTATATATCATGATGGGGGGAATAGATGTATGTGCATAGATTTATAGGTTTAGTAGTAGGGTATCAGATGGACATTGGGCCTCCACTCACATACTCCCTCAATACACAAACACTTTGCTCAACTAACCGGTCATTCCATGATACCCACCTTCCCAACAAGACCACTGAAGACAAATGTGTGCATAAGCAAATGTGCTGAAGAAAGCTGATGGTGCCCAGCTATCAAAGATAGCTTGCCTGAGGTCTTAAAGGCTTGAAGGTAAACAAGTGACTATCTAGCTGAGAAGCAACAAAGCCCACAGGGAAGAAGCACACCAACCTGTATGATCACAAGGTATTGAAGGGATCAGGTAGCAGGCACCAAAGAACAAAAATCATCATTGTGTGCTCACCTTCCCCATACAAACGCTGAAGACACATGTGTGCATAAGTAAGTGTGGCGAAGAAGGCTGTTGGTGCCCAGCTATAGATAGATATAGCATCTGGGGTCTTAAATGCTTGAAGGTAAACAAGCAGCCATCTAGCCCAGAAGCAACAAAGCCAACGTGGAAGAAGCACACCAGCCTGTGTGATCACGAGGGGTTGAAGGGTTCAGGTATCAAGCACCAAAGAACAAAAAATCATATCATCATAAATGAGAGGGAGTGCAGGGTGAGGACTCAATGCCCATTTGTAGACAAGTGGACATTCCTTGCAGAGGGGTAGTGGGGAGGAGACAAGTCACTCAGGGTGCAGTGTATCATCAATGAAACATACAACTTTCTTCTAGTTCTTAAATGCCACCCCCACCCCCCAACTATCATGATCCCAATTCTACCTTATAAATCTGGTTAGACCAGAGGATGTACAGTGGTACAGATAGAAACTGGAAACACAGGGAATCCAGGACAGACGAAACCCTCAGGACCAGTGGTGAGAGTGGCGATACCAGGAGGGTGGAGGGAAGGTGAGGTAGAAAGAGGGCACCGATTACAAGGATCTACATATAACCTCCTCCCTGGGGGAGCCACAACAGAAAAGTGGGTGACGGCAGATGTTGGACAGTACAAGATATGACAAAATAATAATAATAATTAATTAATTATGAAGGGTTCATGAGGGAGGGGTGAGCAGGGAGGTAGGGAAAATATGAAAATTGAGGAGCTGATTCCAAGAGCCCAAATAGAAAGCAAATGTTTTAAGAATGATGAGGGCAATGAATGTACAAATATGTTTACACAATTGACCTATATATGGATTGTGATAAGAGTTTTAAGAGCCCCCAATAATATGATTTTTTTTAAATGTGCTGAAAAACTCAGCTTATACACGAGTATATATAGTAACTACCACAGAGACCAGTCACTTCTCACCTAAGTAGGCTGTCAAACATGATCTTGTTAACTATATTATGCCGGTGTACCCACATGAACCCCAAATCCAGGATCCTGAGCCCCCAAGCCCGATAACTCATTCCCTCAAGGTTTTCGTTATAACTTAGAGATTTTCATAGCTTTGATCTCGGTGTTCTACATTTGTAATGTAATTTTGTACATGAGACACTAAAGGAGGAATCTGTTCCAGCATGTGGAAGCGCATGTCCCTAATTTGATCATTTTTCTTTCTCCAATACCATCTGTTGAATAATATTACTCTGCTGAAACACAAGCTGTGCTGATATTAATTTCTTTCTCTCTTGCTTCCAAACCCCATGTTACAAATAATTTTTCAGCAAGAGATTTTTAACATTTCAGTCCTTGCTCTATGAAAAACATTCACGGCATAATAGAATCTAACATATATTTCAACCATTAGCCCTGCTAAGTACTTTTCAAAGCACTTTACATGTATAAAGTCATTTAATCCCCACAGCTCCCCTATGAGGTAGAGACTATTATTATCCCCAAGTTACAGTTGAGGACTCTGGAGCACAGGAAAGTAGAATGACCTGCCTGAGACCAGAGGGTTAAAAGAAATCAAACTCACTCCCATCGAGTCAATTCTGACGTATAACGTGCCTACAGGACAGGGTAGAACTGCCCTGGTGGATTTCCGAGACTGGCTGTTAACAGAAATAGAAGGTTTCAAACTGCTGACCTTTCAGTTACCACCCAACATATTACCACTACACCAAGTCTCCAGGCCATAGGGCTAGTTTGTAGCAAATCCAGGATTCAAATTCAGAGAGAAAAAGATCCCACAATCTAAAGTCCTAACCAGCGTGATTTCATGTCTTCCCAGTATCGTATCTAAGGTTCATTCAGCGCCTACTATGAAGACAATAATGAACCACTGCAAACAACAACATCTTGCCTGCTCAGTCCTTTGTCACATCCTTTATCCAGATCCGTTATGCCCGCCTTTGTCCACATCTTTCCCCCCTCAGCTCTGCTTTGGTACTAAGGTGTGGCCCACCTGAACACATTAATTTCATCCTTATATTACAATCCTACGTAAGAGAAACCAAGATTTAGCATTCACTAAGTCCTTAAGACAGCATGCAGATGGAAGGGAATGGCTGGACTCTTTCAACATGGGTCTCGATTTGCCTTCCAGGACTCGACTGAATGCAGTGTTCAGGGGAGTGAAAGGGTTCCTACGTGCATTTATCAGGTTTTCATTCATAAATGACAATGGCATGACTATAACTCACAACATCAAAATAGCAGTAACTTAACATAAAAATTGATGTTTCTTTTGTTATGGGTCAGTGGGTCATCAGGGTTTGACTCTAAGCTATAGATTGCATTTGGGTCTTCTCCATGTATCTCTCGGTCTCATCATTCCAACTTCGACTTGTGAAGCTTCTGTCACATTTTTATCACAGTAATAAAACGAAAACACCAGGCTCACTGAAAACAAGTCAATGCTGACTCATAATGACCCCATAGAACAAGGTAGAATTACCCCTGTGAGTTTCTGTGACTGTAACTTTTTTTTAAATTTCCTTTATTTTAGTATTTTAAAAATATTTATTTGTTTGTTTGTTTAAATAGACTATAACTCTTCAAGGGAGCAGAAAGCCCCATCTTTCTGGTGGGTTTTAACTGCTGGCCTTGCAGATTGAAAGCGCCTAACTACTTATCACAGTATATGGCTGAACAAGTCAAGAGTCCAGACTGAAAAATTCAATCACAGAGAATGTTCCTGCTCAGATCACCTCTGCTAATCTTCTTTGACCAAAATCACACAGTCACGTTTGGCCTCCACGGGATAACAGATACACACATTCCTTTCTCTATGTTGAGGTTCTATAGACTCGCATCGCAAAGGCATATAGAGGTGTAATTCTATAACCTAAAGGAGTAAGAATTGGGAACTATCTAGTCTATATCATTACCTCTATGGCTTTCATTTAGGATTTTCTCCCCAGGCTCCTTTTTGAACCACTACATCACAAACCCGGAAAAATCCTGAAGTAAAGTTAGTAGCATACAACACTTATCCACATGAAGAGATCACTGAAGAAATGGGTGCAATAATAAAGCGTGATGAAGAAATCAGATGGCGCCTGATTGTCCGAAAGAATAGCATCTGGGGTCTTAAAACTTGCAGTCATCTAAGTGAAGTGTCAGTTAAGCCCGCACAGAAGAAGCTCATCAGCCTGTGTGATGAAAGGATTATAGATATCAAAATTCAAGATCAAAGGATAGAAGTGTATTCATTAGCGTTTAACTTCTGAGCACCTAGTTTACAAGAGGATATGGAAGACAGCGAAGGCCCAAAAATGCATTTGCAGAGACACCTGGGAATGAAGTCTCCATTGTATCCTCTCAGACCATGGGGGAGGGATGTGAACAGGCGTGCCTGGAGACAGAGTGCATCCGGAAATGAATTAATGCAGACATTGTTGCTGTTGTTAGGTTCCACTGAGTTGGTTCTGACCCATAGTGACCCCATGCACCGCAGAGTAATACACTGCCTGTCCTGCACCAGCCTCACGATTGCTCCTGAGCTTGAGCCCATTGGTGCAGCCTCCGTGTCCATCCATCTCATCAAGGGCCCTCCTCTCGTTCACTGCCCTCTACACCATGCTTGGGCATGATGTCCTGCTCCCAGGACCTAATAACACGTCCAAAGTATGTAAGACGAAATCTCACCATCCTGGCCTCTAAAGATGCAGATACAGTTAGGTTAAAACAGGAGTTTTCTCTTTAGACTTGTTCTTAATTTTTTCTAGTTTTTAGTATTTTCTGCTTTCTTTTGGATGGAGGATTGTCTGTGTTTTATTTTGTTATTCTTGCTAGGGGTGTTTTTACATGATTTTCTTTATAGGAAATCCAGGAGAGGCAAATCTATAGAGACCATAACTAGAGTAATAGTTTTCTTAGGATTATGACAGAGGAAGTTGAAGGGAAAGGAAACAAATATTTAAAAATGAGTACAAAAAAAGAATAAAATGTTTTACAGTTAAATTGTGGTGATGATTTTACAACTCTTTTTAATATATTCAAGTTATTTAATTATGTGGTACATGAACTGTATGTCAATAAAACTGTTTCTAAAAATAAGTAGCATATAGAATCCATCAGCATGCACATGCTGAGACAGATTCTTCCATCAGCGTCTCGTGTATAAAAATAATTCCGTTAGAAATTTAGGTCCTTGTGGACAAAGTTATGAAAGCCTCTTATACCCAAAGCAGGAGAAAGTGCTCTTGAGGGGGCAGTGGCAAATCCTAGTTCACACGAGTCACATGGGCCTGGGAATAAGCCCTGTTCCAAATAAAACCAAAGTGAAAACTTCACAATTGACACAGGACCAGGTAGGCTACTCAAAATATATTTTCCTCCTTTTGACCCATTTTAAAGCTGTTTCAGTTTAAAAGTGAGGAGTAAATGAACATAGGTTAAGCCCCTGGTGAGTTACTTCTGACCAGGGACCAGCTTTGCTGTCATGCGGAGTGCATACAAAGTGGATTGTTGTAGGTGCGCTTAGGTTAAAATTTAGCCCCCTATCATTTGATCTGCCTTATGATCCATTTTAATGGGTCTAGTTTTAAATATTCCCTGCTTTCTTTTAGATTGAGTTTTATCTGATTTACTTTGTTCTTATTGTTAATTTTTGTGTGTTTGCTTTTTAATGTTTTTCTGTCTGTGAAATCCAGGAGAGGCAAATCTATAGAGACAGTAACTGGATGAATGGCTCCTTGGTGGTGTGGCGGGGGAGGTTGGGAGGAATGGGGGCTGTTAATGACGAGAATGAAGACAACGTTCTAAATCTAGTAATGAAGGAAATGTTCTAAAGCTAGTTGTGATAAGTGCACAACTCTTCTAGATGTGGGTGAACTATTGAATCATATGATATATGAATTGTATGCCAATAAACTACTGGAAAAAGAAGAAAATCTTCTAAAATTGATTGTGGTAATGATTGCACAATCCTTCTTGATGTGATTGAACTATTGAGTTGTATGATATGCGGATTATGTGCCAATGGAACTGTTTTAAAAATACACTTTCCTCAGTAGTGGAGGAAAATTAACCCCTGAGTAAACGTTGTTGTCATACTACCCAACAAAACATAAAAGTGAGACCTGAAAGGATCAAACTTTTTCCAGATAACCACAGGTCAGAGCAAGGTCAAAACTCTTGATAGAACCACAAAAGCAATAATAATGAAATAACTCTATTACCCAACATACAATGTCTGAGGTTCAATAAAAATTGCCTGATATACAAAGAAACAGCAAAATGGAACCCACAATAATAAAGCTATCAATCGATAGAAACAGACTTGTACTAGACAAAGATGATATATGTAGTGAACAAGAATATTAAAAACACTTATGACTATATCCTATGAATTAAGGAAATAGACAAGAAATTAAGCATACAAGATATTTTAAAAAATCAAAATTAAACCTTTACAAATAAAACTACAAAGTGAGAAATGAAATGCACTTGACATGATCAACATATTGGACATTGCAGAAGAAAAGATTAGTGAACTTGAAGACAAAGTAGTAGAGAAATACAAAATGGACAGAGAATTTCTAAGCTGTGGAACAAGGTAAAGCAAGCTAATGTATCAGTAAGTGAGATCCCCAAAGGAAAAGAGAGACAGAAAAATGTTGATAAAATTTGATTAAGTAATTAACAATTCATCTCATGTACTTTAGACGTATTATCAAGAGACCTTTCTCAGGAAATTTTATCAAACTTGATAAGAGCAATGAACAGCTCATCTCACATACTTTAGATGTGTTATCAAGAGACATTTCCTTGAAAAAAAAGAAGACCCTTAACCAGATGGATTGACAGAGTGGCTGCAAAAATAGGCTTAAACATAATAACATTTGTAAGGGTGGTGCAAGACTGAGTGGTGTTTTTGTTTTGTTTGAAATCATTTTATTGTGGGGCTCTTACAGTTCTTATAACATTCCATACATCAATTGTATCAAACATATATGTACATATGCTGCCATCATCATTTCTAAAACATTTTTCTACTTGAGCCCTTGGTTTAAGCTCCTCTTTTTCCCTCCCTCCCCAACCCTTCCATCCTCGTGTATCCTTGATCAATTCTTCATTGTTATTATTATTTTGTATCTTACACTGTCCATTCTCACCCTCCCCGCACATTTATGTTATTCATCCCCTTCATGGTGGGGGGACTATATATCCAACATTGTGATGGGTTCCCCCTTTCCCCTGCCCAGCCATCCCCCTACCCTCATGATATTGCTACTCCTATTACTGTTCCGGAGGGGGTTATCTGTCCTGAATTCCATGTGTTGAGAGTTTCTACCTGTACTAATTGTGTTCTCCAGTCTAGCCAGATTTGTAAGGTAGAACTGGGTCATAGTGGAGGGGAGGAGAAAGCATTCAGGAACTAACAGAATGATGTGTGTTTCATCGGTGTTATAATACACCTTGGTTCAATCATCTATTCCTTATAACCCCTGTGTGTGGGGGGGATATTCAGTTGTCTACAGATGGTCTTTGGATCTCCACTCCAACCTCCCTTGTTCACATCGATATAGTTGTTTGTTTGGGGTCTTTTGAAACATGATACCTGATCCCATCAACACCTCATGATCCCACAGGCTGGTGTGCTTCTTCCATATGGGCTTCTTTGCTTCCCTTCTACATGGCTGCTTGTTTAACTTCAAGCCTTTAAGATCACAGACGCTATGTCTTTTGATAGCCAGGCAACATCCTCTCTCTTCACCACATTTACCTATGCACACATTTTATTTTCAGAGATCATATCAGAAAGGTGAGTTTCAAACAGTACCAGGTTATCAGAACAAAGTGTTCTTGTGTTAAGGGAGGCTTTGAGTAGAGGCTCAAAGTTTGCCTGCTATCTTAATACTTAATATATAAATATATGTACATTGGCCTCTATCCTTCTCATTATAAATAAATATATTTACATATATGCATGCCCATAGCCATACCTCTATAAATAGCCTTTGCCTCCTACCACTTTCTTCCATTTCCCTCCATCCTCCTCCTGGCCCACTACCAGGCTCCCCATCCATTCAGCTCTCAGTTATTCCTCTCAGATACATTACACTTGATTAAATCCCACCAGGAATTATATGCCCCCCACTGCCATCAATTTTAGATCTCTTTTGTTCCCTTATCTCTGAGTTTGGTGGCTTCCTACTACCCTTTCTGACCCCTTCATCTCCCGTGTCCGCCAAGAACTGCTGGTCCCGTTGTTTTCTCCTTGGGATTGTTCGTCCTTCCTATTTTATACAGATAGACACAGGGTGAACGAAAAAGGAAAACAAGCAAGCAAACAAAAACAAAAAAAAGAATTAAAAAGCAATAGATAGTTCCAGGTCTGTGTGCTGACCCTTATGGATGCTTTCTGATCAAGTCTGATGTGGTGCCAAGCCCTGTCCCCCAAGTCAGAATTTTCAGGATTCCTCAGGGACTGGTTACTTTGCTCCCCTTGCTCTGAGTGGTATTTTGTCCTCTTATACAGAGGTCACTATGAGTCAGAACTGATTAGCTAGCACCTAACACCACCACCAATAGTTTTCCCAATGTGATATAAGTCCACTGATCCAAGAAGCTCAAAGCACACATATACATACAAACACAAACACCTAAAGAAATCTGTATTGAGGTTATTCTTTGCCTTAGCAATGGGCCGGCTCTGTGGTTTGAAGATTCCCAGGTTCTAATTGGAGCTGGATCTTCTTACTCTCTTATTTGAGACAAATTGCTTCATTTTCTCCAGCCTCTGTTTGCCCATTCACATGGGGTGAATAACATGAACCACATAAGACTGTGACAAGAATTCAAAAAGATAATGTATGCACAAGTATTGGGTGCTCGGAAACATGTCAGAAAAACATGCTATTTATTGTTATATTTTGTTTTATCATAATTATCATTGTAATTTACAAGATGCCAGGACAAGCTTCCCCGGTAGACAATCTGTACCGCCTTATAAAGTCCTGTGTTTAGAAAGGATCTAAAATTATTAATAATTTTCTTCCTGAGCTTATGTTTCATAAATAAATCCAATGGGATAGTGGAGTATTCTCATGAGCAGAAGGCATGTGCAGAAAATGCACATCTGCCACTGTTCACAAATAGCCTTACTGCAGCCCTAGGAGCACAGCCTTCTGGTGCCTGGAAGGGGTGCGTGGGAGTTGGGCAAAGCCTGCAGTGAGGCCATGAGTAAGTGAAACACTGGCAGTGCCCAGTCAGCACCTGCCCTTTCACAGCAGAAGTTGGCTCAGATGCAGAAAGAAGGTAGTGGTGATCGAAAGCCATAATGACTAAGAAAGCCAACCTCGCTGCCATCATGCAGGCTCCGAGGAGTCAACGCAACCTTCCGCATCATAGACTATGGCTGCTCCTGTGTCATCTGCCTGATCTGTGAGATATGTGGGTTTGTGTCTGTTTCATTTGCTTTTGCTATTGTGTGACTGTGTGGCAAGCCCACTTAGTGAAAATGTCCCCACTTTTTGCTGACTCTCTACCAACCATCATGCCTCTGTCTCGGGACTGGTCTTTCAGGACGATATGTCAAAAGCAATTGGGGTGACATTTTGCCATCCTACCTTATAAGGCACATTCTAGTTTTATTTTGGGTTTTTTTCCCTTCTGGAACTGATTTGCTTGTTCTTCCGGGAGTCCATGATGGATTCACTACTCTTCCTTACTCATCGGAAAATCCAGTTACCATCCAGTCAATTTGGATTCATGGAGACCCCCTGTGTGTCAGAGGAGAACTGGGCTCCAAGCAAGCCAGCTCATTAGCCACGTGTACCCCTCAGGGGCTCATGAACCCTGCTGTGGTGTGCCTGACTCCTAGAGCCCCTGGAGGACAGAGCAGAGCTGCCCGAAGGGTTTCCAGGGCTGTGGTCTGTATGGGAGCCGATTGTCAAGGCCGCTCTTTCTCCTGCAGAACCACATGATTTCAAACCTCTCACCTTTCAGTGAGTCGCTGAGCACTTAACCACTGCACTAGTGAGGCTCCTAAATCCCTCCTCTCCCCTGCTTATCATGTTGCCCAGCAAAACGCCGGCCTCATTTGTAATTAGTTTAAATGGCTGCCCTTCCCAGGAGTTTACATTTTAAGTAAAAGAAAAAAATAATTCCAGGTGGTGTCACGGTCAATTAAAAGACAAGTTTGGATTCAGAGCCCGCAGGTCATGACCATATTCAACCATATTCACCCTCAAGAGCCTCTTCAACTCCTCTTGCTCAAATGCAGCCAAGTTCGTCATCTTCTGTGCGATTCTCCTCCAGGTTTGATTTGGAGAAGGAATTCCTTCCTCTTGAACCCTGGAGGCCAGTGGCAGACTGTCAGTAGCTTGTGGGCTAACTAATGCCTCTTAGCAAGCTCCCCCTGGGGAGAGAGCTAGACCTGCATCTGCGCAGAGGCCTGCTTCTGCAAGGGATGTCATTTAAAATCTGTCCGTCTCTGAAGACAACATCGCAACACGTGACAGCCGTGCCTGGGGAAGCAGGAATGTTACCGACAGAAGTGTCCTTTCTAATGACACACGCAGAGCAGCAGGAAGAGCCTGCCAGGGAAGAGACCACGCAAGGGAGGAGTGACTAACACTGTGGCCTGGAGAGCGCAGGCGGGGCGTCCGTGTCACACCAAGGAACATCCTGGGATGGGCGGTTCAGAGGAGATGCAGACAACAATTTAATTGCATTGACTCAGACCTTGTTTTCCCAAGAGGGTTAGGCTATAATATGTTCACATTTTTGTTATAAAAGGAAAGTAATTCTGCATTCAGGAAGCACCATCGATCCCGGCTGATTTGGTCTATAAGGGACCATTTAAACAGACAGTCAGGTTGCCATGGTAACATTCCCGTTTTATTTATAGAAACAACTTCAAGGTATAGGAAGTGAGAGGCAGTGGATTTCATTGCTATAATTTGAAAATTGTATTCTGAGGAGCTAGGACTGTGGGAAGATCACTCTAGGGCCGAGAAGCCGGGAGGTTGCTGGTTCCATTCCCATTCGGCAGCCTCACTTTAGGGTCCTGTTTCTGAAAAAAAAAAAAAAGTTGAAAATCACTTGGTCTTAATCCTTCGTTACCCCTGTCCAGGCAGAGCCTGATGTTCAGAGAGTGCCCAGGTCTCAAAATCCATCCCTGCTGTGCTCTGCCTTAGGACCAGGTAGAGGTCTAGACACCCCTCCTAACATCTATGCTCCTCCTCAACACTGTGCATGGCTCCCCAGTCTGCTTCTGGGCCTGGGTCCTGCCCCGCCCTCCCCCTATGAAGGCCCTGTGTACATCCAGTGAATCTTGCAAGGCTAGGTTCACTTATTTTCTTACAGACCACGGGGAAAGCCTTCTCCTGCCATCTCTGTTTATCAAGGAGAATCTTGTGACTGCGTAGTAAGCTGCTATAAAATCTGCTTCCTTTCAACCGTTAATCTTTGTGCATCAGGATGCTCTTGATACCCTAAAAACAAAGAAGAAAAGAAAGATGGAGGAGGAAAAGGGTAGTGAGGGAAGAGAACATCGCAGCATCTACAGCTACAGAAGAAAAGCTACGATCGCCATCCCCAGCCTTCTGAAACGAGAGTTGTGTTGGACCACACTCTACATGCAAGCCTGAGCACGGGAGAGAAGCAGCTGGAAGCCTTCTCTGTGTCGTTTCTCTGCATCCTCTGCCATGATGGCCCCAGGAAAAGGGAGCAAGTGAATGCAGCTCCGGAAAAAAAGGGACTAAAGGTAGAATAGAGGTCTTTTTTTCCTGCCACCTTTAGGGAGCAAGGACAGATGGGAAGACAAGAATCAGACAGGAGTCAGGCTTCCCCATTCTGACTTCGTCCCAGAGCAAAGGAGGGGTCTTTGAGGGGTTAAAGGTGTAGTCAAAAGCAGACAGGGAAAACAAACGGTGAGACCACTCCCCTAACAATAAAACCACATCAAAGGCAGGCATCTGTTTTCACATCTAATGTTTGCCTAGTCTGGCTCCCCAAACAATGAAGTGATATACCTGCGCAATGTTTATGAACCACATCACCCTCATATTTGTACATCTTAAAAACCTCTGCTACCAAGAAGGCTTCACCTCAGCTAGGGTCAGTTTTCTATGCTGAGGGGAGAGGAAAAGGCCAATCCGTTTCTGTTATATGACATTGTTTTATGGTCACCCCAAATCAACAGACACTCCAACAAGATTGCTTAGTGGCCCTTAATGGAAATTCAAGGCCAGAGGAGTCGGGGGACATGTCTGTCTCAAAGAAAATGATGTCGCTTCTATTGGTGGATAAACTGGATGGGACAGCCTGTCATTAGGAAAAATGCTGAACATGACTCATATACAGCCCAATGGAAGAATAACCCGGTATGATGCTCCCAATTGGACACTTTGATCTAGTTTCTATACAGCCCTTGGTGACCCAGGTCATATGCTATAGACAACGGAGACTGCAGACTCTGTTCTTTCAAGGTGCACAACGTCGTTCATAAGCTACACCAGAAGGATCTGATTTGGAAACCCCACTAAGTCATCTGGACCTTACCTTAAGCACACCTGTAGCAGATTAAAGGAACTGAACTGCTCCCTTGGACTTCAGGATGAAGTGCCCTGGTGAGAGAAGAAGCGAACGACTGCTCCCCCAAGGTTACAGATTTGGAAGTCATTGGACTTTGGTTGAAATATCTAGCATTGAAAGTGCTTAATAAATAGCAACTCAGTACTACCATATATTTGTGATCTTCATACTTTCATTGTTTTTTTATGATATGTCTTAGTCCAACAGTCATCGATCTGCCTCAGTGAAAGAGCATTATTGAAAAAATCTCATTGTTTGAATAGTATCCAGTCACTTAAATTTTTAATATCTATAAGTCAATAAGTCATGTATTTTAGCCCAAAAAGCTGTCCTATATATGTATACTTTTCCTTTCTCGATAATATTTTAAATTCCACACCTTTGGCTAAATGAATGATATTATCTGTAGGATTATCATATGCCATATGTAAATGATTTATAATTTTCCCAATAAAATTATAAAGATGTCTCTAAAGTGAACCAGGGATATATATGAACCATAGACATCTGAGTAGATTTTGAGCTTACACTTAACCATAGGCCTAATCTAAGGAGCACTGGTTCTTATGGCATGACGTCCCTTGAGCATACCCTCATGAAGAGATTACTGAACACATGGGTTCTATAGCAAAGTGTAGTGAAGAAATAAGAGTGCCCAGTATCTCAAAGAACAGTGTCTAGGCTCCTAAAGAGTTGTCTTTAAACAACTAGCCAACTAAGTGAGGCATCAACTAAGTTCCACATGGAAGAAGCACACCAGCCTGCGTGATCCAAGGATTATAAATAATAAAATCCACATCTCAAGGAAAGAATGACTTTACAACTTAAATTTTGAACACCTGGTTTTTAGAAGTCTATGAATGATGCCAAAATTCTAAAATCCATTTGCAGGATCCCTTTAAGGTTTAAGCCTTTGGAAAATCCTCTCTGATCATTGACCGGTGATGTGAATTGCCTTGCTATCAGACAGAACACATTGGAAAATGGATTATTGCCGATGTGCATAGGTTAAAATTTAGCACCTTATCATTTGTTCTTCCTTTTGATCCAGTTGTAATTTGTTCTACCTTTTTTTGCTAGTAATTTATTCTATTCTATTTATTTTCAATTATTTGCTTTCTGTTCAGGCTTTTCAGTGTTGCTTTGTTATTGTTAGGGTCTTGTGCTTTTGTTTTGTATGTTTTTCTGTGTATGAAGTCCAGATATACAGAGACAGTGACTAGATTAATGGTTTCTTAGAGTTATGGCAAGGAAGATTAGGGGAAAATGGGGAGCTAATAATAATGAGTACAAGAAATAAGGAAATGTTCTAAAAGGGATTGTGGTGATGATTGAACAACTCTTTGATATTATTAAACCATTGACTTGTATAGTATATGACAGTGCTATAGGAGACAGCATGGGAGACACAGTGCAGGAATTGTGCCCATCTGACACCACCACCACCCACCTCCACCTGGGCAAAACATGAAGGAAGTGCAACAGACCAGCAAGGGGAACAAAGCAGTGAAGTCCCCAAGGAACTCTGAAAATAGACTTCTGATACAGGGGGCAGGGCTTGGCATTTCATCAGACCCAATCATAAAGCATTCATAAAGGTTATCAGACAGACCTGAAACCATTTATAGCCCTTTCCCCCCCACACCCCGCCCCCATGTCTATCTATATTAGATAAGTAGGATTGTTTATCATCCCTAGGAGAAAATAAACTCAGGGACAAGGGAACAACAAGAGATCTAAATGCAATGGCAAGAAGGTGCAGCATCCCTGGTAGGGTTTGATCAAGTGCAATGTAGCCAAGAGGAATTACTGAGAGCCGAATGAAGGTCAAACATCATAGTGGGATAGGAGGAAAATAAAAGGAAATAGAGGAAAGAACTAGGAGGCAAACGACATTCAAAGAGATATAAATATAGACATGTATATATGTAAATATATTAATATATAACAATAGGGATATAGGTCTATGTTCATATATTTACATGTTAAGTATTAAGGTAGCAGATGGACATTGACCTGTACTCAAATCCTCCCTCAACTCCAGAACACTTTGCCCTAATAACCTGGCATTCTGTAGTACTCACCTTCCCAACACGATCACTGAAGACAAAATGGGTGCATAAGCTAATATAGTGAAGAAAGCTGATGGTTCCCAGCTATTACAAGATATAGTGTCTGGGGTCTTAAAGGTTTGAAGTTAAACAAGCAGCCATCTAGCAGGGAAGCAACGAAGCCCACATTGAAGAAGCTCACCAGTCTGTGTGATCATGAGGAGTTGACAGGATCAGGCATCAGAGAGCCCAAAGCAAACAATCATATCAATGTGAACAAGGGGTGACAGAGTGGAGACCCAAAGCTCATCTGTAGATAATTGGACATCCCCTCATAGAAGAGTCACAAAGAAGAGATGAGTCAGTCAGGGTGCAATATAGCACCGACAACAAAACACACAACATTCCCCTAGTTCCTTAATGTTTCCTACCGCCTGCCCCCCTATCATGACCCCAGTTCTACCTTACAAATCCAACTAGACTGTAACATGTACACTGGTACAGAAAGAGCTCCCCACACACAGAATCCAGGACAGATTAACCCTTAAGGAACAGTACTGGGAATAATGAGGGGAAGGTGAGGGGAGAAGATGGAGAAAGGGGAAACTGATTGCAATGGTTGATGTATAACTGCCCGTCCTACCGAAGAGGGCAAACAATAGAAATGTGGGTGAAGGGAGACAGCGGAGGGTGTAAGATACAAGAATAATAATTTATAATTTATCAAGTGTTCATCAAGGGAGGGGAAAAAGAGTTGCTGATACCAAAAACTCAAGTTAGACAGAAAATGTTTTGAAAATGATCACTCCAACATATGTACAAGTATGCGTCATACAATCAATGTGTGGATTGTTATAAGAGTTGTAAGAGCCCCCAATAAAATGATTTATTAAAAAAACAATTGTATAGTATATTAATTAGATGTCAATAAAACATCATTTTTTAAAAAGCAGATGGGGCTTTGTTCTGTTCTCTGTCCATAACTCTATGGGGACAACACCCACCAGGTTGCTCAGGACGGTTCATGACTTCAGCAGAGTCAAACCGAAGGCCTGGAGAGCATGTGTTTGCCTTTAAAGAACTGTGTTGACCTTTAGAGAAGCTTCAGTTCCCATTCCCATGTCCTGTGTCAGGGAAGCAACCCGGAAGAACCACAATTGCCCTACCCTACCCCCTCCTGGAGTGGAGGTAGTTGCAGATAGCTGGTATCCCAGCGAGCATAAGCTAGGGTGGAAGAGGCGATTGAGAAGCTCACCAGGGCCTCATGAAACACCACTCTCAGAGATAGGGCTCAATCTGGCGGATCCAGGGACCAACAAGAGGCAAACGGGAATCCTTACTTGTCCAGGATCTCAGAAAGTTACCACTGAGCATCTCAGCTGTCTGAAACACCAAAAGAGACATTTTTTCAGGAAGACAAACCTCACTTCTGCCATCTACCAGAGTCTACATGATCGCCTGCTGCTCGCACGGCAGTGAGGACAGTCTCTGCTTTTCTTCTTCCTTCGTTGCACGAGTGCTGCTTGTTCCAGAACCCAATCCAGACCTCTGACCCTACAGCAAAATGAACAATATGCTTCCCAGGTTCCAGCCGCTGCAATACAAGAGAACATTTAGATGTTAATTAGAGTGAATGTGAATTACCAAGAAATATCATCCAACACACACACACATTTAATATGCTTTAACACATTTAACACACACACACATTTACTTCCCTAGTGAACCACTCCTACTGATAGGAGTGGGTTTAGGGGCCGCGGTTGGCTTGAGAAGATTCGTAAATGAAGAAATGCTGCATAGGATGGTATTTCCGACCCTTAGAAGACAAGTACTGCTGTATCAACATGGAAATACAGAACAAGAACCTTCCTCCCAAACTGGAAAGCAGTACTTAACACAGAATCCTGGTTTCACCAGAAATGGAAAGTCGGTGACCTTACCCTTGGGAATTGCTGAAAGGGCTATCTATCTCGGCACAAAATGGCACACAAATTATTTTTCATTGATTTAGCTGGTGTACAGATATGCTGACTATAAAGCATGTGTAAAATCTATTTCTAAAATAAAAGGGCTTTCTCCTAAAAGCATATCTAGTTACCAAGTTCATTATGTTCTTGAACCAAAGTGGTTTGCGAAGGAGGAGAAAAACTTTGCATCTATTTTCCAGTCTTTCCATCAGAACATAGATCAGGATGTCATTTTAGCTGCTTTTTTAGACAATGCCTACCCAGGCCATTTCAGTGTATTATTTACTTCAGGGTCACCCTCATCTTAAACAGGTTTCCTAGACTTAAACAGAAAAGGTCTAGAGAAGGGGAGGTTGGCCGAGGGAAGAGAGAAGATTTTTTGGCTATGAGATGTAAGTGGAAGCAGAAGAAAAAAATGACACTACAAATTGATGAGTATTGTGCGTGTTTAGATGCTAGTCTTTAGGAAACTCAACCATATTGTTTTCTCTGGATTTTCTTGGGCAGGGCTTCTCCAATGGGGTAAATTTCAGAAATTAGAAAGTGCAGATATGAAATAACCACAATCCTCATCTTAAGAAACCTGCAGCAAGAATTAATTTTTATTTTATCAGCAAAGGAGACCAAGAAATAAGACTGTGTGCTATATATCTGGCGTAGTCTGAACATAGACTTGCTTAGAGGCCTGAGACTCAACCCACTGACTTGTGGGTTCTTTTTCCTGCTACTGTTATGTGTATTGTATTTTATTCTGAAAGCATATCTAGTTACCAAGTATTGAGGAATACTACTAGCTTCTTCCTTATCAGCAGCAACCAAGAAGCTTGCACGACTACCTCCTAAGTCACGTATATGGTCAGGGACAGAGGCAGTCAATGAGCAGAAAAGCTTACTGCCTTCTCAAATTACATAAAAATTCATGTCAAGAGACTCTCAGAGGTAGGGTTCCAAGTTACTTGCAGAATTTCCCTACTAAATTTTGCAAGGCCAAGAACGTGATGGCTTTTTTTTTTTTACCTGCCTCTGGAAGGCTGACCGGATATGACCACGCAGCAATAAGCTCATGTCATGATATGCTTTTACCCAAAGGCACGCTTCAGATGTGGGGCCACCGGGGCTCATCTTTGTATGACATTGATCCAGGTTCACGTCTCCTCTTTGACACCAGCCCAGAAAAAACACCACGGAGGCAATTTGCAATCCGTGATGCACGTGTGCAGGTTTTCCCCAAAAGTGGTTTCTTTCCCCTCATCAAAATGCATCACCATCAATCCGGTGGATTTTCTCATGAATAACTGTGACAGTGGCCAGCCTTCCTCGTTTATTAACGTCTCACTCATAGTAAAATGTCAATCGCTCTAATATGATTAGGGAGCTGTGTGTAAGTGTCGCCGATCTCAGTCTCCTTTCGGAGAATCTAGGAGACAACCTGACTTTACCTCTCCCCGAATGTGGATCATCAAGGAATTGTCATGGAAGCATGGAATGATAGGACTCAGAGGGATGCCAGCTAATTCATTCATTCTCTTTATTAAATCCCCGTGTGGCACAATCGGTTAAGTGGTCAACAGCTAGCTAAATGACTGGTATCGGAATCCATCCAGAGACCACTCTGAAAATAGACCTACAGATCTGCTTCTTATGGGGCACAACTTTGAAAGCCCTGTGGAGCCATTTTTCTCCCCACAGGTGAGGCTTTCCTGAGCAGGAGTCAACTCTCCAGCACTGGGCTAGGTTTGGTCTTGGGAACCTGAACCATGAGACTCGCTACGGTGACAGGGAGTTGATGCCCATGAGAATGGTTATGCTCTTATCACTGTGGTTGTTCTTCTCAAGTAAATCTGTTCTTTTCATGTCAATCAAATGCACGCCATCTTTCTTTTCCCCCAATGCAGGTGAGTAACTATATCGCATGTCTAAAGATGTGTGTTCCTTTTATCAACTGGATCTTGCAAACTCTCGCGTATATTCTGAATGCTTCACAACACTTCCTATGATTAATTTTTCTTAAGTTTAAATTAAATGCCTTCCATTACAAAGCAAGTTCCCTCTCTTTTATTGTGCCTTTAGGAAAAACAGAAGTGATGCTTCCTATTTCTTCACATGATTGAAGACTACTACATATGTTTGTGTGTGTATTAAGTAATCAAAAAATTATTTTTCTGTCAGTAATTTGGATGAGTCCTGTTTTGCAGATAGTACCTCCAATTTCCTTTCATATTCGGATTGCTTCAGTGTGTTGCAGCTGTCAAAATCTAAATGGAAGACTTAGCAAGGCATTTATACGACCACCACCATTCCAGTTAACCTTCTTCAGAACCTAATGACTTATGAGTAAACATTTTAATGTCTGGGTCTCATAATCTGTGATTCATGGCCCAGACTGATCAAAGTGGGAAATTTGAACATCACATTCAAGCTGTGAAGACTTAAGGAATCTCAAAGAGACCATTTGTTTCTGATAAGTCTTCCAAGAATGAGCAAAGTCCACTTTATCAAAGTCCACTTTATCATTTTGAGGTGCATTCTATACATTTTAAAAATAAGGTGCTAGCATGACAAAAATGAGTAACTTTAGGTTTACATTACATTCTGATCTGATCCATCAAGGATATCGATTGACATGGTGGCTGCAACAATGGGCTCAGGCAGAGGAACAATTGTGAGGTTGGCACAGGACCGGGCAATGTTTCTGTGTGTATATGGTTGCTGTGGGTCAGAACCGACGCACTGGCACCTAACAACAACAGCAACACAGCCTGATATAGATACTTCTCATTTTTCTGAAAAGACAAAAACAAAAATCACTGCCAATGAGTCGATTCCAAGTTAGAACTCTTTACAGGAATAGAAAGCCTCATCTTTCTCCTGAGGTGCAGCTGATGGTTTCGAACTGCTGAGCCTGCAGTTAGCCGCCTGCTGAAGACAATTCAGCCTTGTAAAATTTCTGATTTCTGGCTTGGGCAAAGAATTGCTTGTTAAAATGCTTGTTTAGAATGTTTGCTCAGCTTGGTCTAAAATAATATTTTTTATACAGGGTTAGGAAACGGGATTAGAAATGAAAGTGTTAAGGTGAAGCCTGTAAACACTCACAGCTCTGTAACAAGATAGGTAAATATCATATCCTGGCTCCAAAATAAAATTTTCATTCACTGGATTTTCCACTGTGTTCCTATGCTACTACCTCTCTGTAACTCTGTGTTTCAGATAGAGAATACGTGTGTTAAGATAAGGAGACAAAAGGCAGTTATACTAGAAAATTAGCCCTGGCAGAATACTCTATCAAATATCTCTCAGGATGTAACACCCTTAGGATACAGCACATAAGTTTCTTCATGTTAAAAAAATGTTTAAGCTTATATAGTCTAAAAAGCCCTTTGTGACTTTTGTCATGTTTCCTTCCCCTCTCCTACATGCCTGCCAACACGAATCTTTGTTTGCTCTACCTCCTAAAACCCACCTCAGTCTTCCTGTAATTTGGAGCACTGTAACATCTTGCACGAATGCCTGTGGCTATTTCTCATTTCATGAAATGTTTTTATTCTTTCTATTAAACTCTGTTTTTAATTGTAGCAGAGTGTAAGTCTGCTAGACGGGACAGATACATAATGCATGAGTCATTCTTAATTATTTTGTTCAAGTTAGAAACATTTAAAAGGGGAAGCATTACCTTTAAGACTGATTTTTTAATTGGTTTAAATTGTTTGCTTAATTATCTATTTCTAGAGGAGTTGCTAACTACATGTTTCTGATTTCCTGACAGTTCTATATCATTTGCACCAGTCATATCTTGTGCGATTACCAATCCCACACATGTTAGATTTCACAGGACCAAGGACATTTTCATTTCTAACACCCAAACATAAGGTGATAGGGTGCTTTGGGGCTGTCAGCTTGCTAAGGTTGACCTTTCGGAACTCTTGGAAGCAGAAATGCTGTTCTAGAGAGTCGTACCAGAAGCAGAATTTGATCTCTGTTAGGTGCTATCAAGTACATTCCAGCCCATAGCAACCCTCTGCACCACAGAAGGAAACAAGGCCCAGTCCTGTACCTCCTCACAATCGTTCCTGTCTGCCCGTCTCCTTGAGAGCCTGCCTCTTTCTCACTGCTCCTCCACATTATCAAACATGATGTCCTTCTCCAGGGACTGGTCTTTCCCAACATGTCCAAAGTATGTAAGACAATGTCTTCCCAAGAAGAACTCTGGCTGTGTTTCTTCCCAGCCAGATCAGTTTGTCCTTAGCAGTCCATGGCATTTCCAATATGCTTCTCCAGCCCCACCACTCAGACGCATCTATTCTTCCTTCCTCCTTTCCTGTTCAAATGAGGCCATTGAAAACGCCATGGCTTGGCTCAGGTGTGCTTTAGCCCCCAAAGGAACATCGTGGTTTGTCAATCCTCTAAAGAGAGCATGTGCAGCACATGTACCTAGTAAAACAACACATCTTTTGGTCCCTTGACTTCTGCTTCCACGGGCATCGATTATGAATCCAAGTCAAAATCTTTGACAACTTCAACCTTTTCTCTGGTGAGGATTTGGGTCGTTTTACATTGAGTCACAAACCATATTGCAGGCGGCAATCTGTGGAATCTTCATCAGCAAGTGCCTCCAGCCCTTCTCACTTTCAGCAAGCAAATGATTGTGTCATCTGCATATCTCTGGTTGTTAAGACGCCTTCCTCCAATCCTGATGCCACATTCCTCTTCATAGAATCTAGGTTTGTTAGGTTTCTCCCTCCGGGCTAAATTTCATCCTCGGTCCTTGGCTCCGCGCGAGAAAGATTTCACGCTGAAGCCGGGCTCGTGGTCCAAGTGAATTTAATGAGAGTTCAAAGAAGCATCAGGTTTTACGCGGCACCCATTAGGATTCCTTTTTCCATGAGGCCTGGCAGAGACTGCTCCGGGACACGCAAGGATCTCTCTCCTCCCACGAAGACCACCAGACCGCCCAAGCAAGACAAGACAAGGCCAGACAAGCCCCCTCTCCCTCTCGGTCCTTGCCTTTTCAAGGGTTCCCGGGGGAGGTGTGGTGAACGACCCCAGGTCACTCCCATTGGCTGAATTGCAGTCACCTGGCCCAGGTGGGCTGCTCCAGGTGTAACGCCCATCTGGGCCCACCGGCGGGAAAATCCAGCTTTTGTCCTTTGCTGGCTCTCCTGGGCATGCGTAAATGGACTTCCCACTTCCCTAGGCTAAGCTACCTAACAGTTTCTCTGATCATTTTCTCAGCTTCACTACTTTCCAGATGAAACCATGTTCTGTTTGTACAAATGCCTCTTGACCCACGTACAGCTTCCAAAGGAGGACAATGAGTTCCCATTCCTCTCAAAATCATCCATAGTGTGTTATGATCCACACAGTCACATGCCTTGGCAGAGGGACTAAAACACAAGCGAACATCTTTCTGGCTTTGAGTCACAATCCATCTGCCATCAGCTATGACATCCCTTTTTCCGAGTCCCCCTCTGAATCGGGTCTGAACCTCTGGCAGCTCCCTTTCACCTGAGCTGTGGCATGGTCAGATCCATGGCCTAGACCTCACACAGTATGTGACGCCAATATGTGAAGGAGATAGGTCACACTGAGGAATGTGTCACGGTTTTACAATATTCTTCAAAAAGCATGTCCCATCGAGCAGCAGGCTAGGGTGGTAAGAGCTGGGGAAGTAAGCAGCTGCTCACGATTGAGAGATCACTGCCATAGTGGACGGAGAACCCAGCTCAACCCTGTGCCCACACCAGCATTTCAATTCTGTGACCTCCATTTCCCTCGCTCTTTGACACAGAAGATTAGAAGGGATAAATAATGACAGTAGAAAGTAACATTTTAAGGACTGTGGTGGGATCATTACAGTTCCTCACAGCATCGTGTGACCCGCATCATCATTCAAGGACTGAGTGCTTTGAGCCTCAGTTATTTAATGCAATCTCAGGGGAGTTGTAGAGCTTCATACTAGCTCAGAGGCAAGCAGGTTAGATGCACATATCACCTGGGAAGGCCAGAGAAGTCTAAGAGCCTTCTCTTTGCCCGACTGTGAGCAATTACAAACGCCGGCCCTGCCATGTAGTCAACAGAAAGGCATCCTGAGATTCGCCTAAGACTTAAAGCACCGTGTTGTTCTGTTTGCTTTGCCATGGTTAACGATCGCTTCCCATGTTTACCCTGAAAGCTTGAGCCAATGTAAAATGGCTGGACAGGACTCCCCAGAGTTTAAATTCCAAAGTCAAAGCTAGTATTTCTCTACAGGTTTTGCTTTTAAACGCGATCAGCCCGTGTTGCTCATGGTCTCCCCACCTTCTACTGCATCTCCCTTGCTTTCCTTTAACTTGGAATGACCTTAACTCAGATTGACTGTGCTGCATGAGAGGTGGCAGATTCGGGAACTGTGAGTGTAAGGTTACCAATAAGCAGCCGAACACTCCTTCCACTCCACCCTATCCTACTCCTCAAAGATGTAAAACAAAAACACCTCCAACTAGTTGCGCTTGACTCATGGAGATACCCCCCCCCCCACACACACACACACACGCACGTTTCAGAGCAGAGCTGTGCTCCACGGGGTTTACAACGGCTGTGATATCTCAGATGTAAAGCTCAAGGCCATTCTCCCAAGGTACCTCTGGGTGGACTCAGGCTGCCAAGTTTGATGGTCAATAGCAAGCGCTTAGCCACTGGTGCCATCCGGAGACTCGTTGTACACCCCGCCCCGGCCCCCTCCCAGGCTTAAAAACTAATGCCAGAGATTGACTGGGAATTATGTATTTCATTTATTTTTGTGTTTGGGTGTTTGTTTTTGCTTGTTGTTTTTATTTTGCTTTGTTGGTGAGGGAAAGAGAAGATGAAATTCTTGGAGACAACAAAATAGTCTTTTCCAGCAAAAGCTGTAATAACCAGGAGAGAAGCATGACAAATGCCCAGATTGCATTTCCTCCTCTTTGCTCCAGGGTCCTGATCCCCAGGGAGGAGGGTAGGGATGGACCAACCCCAGCACCGAAGCCCTGCTCACTCCGGAACTATTTATAGAGCTGAACTGTGGGGCAGATCTCTTCTGAGGTGGCTATTTCAAGCTCTTTCTGATTCAAAATAGCTCTTGACAGCCCAGGGCCATCACAGTGTGTGTTTAAGTGCTTTTACATATCAATATTCTGGGTCTCAGCGGATGCATAGATTAAGACAATATTAGTCATCCGGGTGTACTCCACCAAGTAAAGTAAATTTGTCAGTAGTCACTACACACTGCTCTCCTTTGTGTTAGGGGAGAGCGATTTAGATTCTGTTGTCACCGATTTATCTTTTTCTACCCCGGAAAGATAAAATCCAACTGCAATAATGGCAGTGACTGGTATGTGTTTTAAACACATCCCTCTTCTTTGTTAATAAGGTTTCTAAGACAACAGCATGTCCTCTCTCCAGTTTATATGGCATTATGAATTGTGGATACATGACTCACTATGAGGCCCACCCGCCACCGGGCTTGAACAGCTCTGATGAAATATTGCAGCCAACTTCCAATGTTTACCAGAGACTCAAAGAGAGGATTGATGAAATCACTCCAACTATGCCCCCAGCGCAGGTTATCATTTGCTTTCCCTTTTGACCCATGGTAAAGTTGTTTCCGTTTCTAATATGTTCTACTTTCTTTTCTATTGAGGTTTTGCTCTGTTTTGTTTTGTCATTGTTGGTTTTGTTTGTTTCTTGTTTGTGGTTTTTTTGGGTTTTTTTGTTTTAAACGTTTTATTAGGGGCTCATACAACTCTTATCACAGTCCATTCATATACATACATCAATTGTATAAAGCACATCTGTACATTCTTTGCCCTAATCATTTTCTTTTTTTTTCCTTTTCTTTTTTTTACATTTTATTAGGGACTCATACAACTCTTATCACAATCCATACATGTACATACATCAATTGTATAAAGCACATCCATACATTCCCCGCCCCAATCATTCTCAAAGCATTTGCTCTCCACTTAAGCCCTTTGCATTAGGTCCTCTTTTTTTTTCCCCTCCCTCCCCGCTCCCCCCTCCCCCCTCCCTCATGTGCCCTTGGTAATTTATACATCGTTATTTTTCTTGTTTGTGTTTTGTATGATTTTTTTTTAATATGAAATCCAGGATAGGTAAATCTGTAGAGACAGTAACTGGATGAATAAGTAGGGGAGATGGCAGAGCTAACAATGAGTGAGAGAAAGAAGATGGTGTTCTAAAATTTATTGTACAGATCTTCTCAATACGAATGAACTACTAAATTGTATGACATATGAGTTATATATCAATAAAACGTTTTAAATGTATAAGCCTAAATTGAGGCTATGTCAGAAACAATAGCTTTACAGTTCAACTTTTTCTTTGTTTAGTAAAGGTTTATGTGATTTTGTAGCAATACTTTTGACTCACAATTATATGAGCAGACTCTCAGCAGTATCAAGGAGCCCTGGTAAAGCAGTGGGTTGAGTGCTGGGCTGATAACTACAAGGTTGACAGTTCAAAACCAGCAGGCTGCTCTGCAGGAGAAAGATGAGGCTCCCTTAAGGCTATCTTCCCCAAAAAATAGATACTCGAAAACTCTAAAGAATAGTCCTATTCTAGCTTACCTGGTCACTATGATTTGAAATAGACTAAATGGCAATGGCTGTTTTGTTGTTGTTGTTTTGCTTGTTTGTTCATTTTCTTTTCTTCAATGTCAAGTCTTGACCCTCTCAGCAGGACCACAACTGACCAAGTCCTTCACTGGGTCATGTCTAAATGTTCATAGTAAATTGAGCAATCACTGCAAGGTGCATAAAATAGACCAATCATAGGGCAGAATCAGACTAGACAAAAAGTATCAAACCATCTAGTTGTGTACACCTAAGCAGGAAATGTCACTCAATCTGGATAACAGGAACAAATACTCCAAGGTAGAAAACTAGGGCTCTTTGGGATTGAGGAGGAAAGTTTTTTCCAAGTTTTTTTCCTGAAGAACGGAGGCGAAAAGCCACACCTAACGTAACTCACTTCACCAGACCTATATTTGGCCCTGATGTTAGATGCCCTCCGGTTGATGTTGACTCACAGAGACTGCACGTGACAGGGTAGAGTTGCCCCTCAGGACTTCCTAGGCTGGCATGCTGTGTCAGGTTGCCAGTCTATCTGCCACAGAGGGGCTGTGGGAGTCTGAAGTACATTGCAGTCAGCCACAACTCTGCTCATTTCTTTAGGACGACTTCCACAGGGCACGTTTCTGCAGCCGTTAGCACAGTGCATGGAACTGGGTCTCCTCCAACTACAGGCAATACGAGCTGTTCCTCCACAGCTCACTGTCACTGGATATGAAAAATTTTAATAATAATTTGATAAGTTGATACCAAAAGATAAAGTGGGAATGGTATTTCATTTCAGGTCTTTTAAAACTTATTCTTAAACACATCTTTTTGTGTGTACACTAGCCGTTAATGTCCCTTGTGCCTTGTTTGTTGATCTCATTGGTCTCTTGTGTCTTTTGCCATTTTTCTATTGAGATGTTTATATCTGCTCCATAGCGCTCTAGGAGCCTTCCTTAAAAAGCAGTTAGTGTTTTTTCCTATCATTTATCTTGTAATATGTTGCCAGATTTTTATTTTGTTCATGATCCTTTATGGCACCAAACGTTTCCAATTTTTGTGTATTTAAATCTTTTAGTCTTGCTTTCTGTCGTACATAGTCCTTCTCCTTTCCAATTCCCAAATTACATTTATCTAATTTTATTTTTTCCTGGGAATTCATTTTTCTATGCTTCATTTTAATAAGTTAAGAATTGAATTTGAAGTAAGCTATGAGGTAAGAAAGCTAGCAACTGTTTCCCAGATAATTAACCTGTTCTAAAAGCCATTCATTAAATACTTCACCTTTTCCTCTCTAATTGATAATGTAACATTTGTTACCTATTAATGTTTAAATGTATGTGTAATATTTATTTATACATTTTTAAAGCTTTTCTTCTCTCTTTCTCTTTTTGTCTATTCATCTACAAGGAAAAGCAAATTGACGAAAAATGTGTTTTCACAGCTGGTGGTGACTGCTAACCCATTTTTTTTTTTTGCTAACCCATTTTTAAGAAACATGTTAGTATTTTAGGTGCAAGCGTACATGTCCAATTCATTTACTATTCGTCATCCTACACACAAACCTGTCCATGACAATATTTGCTATCTGCACAAGTGTAAGCACTCTCCCCATTTACACCCTGTTGTACCATTTCCCAATAGGCCTGTCTATTATTGGACTGAAAGGCTAGAGGAGCTTCATTCGGTTCCAGATTCAAAGGGTGCACCCCTCAGACCATGGACCAGAGAATCTGAGTAACCTTGCTGAGGGGCAGAGTGCATTGAGAAGGGGATTCATCGAAGATGCAATCAGGTTAAAATCTAACACCTTATCATTTGATCTCCCTTTTGACCCATTTAAAATTTGTTCTACTTTAATTTTTTGTATTTTCTGCTTTCTTTTCAATTGAGGTATTTCCTCTGTTGAACATTGTTATTGTGGTTGGGTTTTGTTTGTGTGTTAGTTTGTATAGTTTCATTTTTGTATGTTTTCCTGTATATGAAATCCAGGATCAATAATTACATGGAGACGGTAACTGGCTAATGGGTTCTTGGTGGTATGGCAGGGGAAGTTGGAGGGCAAATGGGGAGCCCACAACACTGAGAACAAAAAAGAAGAAACTATCCTGAACTTGATTGTAGTGATGATTATACAACTCTCTTAATATGAGTGAACTATTGAACTGTAAAATATGTGAATTATATGCCAATAAAACTGTTAAATGGGGGCAGGTGGAGTAGGGAAATAGTTTCAGGTATTCCTCCAGTCTATAAATCCAGTGAGTCTAATTATTTTAATGAATTTTAGCCTATTCTAAGTTTTTCTGTTTCTCTAACTAGGACCTCCTATTGTGTGCCTGGTTAGAGCTATCATTACTAGTACCTGGGCACCCTCCTTGTCTGGTCTCAGGCTACAGGAGGCTGTGGTACACGTGAGCCCTGAGTCTCGTGGACAAAGTGCATCCCTGAGTCTTTAGCTTCCTTCCGTCTCTTTTGCTCCAGACAGGAAGAGACCAATAGTTGTATCTCAGAAGGCCACTAAGAAGCTTTTAAGATCTCAATCCCTATTCACCAATGTTGGATGTAGAACATTATCTTTATAAATATGTTATGTCAATTGACCCAGAATGCCTCAAGACTATGGCCCTTGGTTTTTAAGCCCAATAACTCAATCCCCCAAGGTGTTTGGGTACGTCTAAGAGGTTTCTATTCTGTGACCCCTATGTGCTCTACTGTACTATACAAGAGGAATTAATATATAATGAAAATTTCCATGAACTCTCTAAAGCCCTATCATATATGTGTATACAATACATACAAATATGTACACAAAATGCCTATAAATATGTGTATATATGTATATGTATGTGACAACTCTCCCATATTCCCTTCCACACCAATGTAGCACACATATCTACCTATGTAACCTGTTAAAATGCTTGTTTTAATTACCGTTGTTGCAGGGTTGTATATGGTGTAGCACTCGTCATGGTTGTCCTGTATTATGGTGTACCATTCAGTGCCTTCACAGCCTTGCTCACATTGTGTTGCTGTGTCTCTTATGGTGAATTTCCTTTCTCTTTACCATAATTAACACACGTCTACTCTCATAAGTGATGCTCCCCCATCACCCTCCCATCAGTAGTCAAAGTCAAAGAATGGTACTTTCTGTGTGTACACCTCTTCCTTATGTTTTTATATGAAGGTGGCATCATAAAGTATTTGCCCTTTTATGATTAACTTACTTCACTCAATTCCATTGTATGTATGTTTCACATTTCTAACCGTTCGTCCATTAAGAGATACTGAGGGTGCGTCCATCTTTTTGGCTATTGTGAATAATACTGCAATTAACATGGCTGTGATAGTTAAGGTTTTGTGTCAACTTGGCTGGGCCAGGATTCTTAGCAGTTTGGCAGTTCATTGTAACACATAGAAATTCCCCATGACCGGCCAAAATATTGCTGCAATCATTGTTGGGTGATAGTAAATAAAATCTCATTTGTATGTGATATAAATGATATTGTTCTATAATGTGAACATTCTGTTGCATCAAGTAGGAGTCATTGTAATGGGTACAAACATGGATCTCTTCCAGTGAGTTGGCCATAGAGCTGTTTTACAAATTTCCTTGCAGACAAGCAAATGCTGCAAATGCTTGATGAAACATTTCAATTGGTATTGCATCAATTCGTGGAGCCGTGTTTTGGGCTAATACTTTGAATGCAACTTGAACTTCTTCCTTCAGCACCATTGGTTGCTGAATTTCAGGAGATTGCTCGTGCTATTTCCTGAAATCGTGTAATGTCGACTAGTTCTTTTTTTGTACAGAGACTGTGTTCTTTCCATTTTCTTTTGATTCCTCCTTTCAATATTGCAACTAAAAGCTTGAATTTTTTTTCTTGAGTTCTTTCAGTTTAAGACATGCTGGACGCACTGAAGACATTGCAGAAAGTCTGCCCCATGCACAATTGGGTGAAACTCAAGAGAGTGCAACAGGGCACCAAGGGGAGCAAAGTAACAAAGTCCCCAAGGAATCCTGAAAATAGTCTTCTGACTCAGAGGACAGGACTTGCCACCACATCAAACCCAATTGGAAAACACTTGTAAGGGTCAGCAGACAGATCTGGGACTATCTAATAGGTTTAGAGTTGTTGTTTTTTTCTTTCATCCTATGTCTACCTATATAAGATAAGCAGGAAAAACCATCCAGAGGAGAAAACAACAATGGTACTGGAAGATCTGGGGGACATGGGAGAGAAGGAGGGGTGGGGAGGGGAGCTGGGAGCCAACAAACTCAGGGATAAGGGAACAACAAGAGATCTAAAATTGATGGTGAGGAGGGCATATAATGGGGTTTAATCAAGTGCAATGTAGCCAAGAGGAATTACGTGAGAGCCAAATGGAGGGTGAGCATGATAGTGGGATAGGAGAAAGGTGAAAAGAAATAGAGGAAAGACTAGGAGGCAAAAGCTATATAGAGAGATTTAGCCATAGGCATGTATATATGTAAATATATTCATTTATAATGAAAGGGATAGAAGCCAGTGTACATATATTTATCTGTTAAGTATTAAGATCGCAGACAGACTTTGAGCCTCTACTCTAGGCCTCCCTAAACACAAAAACACTTTGTTCTAATAACCTGGTTCTCTTTGATACCTTCCTGAAGACAAAATGGGTACATAAGCAAATGCGGTGAAGAAAGCAGATGATGCCAGACTATCAAAAGATGTAGCAACTTGGGTCTTAAAGGCTTGAAGTTAAACAAGCAGGCATCTAGCAAGGAAGCAAATAAGTTCACAAGTAAGAAGCACACCAGCCTGTGTGATCATGAGGTGTCAGCAGGATCAGGTATCAAGTATCAAAAGATCTAAAACAAATAATTATATTGATGTTAAAGAGGGAAGTTGGAGTGGAGACCCAAAGCCCATCTGTAGACAATTGAACATCCCCTAACAGAAAGGTTACAAGAAAGGGACAATTCAACCAGGGTGCAGTAAAGCACCAAGGAAACACACATCATTCCTCTAGTTCTTGAGTGCTTCCTCACCCACCCACCCCCACTACCATGACTCAGTTTCACCTTACAAGTCTGGCTAGACCGGAGCCCACACATTGCTACAGATAAGAGCTTTCGACACATGGAATTCAGGACAGATAAACCCCCCAGAAACTGTAGTGGGAGTATCGATATCATGAGGGTAGGGAGATAGTGGAGGTGGGGTGGGGAGGGTGAAAGGGGAGAAAGGGGGAGTACCTCACAAGGTTGGATATATATAGTCCACCCCCCAGAAGGACGAATAACAGAAATGTGGGTGAAGGGAGACAATGGACAGTGTAATACATGAAATAGCAAAAATAATATATAATTGATCAAGGACTCATGAGGGTGGGAGGGCTGGGGAGGGAGGGGAAAAAGAGGAGTTGATACCAAGGGCTCAAGTAGAAAGAAAATGTTTTGGAAATGTTGATGGCAATATATGTACAAGTGTGCTAAATACAATTGAATGATGGATTGTTTTAAGATTTGTAAGAACCCCCAAGGAAATGATTATTTCTTTTAAAAAAGATATGCTAAACGTGTTCTTACTTTCTGGTTTTCTAATTGGCTGTGCACATTTCATTATAATATTTTACATTGTCATCTAGAGCTGCCCTTTGAAATTTTCTGTTCAGGTCTTTGACTTCATTTCTTCCATTTGCCTAAGCTACTTTATATTTAAGAGCAAGTTTTCAAAGTCTTTTCTAACATCCACTTGGATCTTTTCTTTCTTTGTTGTCTTTTAAATGTCCTTTTGATTTCTTCCTAAATAATGTTCTTGATGTCCTCCCACAGCTCATCAGGTCTTCTGTCATTCAATGTAACAAATCTGTTCCTGAGATGACCGCAAAATCCAGGTGGGATAGACTCAAGATCATGGTTTGACTCTTGTAGACATATTTTAATTTTCTTCAGCTTCAACCTGAACTTACACATGAGCAATTAATGGTCTCTTCCACAGTCAGTCGCTGGTCTGGTTTTAGCTGCTGGAATTGAGCTTCTCCGTTGCATCTTTGCACAGATATAGACAATTTTATTTCTGTGTATTCCATCTAAAGCAGTCCATGTGTATATTTTCCTTTTCTGTTGTTGAAAAAATACATTTGCTATGAACAAGTCATTGGTCCTGCAAATTTCTATCATGTGCTCTTGAGCTTCATTTTTAACACCAAGTCCATATTTTCCAACTCCTGTTGCTTCCTCTTTTGTTTCCAACTTTTGCATTCTAATCACCAACAATTATTAGTGCACCTTGATTCCATGTTTGATGAATTTCAGATTGAAGACGTTGGTAGAATTCTTCAATGTCTTCATCATTAGCATTTGTGGTTGGTGCATAAATTTGAAGAATGGTTGAATTGATTGGATTTTTCTTGAGTGTGGATAGATAGAATCTTATCACAGACAGCATTGTTTAAGACATGTTGAAATGTCCTTTTTGACAATGAATGTAATCCCCTTCCTCTTGATTATGTCATTCCCAGAGTGGAAGCCATACAATTTTTTGGATTCAGAATTACCAATACCTACCCATTTCGGTTCACTAACACCTAGGATATTGATCTTTATGCATTCCATTTTTTTATTAATTCCAATTTTCCTAGATCCGTTCTTGGTACATTCCAAGTTCTGATTATTTAGAAAGTTTTACAACTCTTTCTTCTCACCCTGAATTGAACTCCATCAGCAAATGAAGATCCTGAAGCCTCCACTCTTGCAGTTTTCACTCCATTCACATCACCAAGGCTACTCTACTTTGAGAATGCAGTTCCTCCTCCGGCACACTTCAAGACCTCCCAACCCAAGGTCCCCATCCATCAGCACTACGCTGACAGTGTTCTACTTCCATTATTAGGCCATCAGTATCTGATCATGCTTCCATGATATGCATAGGTTTTCAACAGCAACTTCCTCTGACATGGGCAACCAATTCCTACTTCATTTCTGTTTAAGATGATTAAAAACTTCTGGGGAGAACATGATGAAGTAATGAATGTCATTGCATTGGAAACTTATGGATGATTAATCTGGATTTTTTTTCCCGAAAGCTGATGTCAGCTACCCCAATAGAAAGATCTCATCCTTCACTTGGCTCTCATATCTTAAACAGTTCTCAGATCTAGAATCACTCTAGAATTCACAAGGGAAGCTGGACCTCCTGACAGCGCTCTACAATGCCACAAGCAATGCAATGTTTACAGTAGCTATTTTCTCAGTTCTTCCCCGAAGCGACATGTGGTCACTTATCTGAAAGGAGAATATTCACATGACATCACAAAGGCTAAGCTATTGTCTTCCTTTTTTCTTCTTACAGTTTTATTTTTTTAATCATTTTATTGGGGGCTCTTATAGCTCTTATCACGATTCATGCATACATACACTGTGTCAAGCACATTTGTACATGTTGCCATCATCATTTTCAAAACATTTTCTTTCTACTTGAGCCCTTGGTATCATCTCATTTCCCCCCTCCCACACCCTCCCTCCCTCGTGAACCCTTGGGGTTTTATTTTATGCTTACACTATCCAATGTCTCCCTTCACCCACTTTTCTGTTATCCATCTCCCAGGGAGCGGGTTATATGTAGATCATTGTGATTGGTTTCCCTTTCTCCCCACAACTTCTCCTTACCCTCCTGGTATCACTACTCTCATTATTGGTCCTGAGGGGTTTATCTATCCTGGATTCCCTGTGTTTTGAGCTCTTTCCTATACCAGTGTACTTGCTCTGGTCTATCCAGATTCTAATCTTATTGACATATAATTCACATACCATAAAATTCAGTGATTTAAACATATTAAAAAGAGTTATGCAATCATCATCAAAATCAATTTTAAACATTTGCTTTATTCCTGCACTCATTATTACTATTACCTCCTCATTTCCCCCCAAGCCTCTCCTGCTATTACCCTGAGAAACTATTAATCAAGTTGCTCTCTTTATAGATTTACCTATCCTGGAGTCATATCAAGAAAAGCATACCAAAATGAAAACAAAACAAAAATTTAAAAACCAACAACAATTACAAAATAAAACACAGAAAACCCTCAATCCAAAAGAAAGCAGAAAATATTAAAACCTGGAACAAATTTTAAAGGGAGAACACATTATAGGGTATTCAATTTTAACCTAAGTGCATGAGCATTAATCTACTTTCCAATGCACTCTGTCACATATGAAGGCTATTCACATTTTCTGAAGACTTAATCCACATGGAGATCCTACAAAGAGATCTGGGGTTTCGCTGTCATACATAACCTTCTGCATACTGAGTGCTCAGAATTTAAGCTCAAATACAGTTCCTTCCTCCAGTCTTGGATTTTATTATTCATATTCCTTGCATCACACAGGCTGGTGTGCTTCTTCTGTGTGGACTTAGCTGACACCTCACTTAAATGGCTGCTTGTTTTAAGACATGATTCTAAGATCTGAGACTTTTATGTCTGATAGTTGGGCACCATTTAATATCTTCACACTCTTTGCTACAGCACCCATATCATCCACTGAAGATCTCTTCGTGAGGGCAAATATCTAGTAAGGCTGCATCATAAAAACTAATTGTTCTCAGATTAATGCCTTCAACTATTTATATATCTATACTTTACATATGTCCTTGTCAATTTAAGAGAGATCACTATTTTGGGAAATACTATAAAACATCCCCCCTGGGGCATCTGGTAATTCTGTTGATAGTGTAACTAATTTCGTCAGTGGTATAGATTTTAAAATAGAGTTCAGAACAGGAAAGTATACATGTGAAGGACAGCTTTTTATACTAAAATACATAGACTGTTGATTTGTACAGATTGAAACTTAAATTACTGGATTCTAGTTAGGCAAACAATGAGGGTTGGGGTTAGGGCAAAACCTTCAGGAACACTCATTCACTAGGGCAGAACTATGCCTGCTGGACAAAGATGTGTTCTAATAAAGCAAAGAGAGTATGAAAATAGCAACCACATGGTAATCTCAGGGTGCCAATGATTTGGCACCCTCAAAGCAAGAGATTTTAACCAAAGTCCAGTGACTTCCAAATCCATAACCTTGGGATGGGAGTCATCTGCTTCTTCTCACACTAGGGCACTTCAGCCTTAAATCCAAGGGAGTAGTTTGGTCTGATAACTGGGGCTTCCAAATGGAATTCTTCTGGTGTGGCTCATGAAGTGCACCTCAAAAGGACAAAGCCTAAAGTTCTGGTTGTCTATATAACCTGTTGTCTCAGCTATAAACCTGCATTTCTAGATTCTACTTTGTGATATTGGGGCTGGGACTCTGCAAACCACATTTCGACTTTGCTCCCACTCCACCATCAAGTCAATTCTGACTCACCACAACCCTACACAGAGTTTCTGAGGTGGTAATTCTTTAGGGGAGAAAAGAGCCCCATCTTTCTTGCTCAGAGAAGCTGGTAGGTTTGAACCATCAACTTAGTGGTTGGTGGTCTAATGCTTACCCAACAGTGGCACCAGGACTCCTTATCTCTGCCTTGCTAGCTGGTTCTAAATTCACCCTCCCAAAAGGGACTGCTAGAGGATAAGGATATTAGCACTTCCTATTTGTTTCACCTTCTCATAAGGAGCGTCTCTGTCACATCTCCTCCCCTCGTATGGGCAGTTTCCTACTGTCACAAAGGCTGACTCCAGTTAACAATTTTCTGACATATTTAGAACGAGCCTCAGAAACGTGAGCACCCACTGGTTATTGTCTCCTTCTCAGAGGATTGTGTCACCACCCCAATGGAAACCCTCCTTAGCTCAGAGTCATCCCCCCACGCTGAATAGTTCCCCTGTTCAGGGGCCTGAGTGGCCTACCTTCTAAATAGCAATAACTTCCCATTCCTGGTTTGTTCCCTCAGTGGTTGCCCTGACTGAGAACTTAATTTCCTTTTGCCTATTCAATTTTTAAATACCCAATAAATGTCTTTATAGTAAATTCTGTCTGTTTAAATGATATGTGCACTATCCAGCTCTTGGCAGGATTCTGATTAATGTAGGAAGAGACAGGTGAAAACCACAAAATGGTCTCTCCACAACCAAGAAAATCATAAGCCAGACTGCATTATTAATAGAGTCGAACCACTCTCAGAGACTTATAGGATGCTGGGGCCCATGATGACCCTGGTATTATAGTGGGTTCTGTGTCAAGGTCAGCTGTTCTGGACAAAAGATGAACCCATGGGAGAAAGATGAGGCTTTCCACTGCTATTAAAATATACAGTTTCATATATATATATATATATATATATATATATATATATATATATATATTCTCAGAGATTAGCAAGGGCAATTCAGGTGAATGGTGCCACTGATAGTGGACCACCATAAACATAACCAACTAATAACTCCAACCACAGAGGCCCTTCCAGCTGTAAGATTTTGACAACAGATTGACATGGCCTTTGACAGTTGGTATGAGCAGCCTATTGCCCTGGGAAATGTGTGCTTTTCAACCTCAACTAGAAAGAAGGATCAAAAGCAATTTGCTGTCACTTGGAACCGACAGAAATATACATTCGCTGCCTTGGCCTCAGGGCTATGTAACCTTCCTACTCTGTAGTACAATGAAGCTGAGCAGGCTCTTGATCATCTGGATATTCGACAGAGTGAAATAACCGTATTTCACTGTATTGATTAATCATTTCATTCAAAGCTGGGGAGCAGGACGTGGAAAGTACTCAGGAGGCAAGCACTGTGGATCAGAAGGTGGGAGATAAGCCTTCCGAACTATTAAAGGTTGTTAGCACACGCCAAGTCTCTCCTTCAAAGGAAGAGCTAGGCCATGCACTTTGCACTTCCGACCCCAATAAAGGAATCCTGGTGATACGGTGGATATGTGCAGGTCTGCTGACTGAAAGGTCGGCAATTCAAACCCACAAGAGGTTCCGAGGGAGAAAAAACCCGGCAATCTGCTCCCATAAATATTTCAGCACAGGCAGCGCTCTTGCGGGCAGTTCTACTTTGTCCTGCGGAGTTGTGAGGAGTCGGGACTAGCTTGCTGGCACACAGTCATGGCAAGAAGAGCATCCACGGAAAAGTGACTCAGTGGCATTCACCCAACCATGAATACTGCTTCTGTTCGTCTGGGTAGACTAGAGAAACAAATCCAGGGAGACTCCTACGTGTATAAGAAAGAACTCTTAAAAAAGAAAGAACTCTATATCAAAGAGTAATTGTATATTAAGAAAGCATCCCAACCAAGATCAAGTCCGTACGTCCAATATTACCCCACATGTCAATACTAGATCATAAATTCCTCTTTAGACTCACGCAGTCATGCAAAGATGCCGAATGCAGGAAGATAACAGGCCAGTGGGTGGAAAGTCTTGTGGAGCCTGTGGTGGTGGAAGCATCTCAGCACTGGCATGGGTCTCCACCTGACTCCTCTAGCTCCAGGACTCTGGCTCCATCGGTGTAGTTCCATGTGGCTTGTCATCAGGAATACAAAGCAGAGAGAGTGTCTGCCTCCAGTGAGCTATTTATCTGCATCATGCCTCCAAATGAGGTCATCAAGCTGCGAACTGATGGACAGGCTAGACTCCAGCCCTTCGCAAGTTGACAGTAGACTGTGTAACTGCCACACAGTTCTAACTCATTTCTTAGGGTAGGCCAGCAGTTTTGAGTGGGGCCAGATAGGAGGGAGCTCTGAAGTGGTCTCAGGCTGTGGTACAAATGGCCTCAGTGCTCAGGCTCTGTGACCCATAAGATGCCACGGCAGTAGAATCCTTGGACTCTCAGACAAGCCTTAGAGGGAAAGCCCAGTGCAGATCCGAGAGAGCTGGAGCAAGGTCATGCTATCTGTAGCAGGTTCTCCACCTCCCAGGAAGCAGTCCCTGTACACCACTGGACCCATGGAGTAACTGAGCACCTGACCACAGAACACCAAGTGGCGATGCACCCAGTGCCGCCCTTACCAGCCGGGTGTGATTAGACTCACCAGGACATACAGAGGGATCCGAAGGTCTGGGGCTCAGACCACTCAGAGATAAAGGATGTGGTAGGCGATAGCCAAGGGGCCTAAATCTACAGAAGTACTGGCCAAAGAAAAGGGTATCTGCAAGGGGGAGACAAACATGAAATGTGGCTTGGCCACAAAGTGCCGAAGCAGAGAATGAGCATTTGGCCCATGAATCTGCCTAATAAAACAGAATAGAATAAAGAAAATGAATGCATTTTATTTTGTTTGTGCTCTTGAAGGAGTGACAAGACAGGCAGCTTACCCTAGGCAACTGAGAACTCTGAGTAGCACGGGGCTGGACTGCAGCACAGCCTATTGGTGCCTTGCTCATGTCCGCTCACCCTTACCTTTCCAGTGCACACCCACCAATGGGCCAGCATCAAGATGTAGTCACCTGAGAGTTTTTTCTGACCTGCAGACCAACTCTACTTCTTTGCACAGCAGGACAGGTGTGCCAGGGAAATGACACCATCCCCCAAAGAATAGCCTCCACTTACCATATATACTCATGTACAAGCTGAGTTTTTTCAGCACATTTTTAAAATTAATTTTATTGGGGGCTCATACAACATTTATCACAATCCATACATCCATCCATTGTGTCAAGCACATCTGTACATCTGTTTCCATCATCATTCTCAAAACATTTGCTTTCTACTTGAGTCCTTGGTATCAGCCCCTCATTTTCCCCCTCCCTCCCTGTTCCCCTCTCCCTTATGAACCCTTGATAATTTATAAATTATTATGTTGTCATATCTTACACTGCCCGACATCTCCCTTCACCCACTTCTCTGTTGTCCATCCCCCAGAGAGGCCATATGTAGATCCTTGTAATCTGTTCCCCCCTTCTACCCACCTTTGCTCCAATCTCCCAATATTCGCCACTGGTTTTCAGCACATTTTTAATGCAGTTTTTGTGGTAAAATTGGGTGCCTCGGCTAATATTCTGGTCGGCTTATACTCGAGTATATATGGTAACAGCTGATGAGACCTGGTGTATAAGCATCTTGGGTCTCTCTCCTCTCAAGCAGTGCATTACTCTCCTATGACTGCTGGAATAAATCGCCACAAGTATGGGGACTTAAAACAACAGACGCCTATTCTTTCATGATTCTGGAGATCAGAAATCTAAAGCCAAGGTGTTGATAAAGCCACAGTCTTTGCCTCTGTCGCCATACTGCCTCTCCTCCTCTGTGGCCATGTGACCCTCTGCCTCTGGAAGAGCACAGGTGATTGCCTTTAGGGCTCACTGGGGTAATCCCATGTAATCTTCCCACCTCAAAATCCTTAATTTAATGACATCTGTAAAGCTTTTTGTCTGGTTTGGTTTTGCCATATAAAGTAGCTTTCACAAATCCCAGGGATTAGGGTGTAGATATATTGGGGGGCGAGTGGATGCATTATTCATCCTACCCTGAGTAAAGTGACCCTGAGGATTGTTTCACCCTGCCAGTCAGAGTTCCCTCAGAAGGATTTCACTCCAGTGAACTCCAGCGCTGGCTTGCTTGATAATGAGCCTTTATTTGCTACCCACCCTCCCTGTCTCCCTTGAACCTTTACCACCCTGTACTGTGGTCTCCTTCAAGTTCGATTCCTTACTTGCTCGGCCTGTTGTCTCAATGTCTGCTTCTAGGGACCCCAGAGTAAAAGGACAGGCAGCTGGTGTTTGGTACTGCCTGTATGTTCTCATGATGTGCCCACTTGACAGAGTCGAATTCCCCCAGAGGGTTCCCTGGACGGTCAGAGAGATAAACCGCTCGTCTTTCTCCCACAGAGCCACTGAGATGGTTTGAACCACGAGCCTTTGGTTAGCCCACCTTTCAGTGAACACCTGCCACTGCGTGATCAGGGCTCCTTCAAAAGAAGGAGCAGGGACTCCAAAAGAAACCAAACCCATGGTCATCGAATACATTTGGACTTACAGTGACCCTCTGGGGCCAGGGCAAACTGTCCTTTTGGATTACGGAGGTTGTAAACATTTATAAGAACAAAAAGCCTCCACTTTCTCCTGCAGAGTGGTTGGTGTGTTTGAACTGTGAGTAGAGTAATAATCCATGACACCACTAGAGATCCTACATGGGCCAAAATAGAGACCGAAATGTTTCCCATTGTTTCAATTAATAACTCCTTTCCCTCCCCATTGTTGTCTGGGGTTGCTCTCTCGTATGAGGGGGAAACACCGTGTGTGTGTGTGTGTGTGTGTGTGTGTGTGTGTGTGTGTGTGTGTGTGTGTGTAATGGGCTGGGAAAATGATAGAAGAAAGCACTCTGACTCCTTAGTGGATAAACACTTGCAAGGAACAGCATCTACACTCTTTTCTGACGGGTATAGATCCGGGTCTCTGCCTAAGGAAGGAGAGAGTAGAGAAGTCGATGTCCCCAGATGGTCAGGTGACAGTCTTGGATGCCTTCCTGCATCATTCTGGCATTTGTTGCTCATCAGGATTCCTTTGGGGAATCGTGATGCATTTCCACATGTCCTCTGTCTTCCCTTTCTGTGCCACCGTATGCATCTTAATGACAGGTGATGAAATCGCATGGTGGACACCTCTGATCATATGGTCTTTTGAATGAACATCAACAGCATTCCATCTCAAGAGATAGTGAAGCGACAAAATGGAAGGTGGGTTCCAAATGTTCCCAGAGACCTTTGCCTGGAAGAAGGCCATCTTTCTATGGGGCACCACTGGACAGATGTACTGCCAGCAAAAACAAGCTGCCTCCTGTATACTGGAAATTCACGTCCTCATTAAGGCATTTCTTCAAATGACTCCTGAAAGAAAATTATTCAGGAGCTTGGGGTGGCGGGGGTGTAAGAGAGACAAAAGGAGAAATGGTGGGTGTATATTTCAAAGAGGCCTCAAATCATCATTCTTGCTCCAGACCCCTACACAAGTCAGTCAGTAATACTTAGAATATTTTCAGAAGAATTGCAAAACGATTTCATTTAGCAGTCAGTATTCCTAAGTATTTCATTGTGCAAGTGACAGTTTAATGACCAAACAATCACAGTGCTGCAATAAATTCTGGAAGCGTAGGGGTTATTTTCCTTAGGGGCTGGATCATAATTTGCATGATTTTTCATTGGTTAAGGTCCATTATTAACGGGTGACACCTCTTGTAATAATGGCTGTGCTTTGTTCTCCGTCTTGTCATATTTATCTGTCCTGGACAGCTGCCATTCATCCTATGACCTGACGAGCGCCCCTGATCTGCCCTGACCTTTGGAGCAGGAAAACCTAGGAGGCAAATGAACTACCCATCCACCCAGATCCGCATTAGCCGTCACCAGGAGCTGTAGGAGAGAGGTGATCTTAATGAACTTTCCCTCCTAAAAAAAAAGAAAGAAAGAAAGAAAAATCAAGAGAAAGTTAACCTACGCTAGTAGGTAAAAACCAAAAGAAAATCACTTTGAAAAATCTACAGGGCTTCTTGAGCAGGCTAAAGTTCCAATTTAGCACTTCCAAAGCTTTTCAGTGTGACTCTGAACACTTACTGTGGGACTGATGATACCGCGTTAATGATTCAAACACATATTTAGTGTGATGTAGCCAAAAGGTGCTGGGAAGCAAAGAATCATGAGACCATCTAAATGAGCCTGGTTAGCAAATAGGACAAGAACCATTTCAATACAAACCATCTGGGCCACCTATATAAGCAATCTCCCTAAATCTCCCACCTGGTATTATCTGGGAAGAAGCTTTGAAACCACAGCATGACCTTATCTTGGTCATCAGGAATAAGCATCCCATAGGAGAGTACCTAGGTAACTTTCAGACACATTCATAGTAGCCAGAGAACAAAGACATAAAATTAAAATGACAGAAGGAGGTCACCTTGAGCCCCAGGCCCAAATTCTTACGTGATTGGTTCTTACACGAGAATCTGAATCTCATACAAAGATGAACGGAGTGCATCTTGAATTCTGCTTAGTCCAGCTCCAATGAATTAAAATCCGAGCTTCGCTGCAGTGTGACACCATCACCAAGGGGCACAGGGATGCAAACGGAGCACATGGGCGTCTAGATGACTTGTGAACACAGCCCGGGGGCCATATGGCTCCTGGAGCTTGCAGCACATTTTCCAACTGGCTGCTTCCAACATGAACATGACTCCTTGGATTAAGAAGGCACATGGACTCTTTGAGCACCCACCATTTATCTAGGACACTTCTAGTTATGAACAGGGAAGTCCAAAGTCAAGTACAACCTAGTTCCTGCCCTCGAGGAAACGAGAGAGATGGTGCCATCCCCTTGAAATTATAAAACAGCAATGATCTTCTGAATCGGGCCCTAGCCTTGGGAGGGATGTGATGCATGCAGACCGCTGGACATGACGTGGCCTGTGTGGGAAAAGGTTCCGTTACATTGGAACTTGGCCTGGGGAATTCTTTATTTAATTGGGGTAGGGCGCTGCAGGGAGAGAACAGCAGAAGCAATGACGTGGCATCTGATGTGAGCATGCATGTCAGACGTCTATGATGAATACAAGAGTCCACCCGTTCACTGGATTTACATCGGAGACTAAGATCTCTACCTCTCAAAGGAATGCTTCATAGGATGTAGGGCCTATACCAAAATTGCAATATGCACGTGGTTTTGGGACGAAACAAATCAGTAAATGATTGGCATTAAAATTGAATTGGAATAGCCCTGTGGGCCAGGCCCATGTCTACGACTGACATTTTGCCTCTCTGTGGCTTTGTCCTCCTCACCTGTTTCTTCCAGGATGGAGGGAATATTTCTTACATCACAAGGATTTCCTTGATCCTGAGTAAGTGAGAAGTCTAAAAATCGCTGCAAATTACCCTTGAAAAGGAAGTTTGGGGGCTTTTACACACAACAGTAGAGTAGATAGGGAGGAGAGTAAGCAGAGGAAAGTGCTTCCGTAGACCGCCCAGAGCTGCTGGAGCTGGCAGACCCTGCAGGCTGGGATTACAAGGCAAAGCCAAGTGTCCCACTTCCTGGGAAGAGCTGAGAGGTAGGAGGCAACCTCTAAGAACCACAGCACAGGCCCCAGATGTGAGCAGAACAACTTCTAAGACAGTCAACCCAGACAAGCTGACAGCTAGGCTGAAAGGAGCAGGATGCTGTGGGTAACCGGTGCTTAAATGGGCCTTTAGAGGTTGCGCTAGCATGAAGGGGCCTTTTCTCTTCCCACATGTCACTCCCCTCAGCGCCAAGTCAGACATGATCCCCACTCCTAGATGGGAAAGCAGACTCAAGGGGATTTTACCAGCTGAAAGGACAAAGCTGAGCACGCACACATATTTCTAAGAGAAAAGCTTTGTCCCACAATGTAAATCTCAAAGACGGTAGTTAATATACAAGAAACTCAAACCGATTTTAAAATCCTAAATCCTCCCCCACCAAAAAAATGTTAATGCTCTTTTTCAGAAGTAAGTCTGGAAGAGAAAGTCACAGGCAAAAACACAGTGACATCTGTCAACATTTGAGATGTTTATTCCCCTTGAATTCGTGTGCCGGTTATTGTGATTACCTCCAGGTGCAGGACAGAGCCCGGGTTTAATAACATTTGATGGACAAAAGAAGGCTCAATATGCGTAGACTTAAATCCCCATTTGCTATGGTTGGAATGGGGTCTACCAAAAAAGATATGCTGAAGTCCTAACTTTTATACTCTTAAGTGACTCTGTTTAGAAATAGGGGTTTCTTTTGGTTCGGTTCATTGGGACATACCAGAGTAGGGTAGGTCCTCAACCTTCTAGGCAAAGGCGGAAACAGACCTGATAAGGCGTATACCCAGGGGAAAGAGACCAGGTGAGGATGTATCTCTCCATTAAGGAATGCCGAGAAACAGCTAGGTCTGCAGATGAGCTAGCTCTCTCTCTCTCTCTCTCTCTCTCTCTCTCTCTCTCTCTCTCTCTCTCTCTCTCTCTCTCTCTCTCTCTCACACACACACACACACACACACACACACACACAGAGAGAGAGAGAGAGAGAGAGAGACTCACACACACTGTCATAGAGTAAACAGTACCCTCTAGGACAGAGTAAACTGTACCTGAGAGTTTCCAAGAATATAATTCTTTTTTAATTGTTTTATTGAGCTATAATTAACCTATCATACAGACTGTCGATCTTTAAGGGAATAGAAAATCTCAGATGAAGTGGGCAAGGATTTTGTCTTGCTTGGATCCACAATCAATGTTCATGGAAGCAGCAGTCAAGAGCTCAGAAGATGGGTTGAATAAATCTGCTGCACAAGACCTCTTTGAAGTGTTGCAAACGAGGATGCTGTGTTGAGGTATAAGAGGTGCCTAACCCAAGTCTGGTGTTTTCAGCCACCTCATACGCATGTGAAAGTTAGATGTGGAATAAGGAAGACCGAAGAAGAAGCGATGCATTTGAATTGTGGGCTTGAGAAGTACAGTATCGTGGACTGCCAAAATGACAGACAAAGCTGTCTCGGAAGATGTACAGCCAGGATGCTCTTTAGAGGCAAGGATGGCAAGGCTTTGTCTCCTGTACTTTGGACACAATACCAGGAGAGACCAGACCCTCAGAAAGGACACCATGCTTGGACTGACACAATGGCTGCCTCAGTGGGTTCAATAGTGAGAACCATGGCGAAGAAGGCACAGGACTGGGCAGTATTTTGCTCTGTTGTATATAGGGTTGCTATGGGTCAGAACCGACTCTAAGGCACCTAACAACAACACAGAAGATGAAAGAGACAATACTTTTTCCTCCGAGTCTACAGAGAAAGACAGCATGGCCCTACTAATGACCTGAACTTGGAAACCTAGCATCTACAATCATGAGACAAGACATTTTTTTATCTCTTCAGCCCCTCACATGTGGCATTTTTGTGATGGCAACACTAGAAAACTGAGACATATATAATATATACGACTCCTGCCTGTATTCTGAGACTCATCTCTGAGGACTTGGCAGGCTCTCCTCCTGACTTTCCAGTTTCAATGGAGTCACAGTCGCTAGGCTTCCATCAAAGGGTCGCCTACAAATTGCCAGCTGACTAGGTCAGGAATCAAGGCTCAGAGCACTCGGAGCTCAGGGAATCCCACACTAGCCACCAGCTAATCTCCAGGCGGACGGGGAAGGCCACGTGCTGTAGACTGTAGTCAGCGTAATCGTTTATCTCTTGCTCCTGGGTGGCTGCATGTCACATTGCACAAGGTATTGTGGGCACCATGGTGGGCAAAGTATATTAAAGAGTTTGATCCTGAGGGCGACTGGGAATCCCTGAAAGATTTTCCGTTGGTTAGTAAGTTACTAAGTCTGCATTTTCGAATCGCATCTGACTGCAACGTGGGGAATGAAGGTGGGAGAGGGCCGCCAATCTGCCTCCAACCCTGAGAAGAAAACGGGCAATTCTAGGATCTCTTTTCAGAGGAGACGCCTCCCTCACACCGGAGAGGCTGAGACTTTGACATTAGCCCCTGCTAAACCTTCCTGTCCACCTACTTACCTTACACTGCTTGCTCCAGCTAAATCTCCTGAAATGGCGGAAGGCAAGAAGCTTGATTAATGAAAGTTGACTGCTGAAAAGTAATTCTAGATTGATAAAACTACAAAGGCCTTCTAGTTCAATTTTCCGTGTTTAAAAATACTTAAAAAACCACTTCCCCAAGTTCCCATTATAGTGGGAGGGAGTGGCAGAGCTGAAGAGTGACTTGTTTTTCAAGAGGAGTGGGACAGGAATGACTTCTGATACCAACTACCATGAGCTGGGGTGAATGCCACAGTCCGAGGACACAGACCTCCGTAAGACTGCACTTTTTTTTTACTTAGTCAGAAGCTTTAGGGGTGGGGGCATACCCTGCCCATCCTCATTTCCTGTCAGCTGGATCCCAAGTCAGGTCACCCTACTATCCCCTCAGGTTCAATTATCTGCTAGGACAGCTCACAGCATTTACCAACGTGCTAAATTTAGGATTATAGTTTTATTCTAGAAACAGGATACAAATCAGAACCAGGCAAAGATTGTGTAGTTATGAACACTTTAAGTACACATAAGTGCTGTGTGTAGACAATGTCGGGGTGGGTCTATTAACCTCTCCCCAATTTCAGAATGTGCCACCTTCTTGGCACATCCAAGTTTGACAATTCACAAAATATTGCCAACTAGAGAAGGGCATCGTGCTTGGTAAAGTAGAAGATCAACCAAACATTAGCAGACATTCAGCAAGCTAGATTGACAGTGGTTGTGGCAAGGAGCGCTAGCATAGCAATGGCCATGAGGATGACACACAATCAAGCAGCGTTTCATTCTGTTACACACAGGATGGAGGTCTATGAGTCAGAACTGATTCAACAGTACCTAACCACTACAACAAGGAAGCTCAACTGAACCTCTGTGTCCAGAGTTTCATATCTGGTTCCATTACCTAGACATGGATTGACTGAACCACTGGACACATTGTTGAACTCAATCTCTAGTCTAACCTCCCCAGTGATTTGGACAATATCACATGATCCAAAATGTGAACTCTGTAATCACATGGCTTGTCCAACCCCCATCTGGAGTCATCACATGAACATTAATGGTCTAGGAACTCCCCATGGGTCAGTCACCTTGTAAGCACAAACGACCAGGCGTGCTTCATAAATCACAGACTTTGCTATGGCACAGGAAATCCCAAGACATCCTCCCTTCAAATTTCAAGGGTATTAGAAAGTATAGTTAGTCGCCCGTGTGCCCAGAAGAAGGAACATAGGAGAATGGACTTAATACATAAAATAGATTTGATGAACACATAACTCATTCTCTGCCAGTTGCCAAACAGTGAAAACTAATAAATGGGGGAAAAATTTGGTTATCAGACCCTACATTGATTTTGGCAAAGAATCATTCTTACAGGGCTGCCTGGAGCTAGAATTCCGGGTGTTCCTCGCCATTCTGTCTTCCTGGGAACTGGCAGGTGACTCACCCACATAAGAACCACTAAACGGATGGAGATGAACACCCAGTTAACTCTGACCAGGCAAGCCCTAGCACCCCAGCACAAAACTCAGTAAGAGCTGACTGGAGAACATACTCTCGCCTAGAGGATGAAATAGAATTCCTACGTCTGTATCCCTTGTTTTTTAACCTAAATCTAGAGACAAAGACTTAACTCCCCTCAAAACCAAACTCACTGCCATCAAGTCAATTGCAACTTCTAGCAACCTTATAGGACAGGATAGAACTGATCCCATGAGTTTCTAAGAGCGTAGAAAGCCTTGTCAGCCTCCAGCTGAGCCACTGGTGGTTTCAAACTGCTGACCTTGTAGTTAGCAGCCCAACATGTAACCATTATGCCACCAAGGCTCCCCCTAGTAGCATGAACATTGCCAGCAAACCTATCTTCCGGGCCAGAATCCCAGGAATATGAGGATGGCAGACTCCACAAGAAAAAGTTATGGGAAGCCCATGTGGGGAGAAGAGGAACTAGCGCTTCCTGTGGATGAGTCCAAGGAGAGGGCGCTGTCACTGCCCCGTCCTGCTCCATCCTCAGCCTCGTTCTTACGTTTGTTTGTTTTTAATCATTTTATTGGGGGCTCATACAATTCTTATCACAATCCATACATCCATCCATTGCGTCAAGCACATTTGTACATTTGTTGCCATCATCATTCTCAAAACATTTGCTTTCTACTTGAGCCCCTAATCTCAGCTTCTCATTTCCCCCTCCCTCCCTGTTCCCCCTCCCTCATGAACTCTTCATAATTCATAAAATGTTATTATTTTGTCATATCTTACACTGTCCGACGTCTCCCTTCACCCACTTTTCTGTTGTCCATCCCCCAGCGAGGAGGTTATATGTGGATTCTTGTAATTGGTTCCCCCTTTCTATCCCACCCTCCAGGTATCGCCACTCTCACCACTGGTCCTGAAGGGGCCATCTGTCCTGGATTCCCTGTGTTTCCAGTTGCTGTCTGTACCAATGTACAATCTCTGGTCTAGCCAGATTTGTAAGGTAGAATTGGGATCATGATAGTGCAGGGAGGAAACATTTAAGAACTAGAGGAAAGTTATATGTTTCATCGTTGCTACCCTGCACCCTGACTGGCTCATCTCCCCACAACTCTTCAGTAAGGGGGTGTCCAGTTGCCTACAGATGAGTTTTGAGTCTCCATGCTGCACTCACCTTCATTTACAATGATATGATTTTTTTGTTCTTTGATGCCTGATACCTGATCCCTTCAACACCTCGTGGTCACACAGGCTGGTGTGCTTCTTCCATGTGGGCTTTGTTGCTTCTGAGCTAGATGGCCACTTGTTCATCTTTAAGCCTTTAAGATCACAGACACTATATCTTTTGATAGCCGGGCACCATCAGCTTTCTTCACCACATTTGCTTACGCACACATTTGTCTTCGGTGATCATATTGGGAAGGTAGACACCCACTGATATGATTTTTTGTTCTTTGATATTGATGCCTGGTCCCTTCTACACCTTGTAATTGCACAGGCTGGTTTTGCTTCTGAGCTAGATGGCCGCTTGTTTATCTGCAAGCCTTTTAGTTCTTATGTTTGAGTCCATTGGTGCAGCCATGTGTCACCTTGTCGAAGGCCTTCCTCTTTTTCACACCCGTTTATATTGACATGTATGGTGTTCTTCTCTAGGGACTGCTCTCTCTGACATGTCCAAAGTATGTGAGCCTCACTATTCTTGCCTCTAAAGAGCCTTCTGGCTGTACTTCTTCCAGAAAAATCTGTTTGTTCTTTGGGCAGTCCATGGTACTGGAAATGACTCATGGCAATCTTATAGGAAGGTTGAACTGGCCCTGTGGGTTTCTGAGACTGTAACTCTTTACAGGAATAGAAAGTCTCATGGTTATCCCGAGGAGCAGCTGGTGGTTCCAAACTGCTGATCTAGAGGTGGGCAGCTAATGCATAACTACTACTAGATAGGGTTGCCATGAGTTAGAATTGACTTGATGGCAGTGAGTTTGGGTTTTTGCTTTGGTGCTTTAATTAAACCTTCTTCACCAGAATCATAATTCAAATGAAATTGGTGATTATTGTCAATTTAATTCTTTCTGTGCTCAAAATTTGACAGGCTTACTATACTCATGGCTAGTACTAAGGCATCTGATATTGACTTCTCCATTGTCATCAGTATAGCCTCCATCCTGACAGGCTGAGCACTTGGAGACTTGGAGCACTAGTTCCTTCAGCAGTGCAAGGCTCTGCTGTTGGGTGTTCAAAAGAAGCATGTGAGCTCAGTCCCAGGTTTGTTCCATCTCTGTGTCCAGAATTTATGAAGATAGGTGAAAAAACTATTATGATTTCATTTCTTACAGGCACGTTTATTGCAAGCCAAAAATATTTAAACACATTGATGTGATCAGTGGATGGCTGTATCAGACAAGCCGCATCAGTAAAACACTTGTCTTTGTCTCACTTGGGTGGCTTCAAAAGAAAAAGTCTGATCAAAACCATGGATTCCAAGAGGATCTGCTGCGCCCCTTATAGTCAAGGCTGACAAGTCAACTCAAAACGTTGTGGCCACTGTTTGGGGAGGATTCCTAAGGGGTAATCCTAATAGATTTCCTCAAGGAAAATGTGTTCTTTAGGAAGAAGTTTTAAGAAAATGGAAAACTTCGTTGGTAAGAAAAAGACTGGGAGAACTGCACCAAGGAAGGGATTCTCTTTTGCTTCATAGCAATATATCTGCTCATTCTCAGGGGGGAAGGGTTGTCGTGCGAGAATATCCTTGGGAAACCTATTCCATCCATCCAACAGCCCTGTTCTTGCTCCTTTAGTCCTCTGTTTTCATTTCCAAAATACAAAGAATATATCAAAGGAGAACAATTTGAGTCCCTTTTCAAAAAAAAAAACAAACTAATTCCCTGCTATCAGGTCGATCCCACTTCCCAGCGACCCTATAAGACGGGCTAGACCTGTCCCTGTGAGTTTCTGAGACTGAAACTCTTTACAGGAGTAGAAAGGCCCTTCTTTCTCCTGAAGAGCTGCTGCTGGTTTCAAGCTACAGCATTGTGGTTGGCAGTGAAGCACTAACCACTAAGCCACCAGGGCTGGTTGTGACATGAAGAATAACAACCACAAAAGAAACAGGAGAAGGAAAAAAAAACACTACTATTGAGTAGATTTTTGACTCATAATAACCCAATAGGACAGAGTAGAACTGCCCCTGTGAGTTTCTGTAAATGTGTGTTGGGCACAAGTCCTCATGGAGTAGCTGTTAGGTTCAAAGTGTTGACCTTCAGGTGAGCAATCAAAAGCATAACCCACTGCAGCAGCAGGCTTCAGTAAATTGAAGAGCATGGAATTGTTCTGGGAAGATATCCAGAGCCGGAACACCTCCCTCAGAAGTGCACAGCTCTCTGTAAGGTGAAAAATAGCAGTAGGGAGGTATACACTCCTTAGAACAATCTACCATTCAAGATCCGAAGACAACATTTGCCCAAGGACAACATCAGAAGGCAGGAAGGGTTGGGAAAGAAGGAGGAAGGCTACAGGAGGCACAGGACGAGGGGGCTGAGTGGGGTTACATTGTGGGGGTGGCAAACAAAATACATATGGATTGTTGGGTGAAAAACAGATCTTCTCCATAAACCTTCACCCAATTCACAATTTTAAAAACGATAAGTGCACAGAGCTAGATGGAGGACAAGTCAAGAAACAACAACTTCACATTTTGTAGCCCAACTCGTAAACACTAAGCCACCAGGGCTATCAACTTCACATTTTGAAATGATGTTTCATAGAACGTTCTCGTATATTTTAGCAATATTGTGACATACCCTCAGAGCCCCTGGTTGTGAGTTGCCCTCAAGTCAGTCCGACGCACAGTGGTCCCGCATACAGCGGAAGGATACATGGCCCGGTCCTGAACCATCCTCACAATCATTGCCATGTCCATGTCCATTTTTGCAGTCTCTGTGTCTATGCATCTCATTAATAGTCTTTTCCCCCCACTGCCCATCTCTTTTACCAAGGACAATGGCCTCCTCCAGGAACTGCTCGCTTTTGATAGCATGCCCAAAGCATGGAAGACAGGGCTTACCATCTGTGTCAGTGCAGCAAACTAGAGAAACAAATCTAGGGAGTTTCATATGTGTATAAGAAAGAACTTTTTATTCAAGAGCAATTGCATATTGAGAAAACAACCCAGCACAGTCCGGGTCAAGTCCATAGGTCCAATATTAGCCCATATTTTCGATACCAATGTATAAAATCCTCTTCAGACTCACGCAACACATGCGATGATGCTAAATGCAGGGAGATCACAGGCCAGAGGGTGGAAAGTCTCGTGGGTCCAGTGGTGGTAGAAGCATCTCAGTGCTGGTGTGGGTCTCCATGTGGCTCCTCCAGATCTCTGAGTTCTGGCTGCATCAGCGTAGCTCCATCAGGCTCATCCTCCATAATGTCTCACTAGGAGTGAGCGTGTGTCCCGCCTCCAGGGAGCTATTTATCTCTTTAGTGCCTCCAAATGAGGTCATCAAGCTACAACCGGATTGACAGGCTAAACTCCACCCCTTCACTCTTAAGTCTCAAATTGACAACAGATTATGTAACAACCACGACTGTACTTCTTGCAAGGCAGGTGTGTTCATTCTGCTGGTGATCCCAAGTACAGTCAATGTCTTTCAGCAGCCCCATAATGTAAAGGCATCCATGCTTTGGCAATCCTTTTTTTTTGTCTAGTGTTTGCATGCAGATGAGGTGACTGAAAACACCATGGCTTGGGTCAGGTGCACCTTTTTGTTAGGTGCCATCAAATAGGTTCCAATCCATAGCGACCTTATGCACAAGAGAACAAAACACTCCCCAGTCCTGTGCCATATTCATAATTGTCCCTATCCCTGGGCTCATTGTTGCAGCCACTGTATCAATCCAGCTCATTGAGGGCCTTCCTCTTTTTCACTGCCCTTCCACTTTGCCAACCATGATGTCCTTCCTCAGGGACTGGTCCCTCTTGAGAATATGTCCAAAATATGTAAGACGAAGTCTCGTCAATTTTGCCTCTAAGGAGCATCCTGGCCTTACTTGTTCCACAACATTGGTTTGTCCTCTTAGCAGTCCATGGTACTTTCAAACTTCTCCTCCAGAACCACAACTCAAATGCATCAACTCTTCTTAATCTTCCTTATTAATGTCAGACTTTCACATGCATATGACACAATGGAGAATACCATAGCTCAGGACAGGTGCACCTTAGTCCTCAGAGTAATGTCCTTGCTCTTCAATACTCTAAAGGGTCTTATGCATCATATTTGCCCATGTGATGCATCATTTGATCTCTTGACTGCTGCTCCCATGAGCATTGATTGTGGTTCCAAGTAGGATAAAATTCTTGACAACTTTTTTTTTCCAATTTTTTCTCCATTTATCCTTTTGGTCTAGTTGTGAGGATTTGAGTCTTCTTTAAATTGAGTCATAATTCATACAAAAGGTTACGATCCTTAATCTTCATCAGCAAGTGCTTCAAGTCCTCCTCACTTTCAGCAAACAGGGTTGTGTCGTCTGCATATCTGAGGTTCTTTAAAAAAAAAAACTTCTTTCAATCCTGATGCCACATTCTTCTTCCTTTACTCCAGCTTCTCTGATGGTTCTCTGATCATACAGATTGGACCGGTATGGTGAAAGGACACCATCCTGGGGCACACCTTTCCTGAATTTAAGCCATATAGTATTCCCTTCTTTTGTTGCCACAACTGCGTCTTGATCCATGCGCAAGTTGCACATAAGCGTAATGAAGTGTTCTGGAATTCCTGTTCTTCTCAAGGTTATCCATAATTTGTTATGATCCACACAGTTAAATGCCTGTGCATAGTCAATAAAAACAAGTAAACACCTTTCTGGTCTTCTCTGAACCTTAATCTTCAACATGTGAGTTCATATTAGAAAAATCTGTGAAGTGTGGGCTGAAAAACTGAAACACAAAGGAGACAGAATTCATTCTTCCTCAGCACAGCAACCGCAACTAAAGGAAGGTTGGGGCATGCGCAGTGTTTTCCTGGAGGAAGAACTACAGTTGGGTTTATAATAAAAGAGCCCAGGAAGGACATCTCCCAATGTGACCAGAGTATCCACAGGACTGGGGATGTGGAAAAGGGAGAATCCTTACTATAAAACCCCAGCCCATTTTCAGTCCAGTGTCCACTTCCTTCACGAACTTTTCTCTGACCACTTGAGGATTCAGTGAACTTTGATCTCATAATCATTTGCATCTGTTCTATTCATTCAGTTTGAACTACACTTTGCCTACTGTTTTATATTAATAGACTGCACTCATATTCCTTTTTCATGTTTCTATATTTTATCCAACTACAATTATACCTCTTGGTATTCCCACAATGCATAATACGTGGAAAGGTATTTAACAGATGTTGACTAACATGAACATAACGTAAGAACAAAACACAAACTTTATTGAGTATTTGTTTCATGCCAAATTATTAAGTGTTATTATCTCCATTCTATCAGAAAGGAATTTGATACTTAGAGAAGATAAGTGACCCTTCTAAATTCATATAGCCAGACAAGAAGAAGCGAAGATTTGAACTCACGTCTCTCTGACTCCATCACTCTCACTCTAACCTCTGCTCAATGCGTGGATGGAAGGGAAGGTTTCTTCCTGTAGATCTGCTTACCTGGGTTTTTCTAAAAACAAGGCAGAAATTAGTTCCTCCAGTTACATAAGTCACAGAAAGATACCCACAAATACGTAATCGGTAGCCTGTGATGTATGGCAAAGATCAATGTGATCTCTGAGTCTGATTTCGCATACATTTATTCTAATGCTTTAAGCACCCAAATATTAGCCTGAGCTACATCAACCAATAGAAAGATGACTTCTCATTTCCCAATATATTGGTTGAGAAAACTTTATTTTTGTAGTCCACAAATCTCTACAGTCAACTAAAATGTTGCCTGATTTAAAACTGTAAAGAAAAATGCCATTAAGGCAACTCCATTCCCCCAGCCCACACCCCCGCCCGCCCACCCACCCCCACACACACCATATACTTGAGGTTCTGTCCTTTGGTTTACTGGATGAACAGCTTCTAGAGCTAATTGGCTGGGAGGCTGAAATGCCAAAAATTGATATTGCTGTTATCCAATCTGTTGGCAGAACCAAGCACACACTTCTTGGTGATAGATCAGTCACCTCCTTCTAGTGTGCTGGGAGAACCAGGCTCAGAGCTTGCTCTCACGCGTAACTGTTGCTGTCAAATTAATTCAATTCAGAGTGACCCTCCAGGGCAGTCAGGACCCACAGGTGGAGAACCGCTGATCTGGGACAAAGTAGAACAGAATAGAGAGGTTTCCTAGGCTATAATCATTATGGAAGCAGATTGCTACATCTTGCTCCTCATGGATTCAAACCTTGGCCTCTGTGCTACCTTCACCACATAGAAGTAATGCAACTATGCGGGGGAATGAACAATTTCCAGCTAAGGGGTCTGGCTGTACTGAGTGGCAGCTGCCAAGGCAGGAATGAGAATGAGAGTGACATCACCTATCCTGGTGAGCCTTCTCGGCCCCACCCACAAGCAGCAAGGTGAGGCTCTGACTACCAAATTCAGCCCCTTTTCCAATCCAGAGGCTGTTTCTTGATGAGATGCAGACCTGTTTCAAACGGAAATGAAATCTGTCCTAGGACATATTCTCGCTCCACATTTACGTGCCTCTGAACCAGTGAGACCTTAGGCTCACAGCCTAAGTAAGAAATCCTCTGGAGTCCACAGGAGGAGAGTGGGGAGTGTCCCTGCGTCACCGCTCAGATTCTCCTGCGCAGCTTTCTAAATTTCCTCCTGCGTGGAACCCAGGCAACAGCTAATGAGCCCGGCTGCTTCGTGAGTGTGGCCAGAAGCATCTACTCAGATAAAGCTCAGCCTACAAAGATAAATACGATAATAGGAATGAATCGTCTTGGTCTCCTGGACTATTATCTTCATTTGTCTGCTAGAATAAAATGGATTTAACCAGGGTGGGATTTAACCAGATGTGAGACTGTCCAAAGAAGCTCGCAATTCTGCTTTAGGGGAATTGGGTTCTGACTTGGAGAAAAATTCAATTGTGATTGTATCACAAAGCAAAAGATAACTAGAGGACTTTTATTATCAACTTGGCTGCCTAACGTTGGAGAGAGTGCCAAGTGGCTGAGCGGCTTTTCCTTCGGGTCTAACTTGGCTACATTGATGCTGTCACCGTGCCTTTCATCTCAGAACTCAAAAGGGCGTCTCAGCTTTTCATTAATTATGAGATAGTAACTATTCCATGATAGGGAACCATACCAAAATTGTCCTTTTTCAAATAAAATCCTAAAACGCAAGCAAATTCAATATCATGGGTAAACTCATATACTAAGACTTGCTCTCTGAAACAGTGGCCTTTGAATTTCTCAATATGTCTGGAATGTTCTCCACCCGGCTTCCCCCATGTCCCATCCCAAACATCTTTTGGCCTGGTTAATTGTATTCATTCTCTCAATATCAATGCAAACCTCTTTCCCCATTTCATGTGCTTTCAGGAACTGGGTACCCATCGAGCCCATGCCAATTCATAGGGGCCCTACAGGACAGGGTAGGACAGCCCCTGTGAGTTTCTGAGACTGCTAGAAAGTCCCATCTCTTTATAGTACTGAACATCATTTGAAACCATTTGGTTTTTTTGGTAATTGTTTGATTATGATAGTGGTTCTCGACCTTCCTAATGCCGCGACCCTTTCATACAGTTCCTCATGGAGTGACCCCCCCCACCATAAAATTATTTTAGTTGCTACTTCATCACTGTCATTTTGCTACTGTTATGAATTGGGCAGCCCCTGTGCAAGGATCATTCAACCTCCCCCAAAGGGGCCGCGATCCACAGGTTGAGAACAACTGCATTAAGGTCTATTTTCCCCACTAACTTTAAACTGCACAAGGAATGGGACTGGGTCTGAGCTTACTCATCCCTGTATCTCAGCACCAAGCTCACTACCATCGAGTCGATGTCAACTCATAGAAAGGCCAGGGTAGGTAGATGTCAACTCATAGAAACTACAGGCCAGGGTAGAACTGCCCCTGTGCTTTGTTTCCAGGAGGATGGACTGGTGATTTCAAACTGCTGACCTTGCAGTTAGCAGCCCAACTTGAAACCACTATGCTACAAGGCATAGCCTATGCCTGATACTCAGCACAGACTCTGAAAACAGGGTCTCCGTGTAGGTGAGGGTTGCCCGGACAAATGCACAACGTGGCTTAATATGTAGCATTCAATGCCTGGCAGAACTACGTATTTAAATACTATGGTGATACTAATCAAAAAGTTGTGCAGTTTTCCAACCTTGATGTAAAAATGAAAATAAAGATTTCAAGAATGAAAGCCAGGGTTGCCTCTCTGAGCAACACCTCCTGATGGCTTGCCACGTTGTCACCACTATCATGAAAGGGTTCTTTGTTAAAGCGAAAAGATCCCTCTTTCTCCAAGCACGAACACATGGTGTTTACACACAAAGGCTAACACTGTACTAGCAAGTCATCAAAGTTAATTGGCTGTATTTTCAGTTCTTTCGTGAGAGTTACGATGGGAAGCCTTCGTCAAAGAGCAGCTGGGTTGTACCAATACATGACAGCATCCTCCCATAGTGTCTCCAGCAAGTGAGCATCTCTGAGATTGCGTGGTGCTTCAAGAATATTAAGTTTGTCCTTACACCGCGGTTCTTAATTATCCAAAGATCTGTCATGGCCACGCACGTCGGCCAAGTAAACAACGGAACTGTAGGAACTCTCCATGAAATATTAACCTGGAGACGCCAAAGTGAAACCATGCAGTAACGTTTGCCTTCTCCCTTGGCTGCAGACTGTCCTGTTGTAAAGGCTCAGTCGCCTGAAGCCAAACCGAGCCAGCTGTCATCAAGTCCAACTCGTGGAGACCCCAGTGGGCAGAGTCGAGCCCACTCCCTGTGCTTTCCCAGCTGTGACCTTTCTGAAGCAGGTCACCGGGCCTTTCTTTTGAGGTTTGGACCATCACCCTTTTGGTTATGACTCAGCACGGAGGTGACGCCGGAGGTAGCCTGAGTCATGGCCATCAAGTTGATACTGTCTGACAGAGACCCTCAGGAACAACATAGAACTGCTCCTTGGGGTTTCTGAGACTTTGACTCTATGGGAGTGGCATGGAGTGACTGGTAGGTTGGAACCACCAACCTTGCAGTCATGGACCAGTGCTGAACTCTCTGTGCCACTAGAGTTCTTTCTGAGGCAGCCTACTCCCTGAAAATGAGAGTATTAGAAAGCAATTGAATTTTGCCTTAGATTCTCTCCCCACCTCTTTCCAGTAACCCTCTCACCTTGTCAAGTTCTCTGCTCAGCCCACTGCCCCAAGGCAGAATCCTTTGCCCAGCCCTCCCACCCTCTCATCTTCCAGCCCCCTGACTATAGAAGTCTTTTCTGTGCATCTTCTTTTCCCCAGCTGGTTCCTAGCTATTAATCCTTTGCCAAATGTTAATAACTAACAGCAGGCTTATGCAGTACCCTTGCGTACATTGTGTCACCTCCAAACAGTGCCTTTGCTATTGATTGTATATAGGCATCAGCTTTGAGACCTTAATGTACACTAAACTGTGATTAGTAGACTGTGACGTAATCCCCCTCTATGGGTGCAGTGATAGATTGTCACCTTCTACACAGGACACTCAGCTTGGATTCCCAGCCAGGGCATCTCATGTGCATCCAGCTCTTATCAGTCAGTGAAGTCTTGCATATTGCATGCTACATGATGCTGCTCAGATTTCAACAGGGCTTTCGGCCTCAGACAGCCTTAGACTTAAAAACAGGCCTGATGAGCTACTTAGAAAATCAAGCAAAACAACAAATAAACAAACTCTATGGCTCGCAAACATGCAACTTACAATGGAATTGTGTGAGTCGTACATGACCAGGCAGCATTTTGTTCTTTTGTGCATGAGGTCACCATGAATTGGGGGCCAACCCCTAGCAGCAAACAACAACAAATCATCCTGTAAGGAAACATCATCCAGTGATCCCATAAACAATTCTCTTAGCAAAGGATCCAAGAAGCTGGCACAGCACCATCATTTTACTTCTGCAAATTCGCATCTCTTTGGTTACTCTCAGGTCGACCAGAAAGAACTGCCTGCATCCTTGGCCACACCCTCCACTTCACTAGCACTGCTGTTTACCGGCTCTACTCTTTCAAGGCTAGACTGGGAAATTTCCACTTCTCCCATCTTAATTCACACCCTGGAAGTAGAGTGGGGTAAAAATTTGGCTGCTAACCACAAGGTCAGTAGTTCAAAACCACTGGCCACTCCTTGGGAGAAAGATGAAACTTTCTGCTCCCATAAAGACTGACAGCCTCAGAAACTCACGGGGGCAGTTCTACTCTGTCCTCTAAGGTCACCATGAGTCAGAGTCAACTTGATGTCCGTGGGTTTGATTGTGATTTATACCCCCACGGGTCAGCATGAGTCAGAGTAAACTTGATGTCCGTGGGTTTGATTGTGATTTATACCCCACGGGGCCGAAAGGGTGCAATGCAAGGAGACAAACAGCCGGTAAGTCACTCTGCAGCTGGAAGTATGCCCTCTGGAAAAACACAAGACTTTGAAGCTATTTTGCCTGCGTGTGGTTCTTTATGTGCTACTCACTTCTTGGAAGATGAGTGCATTTCAGACAGACCATTTTCTAACTACGTGGCAAGGTGCACATCTGAGAGATCATCTCTCTGCCTTCTCCCCTCTGTCCACTCAGTCCAGAACCTCATCTTCAGCAACCCCCCTGCTCCAAGCCAGGAGCCGTCCTAGCAAGTCTCCTCACTTGTGACCTCTGTGCTCAGTTTAAATACAAATCAAACCATGTCCTGCAAAGGCGCCAGCATGTGAGAGGAGCTGAGTCAATGTCAACTTGTTGGTTGAAGGAATGAGAGTGAGTAAAATCTCGCCCTGAATCCTCTGAGCTTTCTAGCTCTGGAAAGCCACTTACTGGTATTTTACACGTACTTGGTGGACTGCTGTAAATGAAAGTGCTGGCACTTTGAACTGGGTGTTCATCACCAACCACCACACCATGGTTTTAGTCTCCAAAATAGTATCTCTAAGGTACAGAAAAGCTAGGCAGGTAGTGGCGTGGGTCTGAAAGAGCATGAAAACATTCGTTGTGTATAACTTCATTATGCTTTTAATATAGGTAATGCATTCTTATGGTTTCAGTATTATAAACAGAAAAATTACAGATTTACCAAGAAAAATCTCCTCCCACCTGTCTTCTAACTACCCATTTTTCACCCTTCAAGTAATTGCTGTTATTATTTTCTGTGAACTTCTAGAGTTTCTCTATGCCTATGCCCAAAAAATATACATTTTCTTCATTTTTAGACACAAAGGAGTTTCTGGGTGGTGCAACTGGTGAAACACTTGACTATTCACACAGAAGTTGGCAGTTCAAACCCACCCAGAAGTTCCTCAGAAGAAAGGCCTGATGCCCTCTTTCTAAGGAGCACAGTTCGACTCTACAACACATGGGGTGGCCAGAAGTTGGAACTGACATGACAGCAACTAGCGTGTGCCCTGCTGTGTACAATCTTTTTTAGAGTTGCATAGGATTTTGTTGTATTGGGCATATTGGGATTATCCAGTCCCTTACTGCTGAGCATTTGTGTTGCTTCCAATCTTTTGCTCTTATAAATGGTACTGCAAGGAATAATCTCCTATAAAATTTGCTTTGCACCTGTGCGAGTATATTGGAAGAATGATTTGCAGGAGTGGAGTTGCTCTGGCTTCATTTGAGCCACTAGTTAAATCTTTTTTTTTTTTTAAGTGATCCTCAAAACAAATGCATCCCTCATGAAGATGACCACCTCCAAACAACTACAGCAACGTGTATTAATGCGAGACTGGAAATAGCATTTAAGCATCAGCTAGTGAGTTAGTTGACGTTTATTGTGCCAACCTGGCTGATAAACACATGTGGGGCTAATTGACGGGAAGAGGGATAAATGGCTCGGTGAGCCTCGCCTTTCTAGTTCTCGGGTCTCTTGCTTTCTGATGGTCAGACCACGGTGCAGCTGCCTTAGCCTGTTCCCTGTTTCAGCTAGCAAGGCTCACTTCCTGCAAGACATCTCCGAGGAGAAGCCACATGGACCTGCCCTGATGTAGCCCTGGGTGCTGGAGCAATCATGTAGAGACCCCTGCCATCGCTGAGATGCTCACATATTCACTGACTCAGTTTTCCTTTTGCAATTGGCATCGTGTCTTTTGTGAGATGAAGGAGGACTTTGTGGATTGGTGTCAGACATATGGGTTAATGTGGGACTTGTGGGCTTGGGCAGCACTGGGTTAGGATGTTTTCTTGATGTGCACTTACCCTTTATATAAAACTCTCTCTTATGCATGAGTTTCTGTGGATTTGTTTCTCCAAAGTACCTAGACTAATGCGGCTCATGTTAACAAAAAGGCTGGCCAATTTGCAACTTCTACCAAGCCCTTGCTAAAAATATGGTGGACAGTTATTGTTTCGTGGCCACCTTAAAAAATGGCTTGGGGAGGGGGGAGCGGAGAGGGAAGGAGAAAAAAAGAGGACCTGATGCAAAGGGCTTAAGTGGAGAGCAAATGCTTTGAGAATGATTGGGGCAGGGAATGTGCGGATGTGCTTTATACAATTGCTGTATGTATATGTATGGATTGTGATAAGAGTTGTATGAGCCCCTAATAAAATGTAAAAAAAAAAGAAAATGATGAGGGCAAAGAATGTACAGATGTGCTTTATACAATTGATGTGTGTATATGTATGGATTGTGATAAGAGTTGTATGAGCCCCTAATAAAATGTTTTTTTAAAATGGCTTGAATATCATCCAGAAGGGAAAGTCACTTGTTGGCAGGACTCAACATGGTGCATCTCATGTTTGTATTTCCGAGAAAAAGAGGTGACCACAGACAAAGATCTCCACTGAATCGTAGCAAGTGCTTCGGGATTGTGTTGGACAGTTGAAAATGTTGGGAGCAAAAGAGGAAACCTGGTGAAAAGGAAGGATTTGGGGGAAGAAGCATATAAGCGTTGCGCACTTAGGCTCTGAGTATCAGATTGTTTATACCCTATGTGAGCAAAAGTTCACCAATGGGCCATCGGTGTGGAGAAAACCTTTAAGAAGCCGAGTATTAGACATGTCAGACAGCCTCCCACCTCTGCTACCCAATGGTCGATGCAAAGACTTGGGAATAAAGAAGGCAACAATGAGTTCCCATGTCCCAGCCTGATCCAGCGACAATCACTGCTGCCCCATTTCCCTGCACAGATATCCGACCTGAAGTACCCCCTTGCATCCAGGGAACTAGCCAACCTTGGGGCTCTCCTAAAAAGGAACCATCATGAAGACACAGGAGAATCTACTTGCTGAAACAGATACTTACCGTGCATCTGGATCTTCTCTCCCTAGCCTTAATGCGTCTGCAAGCTCCATCCCTGTGGGCTTGCTATACGCCTTATACACCGTATAGGTCCTGTGCAACACTGCTTCTAGCAAACGAGTGTTATGATGCCCTTGAAATACTTCAGCCTCTCGTCACTCACACTCTGCCATCCAGGAGCAATGGCTCGTGTAGTGTGAGACAGTGTAGTGTGTGGGACTCAGTGCTGGAGCCAGCTGGATGTCCATTGTACGTTTGGTATGATTTCCTGCATGACACAGCACAGGCCTGGAGGCAGCTACCATCATAGGCCACACTAGAATCTAGTTCTGGAATAAGTGGGAATGAGTATATTAGTTATTCTTAATATAATAAACCCACATATCTACCCTTTGAGATAAAGATGTTCTAAATCTTAGGGAAGAATACTCCCAACACTAGTTCAACCACAGAGACTGATTTTTGGCCATTTTACACTTTTTATGCCACTGGGCAAGCAGAAAAACACACACAGAAGAGTGGCTTCTTACTGGAGAATAGGAAGAAGAGACAAATACAAGGGATAGCTAACCTTGACACATCCTAGTATTACCACCATGCCCATTGGTAAAAGGTAACACGTGAATCTTACACCCATATACCATCAAGACCACAAAGGATTTAACTGACACCGGAATAACTATTTAAAACACATACATACACCACTTGCCCACAATTTTTGAAGGCCATCCAGTTAAGATGCTACCAAAAGGAAGATCGATCTATATCTAGATAGGGGTAGAGACAGATATATTGCTTCTCCAGCACCACAATTCAAATGTGTCAATTCCTCTTCAGTCTTCCTTATTCACTGTCCTACTTTCAAATGCAACTAAGGCCATTGAAAATACCACGACTCGAGCTGGACATAACTGAGTCATCAAAGCGGTACCCTTGCTCTTATGAACAACCCAAGACACGCAGATGACACAAGCTGCTGCTGAAATATGGAGGATTGGAAGCACTTGCTGATGAAGATCAAGCATTCAGCAGGAATTATGACTAGATGTGAAGAAGACCAAAATCCTCACAACGCCCCAATAGGCAACGTCATGATAAATGGAGAAAAGGTTGAGGTTGTCAAGGATTTCGTCTGTATCGGATCCACAGTCAATGTTAATGGACGCAGCCGTCAGAGATTAAAAGACGCATTATTTTAGGTAAAACTGCTGCACAAGACTTCTTTAGAGTACTGAAAAGAAAGAATGTTACTTGGAAGACTAAGGTGTGCCTGACCCAAGTCACGGTATTTTCAATTGCCTTGCATGCATGTGACAGTTGGACATTTAATAAAGAAAGTTGAAGAAAAATTGATGCAATTAAATTGTGGATCTGGAGAAGAATATTGAAGTACCGTGAGCTGCTAAAAGGGCCAAATGATGTGTCTTGGAATGAATAAGGCTAACTCAAAGATGGCAAAACTTGGTCTTTCATACTTCAGATACGTTGTCCGGAGAGACCAGTCCCTAGAGAAGGACATCATGTTTGGTAAAGGAGAGGGGGGCCAAGAAGGGGAAGGTCCTCAAGGAGATGGAGTGACACCACGGCCACAGCCATGGGCTCGAATAGAGGAACGATTGTGACGATTGTGCAGGACCAGGCAGTGTTTTGTTCTGTTGTGCGGATGGCCGAAATGAGTGTGAGCAGACTCTATGGCACCTAACAACAATAAAGAAAAAGCCCTGACTTAGCTTAGAAGACTAAATCTATACATCAGTGTCGTGAATAGGACAAACACGAACAGAAGTGCCTGCGCGTGAACATATGAAGATGACACACTGCAACACTGTGCGGAGTCTATACACCTACCTCTCATTTATTGACTAATCATTATCTGACGTTTCGCGTTCATCACAACAGTAAAGAATCTACTGTTCAACTATTTTGTGCAGTAAGAAAGTTTAAGGGGCAAGGCAAGAAAAACAACTGCTGCAATGATTATGTGTCAACTTGGCGAGCCCATCGTTCTCACTCTGGCAGTTATGTAATGATGTAGTCATCCTCCATTTCGTGATGACTGAGGTGTCTCCAGATTCTTCTAAGGCTGATTTTCACATAACAAAATAGTCTTTGGAACCAAATCATGTTGACAACTGAGTATTATTCACAACAAGCTCTATCAAAAGCAAATAAAAAACGCAGCCAGTAGTAAGTGTGGTCCATGACGACTTGAACACATCGTGAGTCAGGGGCCACCTGTATTTCTATAAGGTTTACTTTCTTTTCTTCTCCCTTTTCTCCATCAACACTTTTAGGTTGTAGTGGTCGATGGTTTACTTCACAATTAATTGGAGATTAATGAGGGAAACTTGTGATTAATTAGAGGAAGACTCAATATTTCCCTGAGATTCTGAATTAGTAGTGTAGTTACCAGTGTGCTCTTCCTTATCTTGATTTTTAAAAATAAGTTTAAACATATGGGAAAGGCGTGATATTTAAATAAAGCACTCTTGCATACGCTTCACTCAGATTCATCTATTGGTGACATTTTGCCATGTTTGCTTTATGAATTTTATGTATGTTTATAAGCTATGCATACTATTTTTCTAATCTAAGAGTTAGTCATAGACACCATGCTTCTTGGCTCTTAAACTACATTGGGGTATGGTTTTGAAAGAACAGGGATATTTTCTTATAAGGTCACAGTACAATTATTAAGAGCAGAAAATGTAACACTGATGAAATACTATTTATTACTTCAAATTTAATTCACATTCTAATTTTCCAAATTGTCTTCACAATGTTTTTGTAGTAATGATTTCTTTCCAGGACCATACATTACACGCAGTTGTCATGTCTCTGTGTGTCCTTGAACAATCCCTCAGCCGTTGTCTTTCATTACCTTAACGTTTTGTAAAAGAGGGCAGACCAACTACTTGGTAGAATTCTTCCAGTTGAGTATGACATGATTAAAGGCAGATTATGCATTTTGAACAGAAATATGACCTAAGTGATATTGTGTACTCAGTGCAGATGTACCTGTGGAATCTCTGACTCTAGGAAGAGGAGTATTTGATGTTTATGGCTTTCTTTTGGATTTTTTTAAGAGAAATAATCCAGACGGTCCCTTAAAAATAGGCGGAAGCTATGACCCCACCTACCACTACAACAGTTGAAAGGGGAAAGGTGGCCCCTCTCCCCCGCAGCAGAGGGATAATGCAGCTGGTACAGGGAGTCAGTGGTAGGCGGCGAACCCAAAGATCAAAGGTTCAAAAGCCACCCACCATCCTTCACGAGAGAGATGTGGCTGTCGGCTTCTGTAAATATTTAAGCAGTTCTTCTCTGTCCTTTAGGGTTACTGTGATTCCACAGTAACAACCCCACAGCAATGGGTTTGTTTTTAGCTTTCTTTTGGTTGGGTGATCCGTTTTTGGTTTGTTTGAAACTGAGCAAACTTAGCAGACTGCAGCTTAGCCAAGCAGATGCTCCTAACTAGGACCATAGTGCAACCCCAGTCCATGAGGAAGTGGTGCAAAGATGCAGATCCAATGAGAGATGGGTTTTGTTGGGAGCTAATGTCAGTTGTGTGTGGCTACGTGTCATCGAGTTGGCTCCGACTCACAGAAAGTGGCCCTCTCTCTATACACCAGAAGGAAACACTTCTTAGTCCTGCGACATCCTCACAATTGTTATGTTGCAGCCACTGTGTCAATTCATCACCTAGAAGGTCTTCCTCTTTTCTGGGGACCTTCTACTTTACCAAGCATGATGTCCTTTTCCAGGGACTGGTCTTTATGGGAGACTGTTCTATGGGAGGCGCTTGGTGGTGGTGACATCAGCAGTGGGGTCCTGTGCCCTAGAGGTTTCAGTGTACATGAAGCTTCATTGTCAATAGGACGCTTACTTTTCAAGCTGAAGTGACTGGCATTATCATAAATTAGGCAATCTACCCTTATTCTGTCTAACATATAGTCTCCTGCTTATGAAAGCCTGAGTTGATTTCTGTTATTCACAACCAATAACACTGACTGGCATACTATTATGTATTAAATTGTGTTCCAAAAATAGGTGTTATCAATCCTAACCTCCATGTCTATATATACAATTCCATTCGGAAGTGGGTTGTGTTAGTGCAGGGTGTACCTTGAGTCAATCTCTCAGGGGGACATAAAAGCAATTGAACAAGTAGGCAGAGCAGATAGGAGGGAAGAGACACCGAAACACAGGCAGATCCTCCAGGAGCAAAAGCTCAGAAGAGACAAGGATCATCCTGCAGAGGCAACTGAGAGAGAGAGACTTCCCCTCCAGCGGGCGTCCCAGATGCGAACATACAATTACTTAAACTGTAAAAAAATAACTTCCTGGTTTTTAAAGTCATCCACTTGTGATGATGAAAACTTATCCAAATAAAATTCCAAAGTGAAAGCCACGAAAAAGCCAAGGAACTGTGTGAACATTTGGAGCACCACCAGGAAAAACATAAAACAGTGTCTACAACCGCATGTTCCCCAGAGCAAAGAATCAGCACTGTGTTTTGTGTCAGTTGTGACCTCATGAGCCTTGGCAGCATGCTGGCTGGGCATTGGATTGCAACCCACATGGTCAACAGTTTGAAACCAACAGCAGCTCCTGGGGAGAAAGACTGGGCTTTCCACAGTTACAGTCTTAGAAACCATCAGAAGTCACTTTGAATCAACATTGACTCCACTGTAGTGAGTTTGGTTTGGGGATTTTCCATAAAGAAGGTTAAACAAATTCAAGAGTATTTTTTTCTGCTCAATTTTCCTCCTCTGAAAATTATAACTTCTTATTAAATTCACTAAAATTATCCTTTACCGGTCACATAAGAATCCTTGATATATGATGTTCACAGAAGCTATAAAAGTCAATTGAGGCAAGCATGCTGCTTTTTAAAAAATTTAAATCAATATATTGGGGGCTCTTACAGCTCTTATAACATTTAATACATCAATTGTATCAAGCATAGTTGTACACATGTTGCCATCATCATTTCCAAAACATTTTCTACTTGAGCCCTTGGTATCAGTTCCTCTTTTTTCCCCTCCCTTCCCCATCCTCTCACCCTTGTGAATCCTTGATCAATTCTATATTATTATTATTTTGTGTCTTACACTGCCTGTTGTTTCCCTTCACCCACATTTCTGTTATTCACCCCCTTTGGGGGGCTATATATCCAATCTTGTGATGGGCTCCCCGTTTCTCCCTCTTCCCCCTCCCCAACCATCCTCTTACCCTCATGATATCACTACTCCCTCTACTGTTCCTGAGGGGGTTAGCTGTCCTGAATTCCATGTGTCAAAAGCTCTTATCTGTACCAATGTGTGTTCTCCAGTCTAGCCAGATTATGAGAGGGAACTGGGTCATGGTAGTGGTAGGGAGGACGTTTTCAGGAATTAGAGGAGCAATATATTTTGTTAGTGCTATACTGCACCTTGGGCAATCATGGCTTTTTTTTTATACTCCAATATTTCAATGAATGAAGAGACCAATGTTATTAAATAAGGCAATTCAAATGTAAATATGTCTATTTACCTAATGAGTTATAAATCAATGCAACCCCAATAAAAAGCCTATGTTAGAGGGAATATAACAAAATAGGATTTGGTGTGTTAGAACTGCCAAGAAAAGTACAGAAATGCATAGCACAAATGTAAGAAAAGGTTCTCCACTTGGTGGGAGAGGTGCCGTGATTCAAAAGGCTAAGAGCAATAAGCCACGAGCTCTGTAGGCATCAGGAAAGCTGTATTTGTTCAGGTCAGTGGTGAGTACATGAGTGTTGATTTTTGTTAATAATCTTTCTATTGTCTATCCTAAATGCATACATAGGAACCTGGTGGCATAGTGGGCTAAGCATTGTGCTGCCAACTGCAAGGTCAGCAATTCAAAACCACCAGCTGCTCTGGGATAAAGACCAGGCTTCCTATTCTTGAAAACACACAGGGGCAGTTCTACCCTGTCCCATAGGGTTGCTATAAGTCAGAGTGGAGTAGATAGCAGTCGGTGAGTGAGTGAGTGAGTGAGTGAGTGAGTGAGTGAGTGAGTGAGTGAATGAGTGAGTGAGTGAGTGAGTGAGCAAGTGAATGAGTGAGCGAGTGAGTGAGTGAGCGAGTGAATGAGTGAGTGAGTGAGTGAGTGAGCGAGTGAATGAGTGAGTGAGGAATAATGCACACGCACAGGTGCCTGCGTGAGGGTGTATAAGCCCCAGAGTCCATAACATTTCAGGAAGTTTAAAGGCAAAAATGCTAAAAATAATAGTGATGATGAGAACCTGCCTGACTTAACAAGAAATGTGATTTTTTTAATATTGTGAGAATGCTGCAGAGAGAGGGATGGGAAAAGAACATAAGGGCATAAACATGGTAGAAATGGGTTAAAGGGTAATTGAGTCAGTGAGAAAGGTGGTGTTTCTAGTCAGTAAGGAAAATATGGATTAGTCAGTCAGTTATGGGAAGATAGGCTAGAAATATGAAACATATGAATGACTCTCTAACTCATTCTTTTTTTTAATCATTTTATTGAACTCTTATCACAATCCATACATACATCACTTGTGTAAAGCACATTTGCACATTCATTGCCCTCATCATTCTCAAAACATTTGCTCTCCACTTAAGCCCCTGGCATCAGATCTTCATTTTTGCCCCCTCTAACTCACTCTTATGCTAAAATAAATTCTGGATGAATCACAAATTTAAATTTTAAATATAATAAAACCAAATTAACCACTAGAATAAAATGTAGGTGCATATCTATGTAAAATGGAGTGAGTAGGGACTTTAATAAGCAATATATGAAAGCAAGAAGATCGATTATATGACTAATCAATTTGACAACATAAATGAATTACAAATACCAGAAGGAATTTGTGGTGGGCTGAATAATTATTCCCCCAAAGATGCCTATATCCTAATCCCCAGAACCTATGAATGTCACTTTATATCTATTTTTAAAAGGCACTTTGCAGATGTGGCTAAATGAACGCAGGGGAAACTAATTCCCCCTGTGAGCCTTGAAAGGAAGCCAGCCCTGCCTTCCCTGCTGGGGAATAAGGTTCTAGAGAGCTGTTATTTTGTCTTGTTCGCTGCTATAGTTCAAGTGCCTACAACACTGTCTGGCACACACCAGCCAGCGCCTGCCCCGGTTGCCATGAAGTCTATCTGACTCGGTGACCCAATGTAGGTCAAAGTGGGACTGTGCTCCCCATGGTGTTCAGAGGCTGTGCTTTGTGGCAGTGAGTGCCAGGCCTTTCTTTGGAGGAGACTCTGGGTAGACTCACTTGGAAGCTTTCAGTTAGCATCTGAGCGCATTAACCATTTGCACAATCCTGGAATTCCCGTAGAGAGCAAATAATCAGAAAGCACAGATTATGCAGCTACTGAAGGAATGAGTGACTGTCCTTTGATGTTTTAATGCCCTGGTGGTGTAGTGGTTACTCATTAGGCTGCTAACCACAAGGTCAGCAGTTCAAAACCATCAGCCACTCCAAGGTACAAAGATGAGGTTTCCTACTCCCATAAAAAGTTCAGTCATAGAAATCCAGATGGGGCAGAAGAGACAATGTTGCTTTCAGAAAAAGAAGATGATGAAGACCAAAGACTAAAGACTTCTCTGTGAAATACACTTTAACATAAAGAGAACAAAGATTCTCATAACTGGACCAATTTGCAACCTTATGATAAATGGAAAAGAGATGGAAGTTGTCAAGGATTTTATTTTATTTAGTTTCACAATCGGTGTTCATAGAAGCAGCAGTTAAGAAATCATGTGGTATCTTGCATTTGGGCAAATTGCTGCAAAAGAGACCTTAGAAGTTTTTTGGGTTTTTTTAAGACGTCATTTTTGAGGACTAAGGTTGTTCCTGCTTCAAGCCATGGAATGTTCCATCTGTCTCATGTGCCTGTGAAAGCTGGACAATGAGTAAGGCAGACCACAGAGAGCTGATGTGTCTGCGTTACGGGGCTGGAGGAGGATGTCCAATAAACCGTGGACTGTCAAAAGAGCAAACCCATGTGTCCTGGAAGAAGTACAACCAGAATGCTCCTCAGACACCAAGATGGCGTGACTTCATCTCACATACTTGGGGCACATTCTCAGGCAGGACCCGTCTCAGGTGAAGGCATTGTGCATCAACCAAAAGAAGAGCCTCAACAAGATGGCTTGGCACAAGGGCTCCAATCATGGGCTTAACCGTCAGACGGATTGAGAGGATAGCATCGGTCTTGACAGCGTTTTGCTCTGTTACACACAGGCTGAGTGTGAGTTGGAAATGATGCACCAGAGCTGACAACAAATGTTATTGTACTTTCTTTGTTGTTGCCTCTTAATAAAGCACACCGATCAAAGTGTCCAAATGTAATTAAGACATTAAGCATCTTCCATTTTCCATTCTAGCCGAGGATATCAATGTTAAATCGCTAACTGAAAAATCAAAATTTTGAGAACTCTGTGACCAAATTCTAGACCAATGGCAGGGAATTGGTTAAATCCCTATGTAACTAACCCCACACAGCCTATCTCATTTGGATGAAAAGAAAATCTGGTTTATGGCAAAATTGTATTATGTTCCAAATGGATTAAAGGAAAATGTGTTTAGAAGCCATGTAGTCTAGCTCATAAGAGGCCTCTTTGCTGTAAGAGTGCTTCTCCGAAAGAGAAACGGATTAGAAGGATTCGGCCAAACCGTAAATGATAGGGAGAGGACCTGAAGGCACAAAGAAACAATTCTATTTAGAAATGTCACTCTGAAGGTCGTCAATTAAAAGCTTTCTTGAGATGCGGTCAGGCATGGACGTCGGGACGTTTGGTGAGAAGACTTAGAGGCCCCTGTGCCACTGTTTGGGGTGGAGAGCTTAGACGGTGGTGTCCAGGGACCCCCATCTTAAGTCAGAGAGGGCTCCATAACCCGTGAGCTGTGAGGTAAACTCCAAGAGGTGGCTCAAAGGAAAGGAACTACAGGAGTTTGAACGTCAGACTTCCCCTTGTGGTAGTGCTTCACTGGTCTCCTGTGTAACAGAAGAAACATTGGCCTGGTCCTTTTTTATGCAAAAGTGGTGATTTACCGACTATCAGCAAGACAAAGCAATAGAATTGTGTATCTTTAACAGACTGGGGGAGGGGGGGAACAATGAAACATTTAACTACAATTTTCCCATACAAACATAAAACAATACGCATTTAGAATAAACATCCTTACAAACAACTGATGGGTGATGAAAACACACGGAGTTCCACCAGAGCAAACTGCAAACTGAAAATTGTTGGGGTAATACTTATTTAAAACTCAACATGCTCACTCTATTAAAAAATAAATAAAACTTGTAGAAGCACATAGTGTTCACTTAGAGACATTAGAAGGCTTATTTCAATGTTCTCAATGGTCAATTCTTAAATTAGAAATTACTGCTATACCACGTATTAAAATATTTTAGATAAAATACCTTCTTCCAGCAACTTGGTTTATTTTCAAAGTTATTTTAGAATCATAGTGGTACCCCAATACAATGATTTCTTTTAAAAAATCATAGTGGTAAATGTACATTCAAAAGCCCATGAAGTCCATGACAATCAATGGAAAGTGAATAAATAATTTCCATATTCTTTAATCGGGTATTGCTTAATGGCAAGAATTAAATTCACAAGTAACCATGTATTACTGGAGGAAAGTCAGTATTACAATATGTTGCCTATTGCTCTCAATGGAACAGAACTTAGAATCAGATGTCCACATTAGAAACATTCTATGCTGATAAAGAAAAAAATACTGAAACATAGGGTACCTGCAAAGGTCGAACAACCAGTTGGGAGAATTTTAATAACCAGTTCTAGCCTAGTCTTAACGCCACCCACACATGCTCAAAGTTGCAGCCACTCTGAATTTTGAGGGACTTATCTTCCATTCTATAATAAACCTTATTCTACTGTGGTCTGTAGTGATCTTGTTGACTAATTTCAGGAAGGGGATCACCAGGCCTTTCTTCCGTAGACTGCGTGAGGCTAGAAACTCTGGTGAAGTCTGTGTGCCATGAGTGACCGACCCTGCTGGTATTTGAAATCTAGCGGCACAGCTTCCAGAATCATCGCAACATACAAGCCACTACAGAGCAACAAACTGGCAGGCGGCGATGGCGATCCTATTATAACCTGCCAATGCTCAGCAAGCCGGGTTTAGTGAGGGATTTGTGCCAACATATCTCTGAGGTCTCTAGTTGCCCTAACCTCATTCTAACTTCATCCACAGGAAAAGGGAGGCTTCTACATGCACTCTTCTACAAAAGCTCTTTGTTGGGGAATTCCTTGCTCTGGACCCTCCAGACCCCATGCAAATTTAATCTTTAGAAATTAGCATTTCATTGATTTTTGTCATGGGTTGTCAAGGATGCCTCTATTTTATGGTTTTTAATGAAATGTCATTGTTTGACACTGTGTCCTGAGGCTGTGCGGTAGGAATGGTGAGGTTTCATAAATCAGATCTAGAGTTCTACATTAGGAATCCATCGATTCTTCCCATGATGTCACTGTAATTATTTTCTTTGAATCAATAGGGAAGCTTTGATGTTCCCTTGATGGCTGGTGGGGTGGGGGAGGCTTCTTTCTATTTTTCGCCTACTTTATTGAAAACCTAAAAACGCTTCTCTAAAACTCACCCTCCCTTGAAAGCAAACATTAACAGAAGAAACCTGGGACCAGAGGAAGGCATGTTTTCAGGGCAGTTGCTGTTACTAAGTTGCTGGAACCATCCCTGCTTGGGGCTCTGTGAGCCAGTTTTGCATGGATCCCAACTCAGGTCAGTGATTTTTGCTGATTCCTCTCTCTACTTCGACATCCTTTGGTCCCCCTTTGTGTCCTACATGCCAGCCCCCTCCATTCATCTAAGCTACTTTGGGTACTTAGGATGTCAGGGATACCGTGGTATTAGCCTCCCTTCACCCCATGCACCTAGCAGGCTGCATCGCAGAGTTAGTGATCAAGGCATGTTGATTGAAGCTTACTGAGCAAAGCTGATGCACTACACTTTGCTAATCAGAATTGTCCTAGAGACAGGTGAAACGAGATTTACCCCACAGTCTATCTCCCAAGTGGATCACAAAAGGCCATGGCTACTGGGGACGAGACTATGGAGTTTTAGAGCCTCACTGTATTTATTAAGTTCATACAATATTAATGCCATCTTTTTAAAAATTCCCTTTATAGAGAGTTCCTGAATACTCTGGAGCATTTGAATAGCAGCTTACTAGCCATTCTTTACTCATGATCAGTAAATATTTGAATAAATATTTACATAAGAATCTTGGGACCAGAGAAAGGCAAGCCACATCTTCTCTTCCTCAATTCAAATTTCATCTCTTACAAAAAGAAGGCTTTCCCCAGCATTAGCATTTTCATTTTTCTAAAACTACAAGCTTTGGCTTAATTATGTACATATTTATTCTTTTAATATTTATAAATCACAGCAGATGCAACACTGGAAGTGCTCGCTCATCTATGCCAAGAAATTTGGAAGATAGATACTTGATCAACCAACTGGAAGGTGTCGATGATCTGTGCTCACTCCTAACGAATCTGCCCAAGAGAATGCAGAAATTATCTAGCAATGTCATTAAGATCAGAGAGCCTGTGTTGCAGTGGTTACAAGTTACAGTGGCTGCGAATTGCAAGGTCAGTAGTTCAAAACCAGCCACGACTCTTGTCGGGGTTAACCAGCCCCTAACACATCATCACGGGTCCGGTAGGCACAATTGTACAGTGATAATAAGTAAAGATTATAGTAAAGTCATAGCAAGCATGAGAGATAGAAGCGAGAGAGAAATAATGGAGTCAGACACATTTCATAGTAGCATGCTCACCTCAGCCCTGCTTGGTGGTCCATGTGAAAAGAAAGTGATATTTATTGCTAACCAAGGCTTTTGTATTCTGTGGGGGCATGCAAAACCCCTAGTCACAGATGAAGACATACATCACAGAAAATGGTTGTGCTATAGGTAATACAGTAATGGGAGGGGGTGATCTAGGGGTATCCACGCAATAGGAAGAAGAGGGATTGTGACAAGATGTGACAAGATGGGCAGATCCTAGATTCAGGTTGGCAGCCTAATTTTGGATGTCACTGAGCCCGTTTGACCTGTTCTCTGGCTCAACTATAGAGACCATTATCCATAGGGTGTAAACCCCACCTACAGGAACCCTTTAGGGAGAAGTAACCCATTGTCCTTAACAGCAGGGAGCGGGACCTATCAGTGGTGGGACCAGACTGTAGTCTGGCAACTGACTGCCTTCTGGGAGGAAGCATCTGACCTCCCCATACACTGGCACAAAGCCTCTAATATTTGGTATGTCTTTGGGAGAGACAAAACTGGGGGAAAGTCTCTTCATAATCCCACATATTCCTCGAGAGAAAGACGGAGCTTTCTACTTCAGTAGAATAACAGTCTTGGAAACTCACAGGGGCAGTTCTACCCTGTCCTAAAGGGTAGCCATTAGTCAGCACCCACTCAATGGCAGTGAGTCTGGTTTTAGTTGGCTCTTTCATATCGTATGTGAGAAAACTATAAATGGTAATGCAAAAACACTTACAGCAATGTGTGCACAGGGAACTACCAGAAATTCAATCCTAATTCAGAAGAAGCTGTGAAACAAAGGAAAATAGAGATTGCCAGAAAGATGTTCATCTGTATTTTATTGGCTGTCCATAGGAAACTATGGACAACATTGAGAAGAATGAAAATTCCAGAGCACTTCATTGTGTTCATGCAAAACCTGTACATAGACCAAGAGGCAGTCATGTGAACATAATAAAGGGAAACTGCCTGGTTTAAAATCAGGAAAGGTGTGCATTCAATGTGTATGTTGAACAAGTAACCCAGGAAGTGGAGTCTATGAAGAATAGGGCATCAGGATTAGAGGAAGTCTCGTTAGCAACCTTTAATAAGCAAATAAGACACTCTTGCTTACTAAAAGTGAGGAGGACCTGAGGCACCCGTGATTTCAGCCTTCAATATGGATTGCAACCCAATTTACAGAAACTATTCTCGGGACCGAACCTTGTGATAAATGGAGAAACACCTGAAGTTGTCACAGATTTCATTTGACTTGGATCTAGAATCAAAAGTCATGGAAGCAGCAATCAAGAAAGAAAATGTCATATTTTATTGGGCAAATCTACTGCATACGATGGCTTTAAAGTGTTAAAGAACAAAGCTGTCACCTGGAGCACTAGCGTGAGCCTAGCCCAGCGGTTCTCAATCTGGGGGTCGAGACCCCTTTGGGGGTCGAATGACCCTTTCACAGGGGTCGCCCGATTCATAACAATAGCAAAATTACAGTTATGAAGTAGCAACAAAAGTAATTTGGTGGGGATGGGGGGGGGTCCCCACAACATGAGGAACTGCATTAAAGGGTCATGGCAGGAGGAAGGTGGAGAACCACTGGCCTGGTAGCTGTAGCCACAGTGTTTTTGGTCACCTCTTCGGCTTTGGAAGGACCGTGGACCCCAGAGCAGACAATCCCTCTCAAAAGAAATAATGGCAGGACGCTCCTTCAAAGTGGCTATGGGAGCAGCTTCCCCTCACAAGGCTCTCCCCTCACAAAGCAGGGAGCAAGTTCCCCAGGCACGCAAAAAGTGTGTCAGAGAGAAACGCCTTGCCACGGGAGATGTGAAAGGGTTTGTTCTTAGCGAGAGAAGCGTCGCGCAAGGGGGGATAGCGCAGGGCGATGAAGAAGGGGAAGGGCAGGGAGTCTTCGAGGGGATTCAGGCAGGAATGACAATTACTCATGAAAGGAGGTGGAGATGGAGACTTCCAGGAACCGTGTCCGAACGAGCGGGGTTATGACAACTGGGTGTGTGCACAACAGCTATTCAAAACGGAGTCCAAAGTACATGCTTCTGGGCAGGGTAGCATCACTTATTATGGGATGCTCGGCATGCACAGGTAGCTGGTTCCTTGGGTTCCAGTCAGCTGCCTGGGTGTTCTTTGTTCTTGGGTTCAACCTGAGGTCACAGGTGTCTGGTTTTCTCTTGCTCCTGTCCAGCCTGAGTTGGCCAGACGCTGAATGCTGCAAAGCAAGGGAGTGGTGTGTTGTCTTAATTAATCTTTATGTTACTTTTCTGGGTTCTAATATCCATTGCAATTCCAACATAGAAACTCATAGACACCATTCATGATAAAAGGGTTTATTAAGGAAGTTAAATTGGAATGCCAATGAGAAATGCTCATGGGTGAGTTGTTTATCGGGACCTGTTACAAAGCCCTATCAAGCCTGCTAATAAATGCCCAAAGGGCATCCCACTCCACTGTAAGCCTAAACCTGAGAGTATTCAAGTCTGCTTCTGTGGGTCAGCAACCTCAGCTTCTCCAATTAAGTGCCCAGAGGCACCCCACTCCACAAGCCAGCCTCCTGCACGCAAGCACTCAGATTTACTTGTGCAATAGCTTGGGAGGTTCATCACTGCTCCATGCTCTGGCTCCTGGTTCCGCTGCTGCTCCTCTGCTGATATAGCTGTCTTCTAGATCCAGGAGGTTCACTGCAGAGACAGCTGGTCCAGAGGATGCGCTCCACTCCTGGCTCTAGCCGGTACTGAGATCGATCCTCCTGCTTCTCAGAGGGCTCATCTTATACACAGCAAGATGATATTCCAAGGACTCCTGTTTGCAATTACTCACAGGCGAATTCTGTGAGGGAGAGGAACCTATTTGGGTCCTCCCCCAACCTGCTCTCTAGACCCGTGCAGGCAGAGGTCACTTAGTGGGAGTTAGAGCTTCCCTTTCCTGCCCTGAGAAATGGGGTCACGCCATGTGAGTCCCAGTCAAGTCCTGTGAGGATTACATGAGATGCTGCGTGTGATTACTCGCCACACTGTCTGGACATAAGAAGCAGGCACAGAAACATCAGGGGTTTGTTCTATTTGCTGGAGGTTATTTTGATTAATAGTGGTAGGAATGCATCAGCCCTGCAGAACAAACAGTGCCTGGTAGAAAGTAGGGAACTGCCTAGCAGCAGTTACACTGGTTTCTAGAACGACAGTCCAGGAGCAACGAAAAGGCTTTATTTTATTTTAATTTCTTAAAAGAATAATTCCAAACATATTTTATTTCCCCAATAACGTGACTCTTTCTTTCATTGTATTTATTATTAATGGCACACATCGGACCATTCAACTCTCATTCGTTCAAGTTCTATTCTCCCAAGGCCTAGAGATCTTAACAGGCTCGATTCTGTCTCGTGTTTGCATGGGTACAAATAACCCGGTGATCTTCTCACAGAGGCTAAGACAAGGCCCCCGGAACCAGTAAGTAACTCAATGCATGGTCCAATGAGAGGAGAAGAGCATTTAGCCCAGTAAATGCCAGGGCCAGTTATTCCCTTCAGATTCCCTAAGAAAACAGAGGCTTTTTAGAAACACCCAGACACAGGGGCCTCCACCCCTAAACCCCAGCATTTGCTTTCCCTTGATGCTGCCACGATCTGATTAAGTCAATAGCCAAGCCCTAGTGCCATCTCCTGGCAGTCTCTAAAATTGAAGACCAGACATGAATAAAAGGAGACCCTCTCCCTCCTTGACAGAATTGAAGGTGAGGGGTTGAGGTGGGGATGGAAAGAATGGTAATCTATAGTAACTTCTGTATTTTCCACCTCTTTTGAAACATTTAAATGGAGAAGAACTTAGAGCAGATGGTTGCAGTCTCAGCCAGTGGCTGTAACCATAGAGACTCGCCCTGCTCTGCCACCACTTCCTTTGTGTCCCTAAGATCTTGTCAGCCCAACAGGGACATTCAGACATGAGAAGCAGCATGCCTATATCTTCGGTGAGCCAGCACTTGGCCCACTCTGACCAGTGTACCCGGTCTTACATGAAAATCCAACTAGCTATCCCCCAACCACCATGCCCTTTGCCCAAATTAGCATCCTCCAGTCTTCCCGCTGACTTTTAGACTTTACTCAGAGAACTCCAGCGTGGAATCTGTCTTTCAAAGAGCTGGCCTCCCAGTTCACGGCATAGAATTGCAAGATTCAATTCACCCAATTCACCCAGGTACGCAGAACCTTGGGACGAGAATCCATTTGAGGTCTTGCTCTCCTAGGGGAAGAGAAAATGGTCGCATTTGTCATCGGGGTTGCCTGTATTTTCTAAGAATGTGTGTGGTCGTGGAGGAAAGGAAGGTGCATTTGCATTTGGTCCCCCAATCTGAGTCCTTCATGATCAGCGCAGGCCCATCACCAACCCTCTTCACTGGGACCATGTCAGCAATTTTCTCTCACGTGCCCACGCTAACAATTGATGGCTCACAGCTATGGTGAAAAGCACAAATACAAATGTTATTAACCAGCAATAAAGCTAGCCAACCATTTCCAAACCCCAGTTACTGCTCTGTGGTCTTGAGGAAACTCTTGGTTTGCCAGATCCTACAAAAGCTAACAATTCTCCCAATATTACAATGCCAAGAGTTGGGGGAGGGGTATGCATCCTTGTCTTTGGTCTTTTGCTTTTTTGAAAATGCATAAATGATGAGGTCTGCTTATGTCCAGAGGAAAGAGATCAATTTTTAAGAATAGAGAGCTTCCAGGATTCTTGAGTCCAGAAACAACCCACAATATAGATAATACGGGGTTGGTTGGGTTGGGTTTTAATAGAAAAGTGTAATAAATATTCATTGGGTTTAGTAAGTGTTAGTCTGTTGGGTTCCTGGTACTCTTAGTTCTGTGGACATGAAAGAATGAATGGTCAGCATATCTGGCCTCTGGGAGCTTATCATATGGTCGTGGAAGCATCAGCCATATATGAGGCAATTCAAAAATAAAGCAAGGCAGTAGTACACCATCAGCATGTGATGACGCAGTGCAGCAGGAAGGACGTGCCAGCTCAAAAGTAGAAATGCTCAGCACGTGGGCGTGGGCAGGGAGGAAGCCTGCTGGTGCTGCCCCTCCCTGCCACTCTTTGAACTCAGTTACCTCATCTGTAAAATGAGGGGATTCAGTCATTCTTTCAGCATGTTTGCTTAAGCACTGACTATCATGCAGGTTTGTGGTTCCAGAGGTACAGTAGTGACTAAGAAAAAGACTCTGTCTTAATCAATTTTTGAGTCAAGAAGAAGAAAGAAAAATATGTCAATGAACTGACCATTACAACAGTTAAGCCCAAAGGTGACCTGCTGAAACCCACCCGGAAACTCGGCAGGATAAAGACCTGGAATTCTCCCCCACACACAGATGACAGCCAAGGAAACCTACCGTAGAAATGCTCCTGTGTCCCACACGTGTATTACTGTGAGGCAAGATCGCAAGAATCAACTTAGGGATAACTCACAACAGTGATATAGAGTCTGAACAACAGGAAGAAAATCAAGGTAAGGGAGTAGTGGCAAGGCGGCCGTGTGAGGGGCGAGCTCATCAGTCATATAGCAGAGTGGACATTGGATAAAGTGAAGGAGTAACTCTTATGAATGTATTGGGAACCTTATTCCTGGAAGCAGGAATCGGCAAGTCAAGACCCTGAGGTAGGAGATGTTTGAGGAATAGGAAAGAGGCCAATGTGGTGGGATCGCAGTGGAAGTCTGCATAGCAGTTGGAAACAAAGAGCAGCCAGGTAGCAGGTGATGGGCTTTGTGGTTTATCCTGAGGGAAGTAGGATGGAAAGCATTTGAAGACCTGAAAATGTGAGGTTGGAAACAAAATAAAAAGGAAATGTGGGATGGTCCCAGAGACTCCCAAAGCAGCTCCAGTTCTCAATGGTGGGATTTGCAATGGGGCAGTACAAGTGCTGTCAAAGTCCAAATCCGCCCTTACTTCTGACTCGCAGCAACCCTGCAGGACGGACAGAGTAGCGCTGCTCCGTAGCATTTCCTACACTGCACAGCTTCATGGGAACAGACAGCCTCGCAGTAGAGGCACCGACCTTCCAGGGAGCGGCCCGGCACTTCACCCACTGCATCACCAGGGCTCCCCGCAGATGGAGAGACCCTGATGTAGGGTGATAGGGGCTCCTTTGCAATTAGGGAGCAGTTCAACTGGAAATAAGGAACCCAAGAGAAAGAGAAATGGCAGAGGGAGAAGTCTCTCATCAAGGGGAGTGCTGGGCATTTGATGAGCAATTTGAAAAATGTGCCGTGCCCGGGACCCCTCTAGGCAACCAGCGTTCTGGTGCTCCTTCTAGAAGCTCAAGTGGATGCCCTGTTTGGTCCACACAACACATTTTTCTCCTGCACACCAGCCTGCCACTCAAGACTCTCCCATCCCGGGTCTCTTTGCCACTGCTACCTCAACTACTGTTAGCTCTAGTTGGTGCTAATGTTAAATAAATCCAAACTACCATGTATACATGAGTATAAGCTGACCCTGATATCACCTGAGGCACCCAATTTTACACAAAAAACTGCATTAAAAATGTGCTGAAAACTTCAGCTTATACTCGAGCATATACGGTAATTGGTTCATCTGTTTCAGTTGCTTTACCAAAGGATGCTACGACAGGAGAGAGAAAAGACATGCGCCAGAACATCTGGAAAGTGCACAAAGTTACAATCCATTACAAGCAGGAAACTTATATAAAGACACCTGATTGTCTCTAAAATTCATGTCATGTTAACTTCTAGTCCAAATCTTTTTTGAAGAGCCCACCATCCATGTTTTCTACAATTCAGTGAGCAATAAGATGCTCCACGGTGATAGGCCATACATATCCTGGGCCTTGTCACACACCTGGCCCAGTGCCACAGCCTCAGGCCTGTACAAACTCAATTTGAGACACAGGAAATGGCGAACTACACCCTTCTCTCCATAAAGAGCCATAGGGTTGCTAATGTTTGGATTTCGAGTGTCGAGGCTACGTGTCCTACGAAATATTCGAGGCAGAGGGCTTCTAAAAGGTCTCGAACCGCTCTCTAAGTGAAGGGTCTATTGCTCGGCCCATTTTCACAATGACAGTGAAACTGTGAGGGCCAGAGCCCAACAGGACTGCCTCCTTGTCTTTTCAGAACATGCACGTGGTTAGCCTTTGACCGGCGCTTCCCTCTCCTCTGACACTCTCTATTAGAAATCCTGCCTCATAAACACCCAGTGAGAGTTCCTTCTCTGATAGGCTTTAGCTTTCCCAGGCTTTACTGTATTTAAGTACACTAAATCGTAGAGTACATAAGAGGTGGTAGTGGTCTGCATCTTAGTCATCTCTGAACATCAACCGGCAACCATGTGATTAAATGATGCAACGTGGCAGCTCAGGAGCCATTATATAAATGAATAAATTCCCTCAGTGCCACGCGCCTCCAGGCAGTGATGCTGTAGCACAAGTGAGAAGCCGTCAGGAGACTGGTACTCCTTCCCTGGCCTAAACGGCAGTTTACAGCATCTCTGAGTGGCTACAAGTCTCATATTGAGTTTGTTTATTATTTGATGATATCTTGGCTCCTACTGTAGTGGATTAGGGATAAAATGATTGCTTGTACACACACAGTTGCCTACACAGATGGGAGAGCGTGTTTATTTGGAAAAGAAACATAAATTAAAAGTGAGAGGGGAAAAAAAGAGAAACTTTCCACAATGCACGCATTACTGTCACTGTGACTACACACTGCTCTGTTAATGGTATTTTGAGGGACTTGCTCTAAATAACGTTCCTTCCTTCCAGCTCGCTCTGCACACAATCAGAGGCTTTCTGGCTGGGCAGAATGCCACACTGATGCTGCCAATCAATACTAGGGACTTGAGCGGGCCGGTGCTGCCGCTCAGTGGGCACAATGGAAACAACAGCCAGGCGAAGCTTCCAGCCAAACAAAGAACACATAGAAAACATTTTATTTCTATGCAACCCCTACTTTGAATTCATTCGTGCTACCAATAAATTTCAATCAACGTCAACAATAAGATATCTTCTATAACGCCAGCTGCATTGTGAGACACAAACGTACTAAAGATAAAATGCATGAAAATTCCATTGTGTCTTTTTACCTTATTCCTAAGCACCTAGCTCTTGTTTTATTTACAGTTATACATGATCCTTTTTTAAATTTTAGGTGTGGTGTATAATTTTCTGTTAATAAACAATGAAGGCTATACATGATATTATATAAAATATATAATAATACTGCTACTAAGAGGTCGTAGGTAGTGCAAACTCTTGTCTGTGAATCCAGAGGTTGTTCATTCAAGCCCACCCAAAGGGATGACAGGAGAAAGGCGAGGCGCTCTGCTTCCACAAAGATCCCAGACAAGAAAACCCCATGAAGCCATTCTGCTCTGTAACACAAAAAGTCACCATGGTCCAAAGTCGATTACATGACAACAGGTAAGTAACATCCTAAGAAATTATCGTTTTCACCTTTGAGTGTAAAAAAAATCTCAGTCTGTCATGACAAGTTGTGTTCTTAAAATCTTCTGTTTTTTTAATTGGGGATTGCACTTAGTTCCAATTGCAATTCTTAATTCCAAAATAAGAACAATGTTTTCATATGGTCTGGTGCTGCTTGTTGCTTGCCCTCGTGAAGAAATCACTGAAGATATGAGTGCTATAGCAAAATGTGGTGAAGGGACTAGATGGTGCCTGGCTATCAGAAAGAATAGTAACTGAAGTCTTAAAGGTTTGTCTTCAAACGAGCATCCAGTGAAGTGAGATGTCAACTAAGTCCACATAGAGGAGGCATGCCAACCTGTGTGATTCAAGGATTACAGAAAATAAAACCCAAATCCAAAGGAGGGAATGGTATCAGAGCTTAAATTGTGAACACCCAGTTTGTAGAAAGATATGGGTGACAGTGGAAGCCCAAAGTCCATTTGCAGGGTCCCCACATGGATTGAGCCTCTGGTAAAACCTCTCTGAACACAGTCCAGGGATGGGATAGCCTTGCCATCCGAGAGCACTGTGCAGTCACTTATGTCAGATGTGGTGGTTGCTATGGTTGCTAGGTGCCATCAAGTTCGTTCCCACTCATGGAACCCTAGTCACAACAGAACAAAGCCCTGCCCGGTCCTGCTGATTCTATGACTGAGCCCATTGTCACAGCCAATATGTCGATCCACCTTTTTGAGGTCCATTCACGTTTTCCCTGCCCCTCTGCTTTACCAAGCATGATGTCCTCCTTCTCCAGGAACTGATCTCTCCTGGCAGCACGTCTAAGGTATATGAGATGAAGTGTCTCACCATCCTGGCTTCTAAGGAGCACTCTGGTTGTACTTCTTGCAAGACAACTTGGTTTGTCCTTTTAGCTGCCCATACTGCATTCCATGTTCTTCTCCAGAACCACAGTTCAAGTGCATCGATTCTCCGTGTTCAATCCCACCTTTCACATACATATGAGACCATTGGAAATATCATGGCTTGGGTCAGGCACACCTTAGTCCTCAATAGAACATCCTTGCTTTTCAATATACTAAAGAGGTCTTATGTTCATCATGACACAGTTCACAATCATGAAGACCTGGAAACAATCTATGTTTCCATCAACTGACAAATGGATTAAAAAACTCTGGTACATACATAAAATCGAGCACTATGCAGCCCTAAAAAGTAGCAGTGACCACATGAAGCACATTGTCTCATGGGAAGAGTTGGAGGAAATTAGGATAAGCAACGTCAGCCAAGCACAAAGGGACAAGTACAACATGAGTCCACTGAGGTAAACTCAAGAAGTACAATGGGCATAGAGGATGACCTACTTAATGCGTGAATCCCGGGTCGAGGTACAGGCACTTTGGCAGCGGTCTGACCAACTCAGGGATGCATATAGCAACCAACTAAAAAGAAGGGAAAGGGCGGGGCAGGGGGGGACAGCAACGGGTGAACAGGGCACTTATACACCCACTGGAGGATATTGTTTGTCTCCACAGGAAAGGGAGAGATGAACCAGATGCCATCCCAGAGCTCCAGAACCTTGAGGGCAATACACCGGCATGAAGCAGCAAACTAACAAAGAAGACAACGGTGCCAGGCCCAAACCAAGCTATGCTGACCCCTTCCCCAGAAGAAGGCAATACAGAGGACAGCACTGAAGATACAGCCCAGGGAGAGAGGTGTGTCTGTCCAGACCAAACAGGAGTGAACTAAGAGGGAGAGAGAGAGAGAGAGAACCTCATCATGGACCACCAAGTCGCAGGATGACACCCCTGCTCAGAGAAGCTAATGCACAGAGAAGACTGCAGGGCCAGCCCTACCAAGAGACACAATGTCCCCTCACTGACCCATAGCGCTACAGGAGACAGCACTGAGGACACTGTGAGAAAAGCGTGCCTGGTCTGCCCCACGCACAGCGGGGTGAAACACGAAGGGAGTGCCACAGGGCAGCAAGGGGAGCAAAGAAGCCAAGTCCCCAGGGAATCCCGAAAATAGATTTCTGACACAGGGCACAGAGCTTGGCACCTCATCAGACTTGATGGGAAAACATACATAAGGGTTGGCAGACAGACCTGGAACTATTGGGTTGTTTTTATGTTGTTTTGCTTTGTTTTTCTTTTTCTTTCACCCTATGCCTATCTAAAAAAGATAGCCAAGACAAACAATCCAGAGGAGAAAACAGCAGGACTGGTGGTTCTGGGGGGACATGGGAAAGGAGGGGCTAGGGAGGGGAAGTGGGGAGCCAACAAACTCAGGGATAAGGGAACAAGAGATCTAAAAATTGATGCCAAGGAAGGTGTATAGTTCCTGGTGGGGTTTGATCCAGTGCAATGGATTTACTGAGGAGCATGTTAGTGGGACAGGAGGAAGGTGAAAGGAAATAGATGAAATAAGTAGGAGGAAATAGCTATTTATAGAGATATCACTATAGGTATGTATATATGTAAATATATTAATTTATAATGAAAGGGATAGAAGGCAATGTATACATATGTATATATTAAGTATTAAGATAGCAGGCAGACTCTGGGCCTCTACTCAAGGCCTCCCTCAACACCAGAACAATTTGTTCTAATAACCTGGCACAATTTGATACTCACCTTCCCAACAAGTTCACTGAAGACAAAAATGGGTGCATAAGGAAATGTGGTGAAGAAAGTGGATGGCGCCTGGCTATAAAAAGATGTAGCATCTGGGGTCTTAAAGGCTTGAAGTTAAACAAGCAGCCATCCAGCAGAGAAACAAATAAACCTACATGGAAAAAGCACACCAGCCTGTGTGATCATGAGGTGTTGATGGGATCAGGTGTCAGATATCAAAAGATCCAAATAAACAATTATATCAATGTGAAAGAGGGAGGTTGGAGTGGAGACCCAACGCCTATCTGTAGAAGATTGGGCATCCCCTCACAGAAGGGTTACAAAGAAGGGACAATTTGACCAGGTGTAGTATAGCACCAACAAAACACACATCATTCCTCTAGTTCCTGAATGCTTCCTCCGCCCCACTACCATGACTCAGTTCTACCTTAAAGATCTGGATAGACTGGAGTACGCACATTGATACAGATAAGCACTCTCGACACATGGAATTCAGGGCAAATAAAACCCTTGGAACAGCAGTGGGAGTAGCGATATCATAAGGGTAGGGGGGTGGTAGGGAAGGGGGGTGGGTGGAGAGAAAGGGGGAACCCATCACAAGGCTGGATATATAGAGCCCCATCCCAATAAGACAAATAATAGAAAGGTGGATGAAGGGAGACAATGGATAGTGTAAGACACAAAATAACAATAATACTATATTATCGATCAAGGATTCATGAGGGTGGGATTTGGGGGAGGGAGGGGGAAAAAGAGGAGCTGATACCAAGGGCTCAAGTAGAAAGAAATTGTTTTGGAAATGTTGATGGCAACATATGTACAAGTATGCTTAATTCTATTGAATGGTGGATTTTTATAAGATTTGTAAGACACCCTTCCCAATAAAATGATTAATTTAAAACAAATAAACAATAAAGAGATCTTATGCAGATTTACCCAAAGCAACATGTGATTTGATCTCTTGACTGCTGCTTCCATGAATCCTTGACAACTTCAATCTTTCTCCATTTATCATGATGTTACCTATAAGTCCAATCGGGAAGATTTTGTTTTTCTTTACATTGAGTCGAAATCCAAACTGAAGGCTAAAATCTTTGATCTTCATCAGCAAGTACTTCAAGTCCTCCTCACTTTCAGCAGACAACATTGAGTCATCCGCATACCGAAGGTTTGGGGGGGTGAATCATTTTATTGGGGGCTCATACAACTCATCACAATCCACACATACATCCATGTGTCATGCATGAAGGTTATTAATGAGTCTTCTTTTCTATCCTAATGCTGCATTCTTCTTCATATAATCAGCTTTTCTGATGATTTGCTCAGCACACAGACTGAATAAGCCTAGTGAGAGGATGCATCCTTAACGCACACCTTTCCTGATTTTAAACCAGGCAGTATTCCCTTGTTCTGTTTCCACATAAGCACAGGAAGTGTTTTAGAATTCCCATTCTTCTCAAGGCAATCCATAGTTTGTTGTGATCCACACAGTGGGAATCTTTTGCAGAGTCAATGAAACAAAAGTAAACATCTTTCTAGTATTCTCTGCTGGATCTGTAAGATCCATCTGACATCTGCAATGTTAACCTTTGTTCCATGTTCTCTTGTAACTCTGACCTGGACCTCGGGCAGCTCCCTGTCAATGCACTATTGCACCCATTGTTGGATGATCTTCAGCAAAATTCTACTTACAAGTTACATCGGTGTTGTTGTTCTTTCATTTTAGCCTTCTTTTAGGTCATCTTTTTTGTAATGGGTAAAAATGTGAATCTCTTCCAGTCAGCTGGCCAAGTGTCTTCCAGTGCCTCATCAGTTTGTTCAAACATTTCAATTAGTATCCATCCATTCCTAGAACCTTGCTCTTGGCTAATTCTTTCAGTGCACTTTGAACTTCTTCCTTCAGTATTAGAGGCTCTTACTTATATGCTAGCTCTTGAATGGATGAATGTTGACAGTATATTTTGGTACAGTGACTCGGTATATGCCTTACATCTGCTTTTGATGCTTCCTGCACCAAGAAAAAAATCAAAATGAATTTCATAAGGGACTCTGAAACTAGCTCTTAATCATAGACTAGCTAAGGCAAATGGAAGAAATGATGACGTCAAAGAGCTGAAATAAAATTTCAAGAGGCAGCTCAAGAAGACAAAGTAAAACATTATAATGAAATGTGCCAAGACACAGCACGAGAAAAGCAAAAGAAGACCGCTCTCAGCCTATCCTAAACTGAAAGAAGCAAAGAAGGAGACACTGGTCTCAAAATTCCCTTCTGTGAACCCAGCATAATTTCTGTCACCAGGCATCTATTTTCCAGCTAGTAATTTTTCTTCATTTCCAGCTTTTGCATTCCAATCACCAGTAATTGCCGATGCATCTCGATAATTACTTTTTTGGGCATCCATTTCAGACTTCAAAAGTTGATAAAAAATCTTTAATGTCCTCATCTTTGGCAGTAACGGTTGGTCCATAAATTAGAAAGATAGCCTTATTAACTTATAGGCGTATGACAGCATTGAACTTCAAGATAGACCTTGAAAGGTTCTTCTTAACAGTGAATGTGATGACATTCCTCTTCACCTTGTCGTCCTCATCATACCAGACCAGATGATTTTCCTATTCAAAAATGGCCAATGCCAGTTCGTTTTAGCTCACTAATGACCAGGATTCATGCTTTTTGTGGTAATGGAAGTGGATGCAGCTGACCTCCTCTGGCTTCCCTGTTCCCAAGAAGCAGGGCTCAGAATGCTTCCACAGACCGTCCTGCTTTATCTAGTGTGATAGTTAGGTTTTTTGTACCAACTTGGCACCCATAAGGAGAGATGGGTAGAGTTTAATATGTCGATGACATCGCAGCTCGATGACCTCATTTGGAGGTGCCATTGAGATCAATGGCTCTCTGGGGCAGGACTCTCTCTCTCTGTTTCACCTTCTTGCTATCGAGTCACTCGGGAAGCTGCTATGGACACACTGGCCTGTGATCTCCCCACATGCTGAATCACTGCATGTGGCTGTGTGAGTCTGAAGAGGGATTTATGGATTCATATCAGCCCTATGCACTTGATCTGGACCTGGCTGGGATATTTTCCTGATTTATAATTATTTATTGATATAAAGTTCTCGCTTATACATACATGAGTGTCACTGGATTCGTTTTTCTAGTCAACCCGGCCTAACACATCAAGTCTGATACCAGCCGTTGCTCCAGTGCTATTATAAATCTGTGCTGAGTTTAACCATTCATTCAATGGCCACACAGACCTCACAGACAATACTCATGGTTAAAGGGTTTATTAGGAAGGTAAGGGTTTTTTAGGTTAACATAAGTCAGGACTGATAAACAGTAAGGATACAGCCAGCAGTCTCCTCAGCCATCAGCCAGGTCTCTCTCCAGTCCTCAGTGTTCAGCCACATGATCCCTTGTCTTTTGCCTCCGTAGGAGAGGAAGCCAGCCTACCTGTCACTCTCAGAGTTCCATAGTCTCGGAGGATACTATGAGGGAAGGTGCCCCATAGTCTCAGTGCTGCTCCTCTGAGTCTGTGCCACAGTCTCTGGTGCATCTGGTTGAGGCAGCCCTGGCCACCTCACGCAGAGATCTTGGACATTCTCTCCTATGATTTCTCTGTGTGCCGGAGATAACTCTATGCATCCAAGAATGGCTTTAATGAAGATGTGGTTGTCTTTCAACAAACTATACCCACAAGGGAAACAGCGGTATCTTAAGTCACACCTTCAAGAACAGAAGAATTTTTCAATGCTTCCAAGGAAACAAGGAGTGCTTTGTTCATACACCCTACTGAGGTCAGGACTTAGCTCTACCTTAACTCCTGTTTCAAGTTACAGCCTCAGCAACTCACAGGGGCAGTAGCCACCTGACCTACAGGATTCCTATGAGTTGGAATGGACTCAATGGTCGATTTTGGTGTTTTAGTTCTATAGCAGAGAACTATTGGATTTGGAGTTTGGGGGTTTGGTTTTTTGGCTTTTCTTCCTATAGTAGAGAACTCCTATTGCTGCAGGCAGAGAGTCCAGAATTATAAAACATCACAAAAGGAACTGTGACCAGAAGGGCCATATTAATGCACTTTGTGCATTCCACAATATAGCTACTGATATTTTCCCTTCTTCTTCTCACGTTGAGCTGTGCCACATTAACCAAGGAATGTTCCAAAAGCTTTGCTCCATCCATGTCACTTGCCACTCTTCTGGAGGAAGCTGCTCATCCGCGGTTGTCTTCGGAGTGCCTTCCAACCGGAAAGGCTCCTTACCCGGCGCTGAATCACACAGGGCTTCGCTGCTGTGCATACGGTTTCCAGTAGCCACATTTTCCAAATGTAGATTTCCAGGCCCTCCTTCTAATTTTACACAGGATATAGCTATAGTCACTCTACATGCTCAGGATATGTATGGGATAATACACATAGGTATTATACACAGGGTATGTCTACATCAAGTAGGACCTATCTAGGTACACACATGTACATACATATAAGCAGCACCTAGGTTTTAGCATACAACCCATAGTCATAAACCAACACAGGTAAAGCTTACTATATTAAAATTTTTAGGTACATGCAAGGCTTTGTAATAAAAAATTGACACTGCTTTGTGATACGCATCAAAACATTGGTAGTGTCATATTTTCATGTTATAAATAGTTTAGTGTATGCAGAAGGGTTATTTTAATGTTTATAATGCATAAAATGGACCATTATAAACTATACACCAAGACAAGCAGTTGACTAACTGATTTTAGTTACAAACGATGTCTAATTCTTTTGTGTTACATACAAATCCAACTTAAAGACAGATTTAGGAATGGAACTGGCTCACAATCTGGGACCTGCTTCTGTGTGATTGTGCGTGTGCCCATACATAATCCTATGTCAGTAAAAGGGATAACCCAAAGAATGCTGAGAACGAACTTGCCACCGTGTGTCTTCAGACCTAGAACCACTGTCTCGGGAGGAGGATGAGGCGTTCTACTCCCGTGAAGAGCTACAGCCTCGGAAACACACAGGGGCCCGTCTTCTCTGTCCTGTTGGGTCTCCGTGAAGCTTATCAACTCCCCGGCAGTGAGTTCCGTGTTTAATAACCACGGTCTGAAATCCATCAAACTCCTAAACACTTGCTCTCACTTAAATATGTGATGACAGCAAAAGAACTAAGAAAGGCCACTTGAAACTTTAAGAGCAGTGAAAGAATGAGGCAAATTGAGGTCCCCTCAGGTTTTTACTTATATATGAATTATCACTGTACACTTTAGCAAATGAAAAAATTCCTAATTTGCATTCTTATTCTTACTCTAGAAAGATGGGGCATGGGTGGAGCGAGAATACCGTAAACCCCTATCACTCACAAACATAGCAGATTTATTAGGACCAGAAACTTGGCAGACACTGATAGAGGGCACTTTAATTGAATTCGCTACCATAATTGCATCAATGCGTCCATGTGTTAGAAACTCCCTGGAGGGAATATTTCTCAGGAAATAAAAAGGAAATGTAATTCGGGAGAAATGTATTTTCTGTTATTATTTCTCTGTGTAAGGAAGCTGAAACTTCCCCCCAGATAAATGTTGCTGTCTAGACTGCCAGTCAGAAAGAAAGGAAGCTGCAATTGACTCGTCCCTCCCACGTTCACAATAGAACAGCTCTGATGAGACTCGTCCCAAATTATAAGGCATACAAACTGGCATTCCTTCACATGGTATTAGTCTATTTGCAGATGGCACCACGATTCACAGTGCAATCTCCCTACAAGAAATACTGATTCCACAAATGCTCTGCTTCCGGCATCAGGGCACTACCCACCCAAGGGGAGGGTGTTGTTCATATTTCCACAAGGAAAGAGGGACCAGACTGCAACCCGGTGCTCCAAGACATGAATGCAACATGCCGGCATCAAGCAGAGAACCAATAGAGAGGTCTGAGGGGCCGGCACCAATCCCAACTACATGGACAGTCCCCATTCCCCAGAAAAATGCACTTGAGAGGATAGCACTGAAGCTACAGCTCTGGGAGAGGGACATGTCTGATCAGAGCACATGGGAGCAAATAAAGGGGGAGAGAGAAAGAGTAGAGCACATCCTGACCCACCAAACCCAGAGGACAATATTCCTGGCAGAGCAGCCAATGCAGAGAGAGGACCGCACTATGAGACATGACATCCCTCACTGACCCATAGCTCTATGGGGACAACACTGGAGACACAGTGCAGAAATTGTGCCCGATCTGACCACCCCCCCCCCACACACACACCGAGGCAAAACACTAAGGGTGTGCAACAGAACAGCAAAGGGAACAGAGTAATGAAGTTCCTAGGGAATACCAAAAATAGAATTTGGGACCAGGGAATGGCACCCCATCAGACTCAACCGGAAAACACTCCTAAAGGTAAAAAAACAGACCTTGAACTATTTTTAGCGGGGATCCAACGACCCTTTCACAGGGGTCACCGAAAACACATAAATATTTCACAATATATAATTACATATTCTTGTGATTATCACTATGATTAATTATGTTCAATTTGTAACAAAGAAAATACATCCTGCATATCAGATATTTACATTATCATTCATAACATAGCAAAGTTACAGTTATGAAGTAGCAACAAAAATAGTTTGATGGTTGGGGTCATCACAACATGAGGAACTGTATGAAAGGGTCGTGGCATTGGGAAAGTGAGAACCACTGATTTATAGGCTTTTCTCTTTTTTTGGTCATTGGTTTGTTGTTATTGTTGTTGTTTTCTTTTGTTGCTTTGTTTTGCTAGTCTTGTTTTGTGCATATTATTATCTCTGCATGTCTATCTAGATAAGATAGGCAGGATAAACATTCTGGAGGAGAAAACAACGGGACCGAAGGTTCCTGGGGGGACATGGAGAAAGGGGTAGGCAAGGGAAAGGAAGTGTGCGTTAACAAACCCAGGAACAAGAGAACTGCAAGTGATCTAAAATCTATGGTGAGGAGGGTGTAGGAGGCCTGGTAAGGCTAGATCAAGGGCAATGAAACCGAGAGGAATTACTGAAACCCAAATGAAGGCTGAACATGATAGTGGAACAAGAGGAAAGTAAAAGGAAATAGAGGAAGGAACTAGGAGGCAAAGGGAATTTATAGAGGTCTAAATACAGGCATGAACATATGTAAATATATTTATATGATGATGGAGAAATAGATCTATGTACATATATTTATAGGTTTAGTATTAAGGTAGTGGGTGGACATTGGGCCTCTACTCAGGTACTCCCTCAAAGCAAGAACACTTTGTTCTATTAAACTTCTATTCTGTGATGGTCACTTTCCCTACATTTTTTGCTGAAGAAAAAAATGGGTGCATAAGAAAATGTGGTAAAGAAAGCTGATGGTGCTCAGCTATCAAAAATTATAGTATCTGTGGTCTTAAAGGCTTGATGATAAACAAGCAGTCATCTAGTTGAGAAGTAGCAAGGCCCACATGGAAGAAGCACAACAGCCTGAGTGATCACAAGATATCGATAGGATCAGGTATCAGGCATCAAAGACCCAGAACAAAAATCATATCATTGTGGAGTGGGGACCCAAAGCCCATCTGTAGGCAACTGGACATCCCCTTACAGAAGGGTCACGGGGAGGAGATGAGCCAGTCAGGGTGCAGTGTAGCACCGATGAAACATACAACTTCCCTCTAGTTCTTTAATGCTTCCTCTCCCCCAACCCCCTCCACTATCATGATCCCAATTCTACCTCACAAATCTGGCTAGACCAGAACATGTACAAGGGGACAGATAAGAGCTGGAAACACAAGGAATCCAGAACAGATAAACCCCTCAGGAACAATATTGAGAGTAGCCAGACCAGGAGGGGAAGGGGAAGGTGGAGGGAGATAAGGGGAATGGATCACAATGAGCCAACTATAACCCCATCCCAGGGGAATGGACAACAGAAAAGTAGGTAAAGGGAGACATTGGTCAGTGTAAAACATGAAAAAAATAATAATTTATAAATTATCAAGGGTTCACAAAGGAGGGAGGGTGGGGGAGAGAGAGGAAAAATGAGGAGCTGATATTAAGAGCTCAAGTAGAAAGAAAATGTTTGAAAATGATGATGGCAACAAATGTACAAATGTGCTCGACACAATAGATGGATGTATGGATTGTGATAAGAGTTGTACAAACCCCCAATAAAATGGTTTTTTTTTAAATACTACACTTCCAAGCAAGAATGGAGCTCTTAGGAACCATGACATTACCATGCTATGTTGAATCTTTGAAAACTTTACATTAAAGCTTCTTAAATGCTACAGGAAGCCACTCTCTCCTCTTCAAACCACTGAAAATATTTGGGGACCAAATGTGAAAAAAAACTGAGATACATCTTTGTTAATTTCTAATTTACTTACGAACAATTAAACATCATTATTTTATAGAGTGGCTGCCTGAAAAAGACCTAATATATTGGACAGTTATCAAAATATAATCAACAGAACTTCAGCTAATTAAGATTCTTCTGATGCAAAATGAAAAATATTGGCTATGGAGCTGCCAAGTCCAAAAATAGCCATTTTTTTCTGAGAAACGAAAAAGGCTATTGGCAGATAATATGAATTTCCTCTCAAATAAAGGAAGACTGTGGATTCCAATTTGTAGGCTCTCTCTCTCTCTCTCTCTCTCTCTCTCTCTCTCTCTCTCTCTCTCTCTCTCTCTCTCTCCCTCAAACTCCCTCCCTCCTTACCTTTCTTCTTTTTTCCTGATAGCTTACACTTATGAGATACCTTAAATCCACAAAATTAATATGAAAACCCAAGTTACCAGTCAACTCCTTCCATTTATACTTGATATATGGACAGATAAGGAGCCTTGGTGGCCTAGTGCATTACGTGTTGGATTCCTAAGTGCAAGACCAGCAATTCAAAATCATTGGCCTCTCTGCAGAAAAAAGATGAGCCTTTCTAATCTGGTAAAGAGTCACTGTCTTTGAAACCCACCAGGGCAGTTCTGCCCCGTCCTACAGGGTCGCTATGAGTCCAAAGGGACTCAATGGCAGTGAGTTTTGAGAGATGAGAGTTGGACAGATAGGACTAAAATCTTCTTAATAAAACTCCCATCTTTGATTCATAAGCATATGTGCATAATAAGAATTGGCTGTTTATACAATATTCAGTGTGGTAAGAAATATGTCTGGATAAATCTTAGCACTATTTCATTACCTACTCCAGGAAGCCTTTCCAGCTCTACTCTTCCATTCTGATTACATTTCTACTCATGATTGTTTCATTTGTGCTGAATGATACATGCTCATCATAAGAAACTTAAGAAATAGAATGAGGGGTAGCTCTGCTCTGTCCATAGGGTCTAGCTATGAGTCAGAATTCACTTGATGGCAGTGAATTTGGTTTGGAGTAAAACATGTCTTACTAACAAAGCAGAATTTAAAATATTCTCATGTGAACATGGAACATCTTCCAAGAAAGACCATATATTAGCTCATAAAATTAGCCTCAGTAACTTTAAAAGATAGAAATCTTTTAAATTTTCTAACAGTGTGTTCTCCAACCACAATGGAATAAAATTAGAAACCAATGGCAAAGAAATATGGGGAATTTGCAAACATATGTAATCAAAGAACATAATCTTTTTAATTTTATTTTACTGGGGGCTCTTACAACTCTCATCACAATCCATACATGTATCCATTGTGCCAAGCATATCTGTACATATGTTGCCATCATCTTTTTCAAAACATTTTCTTTCAAGTTGAGCCCTTGGTATCAGCTCCTCATTATTTTCCTCCCTCCCCCATCCTCTCTCTCCAGTGAAGCCTTCATCATTTATCTGTATTGCTTCTCAGGTCTTGTACTGACCGCTGTCTCTCTTCACCCACTTTTCTGCTCTCTGTCCCCCTGGGAAGGGGTTATAGGTCAATCATTGTGATTAGTTGCCTCTTACTCCCTCCTTCCCTTACCCTCCTAGTACCGCTACTCCCTTTTTTGGCCTTCAGGGGTTTATCTGTCCTGGATTCACTGTGTTGCAAGCAAAGAACATAATCTTAAATGACAAATAGACCAAAGAAACCAGAAGGGAAATTATAAAATACTTTAAGACGAATAAAAATGAGGATGCCATGTAGCGTACCTTAAAATGTGCAGATTGGCAGTGCTCAGAAATGAAATTTATAACAGCAAATGCCTATCTAAGAAAGGTGAAAAGAATTCAAGTCAATAAAACTTTCCATCATAAGGCTCTAGCAGGGGATGGAAGAGACAAGGAGAAAGAAAGGAATGAAGTAGATTAGAGCAGGAAATGAGATAACAAAAAATAGAGAGCATAAGAAAAACCAAATTTTTACATTTTTTAAAAATTGACACTCTTTCATCAAGATTGATGAAGAAAAAAAGAGAGGGAAAACTCAAATTATTCATTTTATTTCTTTATTTAAATTCATTCATTTTATTTATTTCATTTTAAAAACGAGAGCAGGAGCCTTCCCAATGACCTTATAAAAATAAAGAGCATTATAAACGAATACTATATACGATTGTATGCAAATAATTAGACAGATGAAATGTACAAATTCCTAGAAAGAAGGAAATGGAAATAAAAGACACAGCATGGATTCAGGAAGAACGCCTGAGAGTACCAGGCACCAAAAGATTGCCCACAGAGGTGGCCCACAGGAGATTACTGCGTTGTTTCAGTTACCCAGGGCTGCTGGGACAGAAATGCCCCATGTGGTGCTTTCACAGCCGGAAATGTATTCTCTCGCAGGTTGGGAGGCTAAACGCCCTAGGAGAAAGAAGGGTTTCTTTTCTCTGTCAGCTCTTGGGATACGCTCTGGTCCCCTCCGCAGGATGGACTCGGGGTCCCTTAGAGAGCTCCATGAATCTTAGCAACACTCTAGCAGGGTGGGTGATTCTCGCGGATGCGCTCCTCGCCCAGCTCCGCATCGCGCTACTTATTTCTCCTTTTACCTCTCGTAAGAACATCATTCATCTGCCCCTTAGTTGCACTTTTATGGCTTGCATGTGGTTGTGTTGCTGGACATTATGCCGCCAGGATTTCAAATGCCAGCAGGAGGAAGCATTAAAGAACTAAAGGAAAGTTGTGTGTTTCATCGGTGCTACACTGCACCCTGACTGGCTCATCTCCTCCCCTGAACCTTCTGTAAGGGGATGTGCAGTTTCCTACAGATGGGCTTTGGGTCTCCACTCTGCACTCCCCCGCATTCACAATATTACTTTTTGTTCTTTGATGCCTGATATCTGATCCTATCAACACGTTGTGATCACACTGGCTGCTGTGCTTCTTCCATGTGGGCTTTGTTGCTTCTCAGCTAGATGGCTGCTTAAGCCCCCAGATGCTACATATTTTGATAGATGGGCACCATCAGTTTTCTTCACCACATTTTCTTATGCACCCATTTTGTCTTCAGCGATTGTGTAGGGAAGGTGAGCCCCATGGAATGCCAAGTTAATAGAACAAAGTGTTCTTGCCTTGAGGGAGTACCTGAGTACCTGAGTAGAGGCCCAGCGTCCATCTGCTACCTTATTACTAAACCTATAAATACATGAACATAGAGTTATTTCCACATATTCATATATAAATATATTTACATATGTACATGCCTGTATTTAGACCTCATTCTTCCTCATTCTTTCCTCTATTTCCCTTTACTTTCACCTTGTTCCACTATCATGTTCAGCCTTCATTTGGGTTTCAGTAATTCCTCTCAGTTTCATTGTCCTTGATAAAGTCCTACCAGGCCTCCTAACCTTCCTTGCCATCGATTTTAGATAAATTATTGTTCCCTTGTCCCTGGGTTTGTTTAACACCCACTTCCTTTCCCTGCCTCCCTCTCTCCCATGTAATTCCTGTTTTAACACAGTTATCAAATATGATGGCTAGTCGGCAGAACACACCCCCTCAAAACTAAGGCTTGACTTGACTGGTAAGGTAAGGACTAAAAATATATCCCATCTTAATCCTTCCTCATTAGCATAACAGATAAATGGTATCATAACCAGAAGAGCAGAGGGGAGTATTTATAGTACATCACAAAAGGGAGAACTAGGAGTAGGAGTAGGAGAGCCAAGCTAAATAGTTAACTACACTGCATCATGAAAAATGATATGGAAAAAAAAAAAGAAAAATGAAATGGAAATCATCAAGATCCAGGTAGGCACTAATGAGCTTAAATGAACTGGTATTGACCATTATGTACCAAAAAATCCCAGGTTAGTATGCTGAGTATGACAAATCCCCAAGGAATGACATCACATTCTTCATCAAAAAGAGCATTTCATGATCTATCATGAAGTATGATCCTGTCTGTGATAAGATGCTCTCTATACACCTACAGGAAAGTCCAGGTAATACAGCTATTTATTCAAATTGACACAGTAGCCACTAAAGCCAATGATGAAGAAATTGAAGACTTTTGCCAATTTCTATCTGAAAATAATCAAACATGCTATCATGATACACTGATAATTACTGGTGATTGGAATGAAAACATTGGAAACAGAGGGAGGAACAGTAGTTGAAAAATATAGCCTTGGTGATAGAAACGGAGAACATGTGATACCGTTTTTCAAAACCAATGACTTCTTCATTGTAAATACCTCTTTTCAGCAACATAAATGGCAACTATACAAGTGGCCCTTCTGAGAGAACACTCAGAAATCAAATAGCTGGAGGAAGAGATGATAGAGAAGCTAACGTCATTAGCCAAAACCGGCCCAGGGGCTAACAGATCATCAGTTGTTTATACGCAAGTTCCGGTTAAAGCCAAAGAAAATGAAAACAAACCCATGAGAGCCGAAATACAATATTGCGCATGTCCCACCTGAAGTGAGAGCCCATCTGCTTCGTTGAACACTAAGGACCAAAGACTAGGTGAGTTTTGGGGGTGCTGTCAAGAACATTATACATGAAAGAAGCAAAAGTTTATTAAAAGGAAAATAAAAACCAAAATGAATGACTCTAAAAGAGATTCTGAAATTGGCTCCTGAACTTAGAGTAGCTGGAGCAAAGAGAAGAAATGATGACGTGAAAGAGTTGAATGGAAAATTTCAAAGAGCGGCTCAAGAAGGCAAAGTAAAGCCCTATAATAAAGTGCTCAAAAGCCTGGAGTGAAGAATCTGAAGAGAAAAACACATTCAGCATGTACCTCTCTCAAGCTAAAGGTACTGAAGAAAAAAACCCAAGCCTGGTGTTACAACATTGAAAGACTTTACAAGAAAAATATCAAATGATGCAGGAAGTACCCAAAGAAGATGGAAGGAGCACACAGAATCAAGACGTTCCGCCATGTCAAGAGGCAGCATAGGCTCAAAAGCTGATGGAAGACGTCTAAGCTCCACCAAAGGCGTTATCAAAAAGCAAGGCTCTAGGAATTGATGGACTACCAATGGAAATGTTCAACAAACTGCCAAAAAATTTGGAAAACCCAGGCAACTGATTGGAGGGGAGCCCATTCCACACATTTGGAATGTGTGCCCATTCCAAAGAAAAGTGACCCCTTTGCCGGAGGTGCCTTGTGTCAGCTAGGATCCAATGGCTGAGGGAGGGGAGGGGGCGTTGTCTACTGAGTGGCTGTCATGCAAATCTATGATGAGGTTTCCCACCCCCGGAGAGGTATGCAGCCCTATCAGAGGGATGAGAGATACTGATGGGGAAAACAAATCAGGAGAGGGGGAAAGGAGCAAACTGGTCTGGGGGAACACAAATGCATGTCTGTCGGTAGGAAAAGAAGGAAGACCAACCCCCAGTTTCTGGGGAGAATGACTGAACATGCTTTGGGGAACCCTAGGCGGGGGTGGGGGAGTGTCTTTGATGGTATATGCACAAATGGGCCACATTGACCCGGGTTTCTGAATACAGCCTGGGGACACAAGTCAGGTGGCATGGAATGCTGTGACATGCCATGAATCCTGGATCTTCAAGGCACATGGCATGTGACTGACAAGCCTGTGACTGACATTCTCAGTGATTTTATTGTAAATTTTCCTGATAATTAACCTCCATTGTTTGTGTAAATAGTATCTAGCCAAGAAAGGATTGATTCTGTACAAGTGAATAATTCAGGTACTACAATATGGAGTTAACCTACATGGGCCCAATATCCCTCTCTCAGCAGGGCTTTAAAAAAATTAGTACCAGGGGCTAATCAAAGACAATATTAGTGGACGATTGTTGTGCCCAGGGGATGATGGATAAGACTCTGCTATAACAAGGAGGTTTTGGAAGGGAGCCGAAGGCAGACAGAAAACAAACAAAAATATAGATCACAGCATGGGTTTGGTTTTTTTTAAAAATCACTTTATTGGGAGCTCATACAGCTCTTACCCAATCCATACATACATACATTATGTCTAGCCCATTTGTACATTTGTTGCCATCATCGTTTTCAAAACATTTTCTTTCTACTTGAGCCCTTGGTATCAGCTCCTAATTTTCCCCTCCCTCTCCCACCCTCCCTCCTTCCCCAACCCTTGATAATTTGTCTTTTTTTTTTTCATGTCTTATACTGACTGCTGTCTCCCTTCACCCACTTTTCTATTGTCTGTCCCCCAGGGAGGGGGTTATATGTAGATCATTGTGATCGGTCCCCCACACACACACACACCTTCACCTTACCCTCCTGGTATTGCTACTTTCATTCTTGGTCCTGAGGGGTTATCTGTCCTGGATTCCCTGTGTTTCCAGTTCTTATCTGTACCAGGGTACATGCTCTGGTCTAGCTGAATTTGTGAGGTAGACTTGGGGTCATAATAGTGGGGGAGGAAGCATTAAAGACCTAGAGAAAAGTTGCATGTTTCATCTTTGCTGTACTGCACCCTGACTGGCTCATCTCTTCCTTGTGACCTCTCTGTAAGGGTATGTCCAATTGTCTACAGTTGGGCTTTGGGACTCCAATCTGCACTCACCCTCATTCATAGTGATAAGATTTTTTATTCTGTGTCGTTGTTGCCTGATCCCTGATCCCTTCAACACCTCATGATCACACAGGCTGGTGTGCTTCTTCAATGTGGGCTTTGTTGCTTCTCAACTAAATGACTGCTTGTTTGTCTTCAAGCCTTTAAGACCACAGAAGCTATATATTTTGGTAGCCAGGCACCATCAGCTTTCCCCCACCACATTTGCTATGCACCCAGATTGTGTCTGGAAGGTGAGCATCATGGAAAGCCAGTTGAATAGATCAAAGTGTTCTTGCATTGAGCCCCAATATCTGTCTGCTACATTGATACTTAACATATAAATATATGTACATAGATCTATTTCCCTATTGTTAAATATAAATATATTTACATATGTATAAGCCTGTATTTAGACCTCTATAAATGCCCTTTACCTCCTAGTTCTTTCCTCTATTTCCTTTTACTTTCCTCTTGTCCCACTCTCATGCTCGGCTTTCATTCGGGTTTCAGTAATTCCTCTCAATTATATTGCTCCCAGAATGGGTTTTGGACTTGCAGTAAATTCTAGTTCCAACCTAAGAACAATTAATTCTTACATCATGGACCTGATCAATACTCGCCTTCAGTTAGGGAACACTGAAGATACAGGTGCTATAGCAAAACATGTCAAAGATGTTAGATGGTGCCCAGCTATCAGATAAAACAGCATCTGGGGTCTTAAAGGCTGGTAGCCAAACAAGCAGCCATCTAAGTGAGATGTCAACTAAGTCCACATGGAAGAGTCACACCTTCATCAGTCACTGAAGAATTGCAAATCATATTATCCGAAGTCAAAGGAGAGTATAGCATCAGAGTCTAAATTGTGAGAAGGCTGTGGATGACAGTGGGAGCCCATGATACATTTGTGAGATCTACACAGGAAAGAAACCTCTGGTGACCTCCCTCTGTCCACAACAGAGGGGTGGGAGGAAAGTGGTTACTAAATAGAGTGCATTGGACAGATGACTGTAGAAGATCAAAGGATGAACCTGATGTGAACAGTTCAAACTTTGTCACTTGATTCCCCCTCTAATGCATGCTGGACCTCATCTGGTTTTCAACATTTTCTGTATTTTTATTTTGTTTTGTGTTTTTGTCTGTTCATGTTAGAGTTTATCTCAGGAATGTTATATTATTGGGAGTCGCCCTCTTGAAGTTGTGTTATATGTTTTATCTCTCTTTTTTGGAATATGAAAGCCAAGACTGATGAACCTATAGGGACAGCAAGCAGAATAAGTGGTTTTTTGTGGGGGAGGGTAATACTGTGGCAGGGGGAGATTGATAAAAGGAGTTCAGGAAGAAAAAGAGTGTTTGGAAACTGATTATGGTAGCAATTATACAATATTGCTTGGCCTGACTGAACTATGGAATGATATGATCAATGTATTAACTCCAAATTAATCATTAAAAATTAATTAAGAAAAAACAAAACAAAGAAAGGTGACCCAACAGAATACACAAATTATCAAACAATTTCATTAGCATTGAATGCAAGTAAAATTTTGCTGAAGGCAATTTACAAATGGTTATAGTAATACATCAACAGGTGGCTGTCAGAATTCAAGCCAGAATCAAAAGAAGACATGGACTGAAAGATATTGTTGATGTCAGGTGCATCTTGGCTGAGAGCAGAGAATACCAGAAAGATATGTACCTGTGACTTATTGGCTATACAATACATTTGACTGTGTGGATCATAACAAGCTATGACTAACATTGCAAAGATCGGGGATTCCAGAACACTGTGCTCCTGCAGAATCAAACAAGGGAATGATGTATGGTTTAACATCAGGAAAAGGGTGCGAGGGGTGTGTGCTTTGGCCATGCATATGCATATTCAATCCATAGACTAAAAAAGGACTATGAAGAAGAACGTGGCAGCATGATTGGTGGGAGGCTCATTAAGAACTTTCGATTTGCAGATGACAACCTGCCTTGGTGAGGAGGAACCGATTGGACAGCACCTAGCAACAACAACATGATGTACACCCTCCAGTGCTCCCCCAGGACTCCCTGGTGTCTTCTACCATTTCTGTGCATGCGTCTGTGTGGTCTCACTTCTAGCCATCTGTACCTGTGGCTCCATTTAGAGGTCTACCATCCATCCAGAGAAGACACTTTGCTTCGATAAAGAACTGGAAATGCATGAGAATTTGCACAACCGGCCCTTAGTCCATGACCCAACTGTGAACCAGTTGCTGTTAAGCCGAGTCCAACTCTTGGTGATTCTCAGCACGCGGGCGTAGCACTAGGCCCTGTAGGGTGTTTGCTGATGGACACTTTGGAAATTCATCACTGAGCACCTCTTCCCTGAACCTCTGGATGAACTCAAACCTCCAACCTCTTGGTGAGCAGTAGTACCTTGACAATTTGTATCATCCAGAAATTCCAAGCCAACTGTGAAAGAAACTTTGACATCACGTCTGTCCTGACCCTTGGGGCCTGACATGTTAGAGAAGAACTGCTCTGTGCGCTGACGGCTTAATGAAAACGGATCTCCAGGCATTTGGTCCACAGTGCGGCTAAGTAGGTTCAAACCACAAACTTCGGGGTTAGTTAACTGCGGACAAACGATTTGCACCACCCCGGGAACCGACCTAACTATACAGCAGCAGTTCTCAACCTGTGGGTCGCGACCCCCTTAGGAGTCAAAGGACCTTTTCACAGGGGTCGCCCAAGACCATCAGAAAACACAGTCTGATGGTCTTAGAAACCAAGACACTGCGCCTCTGTCTCCAGGCGGTCCGCCCACATGCAGATAGGCCCATATGCGAGTACCCAGCGTGAAGACTGTTACCCAGATACACCATGCTTCAAGACAAAATTGCACTTATTTGTCATTAGAAATAAATATTTCACAATATTTAATTACATATTATTTTGTAATGAATCACTATGCTTTCGTGATGTTCAATTTGCAACAATAAAAATCCATCCTGCATATCAGATATTTACATGATGATTCATAACAGTAGGAAAATTGGAGCTATGAAGTAGCAGTGAAGATAACTTTATGGTCGGAGGTCATCACGCCATGAAGAACTGGATGACACTGTCTCGGCATTAGGAAGGTTGAGAATCACTGTACAGGGCAGTAAAATCCAGCTCCCTGGCCTGAGTTTAGACAAACTGAGGGAGCGCAAGGTATAGCTACTGCTCCTGAGACTCCACCTAAAATCCTGTGCTGCCCCTTCCTCACCCTGCTTCCCAAATCCATCTCCCAGTTTCCGTTGGGGGTCTCGGGTTCTGGGTGGAGGTCACAACCTACCACATATGGCCTTCCCCCTCCCCACGCTTTAGGAAGTAATTTGATGTTATGCAGATTCAAACGATGCGACCAACCCAGGCTCTCAACATTTGCATCAGTATTTTTTCAACAGCCCTCTGCCGTATCGAATCTGTGATTTCTCATAGCAACTGCCCGTCCTATCTGAGGCTGGCAATAGGTCAATAGGCATCAAATGCTGATGCTACTCAGGTAGTCACTGTAATGGGAAACCTTAATGATTTTTCTCCCCACTTTGGGTGTGTAATCAGTCGGGGTGGAGAGAGCAAGTGGAATTAAAATGTTGTGATGATGCTTACTATTCCTGAGTGGCCAATTTTCAGAAAATAAACTACACAAAATTCAACCAGACATGGGATCATTTAATGTTTGCCAAGTACTAGTATTAAATCTCAGTCCAGAAATTACGCTTGCTGGCTGACGTAATGAATATCGTTTTTAAGTAAAGGAGGAAGGAACTGCTCATTTCATCCACCTCAAATGAGGTAGCAGAGCTACAGGTGGCCATCCCAGATGCCACCGGGGCTCATCATTTATTCGCAGGGAAGTAAGAAGTCCGAGCAGCTCCCGCTATGGAAGCAAGTAGCACGCCGGTGTTATGTGCCATTGCCAAGTGCAGCGAAGAGAGGGGGAAGTAGAAAACCTTTGGGTCCAGTGGTGTGCTGGAGCCAGCGCAATCCAGCATGGCAGGAGGGATAGTGTGAACTTCCTCCCAACAATAGATGGGTGGATGGAGGGAGGGATGGAGGGAGGGAGGGATACATCGCTGTCATCTTGTCAAAACTCCAACAATGGCAACTTATATACAGAAGAATGGAGAATTGCCTGTGCAAGTCCATGGTCGCGTGGTTGTGGTTGGTTTGTCATCTATCTCACTAAGGGTATCTCTCACCCGTACTGGACCTCTGCTTCACCACACCTGCTGGCCTGCTTCAGCAATTGGCTCCTTGTGGTGCCATGCCCAAAGCGACCAAGACAAACAACAGTCTGTTGAGATTCAGAAGGGTTCAGTGGCTAATTTTCAGAAATAAATTTCCAGGCCTTTTTTCTCAGGCTGTCTTCATCTGGAAGCACACCACTAAAGCCTGTCCCCTGTAAATGACCCTTTGTGGTCTGTGAAATACTGGTGCATAGCTTCCTGCTGCAAAGTAACCCACAAGCCACCACATGTGACAGACTGACAAGCAAGCAGTGGAAATATTGCCATAGAGTCAACTCTAATTGTTTGCAACCTCAAGAGTGTTCTGAAGAGTTTCCAATGGATGCTCTAGATTGCAAGGCCTTCCTTCAAAGGTGCCTCTGGGTAAGCTCAACCTACGGATCATTCCATTAGCAACCAAGCATATGAATGGTTTGCCTTACCAGTGGAAATCAAGCTGCCTTCATTTGTTGGTTGTGTGGTTGGTTTGTGAGCTCATTTACCAAGATACCTTATTATAAAAAATACATCATCCGGAGCTGATACGAAGGGCTCAAGAAGAAAGCAAATGTTTTGAGAATGATGAGAGCAACAAATGTAAAAATGTGCTGGACACAATGGATGGATGTATGGATTGTGATAAGAGTTGTACAAGCCCCTAATGAAATGATTAAAAGAAAAAAATACATCATCCTTAAAAATAATTGGTTATATTCTAAAATGGCCCCTCATGCCCATGATTTTCCAATTCAATTATTACTTATCTGCATTTCCTATTCATCATTTCGAACCACACAAGAATGGCACGTTATGCATTTTGTATCATTTCTTCTTTGTATCGACAGAAACAGTGTGTGATTGGACAGTTGTCCTCCTAGCCGCATATATCATTTGTCATCTTCTCAGCATATTGGATTTGCAAAATTACCTTGCTTCTTATTCCATCATAATTAAAGGCCACTTCTTACTACAAATTTAATTATCTCTTTGCATTTCCGGGTTCACTACAGTGGAACCTCGGTGCTCGACCGCATCAGTACTCGGCATAATCCGATTTCGACATGAAGCCTAGAGCAAGTCTTGCATCGGAGCCCAAGCAAAACATCGGAATCTGACTCGATGCACGTGATTTTGGTAAACAAAAGCAGTTTGTGTTTCAGTCACTCGGCGTTGTTTAAACCTTTTGCGGCCTGGTTCCAAGCGTTTTGCTATAATTTTCTTGTGGCTTTTTGTACTGATTTTAGATATTAAAAAATGGGTCCTAAGAAAGAGGTTTTTGAAAAGAATCCACATGAGAAGGAGCTGGTTCACCATGTTATAGATGTTGTTAATGATAATTTAGTAAACTTTTTTAGAAAACAGATACAGAAACACCAACAGCAGACCACATTTCACAGATTATTTTTTTAAGGGAAAGCCAGCCAGATCCTAGTGAATGAAGGGGGAAAAACTCCTGAAAAGCAGTTACTAGTTGATTTTATGGAAGGGGATTCCCCTTCCAAACAACGACTCTCCGTCCCTCCTCTCCATACCTGCTCTCCACACCACTGGCCACAGATCCAGATCCTCATCTGTCTAAAGGTATGGGCCATACTGTAGTTGCTAAAAGCTTTTTTAATGTTGTGTTCTTATTTAAATTGTATAACTCTGAATTTATTTACTTGGAAATTTCTGTATAATGTTTTGTATAGAAAGGCAAGGATAGGGTAAAAACTTGGTGGCCGAGAGTGGATTAATCCTTTTTTCAGTTATTTCCTATGAGAAAAATTGATTCAGAATTCGACTGCATCACATCTCAACTCTCCTTCTAGAACAGATTAGCATTGAGGTCCGGGGTTCTACTGTATTGTACACAACATCTCCACCCCCAGGAACATGGCCCATAGGTTGACATATTGCGAAATTGTGGAAACCCAAAGGTCTGCCCAGAACCACTTTCTTCATCTGTTGATGGTCTCCAAAATTAACCTGGTTTTGAGAACAAGGGGGGTTGGAGCAGAAACCCAAATTCCATCTGTAGACAATGGGACATCTCACAGAAGGGTCACAGGAAGGGATGAATCAACCAGGGAGCAGTATAGCACTGATGAAACACAATATTCCTCTAGTTCCTTGAGGCTTCCTCACCCCACACTATCATGACCCCAGTCGTGCCTTTCACTGCGGGCTAGACTGGAGCATGTGCACAGGTACAGATAAGAGCTCAGAACACACGAAATCCAGGCTGGATAAAGTTCCTCGGGATCAGAAATAGGAGTAGCAATACCAGGAGGGGAAGGGGAAGGTGGGGAGAGGAAGGGGAAGAAAACTTGGGAGAATGGATACAGCAAATGATTGGTGTAATATATGAAAATAATAATCATTTATCATTTATCAAGGGGTCATGAGGGGGAGGAGGGAAGGGGGAAAAGGGAGCTGATAGCAAGGGCTCAAATAGAAAGTAAACGTTTAGAAAATAATGATGGCAACATATGTCCAAATATGCTTGATACAGTTGATGTATGGATTGTTATAAGAGCTATAAGAGCCCAAATAAAATGATCTTTTAATTAAAAAATTTCAGGACCATGTAGCAGAGAGATGACTGGCTATTCTGGGCCCTGGGTGTGTGATTCGGCATCACACGGTAAGAGGAAGGTGCAGTGTCCTGCTAGCTTCCATCAGGTGCATTTCTGGTACTATAACACGAGCTGCTGTAGAGCTGGCGCCAACTCATGGTGCCTCCAGGAGTGTTAAGAGCAGAAGAGCGCCCCACTGGGTGCTCCCCCTTCACCTCTGCTTCTCTCCCACCCCACTCCCTACCTTCTGCCAACTGTTCTTTTCAGTTGGTTTATATAAACATGTGGATAATCTTTATTACATGTTGATATGTAAGAACAAGAGACTAGCAACTAGTGAGGTTTGGGTTTGTTTGTTTTTTGCCCTACTGTTATCCAAGCATAGGTAGGTCTGTGTCCCTGTTAGTTCTGTCCCACTAGTAGGACAGTTGTGTGGGTATCTGGGATAGTTAATGTTTGTTGTGCCAATCTGGCCAATAAACACATGTGGAGTTAATTGAAGGGCGGAGAGATAAATGGCTCGGTGAGCCTCACCTTTCTAGTTCTCAGGGCACTTGCTTTGTGATGGTCGGACCAAGGTGCCGCTGTCTTAGCAGTTCCCTGCTTCAGCTGGCAAGGCTGTCTTCCTGCAAGACATCCCTGAGGAGAAGCCGCATGGACCTACCCCGATGCAGCCCTGCGTGCTGGAGCAGCCGTGTGGAGACCCCTGCCAGTGCTAAGATGCTTACACATTCACTGACTCAGCTTTCCTCCTGCAGTCGGCATCATTGCATCTGTTTTGTGAGATGGAGGAGGACTTCATGGATTGATGTCAGACATGGGTTACTGGGTTAATGTTGGACTTGTGGGCTTGGGCAGCACTGGGTTGGGATGTTGTCTTGATATGCACTTTCCCATTGTATAAGACTCTCCCTTGTACATAGGAGTTTCTGTGGATTTGTTTCTCTAAAGCACCCAGACTCACACAGGGTCAGTGGAACCTGACAACCAGCAGAGTTCACGTTAGGGGCACTTGGACCGTAAATGTTCCCGTTATGTTGATAATGAAAGCAATAATGTGCAAGACCTCACAGCGCATCAGGCCAGCAGTCCTGGAAGCCATTCTTCCCAGTTGCTCAAGAAATATCCAACAAAAAGGCAAGAACCATATTGGCAAAAATGCTGTCAAGAATGATCAGAAAAGGCCATTTGTAAAGGTGTAGGGATGGTATCATCAGTAAGGGTGGACTCGGGAGTCAAACCTGGACTTCAGCAGACCAACAGGGATGGGTGGGAAAGGCTCTGAACATCTGTCTGCTGCACACAAGCTGTCTACCGACGCATCCAGAATCAGGGTCTGCCATCCCCGCTGAGGCCACTCGCAGTATTCCACCTGACCATCAGTGCGTTGTACCTACGATTAAGATACAGGGGAGAGAGCACTTGTCAGTGTGTTGAGCCAACCCAGGTGACCACACTGTCAGTCCATGTCACCAGACACATCACATATCCGTATGTGCTCAGATGCTCCCAAACACTCTTCCTTGGTGCCAAGAGTGGAGGGAAAGCAAGATGCAAAATAACCACCTTTATCCAGTCGCCACGGGCCGAGTATTGATTTGCTGAGAGCTTCAATGGCGTGTTTGGGCATAATACACAAATGATGTTTTTTGTTTGTTTTTTAAATCATTTTATCAGGGGCTTGTACAATTGTTATCACAATCCATTGTGTCAAGCACATTGTACATTTGTTGCCATCATCATTTTCAAAACATTGTATTTCTAATTGAGCCCTTGGTATCTGTTCCTCATTTTTCCCCTCCCTCTTCCACCCTCCCTCCCTCATGAACTCTTGATAATTTATAAATTATTATTATTTTTCCATGTCTTACACTGTCCAATGTCTCCCTTCACCCACTTTTCTGTTGTCTGTCCCCCAGGGAGGGGGTAGTATGTAAGTCATTGTGATCAGTTTCCCCTATCTCCCCCCACCTTTCCCTTACCCTCCTGGTATTGCTATTCCCCTTATTGGTCCTGAGGGGTCTATCTGTACCGGATCCCCTGTGTTTCCTGTACCAGTGTACATCCTCTGGTCTAGCTGGATTTGTAAGGTAGAATTGGGATGATGATAGTGAGGCTGGGTGGGAAGAAAGTATTAAAGAACTAGAGGAAAGTTGTATGTTTCATTGTTGTTATACTGCACCCTGACTGGCTGGTCTCCTTCACATGACCCTTGTGTAAGGGGCTATCCAGTTGCCTACAGATGGACTTTGCATCTCCACTCTGCACTCCCCCTCATTCACAATATGAATTTTTGTTCTTTGATGCCTGATATGCGATCCTCTCGACACCTCATGATCACAGGGGCCGGTATGCTTCTTCCATGTGGGCTTTGTTGCTTCTCAGTTAGATGGCCGCTTGTTTATCTTCAAGCCTTTAAGACCCCAGACACTATATCTTTGATAGCCAGGCACCATCAGCTTTCTTCACCACATTTGCCCATGCACCTGCTTTGTTTTCCGTGATCATGTAGGGAAGGTGAGCTTCATGGAATCCAGGTTAAGTAGAACAAAGTGTTCTTGCATTGAGAGAGTAGTTGAGTAGAGGCCCAATATCCATCTGCTACCTTAATACTAAACCTGTAAACATATGTACATAGATCTATTTTCCCATCATCATATATAAAATGTTCATGCCTGTATTTAGACCTCTACAAATGCCCTTTGCCTCCTAGTTCCTTCCTCTATTTCCATTTACTGTCCTCTTGTCCCACAATCATGTTCAGCCTTCATTTGGGTTTCAGTAATTCCTCTCAGTTTCATTGTCCTTGATCAAGCCTTACCAGACCTTCTACACCCGCCTTGTCATGGATTTTGGATCACTTGTTGTTCTCTTGTCCCTGGGTTTGTTAACACCCACTTCCTTTCCCCTGCCGCCCCCTCTCCCATGTCCCCCCAGAACCTTCAGTCCCATTGTTTTCTCCTCCAGATTGTTTATCCTGCCTATCTTATCTAGATAGACCTGCAGAGATAATAATATGCACACAAAAAACAAGACAGAGCAAAACAAAGCAACAAAAGAAAACAAAACAACAACGACAAAAAAAGAAAGAAAAGTCTGTAAATCGTTCAAGGTCTGTGTGTTGACCCTAGGAGTGTTTTCCAGTCGAGTTTGATGGGGTGTCATGCCCTAGCCTCAAAGTATATTTTTGGTATTCCCTGGGGACTTCGTTGCTCTGTTCACCTTGCTGTTCTGTTGCACACCCTTAGTGTTTTGGCTCAGTGTGGTGGGGTCAGATCGGGCACAATTCCCACACTGTGTTTCCAGTGTTGTCCCCCGTAGGGCTATGGGTCAGTGAGGGATGTCGTGGTGGGGCTGGCCATATGGTCCTCTCTGCGCATTGACTGTTCTGAGCAGGGATATCATCCTCAGGGCTTGGTGGGCCAGGATGTGCTCCACTCTCTCTTCCTCCCCTTTCATTTACTGCCGTGTCCTCTCATCAGACACGTCCTGTCCCTTTACCTGAGCTGTCACCTCACAAAAGATGTTTTCGTTGGTAGTGGCCGACTCATATTCTCACCCATGGCGAACAAAAGAAATTAGGATACCAAAACTAGGACTGGCAAAATGTTAATAACAAAATCGCCTGGC